>NC_060123.1:195124185-195749185 GCF_021461395.2 Schistocerca americana
TCAGTAATGAAATAAAGGAGGTGTGTCGAATTTAATACAGAATTAACCACTGAAGATGAAAGGAGGAGGCCGGCGGTGGTGACGAAGCTGTTCTAGGCGCTTCAGTTCGGAGCCGCGCGACAGCTACGGTCGCAGGTTCGAATCCTGCCTCGGGCATGGATGTGTGTGATACCTGTAGGTTAGTTAGGTTTAACTAGTTCTGATGACCTCAGATGTGAAGTCCTATAGTGCTCAGAGCTATTTGAACCATTTGAAGGAAGGAGGACCTAGAAAATACGTTATCATATTTAAAGAGTACATTCATCACCAAAAGAAGTCTACTCTTATCGAACGTGGGACTTCATTTGAGGAATATATTTCTGGGAATGTACGTTTGGAGCACTGTATTGCATGGAAGTGAAGCAATGACTGTAGAAAACCGAAAAAGGCTATCGTAGCGTATAAGATGTAACGTTACACACTTTCATTGAACAGTAAGAGGGTTGATAACATAAAAAATGCGGAGGTTCTGCACAGCATCAGAAAGACACGAAATACGAAGAACGAACAGGATGATACAATATCATTAGAGACGCCAAGGAATAGATTCTGCAATTTTAGAGGGAACCGCAGGAGGCAAAAACTATTGGCGAAGACAGCGTCTGGGATGTATGCAACAAATAACTGAGATTAGCGTGTCAGTGCTGCTGAGATGCAGGTGTTCTTTCGACCTAGTAGTGTAGAGACAAATAATGGTTATTAAGTACACAGTCCCACTTGCGGTGTGAAATTTATTCATTTCAATTCAAAATTTGGGCTAAGAAATTGTGATCCTGTTGCTAGACTGCACCTGCTTGCTCTTGCTGAATTCCATTATTACAAATGTTATGACACCTCCAGTATGACTGATTATACATGTTACTATAGCTTGTGAGAGCAAAACATAACAAAAAAATACAAAATGTGGAACCAAAACACCTTCAGCCCTAAATTTCCGGTTATTTTACCGAGCAACAAGATTCAGCACTACATTTCTCCATCTTCAGGCCCTCTCACCGAAGAATCTCACTCCTGGTCCCGTCAAAATACGTACCAGCATTCAGTGGGCCTGAAGATGTGGTAATGTAGCACTGAAACTGGTTGTTCCTTAAAATAACAGAAAATTTAGAAGGCTGAAGATGCTTTCATTCGACATTTTATACTAAATAGCCGATGTCCCGCAACCACATGTATAAAGATGGATTCACAGGAGAATAAATACAGTTATTAGGTGACTTACTGTGAGGAAAGCGTTTTGCAACAATACCATTGTGATGTATATGTGCAAGGCAGTACTGCATCGGAGCCTGTGTGCGCTACCGACAATCAGTATCAACGCGACAAATTGATAAACTTTCTTCCTTTTTTGTCGTCAGTCTTCTGGCTGGGTTTATGCGGCCGACCACGAATTCCTCTCCTGAGCCAGCCTCTTCATCTTAGCGTAGCAATTGCAACCAACGTCCTCAATTATTAGCTGGATGTAATCCAGGCTCTGTATCCTCTACAGTATTTGCCCTCTAGAGCTCCTTCTGCTACCATGGACGTCAGTCCCAGACGTCTTAACAGATGTCCTTTCATCCTGTCCCTTCTTAATATCAGTGTTTTCCACATATCCCATTCCTCTGACTCTTCGCAAAACCTCCTCATTCCTTACCTTATCAGTCCACCTAATCTTCAACATTCGTCTGTAGCACCACATCTCAAATTCTTCGATTCTCTTCTGCTCACGTTTTCCCAAAGTCCATTCTTGACAACCATAGAATTCTGCGCCCTCAAACTCACATTCTCATAAATCTCTTCCTCAAATTACGGCCTACGTTCGTTACTAGTAGACTTCTCTTGGCCAGGAATTCCCTTTTTGCTGGTGCTGGTCTGCTTTTGATATCCTCCTTTCTACGTCCGTCTTGGAATATTTTGCTACCTAGGTAGTAGAATTCCCTAATTTCGTCTACTTCGTGACCATCAATCCCGATGGTCAGTTTCTCACGGTCTCATTTCTGCTACTTCTATTTACTTTCATATTTCTTCGGTTTATTCTAAATCCATATTCAGTACGCATATACTGTTTATTCCATTATTCAGATCCTGTAGTTCTCTTTCGCTCAAGACAGCCATGTCGTCAGTGAATCGTATCATTGATATCCTTCCACCTTAAATTTCAATCCCACTGCTCAACCTTTCTTTTATTTCCATCACTGCTTCTTCGATATACAGATTGAACAGTCGGTGTGAAAGAATACATCCTTGCCTTACACACTTTTGAATCCGCGCACTTCGTTCTTGGTCTTCTACTCTTATTATTCCATCTTGGCTCTTGCACATTATCCTTTTCTGCCTATGGCTTACCCCATTTTTCTCAGAATTTCGTACATCTTGCACCATTGTACGTTGTCGAACGCTTTTTACAGGTCGACAAATCCTACGAACGTATCTTATTTTCTTATAGTCTTGCTATCGTTATCAATTCAACGACCAATTTGCTCTCTGGTGCCTTTACCTTTCCTAAAGCCAAACTGATCATCTGAAACATCCTCAATTTTCTTTTTCATCCTTCTGTATGTTATTCTTGTCAGCAACTTGGACGCATCAGCTGTTAAGCTGATTGCACGATAATTCTCTCACTTGTCTGCTCTTGCAGACAATTGAAGACGTAGAAATGACCACATCTGCCGCCGACAAGAAAGAGAATACGATCAAATCTGTCGCTGCACACGCTCTACTGGACGGACCTGCAGTCTTTTGTGGATGCAGACTGAACTTCAGCATCGACATCAATGATTCGTTTACCCACGGAAATGGATGGCTAACAGTCGCTGTTGTACGTGGTGGAACAGGCGTACCCAATGTATCCGGACTGGAAAGCTTTGTTGATCGTGACATCATAGCATACCGAACATATCATGTTACTGAAAATGCTAATAAAGACTTTGGCAAATCAACATATATGTCACCCTCACCCTTTTCCTTGTATACACGTAACAGACGTAAATTATCTGTTAATGAAACTGTTTTTATGTGAATTAAAGGTAAAGGTACCTGTGAATATGTTAAATTTGTAGGAGATTGTACATTGTATTTTCACAAATAAATTGTGTGGATGATATTTTCCCGGAAGTCAGATGCTATGTCACCAGACTCATACGCTCTACACACCAACATGAATATTTGCTTCGTTTCCATTTCCCCCCAATGATTTTAGAAATTCTGAAGAAGTGCTATCTATACCTTCTGCGTTATTTTATCGTAAGTCCTCCAAAGCTCTTTCAAGTTCTGATTCTAATACTGCATCCCCTACCTCTTTTAAATCGAGTCCTGTTTCTTCTTCTATCACATCAGACAAATCCTTCCCCTCATAGAGGACTTTAATGTGCTCTTTCCACCTATCCACTCTCTCATCTGCATTTAACAGTGGAATTCCTTTTTCGCTCTTAATGTTAACACACTTGATTTTAATATCACCGACGTTTCTTTTCCAATTTCCTTATATTTTTCATGTAGCCACTTCGTCTTAGCTTCCCTGCTCTTCCTTCTTATTTCAGTCCTAAGTGACTTGATTTCTGTATTCCTGAATTTCCATGAGCATTTTTGTACTTCCTTCTTTCATCTATCAACTTCAGAATTTCTTCTGTTACCAGTGCTTTCTTCTTTGTAGCTATGTTTTTGTTTCCAACATCTGTGATTGTCCTTTGTAGAGATTCTTCTTCAACTGTACTGCCTGCGGAACTAAAGCTTATTGATTTATCTGTAGCCTTAGGGAACTTCAAGCGTATCTCGTCATTCCTTAGTACTTCTGTATCCCACTTCGTTGGATGTTGATGCTTCCTGAGTAATCTCATAAACGTCAGCGTACCCTTCATTACTACTACATTGTGATGCGAGTCAATATCTGCTCCTGGGTAAGTCTTACAATCCCATATCTGTTTTCGGAATCTGTCTGACCATGATGTAATCTAACCGAAATAGTCCCGTACCATCCGGTCTTTTCCAAGTATACCTCCACCTCTTGTGATTCTTGAACAGGGTGTTCGCTATTAGTAGCTGAAATGTGTTTTGAACTCAATTAGTCTTTCTCCACTCACATTTCTTGTCCCAAACCCATGTTTTCCTGTAACCTTTTCTTCTACTCCTTCCCCTAAAACTGGATTACAGTCACCCATGACTATTAGATTTTCATCTCCCTTTAGGTATTTTATTTCTCTTTCAATATCTTCGTACACTTTCTCTCTCTCTTCATCTTCAGCTTTCTACGTCGGCATGTGTACGTGAACTATAGCTGTCGGTGTTCGTTTTTTGTCGATTCTGATAAGAATAACCGTATCACTGAACTGTTCACAGTAGCATGCTCTCAGCTCTACATTCCTGTTCATAACTACTTCCACTCCAGTTACATCATTATCTGCTGTTGTTAATATGACCCTGTAGCCATCTGACCAGAAATGCTTATCTTCTTATCCCAGTCTTATTTTAACGTTACTGCCTCGTATGTTATCTGAAGAAAGGTAACAGTCATCAACGTGATTTCGAGGCATCCTCAGTACCACCGGCACCTCATCTCTCGTTTATACCTCGTGTGGAGTCTTTCCACACAACACACTCGATGTAGGGCTCAAACTTTTCCTGAATACGTAAGTACACATAATACATCTTTTTGACAAATTTAGAGATTCTCCATACATTCTTCATCCGATAGATCATTGGCGAATCTTCATGTAGTAGGGATACCACGCTAAGTGGCCACGTGGTTTGAGGCGCTATGTCACGGATTGTGTGGCCCCTCGCGCCGGAGGTTCGAGTCCTCCCTCCAGCAGGGGTGTGCGTGTGCGTGTGTGTTGTTCTTAGTATCAGTTAGCCAAAGTTTAAGTAGGGTGTAAGTCTAGGGACCGATGACCGCAGCAGTTTGGTCCTGTAGGAATAGTATGGACGATGCTTTCATCTGTATTTATAGGTCTTATTTTTATTGCAGTCGATTTTGGTGTTCGGATACACCGTTTTCAAGCCCATCTGTTACAGTAGGTAGTCATGCGAATAACAGGTAACCATCTTTATACATGTCATAAAAGGTTTAAGCAGTCGATGTCTGCTATACTGAACATGATCTCCCGTTGATGGTGTGAACAATTACAACACATCAGCGAGACTAGCGCATCTGTGCGACAGAGGGACTGAGGGTGGTTGTAAAGATTCAGTTACCACCTCGGGGAAGTAAAGATATGCAATTATCTATTTGATTCTTTGCAGGTACATGTCTGCAGCCCTGTTACACATTGAAATCCCTGCACCGCAGCTGTCACTATGGAAGACAAATCAGAATGGCATAATCCATCTCACTTCATCAATGGGCTGCAACACTTTTCAATTCTACTGTAGTGACGTACTACATTACACTAGGGAGAGGAGATTTCAGTGTACCAGAACGCCAGCCATGCACCTGCAAATAGACAAAAAATAGGTAACACAGATTTTATTTCCTCGATTTGATAATTAGAACTTTATGAGTACCTTCGTATTTCTCCTTGATTTACCTTGTCTATCGTTCCAACGTCATTACTATAAAACGACCGTGCATGTGGCCCAACCATTTTACTTTCGTAATACAAACATATATGCCATACATTTACATAATCTTCAATAACCTTAAAATGAAAATCTAATTTACATAGCCACTTACAAATTTCAATTTTACAAAATGCGAAACATTCTGAAAATATTCTATGTATAAGACTAGTGTACATGTGACACAATGTGTTAATCACAGTTTATGGCATGACTCGGAAAACACTTCTTTACGTTAATGATGAACAGTTTCGATCTGCCTCCAAAACATTTTGACATTTAAGACAGGAAATGGAGCAGTGAGCCATAAGAGTAAAAAAAATTAAGTGTAACACTATAAATAATAGACGCTGGCACTACAAAGAGCATTAAAACATTATGAAGTTGTTCATATCTAGTGCTGCAAGGTCCAGATCATCACCACTCATGTGCAACGTAAAACTACTTAAAGGGAACCTCCACATCGCACTCCCCTCAGATTTAATTATAAGTTGGCACAGTGGATAGGCCTCGAAAAACTGAACACAGATCAATTGAGAAAACAGGAAGAAGTTTTATGGAACTGTGAAAAAATAAGCAAAATATACAAACTGAGTAGTTCATGGCAAGATATGCAATATCAAGGACATTAGGAACGCAGGAGCGCTGTGGTCTCGTGGTAACGTGAGCAGCTGCGGAACGAAAGGTCCTTGCTTGAAATCTTCCATCGAGTGAAAATTTTAATTTTTTATTTTCAGTTTATGTGACAAACTCTTATGTTTCATCACTTTTTTGGAAGTGATTATCACCTCCACAAGAAAACCTAAATCGGGCAAGGTAGAAGAATCTTTTTACCCATTCGCCAAGTGTACAAGTTAGGTGGGTCGACAACATATTCCTGTCATGTGACGCACATGCCGTCACCAGTATCGTATAGAATATATCAGACATGTTTTCCTGTGGAGGAATCGGTTGACCTATGACCCTGTGATCAAATGTTTTCGGTTCCCATTGGGGAGGCACGTCCTTTCGTCTACTAATCGCACGGTTTTGCGATGCGGTCGCAAAACAAAGACACTAAACTTATTACAGTGAACAGAGACGTCAGTGAACGGACGGACAGATAATAACTATGCAAAAATAAAGGAAAATTTTCACTCGAGGGAAGACTTGAACCAAGGACCTCTCGTTCTGCAGCTGCTCACGCTACCACTGGACCACGCCGCTCCCGAGCTTACATTGTCATGATGTTGCCTATGTGGTCCATGGACTACTCAGTTCGTATATTTTGCTTATTTTTTCACAGTTCCACACAACTTCTTCCTGTTTTCTCAATTGGTCTGTGTTCAGTTTATCAAGCCCTATCCACTGTGCCAACTTATAACTAAATCTGAGGGGGCTGCGATGGGGAGGTTCCCTTGTTAGAGGAAATACAGCGAATGCAATGGGGAAGGTGCTGTGTCGTCCGGATAAGACACAGCCAGGGAAAAAGCACCACAGGCGCAAAGATACGATCTGGTACCAGTGCCATAAGACTCGCCAATGGCGCGAGTTCCACGGCGCCACGGTGGCGCTGAGGAGGAAGATATCAACTTCACCTCGGCCAGTTGACGGCCGAGTACAATCCACCAATGACCGGACCACAACGGACAGAAGGCTACCCCGAAGAGAGAAGAGCAGCTCTGGACGACTTGGTTATAGATCATCGTCCAGGGCTGACGTAGACAGGGAAGGTCGTTTGGTTAAGTCTTAGAGGTGAACAGACAGTTGTTGTAAATTGCATTTGCAGTCGAAGTTTACCTACGATTATTTGCACTTAACCTTTTTTATATTACATTACGTGCAGTGTTTCAAACTTCATTATTCATCTAGTCACTAAGTTAAGGCTGTGGCCGAGCGGTTCTAGGCGCTTCAGTCCGGAACCGTGCAACTGCTACGGTCACAAGTTCGAATACTGCCTCGGGCATGGATGTGTGTGATTTCCTTACGTTAGTTAGGTTTAAGTAGTTCTAATTCTAGAAGACTGATGACGTCAGATTTTAAGTGTCATAGTACTTAGAGCTATTTAAACCATTTTAACTAAGTTAAGTGTGGCTTTGTTACTAATTTGTTGGAGTGTTGTAGAAGATTCTTTTTCCTATCCTGTTACCTGACCCTTGGGCACAGCTGTTTAATAGTGGCAGGGAGAAATTGTCGTAGAAGTGTACTGCATCCGAAGCCGTTTCACGAACTCACAAACTCGGCCTGACTTAACAGCTGTCGCAAAGTGACCTCCACAGCAGTAGCGACGAGGCCTTTACAAAACTGGCGACGAGGGTTTACAAAAGATAATCAATAATTCAAAAACAGTCTTAATCGCCTTTATTGTTATTATACCGCCAACCGGTTTCAACTCGACGTAGGGGGTCATCTTCTGGGCGTTTACACCACTGGTCGACTGCTGGTGGTGTCACTCCTGTCTACATAACGGCAGGAATATGTCATCATATACACGTATGCACTTACTATAATGTGCTCTGACTCCTGTTCAGTTAGTAGACCTTTCATTTTAATTACTTCCTTAATTTTATGATGCAAGAATCTCCTTTACTCTGCCTCATTGTTATGGTCACTGATGTGAGCTGACTTGTGCACACCATCCCACTGATTGTGTAACCTTCCGTACTGGATCTTGTGTATATTTTAACACAGTTTTATGTTACCTTGTTTGCACTACTGAGAAACTGCACTTTGCAGTAAAAGGCTCGTATGAATGGATGAAGTCCAAGATGTTTTAATGCTGTTTGTACAACCACTGTCGGCATTATTTCTAGTGTTATTTAGTTTTTATGTTGACGTACCTCATTCTTCCTATTCATATATTAGATCCAGACCGGTTATAGATACAGACAGCATTTTTCATTCATTTTTCATTCATTTTTCAAAGCGCTAGGGTTACAAGCGGAGCAATACACAATACCTACGTGTAAGTGCAATTCAGCTCTGTAGTCAGTTGAGTGGTGGGTGTTATCAACTGGTGGTGTGGATGAGATACTGATACACACCAGTAGTTTCAATGATGTGCCCCGAAAAGCGCAGGAGATGGCAAGGTTGCACGCCGCGCTCCAGTAAACAGCAGTCGAGTGAAACCGTCCACGACGCGTCTGTTGGCCAACGGCGAGGTGGTCCGGCGGCGCAGGAACCGACCACTGCGAAAATCTGCATACAATGGGCCGAGCGGCGTTTGACAGCGGGCCAGAGCAGCCGGCTGGGCCATTAGGGACGGCGCCGCAGGTTCCACGGCGACCGGGCGAACAACCTCCAGCTGGTAGTTCACACAGGTCAGGGGCCAGCGTCCCCACTCGAGACCCTTTGTTTTTCTCGTGTTGTGGCGTAGGCGATCTACACCAGACATTCTCTCTTGTACGAAAATGGTTAAAATGGCTCTGAGCACTATCGGACTTAACTGCTGAGGACATCAGTCCCCTAGAACTTAAAGAACTACTTAAACTTAACTAATCTAAGGACATCACACACATCCATGCCCGAAGCAGAATTCGAACCTGCGATCGTAGCCGTCGCGCGGTTCCAGACAGTAGCGCCTAGAACCGCTCGGCCACACCGGCTGGCCTCTCTTGTACGTTGTTGTGCAAAGCTGAAGGGCTACTGGTTATGCCCCGTCCAGAGTGAGGTTGCTCCCTTCTACTAGCAATGCAACGTAGGCTACTGAAGCTACGAACGGCACCTATAGACTGGAGAACAAAATCGCAGGTCACTACGGTTGTGAACGCCGTCAGACGGAAGTGCGTAGTTACGAGACCAAATTGCTGACGGAAAACTTTGGTGGAATTATGAAACATTTGTTTATGCTAAAGCCTTATGCCGTACTCGGCGGACGAAAACCTCATGTCTGATGGCTTGTACCACGACTTCCAGAAGGTAAGAGATGCAGTTTCGAACTCGCGTTTACCGAACTTTATACCACATAATCGAGTATGAACAACATTTGTGATGGGTGTGGGACTTCTTTCCATACAGCCGGCCGAAGTGGCCGTGCGGTTAAAGGCGCTGCAGTCTAGAACCGCAAGACCGCTACGGTCGCAGGTTCGAATCCTGCCTCGGGCATGGACGTTTGTGATGTCCTTAGGGTAGTTAGGTTTAACTAGTTCTAAGTTCTAGGGGACTAATGACCTCAGAAGTTGAGTCCCATAGTGCTCAGAGCCATTTGAACCATTTTTTTTCTTTCCATACAGATTTCAACACGTCGTTTTTAACCCAATTAAATCGACAACTATAAAGGTAATCTCTGGAGTAAGGCAGTGAAGCGTTACAGCGCCGCTGCTTTTTGCGGTTTGTATTTACGATTTAGTGCACAGGGTTGTGGTCTCCGTGAGGCTATTCGTGAACGGTGCTATTATAGATAAGAAGGCTGCTACGCGAGAAATCTGTAGCGAAAGGCGCGAAATGTACCGACGATTTGTGCAAGGACTGGCCACTGATTCTGAACGTATTTGAATTATATTTCCTTATTTTCGAGATCTACGTTATATATATCGCGTCTGCAGATATCAGCAGCATACAATAAGCTCAGGCAGCATTGCAGAATGTATGGCAGGGAGTAAGATTTCAGTTCCCATACGGCCTGCATTAGCCGCTTTCGGTATTGCCGATAGACGGTGGGGTGACGTGCTGAGGTTAGCTGTGAGAAAGACAGCTACACCAACGCACAATACGCAGGGAAACCACTGCCACTCAGGCGCGAAGGATTTAGTGTTGTTTAATAAGTATTTACTAGTGAAAACCACCTTTTTCACTACAGATGTAGGAGACTCCTACTGGTCATAAATAATTTCTTACAACAATATTACGACGCGAATAAGCAGCCATTTCACTAAAAGGTGAATAACGTTTAAAATAACGAAGTAACACGATTATACGAGGAGAGTTGGATAAGCAGTGCAACACATTTTTCTCGACCAATTCCGGTTGCAAAAATGAGGAATTGGTTCTAGGACATCGTGGAATATTCCCCTTTAGTTCCTATAGATCGGTACGTGGCGGCGCTATACACTAGCTTCAAAATGGTGTCTTCAACGGAAGTGCACCCCGAGCAGAGAGCTTTCACTGAGTTTCTCTTAGCGGAAAACTAGAGCATCGCAGATATTCTTAGGTTCTCAGAGTGTCTATGGAGACATAGCAGTGAACTAAAGCATGGTGAGTCGTGAGGCGAGGCATCTGTTAACATCGCAACAGGTAGGGAAAACCTGTCCAGTTTCCCGTGTGTCGCCCGGCAGCACACAGCTGTGACTTCTGCAATGTTAAATAAAGGACTTGGCGTGCTCGCTGCCACAAAAATGCAAGCTAGGTTCTTCTCTCCATGATAACGCCAGGCCTTTCACAAGTCTACCCACTTGAGAGGAGCTCGCATAACATCACTGGGTTGTTCTTCCTCATCCACATCTCGCAGCTTCCAACTTCCATCTGTTTGGCAAAATGAAAAATGCACTCCGCGGGAAGTTGTACGTGGATAACGGGGAGGTTACTGATGCAGCATGAAGTTAGCTCTAACGTCGACCAGTAGGGTGCTTCCTTGCGGGCGTACAAGCCCTCCCAGTAGGATGGTGTGAGGCCGTTGCATTCAATGGAGACTACCGTTTTGTAGCCGAAAGAGTAGGGAATAATATGGCGTGCTGGAATTCTGAATAAAACTTCAGTGCTTTCAGAAAAAAAAAATGTTTTCTACAGCTTACCGAACACCTCTCGTAATTATGGTATCTACACCACGCGCGCCATAGTTGCCAGCCACAGATAGGATACCTTTCGATCTAGTTCTGTCGTAAGACCATTCTCTCAAGAAATCGGTAGTTTTGAATTAAAAAGTAACATATTATTCCTTTGCAAGCCGGTGTGGCCGAGCAGTTCTAGGCGCTTCAGTCTGGAACCGCGCGACCCCTACGGTCGCAGGTTCGAATCCTGCCTCGGGCATGGATGTGTGTGATGTCCTTAAGTTAGTTAGGTTTAAGTAGTTATAAGTTCTAGGGAACTAATAACCTCAGGTATTAAGTCCCATAATGCTCAGAGCCATTTGAACCATTTATAGTTTCCTTTACTATCAGATTACTGTGTTTCCGTAAATAATCACATTCTAAAGGCATCCACGAACAGTACTTCAAATAACGTCTGCCCCCGGTAGGTAAATGCTCAGCGTGACGGAGTGTCAATCCTCTGGGCTCGGGTTCGATTCCCGGCTGTCGGGGAATTTTCTCCGCCCAGGGACTGGGTGTTGTGCTGTCCTCACCATCCTATCATCCTCATCGACTGCAGGTCGCCGAAGTTGCGTCAAATTGGAAGACCGACACCCGGTGAACGGCCAGCCCAACGGGGGGCCCGAGTCGTATGATTAAATAAATAAAACAAACTTCAAGTAATATATCTCCCCGCTTCATCACTTAGAAATTACGGCATGTAGAATTGCACTTTCCAGATGATCCAGTGGCGCTGTTATTACTTCGGCGAGGGACATCAACTACGAGAACCTTGCGGCGGAACAGTTAGGAAGAAATCCTACGCGACGAGTCACTAACATAAACCAAGGACATCTTGTCTGAATCTCTGTGTTAGATGGAAATGCTCGGCCAGTCATGCTGTACGCTTCTTATGCCATATTGTACACACTCCATAACTAAACTGAGACACTTCAGAAGGTTTACTAAAAAATATCAAACTTCTAACTGGAAAAAGTAACTGCTATCAAAAACATGAGTAGGCCGTCAGGAGCGAGCCAAAGTTGAACGACTACATAAAATAGCAGAAAAAGTAGATGCCACAAAGATTCGTTTGTGGAAAATTAGCAAATGTAACTGGCTTACAAACAACTACTTCTACCGATTCGTGACCGTTTCGTGAGTATTTTTCTTCCAAGAAGGATTTATAGGAAAGACAGAGGATATAGGAGAAGAGCGCAACATTTCGTCACATTGCCTTTTAGTCGGCGCGAGAGCAAAACGCAGTTATTTACCAAACTCTAGCGCCAGATGCCAGTAGAAAAGTGCATCATGAATAAGTTAACTGTTGCAATTTCGAGAGCACACGTTTTAAGAAGAGACGGGTAACCTATTACTTCCTCCCACAGACGAATGGCGAAGTCAGAGTTTTGCCGACCATCGTTCTCACTATGTCCCATTCGTGAATGGAGCTGGAAAGGGTGTACCAGAAGTATACTCTGCCATACACCACAAGGTGGCTCGTGAGGTATACATGTAATACACAGCGTAATTCAACTGCCCCTACCTACAGCTTTTGTACTAGCTACAACACCTTCAGAAACCACACACACAGTTTACATATTCTGTCTCTACCTAAGTCAAAACTGTTAGCCCTACAGAAAATGAACAGGGTCTTTTTGCAGGAAATTTAATTTAGTTACATTTTGTTCTGGGGTACCTTTTCGTCAGAGGGAGAAGTTTTCGAGTGATTCCAGAAAAATGCACAAAAGTGAATCTGAAACTCGAGTTTCTTAAATAACTCAATTTTCGGCCTTCAGCGAGAACGAATCCCATAATAAAACTTAGCAAAGAGATCCGGTTCATTTTTCTGTAGGACTGGCAGTTCGCGCTTAGCGAGCGAGAGAACACGAAAATCTCGCACATAGTTTCTGAATGTATTGTGGATTGGATAAAACCCGAAGGTAGGGGCAGCTGACTCAATGCGTATGTAGCGTAGAGGCGTAGCACAAGCTTGGGAAAGAAAGAGGGAAAACTGGTCATGCTCCTCTGAAAGAAAAATCGACAGAGGGGCTAAATCTGGACGATCGGACGGGGACTGAGACACCTCGTTTCGTGAAATGCTGATAAACTCACACTGGCCTCTGTAGCCGACATAACCTAAACACGCTAGAGCTTAGAAGTTAGTTTGGAAGCTTAGAGTTGAGAAAAACACGTTCATCAATAGATATTAATCTGCAAATAGGAGACCTGCTGATCTGCAGAATCTGACCAGACTGTTCACCAATTTCCTCTGTTTCCAGCGGATAGTGAGCTAAATGAGACGTCCAGCGATTCAGTTTTTTAGAACTACTGTTCTTTATCTGTTTAATACTCCACAGATGTCCTTCCACGATCGTAGGGTCCTAATACACTGATGATAGAGGCAGTGTAGCCTCGGAATGCTCATTCTCAAGAGCAATGTACACTAAAGGCATGTGATCTAGCACGTAAGTATACCTTCTTGGACGATCTGTGTAGCACTAGCAGAGCACTCCGTCTTCAGGCCACAAGTGGCCCATCGGGACCACCGTGTCGTCCTCACATGAGGATGCAGATAGGAGGGGCGTGTGGTCAGCACACCGCTGTCCTGGTCGTGATGATGGTTTTATTTGACCAGAGCCGCTACTATGTGGACGAGTAGCTCCTCAATTGGCATCACGAGGCTGAGTGCACCTCGAAAAATGGCAACAGCGCATGGCGGCTAGGGTGGTTACCCATCCAAGTACCGGCCACGCCCGACAGCGGTTAACGTCGGTGATCTGATGACAACCGGTGTATCCACTGCGGCAAGGCCGTTGCCTAGATGATCTATATACAGACATCAAAAAGAGTTTTGCATTAACGCGGTTTCGAGTGTTCCGGAATCTATACAGAAAATTGGAATAGAGATCAACATGAACATCATTTATGTCCTTTTTATTGCTCATGAAAGCCACACAATGCATGTTGTACCACCATACAGCGAGACCTTCAGAGGTGGTGGTCCAAACTGCTGTAACACCGGTACCTCTAATACCCAGTAGCACGTTCTCTTGCATTGATGCATGCCTGTACTCGTCGTGGCATACTATCCACAAGTTCATCAAGGCACTGTTGGTCCAAATTGTCCCACTCCTCAACGGCGATTCGGCGTAGGCCCCTCAGAGTGGTTAGCGGGTCACATCGTCCATAAACAGCCCTTTTCAATCTATCCCAGGCATGTTCGATGCAGTTCATGTCTGGAGAACACGCTGCCCACTCTAGTCGAGCGATGTCCTTATCCTGAAGGAAGTCATTCACAAGAGGTGCACGATGGGGGGCGTGAATTGTCGTCCATGAAGATGAATGTCTTGCCAATATGCTGCCGATATGGTTGCACTATCGGTCGGAGGATGGCATTCACATATGGTAAAGCCGTTACGCCGCCTTCCATGACCACCAGCGGCGTGCGTATGCCTCACATAATGCCACCCCAAAACAGCAGGCAACCTCCACCTTGCTGCACTCGCTGTACAGTGTGTCTAACGCGTTCAGCCTGACCGGGTTGCCTCCAAACACGTCTCCGACGGTTGTCTGGTTGAAGGCATATGCGACATTCATCGGTGAGGAGAACGTGATACCAATCCTGAGCGGTCTATTCGGCATGTCGTTGGGCCTGTCTGTACAGCGTTGCTTGGTGTCGTGGTTGCAAAGCTGGATCTCGCCATGGACGTCAGGAGTGAAGTTGCGCATGATGCATCCTATTGCGCGCAGTTTGAGTCGTAACACAACGTACTGTGGCTGCACGAAAAGCATTATTTGCTGTCAGGGTTCCTCTGAGCCATAATCAGTAAGTAGCGGTCATCCACTGCAGTAGTAGCCCTTGGGCGGCCTGTACGAGGCGTGACATCGACAATTCCTGTTTCTCTGTATCCCCTCCATGGCCGAACAACATCGCTTTGGTTCACTCCGAGACGCTTGGACACCCCCTTGTGGAGAGCTCATCCTGGCACAAAGTAACAATGTGGACGCGATCGAACCGCGGTATTGACCGTCTAGGCACGGTTAACTACAAACAACACGAGCCGTGTACCTCCTTCCTGGTGGAATGACGAACTCATTAGCTGTCGGTCCCCCTCCGTCTAATAGGCTCTGCTCGTGCATGGTTGTTTACATCTTTGGGCGGGTGTTGTGATAACTAAAATGGTTCAAATGGCTCTGAGCACTATGGGACTTAACTGCTGGGGTTATCAGTCCCCTAGAACTTAGAACTACTTCAACCTAACTAACCTAAGGACAGCACACACATCCATGCCCGAGGCAGGATTCGAACCTGCGACCGCAGCGGTCGCAGACTGTAACGCCTAGAACCGCTCGGCCACCCCGGCCGGCTGTTGTGATATCTCTGAACAGTCAAAGGGACTGTGTCTGTGATACAATATCCACAGTCAACGTCTGTCTTCCCGAGTTCTGGGAACCAGGGTGAAGCAAAACTTCTTATGATGTGTGTATATGTTTCTCGTTTGCCACTTTGCATCTGATGACTAATGATGTAATCAAACAACATCGAATCTTTTGACCCATTAGTTAGTGGAGCTATCTGCGTGACTACTCGAATTTCGCTACTGACTTCTACACTATTGAACTGTATGCAACCAGTATGACAGAGCAACATCGTTCCCTTGAGATTTGTTCAAATATGAACGACCTAAAATCTCATTTAGGTAATGAATATTATTTGCTAAGGTAAAACTATAATCCTATCGGAGCTCCTTACTATAAAAATAAAAAAAATATGTAAAAAACTATTCTTACTACGACTGACCAGTTGTACCAATAAATGTTAATTTCTTACAAACGTTTACGACGTTAGTGTTAACAAATTCGTGGTGGCTGTGCAACAGAAATGATCAGTGTTGATTTACTATATAGTAATTTAGAAAAAGTGTTTGTAAAACACGTAAGCATCGCTATATGGATAAATACGTAGGTATTTCCTATGGGCTTGTCTGGGAACATCCCACTGCTTGAATTTTATCTAATGGAGTAATCTCAAGTTTAGATAAAGGACAGCAACACCAAGTGAAATAATAGACGAGTATGCAAGCACTAAACTATTCTAACTTACGAAGGCGAGCTTATAAGTGTTACCTCCAAATTTCTTACTCTTAAGGACTTTTAAGTAAAACAAACGCTATTAACATATTACATCCTTTGTCTTCATGGCTACGTATTTGCAGCCTTTTGTCGCTAGGGGTTCGGAGTATGGTCGTGTGTCACATAATTATGTCGGTGGGTGAGAAACAATGTACTCTAACAGACTTTCGAATTAGAAGAGTTCGTCCACACAATGAGCACTATTTCCTTCAGCGTGACAACACCGGACCTCACATGAGTGCTGCGACATTAGAGCCGCGACTTCGCTTCATCCTAAGAACATCTTCGATAGCTTCACTTCGGTGGTGATGAAGTGTTGCAAGAAGACGTGAGATTGTGGCTCCGTCAACAAAGTGAAACAGTTTACAACGACGATATCGAACAACTGGTCTCTCGTTGGGAGAAATGCATTGGTCCTTGGGTAACTGTTGAGAAATAAATATGTAGACATGAAGAATAATGATATAGAATATTAATAAAGTTCGTTTTATTTAAAAAGCTTTAATCATTTTCGACTGAAAACTGGGAGACTTTACTTTTCAGCATTCCGCCGTAAACACCAGATTCGACTATACCCACATTTAAATTCTGTGAACACGTTGCAGGAGCTCGTTGAAGGCAGAAGATATTTTATAATCTAGGAATCTTTGGGGCATCTGATTGGCTCTTTTACTATCTGAAAAGTCGGTGAAGCCACGGTGATAATGGAAATGCGTTTTTCTCTTGATGAATGTAGCTTCAGTTGATATGACTTGCCGTTAGGCGACCGTACTTGTGCGGTGACGTAGGGTTGAAACGGAAGCATCAGTGCGCATTTCAGAAAACAAAACGGAGAGATCCTCTTTCCATATCGGTGCTGAAGTGCATGATTCGGAACTTCGAATTAGCAGGCGGTTTGTGATCTGCTCCTGGGTGCGCCCGAAGGCCAGTTGCACCACAAATCTTTGAAGAAGTTACTGTTGTCATGATTGAGATCGCTGAACGTGACGTACAATTCTCCAAGCAGTACACGTCTTGTGTCGCGACGGCTCAACATGCCATGGTCCACCACTCAAAAAATGCTACGAATAATTGTAATATGGTATTAGTAGTGCGGCTCCAGGTTATTGTGGAAGCAGATGGTCGTCACATGGAGCAATGTTTCTAACTGGGAAGCAAACTAGTATGCAATTAACAAATGTTACCTTCTCACTGGGAAATTGGAATGCGTTTCTTTCAGTGGTTATTCGCTATTCTCTTTCGCATTTCCTTACAAATGTTTCGTTGTCCAAAGGTCACTAGTTTTTCGTAAGGATCCCGTCAAGTAGCGAAAGTTTAATTATAACCACCGTCTATATAGGCTTTATCTTGCTGCTAGTGTTCCTGCGCCATTTTCTGTCTCTTCCGGCTTCCTGATTGTACGGTAATGAAACAGGGTCTTCTCTAATATTACTTCTACCACAAATGACATGATTTATTTAGAGATTTAGCAATAAAGCCGTCTTCCAAAATAAAGCACACTCTAATAAAAATTTTGTTAAGAGATAGATGAAACCTGACACGTTTGTACTGGAATAAGGCTCACTGCACCAGTCTTGAAGTACGTAAAAATGTGAAAATACGACACTTCCTAGAATTCGTTGAATATTACACCCACTTGCTTTTAGCCCATAACTTGTATTCTTCTGAAAACCTAAACATTTCCCACACTAGATTTGGAATGCTGCAGAATGACGAGTTCGGAGAAGTAAGCAAACTCTAGTTCACACATACCTGCTAAGTTTAAAGCTCTTTCAAGATAAGTTTATTCCTTCCAGACCGATCGAAATCAGCTACCTTAAGGGCGGGGCAAGTTAATGTACTGCAACTCTTCTAATCCCGCATCAGATCGTACAGTGGCTATATACCGTGGTGGATTTACAGTAACAAAACGATAAAGTTAAATCCATCGTTAAGCGAAATTGATTTGTTATTGTACGAAGACGCTCACGCTCGTGCGCTGCTGTGTTTGCCCAAATAAATCAAAAAGCCCAGGCTATGGAATATTTAATGACCAACTTCATAACACATACAAATGTGAGGAAAAAAGTGATATAAAAGGAGCAATGCGTTTCGACGGTGATGTAGCCAGATAACAGTGCGAAATTTAATCATCTCTATTTTAGTTATCCCCAGTTATAATGCGTAGAATCGTAGCCATACAGAGGTTACCACGTATACTCAGTGAAACAGATACGATTTGAAACAGCTGTGCATTCAGAGCAAGCAGAGCTTATACAAGTCACGTTTTAGTATGTGTCAGTGGCACCGTGCAGTGCACCAATACGCTATCCTGAACGAATTCCCCAAGTTAAATCGTTCAACAATGTCTACTTCAATATCAATTACTGGATAACAGCGTTCAGTCGCATAATTCTATATTAAATCACGATAAATACATCTCTGCTCCTACGAATATAGCATAATATCAGCAGCAACAGAAAATGGTATGACTAGAGTAGGGTTAGTTATGAATATGGAGGCAGGGCAGAGCGTGAGATATTGTGAACAGTTCAGTGATAGTCTTGTTCTCATCAGAATCGAAAGCAAACCAACACTGTCAACGATCGTTCATGTACGGATGCCGACGTGGCAAGCTGAAGATGAAGAGCTTCAAGTATATGAGGATATAGAATGGGTAATTCAGTAGGTAAATGGAGACGAAAATCTGATAATGATGGGAGATTGGAACGCGGTTGTAGGGGAAGTGATAGAAGAAAGCTTTACGAGAGAATATGGGCTTGATAGCAGGAACGAGAAAGCTGAAAGAATGAATTTTGCAACAGATTTTAGTTAGTAATAATGAATATTCTGTTCAAGAATCGTAAAAGGACAACTCACACGTGGAAGAGGCCTGGAGACACAGGAAGATTCCAGCTGGATTACGTTATGGTGAGACAGAGATTCCTAAATCAGGTAGTGTATTGTAAGGCGTATCCAGGAGCAGATATAGGCTCAGATTGATGAATGATGAACACTAGACTGCCGTTTAAGAGATTCGTATGTAGAATCAGTGTGGAAGGAAGCGGGATACTGAAGTACCGAGGATTTATCGGAAGTTCGCGAAAGACGTGGATACTGCGATAACTAATAACACAGCGGGTAGTTCAGTTGAAGATGAATGGACATCTCTAACTAGAGCAATCAAAGCTATCAGAGAGGTAACTGCGAAGAAAACTTGGGCAACAGAAGAAAAACTTCGACTCAACAACGAAATAATGATGTACTAAAATGTTATCGACAGAATTCAGTCGTGGTTGTAATAAAGACGGTTTTATTAGTTCGTGATGTGTTCTTCATTAGTTATGCGCTTTCTTTCAAACGAAGAACTAATAACACCATCTTTATTGCAAACACGACTGAATTCTGTCTATAATATCGAAACTCGACTACTACTTTTAATGTCTCGTTTTCTTATCTGATTCCTTCTGCATCGCCTGATTTAATCGAAGAAGACGCTCGGGGTAGCCGCGCCGCCTTAGGCGGCTTGTCACGGTCCGTGCGGCTTTTCCCCCCTTCGCAGGTTTAAGTCCTCTCTCGGACATGGGATTGTGTGTTGTCCTTAGCGTAAGTTAGTTTAAGGTAGATTAAGTAGTGCGTAAGCTTAGGGACTGATGACCTCCGCAGTTTAGTCCCATAAGACCTTACGACAAATTTCCAAATTTCCAAAAATCCAAGAAGAAATTGTAATATGTGTGGAAGATATATAGGATCCAGAGTTAGCTACATAATATTTCAACAGAATTTCTAAAATCATTGGGGTAAGTGGCAACAAAACGATTATTCCCGTTGAGGTGTAGAATATATGAGTCTGGCAATTTACCATCTGACTTTCGGAAATATCATCAACATAGAATGCAATTTTTACTCTGCAGCGGAGTGTAAGCTGTTACCAAATTTCCTGACAGACTATAACTGAGTGTTGGACCGAGACTCGAACTCAGGGCCTTTGCCTTACGTGGGCACGTGTTCCACCAACTTTTTTTGATCTTACTGTGTTCTATACTATTCCTTGAATTCGTACAAAGCGGACGTCCGATGACACCCGTTCAGGTTCTTCGTTGATCCGTTCACTCAATTTTTTTTATTACAGGTGGTAACTAACCCTCTGATCGAACACGCTAAGCTACCGTGCCAGCCACCAATTGAGCTCCCCAAGCATGACTCAGAACCCGTTCTCACAGCTTCAGTTTCATCACTACGTCGTCTCCTACCTTTCAAACTTCACAGAAGCTATCCTGCGAACCTTGCACCAGTTGCACTCCAGGATGAAAGGATATTGCGTATACATGGCTTAGCCACAGCCTGGGGGACGTTTTCAGAATCAAGAGGAGAGCTTCTGTGAAGTTTGGAAGGTAGGAGACGAGGTACAGCTGGAATTAAAGCTGTGAGGGCGGAGCGTGAGCCGTACTTGGGTAGCTCAAGTCTTAGAGCACTCGCCTGCGAGAGGCAAAGGTCCGCAGTTCGAGTCTCAACCTGCCACATAGTTTTAATCTGCCAGCAAGTTTCATCATCCACACGATTCAGAAGACTACAAGACCTGCCAAGTGCGAAAATTTCCACACGGTTAGCTTAACAACTCAGGAATCAAAGTTGCTGACAAGAAGAATATATAGGAGAATGGAAAAGAAAATTGAGGATCAGTTAGATGACGATCATTTTGCCTTTAGAAAAGGTAAAGACACCAAAAAGACGTTTCTAATGTTACGTTTGATTATAGAAGTAAGACTAAAGAAAAATCAAGAGCCGATCATAGGATTTGTTGATCTGGAAAAAGTCTTCGACAGTGTCAAATGGTGCAAGATGTTCGAAATCCTGAGAAAAGTAGTGGTAAGCTACTGTATATGGAAAGACAGACACTATACAATATGTACAAGAACCCAAGAGGGGACAATAAGAGTGGAAGACGACGCACAAACTGCTCGGATTAAAAAGGGTTTGCTGACCGCTGAAATCGAGCGGTTCTAGGCCCTTCAGTCCGGAACCACGCTGCTACTATGGTCGCAGGTTCGAATCCCGCCTCAGATATGGATGTGTGTGATGTCTTTAGGTTCGTTAGGTTTAAGTAGTTCTATTTCTAGGGGACTGATGACCTCAGATGTTAAGGCCCATAATGCTTAGAGCCATTTGAACCATAAAAAGGGTGTAAGACAGGGACGGATTCTTTCGCGCTTACTGTTCAATCTATACAACGAAGAAGCAATGTGCGAAATAAAATAGAGGGTTCAGGAGTGGAACTAAAATTCAAGGTGAAACGATATCAACGATAAGGTTTGCTGATGACATAGCTATCCTCTGTGAAAGTGAAAGATAATTAAATGAGCTGTTGAATGGAATGAGCACTCAAATTATAGAATATGGATTAATAATGAATTGAAGAAAGGCGAAAGTAATGGGACAGAAACAAGAACAGAGAGAAACTTAACATCAGGACTGACGGTCACGAAGCAGATGAAGTTAAGGAATTCTACAACCTATGCAGCAAAATAACAAATGACGGACGGACCAAGGAGGTCACCAAAGCAGCCTTGCACGGTAGCACTGGCAAAAAATGGATTCCTGTCCAAGAGAAGTCTACTAGTATCAAACATAGGCCTCAATTTGAGGAAGGAATATTTGAGAATGTGCGTTAGGACCACAGCATAGTGTGACGGTGAAACATGGACTGTGGGAAAATCAGAACGGAAGAGAATCGAAGCATTTCATATGTGGTGCTACAAAAGAATGTTGAAAACTAGATGGACTGATGAGGTAAGGAATAAGGAGGTTCTGCGCAGAATCGGCGAGGAAAGGAATATGCAGAAAACACTGAGAAGGAGAACGGATGACAGGATATATGTTAAGACATCAAGGAATGACTTCCGTGGTAGCAGAGGGAGCTGTAGATGTCAAAAAGTGTACAGGAAGACAGAGATACGAATACACCCTGCAAATAATTGAGAAAGGTTAGAAGCGCTGCTTTGAGATGAAGAGATTGGCACAAGAGAGGAAGTCGTGGCGAAGCTCACGAAAGCATTCAGAAGACTGATGACTCAAAGCAAAAAGAATCTAGAGTCAGGAGGGACAAGTAACATTCCATAGGAATTTATAAAATAATTGGGAGTAAGAAGTACCAAACGACTATTGGAGTTGTTGTGTAGTATGTGAACGACAATCAGGATATTGTAGGCCATTACAAACAGTGGTGGTTAAAAACGTTATTAGAAAGGCATAGAGTTTGTGGTAATCAAATAGAATAGCTAATTCTAAGGATAAAATTAAAACCATATGATCGGTTGCAAAGGAAGTGTCTGGTCAGCTTAAAGAAGTTGACAATATAAAGTCAGTTACCAGTAAAAATATTTCTGTTACTGATAAGTCAGATAAATGTAAAGCATTTAACAATAATATTTTGGGCATTGCTGGTGAATTAAATAAAATTTATGTTCTACAGGGAATCATATACCTCTCTTGGAAAATGTCTTTTCGAGATTCTTGTCTGAAGTACTCCTCTGTGATACTGACAAGGGGAATAATGAAATCACTGAAGACTAACGACTCTCGTGGATATGATGGAGTGCCTAGCAGAATATTAATGTACTGTGCTGCACTTATTAGCCCTGTACTGAGCCATATCTGTAATTTTTCCTGAACGATAAAAGTATTCGGTAGTAAAGTCGCTTTATAAAAAGGGAGAAAGGGATAATGTAGACAATTTTAGACCTATTTATATGGCATCAGTGTTTGTTAATGTTATTGAAAAGGCTGTGTATGTAGTGGTACTTGATCGTTTTACTTCAGATAATTTGCAACGAAAAGTACAGTTCGGCTTTAGAAATGGTTTAACACCTGAAAATGCTATGTCCTCTTTCCTCTGTGATGTACTGGGTGGAGTAAACAAAAGATTTCGAATGCTAGTCTTCTTTCTTTATTTAACTAAGGCGCTTGATTGTGTAGATCACAAAATATTGCTCAAGAAGTTGGACCATTATGCAATATGGGGAGTAGCTCACAGTTGGTTCACCTCTTACTTTAACAGAGAATGGCGGGTTCAAATGGCTCTGAGACTATGGGACTAAACAGCTATGGTCATCAGTCCCCTAGAACTTAGAACTACTTAAACCTAACTAACCTAAGGACATCACACAACACCCAGTCATCACGAGGCAGAGAAAATCCCTGACCCCGCCGGGAATCGAACCCAGTAACCCGGGCGCGGGAAGCGAGAACGCTACCACACGACCACGAGCTGCGGAAGAACAACAGAGAACAAAAGGTCATTATTAAGAGTATCGAGAATGACATCTTGGGTTGTCGAGTGTTCTGTTGATTAAATTATCAGCGTATTGTAAAAATATATGCAGAAACAACAGTTTTTAAATCTGTCTCTCTCCAATACAATGTCTGTTTATACACTCCTGGAAATGGAAAAAAGAACACATTGACACCGGTGTGTCAGACCCACCATACTTTCTCCGGACACTGCGAGAGGGCTGTACAAGCAATGATCACACGCACGGCACAGCGGACACACCAGGAACCGCGGTGTTGGCCGTCGAATGGCGCTAGCTGCGCAGCATTTGTGCACCGCCGCCGTCAGTGTCAGCCAGTTTGCCGTGGCATACGGAGCTCCATCGCAGTCTTTAACACTGGTAGCATGCCGCGACAGCGTGGACATGAACCGTATGTGCAGTTGACGGACTTTGAGCGAGGGCGTATAGTGGGCATGCGGGAGGCCGGGTGGACGTACCGCCGAATTGCTCAACACGTGGGGCGTGAGGTCTCCACAGTACATCGATGTTGTCGCCAGTGGTCGGCGGAAGGTGCACGTGCCCGTCGACCTGGGACCGGACCGCAGCGACGCACGGATGCACGCCAAGACCGTAGGATCCTACGCAGTGCCGTAGGGGACCGCACCGCCACTTCCCAGCAAATTAGGGACACTGTTGCTCCTGGGGTATCGGCGAGGACCATTCGCAACCGTCTCCATGAAGCTGGGCTACGGTCCCGCGTACTGTTAGGCCGTCTTCCGCTCACGCCCCAACATCGTGCAGCCCGCCTCCAGTGGTGTCGCGACGGGCGTGAATGGAGGGACGAATGGAGACGTGTCGTCTTCAGCGATGAGAGTCGCTTCTGCCTTGGTGCCAATGATGGTCGTATGCGTGTTTGGCGCCGTGCAGGTGACCGCCACAATAAGGACTGCATACGACCGAGGCACACAGGGCCAACACCCGGCATCATGGTGTGGGGAGCGATCTCCTACACTGGCCGTACACCACTGGTGATCGTCGAGGGGACACTGAGTAGTGCACGGTACATCCAAACCGTCATCGAACCCATCGTTCTACCATTCCTAGACCGGCAAGGGAACTTGCTGTTCCAACAGGACAATGCACGTCCGCATGTATCCCGTGCCACCCAACGTGCTCTAGAAGGTGTAAGTCAACTACCCTGGCCAGCAAGATCTCCGGATCTGTCCCCCATTGAGCATGTTTGGGACTGGATGAAGCGTCGTCTCACGCGGTCTGCACGTCCAGCACGAACGCTGGTCCAACTGAGGCGCCAGGTGGAAATGGCATGGCAAGCCGTTCCACAGGACTACATCCAGCATCTCTACGATCGTCTCCATGGGAGAATAGCAGCCTGCATTGCTGCGAAAGGTGGATATACACTGTACTAGTGCCGACATTGTGCATGCTCTGTTGCCTGTGTCTATGTGCCTGTGGTTCTGTCAGTGTGATCATGTGATGTATCTGACCCCAGGAATGTGTCAATAAAGTTTCCCCTTCCTGGGACAATGAATTCACGGTGTTCTTATTTCAATTTCCAGGAGTGTAAGATGTGGAACCCCTGGCCACTATGAAATTCTGCAAATGTTATTCACCCGGCAAACACATAAAATGGGATCAGTGCATGAACTTTCGAAATTAAGTAGACCCTCCGCTGGGGCTCCGGAGAGGGGATGCTCGCATTTCATCGGCAGAGGCATAATCGTTTGTGGCAGCGCCCTCGTGCCGCTGTCGGCTGTCGTAATCGCATTGCAGGATCTACTGATTGGAATGAACAGTCCGGTGAGTGCAGATATGGACTGAAAAGAGATTCTAGAAAAACGATAGTAATGAGTAGTTACAGAAGTGAGAACAATGAGAAATTTAACATCGGAAATCTAGTATCAGAATGCAGGCGAGGTTAAGGTAGTAGCCTTTAACTATATAGTTAAAGGCTACCCAACCATTGACCTTCGTCTGTGCGAATGCGCACCGGTTGCCCAAACTCTTACGGGAATCGCCAAAGCTTGCGCGAGCAATGAGTGGATGGGCAAATGTCTGTAAGGTACAACACATATGTAGAATTGGGGACAGTTTGGAATGTGAGTCTCACTGGAAGCGTGCAAGGGATAAGTCCCTGCAGTCGCGCTATTCATCTGTGTCCTCGGTGGATCAGATGGATAGAGCGTCTGCCATGTAAGCAGGAGATCCCGGGTTCGAGTCCCGGTCGGGGCACACATTTTCAGGTGTCCACATCGAGGTATATCAACAACACCTGTCGGCAGCTGAGGTTTTCAGTTAGTCATCATTTAGTCCAGAACAAATTCATACGCGTAATAACTGATGCAGAGACTTCTCTATCAATTCGGAAAATCCATAGCTTAGTCCAACAAGTACAAAAATTCTGCATGAGAGCACAATCTTCACCCTACCACCTCATTCACTCCCGATCCAAGGTACAAATTCCTCTGCATGACCCTGGGTTGCCAATTCGACTCCTAAATTTCCATGGTCCCTCACTGATGTCATCATTATCACCATCATGCCAATTCAAATACTCCGATGTTGTAACTTGTCAACTTCCTAACCGTTAACTCAGACATAAGACAGCCCCGATGAAGAGAGCTAAAGACCCTTATCGCAGGGACAGCGAGCTCTCATGCTGCTTCTTCTTCAGTCTTCGATGGGTCACCTGAAGATTACTAACAGGTGCTTAGTGGCAATACCGTTTCTTGTAGTTAATGACGAAAGGCAGCAAGACCGGAAGTTCTCTATACTATTCACTGCGCGACTCCCCTGAAAGGCGGGAATGATAATAAAACTGCGGCTGCAGCAAATGGTAGATAACTTTCTCGTACTAACCGAATGCGCTCTGGTTGACTATGTTAGTATGACTGACTGAATAGGGTATTCTACTGTGTGGAAGAAATGAAAAAATTAGTAACTTGAACAGGGACGTGTACGAATCATGCGCCAAATTACTTGGATTGAAGGTTGACTTATCTTGTACTGTTAAGATCCTTTCGTAATTTCTGCATTTCTTTGAGGAAAGACTGCATTTCAGCCTGAATAAATGTTGTAGGTTTCCAGTTCTTGAAGTTATCTCGGTCGATCGGTTTATACGGTCCGTTATTTCATTCTAAAAGGCTAATTTTCGAATTCAGTACTTCATTCAAATTGCTTTATGATTTTTCCCTTGCCACTAATCCCCATAGTACAGCAACACGCACGTAAACGAAATGTTCTTCAGTGAATTGTTAACTGAAGATGCACTGCTTTTATATCCATTTCCGTCTGGAAATATACGCCGTATACGTTAGGAAACAAACTTAGGAAGCCATCAGCGACGAACTGAACTGTTTCAGTGACGTAAACGATTTGTGTTCATTTCCTCAACAGCTCGTTTCTAAACTGTTGACAATCATAAGAGGTATATACAATTGCATCGTACATAGTGCTGCTGCTTTCGGCTTTCGGTGCTTCGTGGCTGTTTGTGAAGTGTTGGCAGCAGCACAGTTCCACAGTCCCTCGATGACTGTATAATAAATACATTGCATCACCGTCGATTCTCAGAATCCATATGTAGGCCAAGGCGATTCCTGTTTTTCACAGTGTGACGTTAATGTATAGAAATTAATGGTGATCATAATCGCTAATTATGTCGCTAAACGAAACAATGCCGCAGACCGTTAATATACCCTGAATTTGGTAGCATACTTGATCGTCCCTCGTTCTGTTTTCATAAGCAGCGACAACACACAAAAGAAAACGATTCATACTGTTTTTTTTTATTTTACGTGGAGATTACCAGTTTTGTGGCAATGAAAGGCAGCAAATACTATCTGACGACTTTGCTCAGTGAATGATTCCTATGCTCAGTACGTCAGCACGTGATTTACCAAATTCTATGTGTCTTAAGATAATGCCGAGCTATTTTGTGTGAGGAAGTAAACAGTTTCACATCCTATAACTATATTTGGGATCAGTTCTTTATCTTGAGTCCACGAAATATCTCAAAAACTACGTATCCTATTAAGAAAACGGGAAAATACGTCTTGAATATTTTAAAATATGCTATTTGGTTACATCAGTGTTGGCCCCCCTGCCACACCTCCACAGGGTGGGGCGGCGGGGATCTCTGTAGTCTTAAATAGAGACACCGCATGTTTATTGTAGGATCGGATTGTCAGGAAATAAATGCGTAACGTTTGTATGTAACACATCTGTCCTTGCGCGATAAATGGCGCTGTAATCGATAAATGACACATCTGAGTTTCAAAACGGTATATCTAAAGAAAAATGCATTGTATTAAAACATAAAAACAGATACTGTGGCAAACGATTCGGTGTTTTGCAGTTTCTCCGTGTAGCTGTTTTGAAACATTCATTAACTTTTTCATTATTTGACTTGATCTCGCTTCTTCACGTCGTCCCTTATATCTTAAATATGTTCAGTCATGGCCGGACTGCGTTAGTAGTAAGAATACAGGCTGTTATGCTGCAACGATGAACTGATAATAGGGCTTTAATTTGTGGTTTCAGCGTTTTTCAAACAGTATACGATCGCGCGTTCCCTCTTGTCGGGATATTCGACAGTATTCCACCATGGGAAATGTAGAACTACGAGATAAGAACCGTGGAAGACCAGTTGCTCGAGAGAATTATGAAGTTGCGATATTAGCTGCAGTGAATCATCTTCACTTTAGCACTCGACAATTAAGTCGGGAATCTGGGATTAGGGTCTTGTTGTCAAACTCTGAAATGTAGAAAACGTCATCCGTTTCATATTTCCTTCCGTCGGGAAATTCACGGCAATGATTTCCGGAACAGAGTAACATTTTACCAGTGGTCGCTTCAGATAATAAAGAGTGATCCCAGTTTCTTCGCTCAAGTATTCTTCACTCACCAGTCGACTTTCACGAAGCTCGTTACGATTAATCGAAGTAACATGCATTACTGGAATGTGCAAAACCCACACTTGTTGCGCCAATTCGAACATAAACGTCCATGGAACGTGAATGTTTGGTGTGGAATAATTGGTGACATTGGTCCATTCTCTATCAGTGGCACCTTAAATAGTGATAATTATGGAACATTCTTTGAGCACTCTCTCCAGTATTGCTCGCAGTCTTTCCCTTCGAATTGCTACAAATAATGTCCACAACAATATCCAGTAGCAGCACGGGAAGTAAATGAAATGATCATATGGCATTTATTGGCCGGTATATCCACTTCTGGGTTCGGCCGCCGTATTACAAGTCGTCTTATTCGACTCCCTTTCGGCGACTTGCGTGTCAATGATGATGGACACACTACATCCAGTCCCTTGCCGGGAATCGACCCCAGGCCCCCTTGCGTGGTACGCGGTAACGCTACCGCTGCGCTACGGAGGCGGACAGCACGGGAAGTATTAGATCGCTTTAGAACTGTCAGTGGATCAGAAGAAGCGGTTAAGTGCCTTAGCCTGCAAGATCGCCCTGTCTTACTTCGAATACCTTTCGTTTGTGGAGTTACTTGAAGAGCGAAGTTTGTAATGAAGTGCCAACAACGCGCGATACCATGATTCAGCGCAATACCGATGAACGTCAGCAAATTATATGGGGAACACTTCTCAGTTGTGTCGAATATGTGCGGATAAATAAATGCATCAAAGTGGGTGTCCACGTTTTTGAGCACTATTTGTCAAATGAATGTTACAAACAAACACACCTATAGTGAAAGATGAAAGAACACGCCTAGAAAAGCTTTTTTCACAGATATTTTCTCTTCTTGATCGAATGTATTTTTCTCGAGATAATACTGTACTGGAACTAAATTGTATTATTTGTCAATTACTGAGCCATTTATGGGACAACGACAAAAGTGTTACACACAGAAAGTTAAGTATATTTTCCCTCGTAATCCAAATCTGCAATAAAAATTGGATATTTATATTTAAGACGTCGAAGGTGTTTCACGCCCCACCCCCTGTGGAGGAGCTGGGGATTTAAAACTGGTATGTTCGTGTAGTATTTTAAAAATATACTGAACATGTATTTTTCCGTTTTTTAATCCCATGCGTAGTTATTTAGATATTTCGTTGTCTCAGGAAAAAATAAAAACGCAACCTGTACATCTACTGCGGTTACTGTCAAAAGAATATTTCAAGATGGAAGTAGCGCTGTGCCGCACTGTGGATTATTTATCACTTTGTTACCATCTTTCAAAGAGTATTTACACTCTGCTTCTATACTCTGCTTCTAATAATTAGAAGGCCAAGCAGTCATTAAGTGGGTCGTTATTTTCTCTGAGAATCGCGCGTGCGGTGGACTGATTGTCACCTGTCGCTTGTCACCAGCGTTACGTAACATGTCGGTTACCACACGCACAGTCGGTAGTTAACGTCGTCCAAAGGGCCAGGCCCGACAGTTTATTTCAGGGGGCTGCTTTCACGGTCAATATTTACCGTTACGTAACCCGAAGCTGTCGATAGAGCAGAATTTATCCTTGCTGATGACACAAAATACGTTATTATCGGTAACAAACATGTCAGTCGTATTATTAACTGGCCGGAATACCACGTCAGCAGTTATGCAGAATTTTAAGACGATTTACGATCAGTCAGAAATATTGGGCCACAAAATGGACGTGTCCAGGTGACACGCACTCACATTAGCAACCAACATACGAAACATACGGCTTTGTTGTAATGGCCTATCAATGTAAGTCCTCAAGATAATTTGCATGTAATTTGGCGGCTCTTTAGAGCAGCATTGCAAATGATAGTATTACGTCTTAAATGCTGGGATGTGGCTCTCCACGCTAACTTGATGTTGTATCGTTCGCAAGTAATACACCATCGTTATTGAGTTAACGGTACTAACTTACAGAAAAAACAAGACACCTTGGACGAATAGAGATAGGACGTTCATATTCACAGGACATGTACATTATTAGTTTGTTCTGCACAAATGATTAACATTTAAGTCATCTCGGTTCAGCATGTGTGCTGTTGCCTAGTTGGCACAGGGTCCTCCATAGGCCCTCATAACTTGTTCGGTGCGTGATGGCATCGATAGGTATAAGGCGCGAATCGTCCTGTGATATGGCCATCTATGCTGCATTCAACTTGTTCCAAAGTTCATCTGTGGTGACTGGCATTGGGTCTCAGCACTGCATCCGTCGTTTCACAATATCCCACACACTTTCGATTGGCGATAAGTCTGATAAACTGACGGGTCAGGGCAGAAGGCTCACGTCCTGTGACACCAAGAAGGCACGTTTTCCTGTAATAACATGTGGCTCAAAAATGGTTCAAATGGCTCTGAGCACTATGGGACTTAACATCCATGGTCATCAGTCCCCTAGAACTTAGAACTACTTAAACCTAACGAACCTAAGGACATCACACAACACCCAGTCATCACGAGGCAGAGAAAATCCCTGACCCCGCCGGAATCGAACCCGGGAACCCGGGCGTGGGAAGCGAGAACGCTACCGCACGACCACGAGCTTCGGACAATAACATGTGGCTGTGAATTGTATTGCTGAAAAATGGCGTCTCAGGTGTGCAGAAAGGATATGACTATGGGTCGCAGGATGTCATTCTTGAAGGTCGTACAGGTCACAGTATTCCGGACATGCACCAGTTCTGATTTGTGGTTGCATCCAATTGCACCCCACACGATAAGCTGTATGTCTTGTGCAATTGCAATCATTGGCATGTTGCTCCTCCTCCCTGCAGCAAGCCAAAACGTGGCCATCTTTTCGCACTAACAGGAGCTGGATTCGTCCGAAAACGCTATCTGATACCAATCCTGTCCCCAGTGACGTTCTATACACCATTGTCGTTTAACATGTTTCTGCATATTCTTCAAAGATAAACGGAGAAGTGGACTACGCGCAAGTAACACATGCCGTATTAAACGGCGACGGACTGTCACCCCTGATAGTGTACGATGTGTTCCACTGTTCCACTGTTGTGGTAGCCGAAGAGGACGTAGGTCTGTCCTGGAACGTCATTCGGATGAAGTGTCTCTGGGTGGTGCGACCTGACCCATCTCGTGTTCTATGGCCTTCCGTGAACCATTCGGCACACTCCCGTTACACTGCCGAAACACTTCGTCCTACACTAGCAGCAGTTTCCCAGATGGTTGCATCACATTCCCTCATGACAATAATGTGCCCTCTTTCAAACTCGCTGTTTTCGCGGAACGATTAGCGCTCACGTCAGCGAGGCATCCTGCACGTCTGCTGAAGTCATGCTACTCCATTACTTTCAGTTTGTAGCTACAACTAGAGCCGCGGGCACATTTTACCGGTAGGTGGTGTTGCTGCGAGGTATCGATGTTGACCTTGAACCCGCGGGACAACATGGTTCAAATGGTGAAAATGGCTCTGAGCACTATGGGACTCAACATCTCGCTACAATCGCAGGTTCGGATCCTGCCTCGGGTATGGATGTGTGTGATGTCCTCAGGTTCGTTAGGTGTCAGTAGTTCTAAGTTCTAGGGGACTGATGACCTCTGATGTTGAGTCCCATAGTGCTCAGAGCCATTTTAACCATTTTTTTTTTGAACTCACCATCTTAGGGCCCCCCATGAACCATGGACCTTGCCGTTGGTGGGGAGGCTTGCGTGCCTCAGCGATACAGATGGCCGTACCGTAGGTGAAACCACAACGGAGGGGTATCTGTTGAGAGGCCAGACAAACATGCGGTTCCTGAAGAGGGGCAGCAGCCTTTTCAGTAGTTGCAGGGGCAACAGTCTGGTTGATTGACTGACCTGGCCTTGCAACGTTAACCAAAACGGCCTTGCTGTGCTGGTACTGCGAACGGCTGAAAGCAAGGGGAAACTACAGCCGTAATTTTTCCCGAGGACATGCAGCTTTACTGTATGATTAAAGTATTTGTATGGAGTGTAGCCATGTATGGAAGTGAAACATGGACGATAATCAGTTTGGACAAGAAGAGAATAGAAGCTTTCGAAATGTGGTGCTACAGAAGAATGCTGAAGATAAGGTGGGTAGATCACGTAACTAATGAGGAGGTATTGAATAGGATTGGGGAGAAGAGAAGTTTTTGGCACAACTTGACTAGAAGAAGGGATCGGTTGGTAGGACATGTTTTGAGGCATCAAGGGATCACTAATTTAGCATTGGAGGGCAGCGTGGAGGGTAAAAATCGTAGAGGGAGACCAAGAGATCAATACACTAAGCAGATTCAGAAGGATGTAGGTCGCAGTAGGTACTGGGAGATGAAGAAGCTTGCGCAGGATAGAGTAGCATGGAGAGCTGCATCAGACCAGTCTCAGGACTGAAGACCACAACAACAACAACCATCTTAGGTCATTAGTGCCCTAGAACTTAGAACTACTTAAACCTAACTAACCTAAGGACATCACACACATCCATGTCCGAGGCAGGATTCGAACCTGCGACCGTAGCGGTCGCGCTGTTCCAGACTGAAGCGCCTAGAACCGCTCGATCACATCGGCCGGCCATGGTTCAAATGCTAATCATTTCTGCGGAACGTACTAGTATACATGTTCTATGAATATTGACGTCCTGTCTTTAATTATTCAAGGTGTTCTATTTTTTTCTGAACATAACTGTCCTTTAAAAGAGTACCGAAGGAATACAACTTCTTAAAATGTCTAGCAAAGTGTAAAAACAATGATGGCGTGCACGTAGGACCAGAAACTAATTTTCTTGTGTGACAAGAATCTTCTAAAATAAAAGATTTGGGTTTACGATTCCATACCAGTACTAGCCTTAAACAAGTTGGGGAAATGACAGGTTACGGATGTCCGAAAGGACACACGAGGTTAATGTGCCTACCACTTCACAATCGCATTAGCTATTTCGGACTGGTCACAAAGCTTACTTAGTGAAGACATTGCCAGACGATGTGGACATGTCGAAGAAAGTGATAATTCGTGTCACCACGTTGAAACCCGCACTTACTGCTCACTGCTCTGAGTTAAACATGGCTAAATCATCAGACTCCAGGCTGAACTGTTGACTCCGCGTTTTTAGCATGACAGCTTATATGTGCCATGCTGCTACAACACTACATTTTGAGCGGAAGCATTGAACAGTAAACGGACTTAGGCAGCGGACAACTGGTTATTAGGTCGCACAATGCGACCACAGCACTTTATAACGTCGTCCACATGTTCACAACGGACGATACAACTTCGTCCACAAAGCTGGCTGTCTAGGCGTTGGAAAACAGCTACGAGTGCCAGCATCGCTAGTTCAGCGTGGTTTGCTGCTATCTTGAAAGCATAGCACAGCACGTGCAGCTTTACATTTCCTAAATCCTCACACATCATCTCTTCTATCTGGATTGAGCATGTGAATGACATCATAGCGTGATGTTTGGCCAAATACAATGTTTCGGAAGAGGGCCACTTCAACCATTGCTGTAGTCTGCAAACTGCAAAGCGAGCAGTCGTGTCCCCACTCTGTCTACCTTGCTAGGTCCAAAGACCATCTACATACACATTTACATAGATAATCCGCTAGCCACAGTACGGCGCATGGCGGAGGATACCCCACACAGGATGCTTCATGAAGTACACAGATCCTTCCGCAGTGCGTCTTTTAGCTCTCGGTTACTAAACCGTCGTAATTTTACGACTGCGGTTGGTACCGATTCGTGGTTCCTGCCAATCTGGTATCGTAGGTATAGGGTGCAAAACCGGACTTTTATACTAATTTTGTACGTGACATACCATTGGAGGCATTATAATGAGTTATTCACTGTTACAGGAATTTTGATTTTTGTTCCTTTATTTTGTGACTTCACAACCCCGCATGTAACTTTGCTTCCATAACAATTTCCTGCCATTCTGACCTCTCGCTTACTTTCTATTTCCTTCTGCATCCTCTAATTCTTAGGAACATCGCTTACGTAGTCTTCCTTTTAACCTTCTTCGTGTCGGTTTCCTCAGCACATATCGCAGCCTGGTTATTCGTTTACTTCTAATTAGCCTTACAATATGATCTCCTTGTATGAGATGATCCGACTCGTAATTGGCCCTTGCTCTCCAGGTACCATCGTTGTTCTGGATATCTCCGTAAATTTTCCATAGTATTCTTCGTTCGAGAGATATTGTTCATCCTTGATGGTTAGCGTCCACGCTTCGCATCCATATGTAGCCCCCGTCATAATCACGACCTTACGTGTAGTCATTTTGATTTGACGGTTTACCATCACAGATGTCACAAGCTTTTTAGATGTATGACAACACCTTTTGCCACTTAAAATGCGGCATTTTATTTCAGTGGACTGACTTTGTTAGTTTTAGCCCCTAGTTATTCAAATCTAACTGGACCATAAACTACAAATTGCTACAAACTTTCATGTCTTTTGAATACAATATGAAGTAATAGTAAAATTTATGATGGTTTACGGAAAAAGAAACATTTTGCCCCCGAAATGTTAAAATAATGGGAATCTAGTGCGCAGCAGGTAACGTTTTGTTATTCTTGAAGTTTTCCCGGCGTACTGAGTATTCAGTAAGGTTTCGGGGTTGCAGCCGGATCATGTTGACTTATTGCCACAATATTTCGGCTGGAAACCGTACAGCCACGTTCATGCGAAGATTCTGGCAAGAAGTTAACTTGATGCGACTGCAATTCCAAAACCTCATCGAATAAGTAATGGTTTGTTCTGTGCGTTAAAAGAATACGAAAAAGGGGATTTAATAAGTAGCACAGTAAATGGAAGTAAAAAGCTAAGAGTATCTGCGTAAATCGCCGCACGCCGCCACGCACTACTAGAGGGCAAACAGATTCTTAGTCATCCTGTACGGCAGCTGTAACGTTCTTCCGGGAAAGGACACTTCCCTTACCACAAGCACTGTGTCGCTCTTCAACTTACAGACGGACTACATAGTTACATTACCCGATACCATGATGGCTGCTATCAGTGTTGTGTGATACAGAAAACAAGTTAACTAGTAGGTGGCCTTCTTACTAGATATGGTGGTTGCTTAACTTCTGGCTGGAACCTTGCTCTCTCCGTGGTCAAACAACTGAAGAACAGGGTTAAAGCTATAGGCTGTGAACTGAAGATGGAGCAGAGCCAGTGGGGGAGGTGGAAGGAGAGGGGGGCGTGAGTGGCCTTAACGGAACAACGTCTTACCTGCCGTACAGATGACGAAGATTAGGTCGCATTCGGGAGGACGATGGTTCAATCCCGTCTCCGGCCATCCTGATTTAGGTTTTCCGTGATTTCCCTAAATCGTTTCAGGCGAATGCCGAGATGGTTCCTTTGAAAGGGCACGGCCGATTTCCTTCCCAATCCTTCCCTAACCCGAGCTTGCGCTCCGTCTCTAATGACCTCGTTGTCGACGGGACGTTAAACACTAACCACCACCACCACCACCAAGATTAGGTTTTCCGGCTATCAGTGTAGTGTACTGCGTGTTTAATTACGTAGATTCTGTTGATGTGCATTTCTTGTGCTAGTTTATTATTTACTAATTTCTGCTTCCTTATATTAATACGTTTAGTGGAAATTAAGCACTCTCAGATGCCCGTAAGCACTGTAATGTCACTCGTTCAAAAGGTGCGCTATGGACTGGGAAACAGTCTGTAGGTGCTCCTTATGACGCAATCATATGGAGAGAGCAGGGACTCGCCTGTTCATTATTCATTATTACTGCCGAGAGGCATCACATGCTGGGTGTTTGTGGCTGTATGGTGAAAAACACTTCAACTAATAAATCCTTTACAAACAACGTCGGAGGTTTTCGCTTAATTTCTGCCTTGGATTGTGCTCTCTCTTAATTCAAACAACAGAGAAAAGAGTCAATGACACCTGCTCACCCTTTGTTAATTTGTACTCACTACCGATACCGCGCTGTGTTGGCTAGTTTTGAATGTTTTCAGTGTGTGTTGTCTGTTTCCGGTTTGTATCCGCGCCCGCCGAGGGTCTCAGCAGCCAAGCACAGCTATCCTGTTTCATACATTTCAGCCTTTCACGGATTATTGTGGCGATCTCTGCGACTTTTGTTTTGAGGGACTTCTTTCTTTGCGTAACTTTTCGTCTCCTATTATTAGAGACGTCATCAGAGGATATAAAGACACAGAAGTTTCAGACTTCAACCAGTTCAGCAAACCGAAGTTTTTGTAGTCTACGTATCCACGTCTTCATAATAATTCCTTTCACCATCCCAAGCAGAGAAGAGCAGTGGCCAAATTTTTGGTGGACCGGCCTACAAGAACATATCAAGTACATGGAGGAAAAGCTCGGTCATTGAAGAATGAGAAGAAACGGCTACTGTAACAGAAAGATAAATAGAACACTGGACTATCAAAGACGTGGTGCTTGTGGTGAAAAATAACCAAGTAATGGGAAACTTTTCCTTCCATTCCTAATAATGTTTACAGATTGCATTAGAGGAGTGCTAAGACGATATTGAGACGGTGCTCAGTTAACAAAAAAGCTGCGTGAATATTGAAACACTGCAGTGGGCCAAGACTCATCGCACGTCGCAGAAGGAGTATGTAAAATACACTGACGCGCCGAAGGAATTGGTATAGGAATGTGTATTCAAATGCAGTGATATGTTAACAGCTGTGGCCGGCAAGCCTATGTAAGACAAGTGTTTGATGCAGTTGTTATATCAGTTACTGCTGCTACAATGGCACGTTACCAAGATCTGAGTGAGTTTGAAGTGAAGTTACAGCCGGCGGACGAGCGAAGAGACACAGGATATCCGAGGGGATTTTCCCGTACGACCATTTCACGAGTGTACCGTGAATATCAGGAATTTGGTAGAACATCAAATCTCCGACATCGTTGTAGGCGGAAAAAGATCCTGCAAGAACTGGACCAATGACGACTGAAGAGAATCGTTCTACGTGACAGAAGTGCAACCCTTCCGCAAATTGCTGCAGGTTTCAGTGCTGGGCCACCAACAAGTGTCAGCGTGGGAACCATTTCACGAAACATCATCGGTATGGACTGTTAATGACTGGAAACACGTTGCCTAATCGGACGAGCCTCGTTTCAAATTGTGTTGAGCGCATAGACATGTACGGATTTGGAGACAACTTCATGAATCCTGCATGTCAGCAGGGGACTGTTCGAGCTGGTGGAGGCTCTGTAATGATGTGGGGCGTGTGTAGTTGGAGTGATTTGGAGTGATATGGGACCCCTGATACGTCTATAAACGACTCTGGAAGGTGACACGTAAGTAAGCACTCTGTCTGATCACCTGCATCTATTCATATCCATTGTGCATTCCGACAGACTTCGGCAATTCCATCAAGACAATGCGATACCCCACACATCCTGAAATGCTACAGAGTGGCTCCAGGAACGCTCTTCTTAGTTCAAACACTTCCGCTACCCGCTACCAGCAAACTCCCAAGACATGGACATTATTGTACATATCTGGGACGCCTTGCAACGTGTTGTTCAGAAGAGATCTCCAACCCCTCGTACTCTTACGAATTTATGAACATCCCTGCAGGATACGTGGTGTAAAGTCCCTCCAGCACTACTTCAGACGTTAATCGAGTCCGTGACACGTCGTGTTGCTGCGCTTCTGCTTGTTCGTTGGGTCCTTACACGATATCAGGCAGGTGTACCAGTTTCTTTGACTCTTCAGTGTACCTTGCACATGCAGTCAGTCTTTCCGTCTTTTGTGATCAAATGTTTCTAGACACCTGTCAGTGGGTATCAATATGTCGTGTGTCCACCCTCCGATTTTATGACAGCGTCAACTCTGTTTGGGACAGTGTCAACAATGTGTCCGAATTCCTGTGGACCAATGGCCGCCCTTCTTCCTCGAGAAACGAAATGATGGAAGGTACCGATGTTGAACGCTGGGGCTTGGAGCGAAGTCCCATCCTAAAGAGTTTGTGTTGGGTTCAGGCCGGAATTGTGGGCAGACCGGTCCATTTTAGGACTGTTACCATCCACAAGCCATTCCCTCACAGATGGTGCTTTATGTCAGGGTGCATTATCACGCTGATAAATACGACCATCGTCTCCGTCTCCGAACTGTTTGTAACGCAGCAAATTATTCCGAGTCCTTCACCTTGCAATGAAATAAGCACTCTTCAAGTGCATCTTGTCACTGTTTTTTTTTTCATCAGAGCGGCCTTTGGCGAATGATGCTTGCCTAGCGCGTGCATACAATTCATTAAGGATACTCCCAGTGACAGTACTTTCCGAGACATAAAATTGTACCCAAATTACTTTTCTGGTACTACGAAACTGACATGGAGACTGTAATGTATTCATCTATAGTATCAGTGGAAACTGTCGCTAAAAAGAATCAGTTTATAGAATCAATTTTTGTGGAGTTTTCACGGTCGCAGGTTCGAATCCTGCCTCGGGCATGGATGTGTGTGATGTCCTTAGGTTAGTTAGATTTAAGTAGTTCTAAGTTCTAGGGGACTGATGACCACACTTGTTAAGTCCCATGGTGCTCAGAGCCATTTTTTCTAGAGTTTTCGTTGCTTTCGTTGCAATAGCTGCTGATGAAAAAATAATCATTTCCTAAATTATTATTTAATTTCGTTTGGGTGTGTAAGTGTAGTGCAAAAGCTGAGAATTCATGACGGACACACCTAAAGTGTGGCTTTTTTGTTTTATTGAAAAATTATGTAAGATGTATACTTGAGAAACTTCTTGTGCAGGCATGAATCACGTGACGTAAGTCTTAGTGCACATTACTTTTTTACAAAAGCAGCAAGAAGAAAAGTTGGGTATTAAATCAATTAGTATTTAATTTCTGGTGATAATTCATTCTTTTTCTATTTAAATTTAATTTGGTTTCGTCAATTTAGAGTTTCTTTTATAAACTGCTTTCTGTAATGCTATTGGATAACTTATGAATTACCGCTCGGATAGGAGTTGTAAGTAGGCTGTTTATGTTTTCTCTATGTAAGTAGGCTGTTTATGTTTTCTTATTGGCAACGTTACGTAGCGCTCAATATGAAAATCACTGGCTGTGCTGTGTGCAGTCTGTGGCTAGTTTACATTGTTGTCTGCCATTGTAGTGTTGGGCAGCGGCAGCTGGATGTGAACAGCGCGTAGCGTTGCGCAGTTGGAGGTGAGCCGCCAGCAGTGGTGGATGTGGGGAGAGAGATGGCGGAGTTTTGAAATTTGTCATGAACTGCTATATTTATATATGATGATATCAAGGTAAATACATTGTTTGTTCTCTATTAATATCTTTCATTTGCTAACTATCCCTATCAGTAGTTAGTGCCTTCCATAGTTTGAATCTTTTATTTAGCTGGCAGTAGTGGCGCTCGCTGTATTGCAGTAGCTTGAGCAGCGAAGATTTTTGTGAGGTAAGTGATTTGTGAAAGGTATAGTTTAATGTTAGTCAGGGCCATTCTTTTGTAGGGAATTTTGAAAGTCAGATTGCGTTGCGCTAACAAAATATTGTGTGTCAGTTTAAGGACAGTCTTGTATAATTGTTGAAAGGGGACGTTTCAGAGTGACCGAAGTGTTCTGACTGGCTGCATAAATCACCAGCCAGTAGGAATTAAGTATCTCCCGCGCTTTGTGTAGTGCTTCGCTCTGTCTGAAGGAGCTGGCCTGGAGCCTTCATACAGCATGGTAAGTCTCGAAGAGTTGGACCACTGGGTGTGACGATCCAATGGCGTATTTCACGAAAGCGCCGCTAGAGAGCAGCTCCCACTACTTGCAAGGATGCTCTTTTCATGACCAAACGTGGTCCTAAAGTATTGCAGTCATTTTCGCGCTGATCGTGATGAAAAATCAAATTCTCTGTTCTGGTAAGAGGAAAAACTTTATCGTGTAGTTATACAACTATAGTGTTAAAGCTTAGTTTGCACAATACTGACGCGGTTTTTTTATTTCGAGCTTGACAAATGTGCAGCCGTGAAACTCACCGAAAATGGCCACCGAGCTCGTTACCTACAGACAGAAGTCAGGGTGTTCCGCCTCTCCCAGACAACCGGGAGAGATGGACCAGTATTGTTTTTGAGAGATGGGAAACTTGTTCCAGTGTGAGAGAGATGGAGCACAATTAAATTTACTTTCAATGCATGTGGAATAATACCAGTGAAAATGGCCACAGGCACAGACTACGCTTATTTTTCGGAATGTGTGTCTGTGACAACAAATGGAAGAGCAGAATCTCACACACAGGCCAACCAACCATTTAAAAGCGCATCAAAAGGCATACTGATCCCAAGAACATCAAAAGAACAGAGGTATCTGCACACCTCTTTAATCTTCGGGATAAAACTTTAGTTCCTACATAATACGACACTATGATATGGTGTTAATTTATTCATCCACAAATTGTTACAAAATAGGTATTATTGTTAGTTTCACAGATGATAGTTTTCTTTCGTTTGCCTGAAGCTAGTAGCGCCCAATCAGATAGCGTATAATTTTCTGTAAACGAACTAAATACCATATCTCTGTACTTTCTATGATTTCCAGTTCCCCTGGAAAGTGAATGACGATTGAAGTTTCTATGGTACCGTAAACGGATTTCGAAATCCGTACTTGCGTTCAGCTTCGTCTGCGCTTTCGCTGCTTCTCCCATACGTCAGCCAAGTAATGTGATATTTTCTATGGACGCATTCGCTCAAAGAAATCGAAGTAAAACACGGGTCTATATTAGATAATCAATGCATCTGAAACGCCCCCTTAGAAAAATTAATGAATTACTGTGCTGATAAACCTCTTGCGTTATTTGTTTTTCAAACAGCTGAGCAGAACTGAACGTACTCAGACATTACTCTCTTTACTTATTCTGATGAACACTAAACTGGCACACAATATTTTTAGCGCAACGCAATCTGATTTTCAATAATCCCTACAAAAGAATGGCCCTGAATAACAATAACCTATACCTTTCATGAATCACATATCTCACAAAAATCTTCGTTACTCGAACTACTGCAATACAGCGACCGCCAATACTGCCAGCTAAATAAAAGATTCTAACTACTGAAGGCACTAACTGCTGATAGGCATAGTTAGCAAATGAAAGATTTTGATGGAGGACAAACAATGTATTTACCTTTTTAATATTCAAAAGCCGGCCGGAGTGGCCGTGCGGTTCTAGGCGCTGTAGTCTGGAACCGAGCGACCGCTACGGTCCCGGGTTCGAATCCAGCCTCGGGCATGGATGTGTGTGATGTCCTTAGGTTAGTTAGGTTTAATTAGTTCTAAGTTCTAGGCGACTGATGACCTCGGAAGTTAAGTCGCATAGTGCTCGGAGCTCAGAGCCAACCAATATTCAAAAGTCACCATATATAAGTATTACAAATTTACTGTTTCTGATTAACACACGTCCAGATCGTCCGCTCTCAAAATTCTGCCATCTCTCTCCCCACATCCATCACTGCTGGCGGCTCAGGTCCAACTGCGCAACGCTACGCACTGTTCACATCCAACTGCCCAACACTACAATAGCGAATGTTCCAACAATGCCAACCAGCCACAGACTGCACACAACACAGCCAGTGATTTTCACACAGAACGCTACGTGACGTTACCAACATAAAAACCTAAACAGTCCACTAACATATTTATCAAGCACTTGTATTTGCACGTATTTGATATTTTATATGATAGTTTATCTAAAATCCATGTACAATGCCCAAACATATAAAAGAAGGAACGGTGACGAAGTACAAACGAACGGTATCCAAAAAGAAATCGTTACCAGTAAACTGGTTCCCGAAAATTAACGAGTATGCCCATTTCCGCGAAGAACACCTACGCCAGAACACTCAGGTCAGGGCGTCATTACCCACCACTTGCTGTCTGCCTGCTGCAGACACACTGCTCTCTGTTTATGATTGTCAATAAGTTTCAGCAACAAGCAAACTGACTGTATCGCCTGCACATCTATCCACCTCAGGCAGGTAGCCACTCGCCCACACCTTCCTAAAAGCCCCATTACGTAAGGTTTCCAGCTGTAGCAGTTATTACTCTCGAGCCGCTAAACGAGTGTAAACCATAATCGAAAGGAATCGTATTTCCAGAGTCATAAAACACGTGACTTTTAACGCTCTGTGAGTTACGGCTCGACTAGCGGAACCAGGAAGCGGCAGAGTGATCGATCACTCCGGCTGACCGCTCTTGGCGGCGAGAGGCCGGCCGAGTCGGTTTTTCTACCAGACAGCAGAGGCTGTACGACGTCGGTAAGTCGCGGGAACGGTTCGCGGGCGCGCGAGGAAGAAACTAAGTGGGCTGGCCGCTTCTTCTGGCCGGACGGAACGTGAGCGCTAAGTGAGGCCGTCCAGCGGCTAGGGGCCGAGCCGCGCTGGCGGGAAGAGCAAGAACCTGTCCCACTTTCCCATCGCTAGCTCTGATGGATCCGTAGCTATAACGCAATCTGCACAGCAAGAAGCGGCACGGGACCATTTCTCGTTGAATACTCTTCACGTGGGATCGCAATCAGTATTTATGTTTCCTGTCAGACTATAAACGTTCAAAAGATAACGGGAATTTTTGCCTTCTAGGACTTCATTCATTCGTATACATAAGTGTTATCCCTATTAGATATGAGACATTTATGCAACCGCTTTTTCCAGTCCTCGAAACACTTCTGGAACTCGGCTCTGGAACTCGGCATTAGGACAACTTTCGCTCCATCAGAGGTGCGTTTTTAATCTAGTCGTTCCGGTAAAAGTCAGGTCCGTTAGGATTTCCTTCTTTTTTGGGAGCATAGAAGTCACTTGAGACCAGTTTTATCAAAACTAGGCATGATTGTCTTAATGGGATTTCCGCGGTCGTTCTTTAAATAAAAATATGGCATTTCAGTCTTTGATCGCTATTTTTTATTTTAAATGACCGGTTTCAGGCTAGCTGCCCATCTTCAGATCTGTTAGACAAAGTTAAAAATATAAGTAACAAGAGAGATACATTTACTAGTAGATGTATCGGGGTTTACAAAAAGAAGATATTTTGGAATGTATTAAATGCCAACATACCATATATTGCAGTTACAGAGTAACTTGTCAGTACAGAACTATCGGTTCACTATCATAACTAAACTAAATTTTAATCTGTTAAAAGCTTATATCGCAGTTTTGAAGAAACCTGATTTGAAACAGTAAAAAGTGCCCTCTACCTCTAAGAATTGTGCATATACTACTTTTTCACCGTACATATTAATGGCGAATATACCTTTTAATAAAACAATTTGAGTGGGCCATGAAACGAAATAATTTACACTAATGTAAAAATTTTTTATAAAGGAACTTAAAAATATAATTAAAATGTAGATATTCTTTCGAAAATGTGCGTTTCCTCTTCTTTGTATTGATTTTTAACTTTATCTAACAGCCTGATACCGGTCATTGAAAATAAAAAATGGCGATGAAAGACTGAAATGCCATATTTTTGGCTGAGTTATATGAAGCCTGCGACTTCATCACAGTATTGATTTTGGCTAAAAATTCCGAAAGAAGCAATGAGTTGTGAACAGGTGCATTATCGTGGTGTCAAAGCCGTGAATTTCCCTTCAAATGCGAGTTTTTCCGCCTTGACTCTTGCATTCGGCGTTGAAATTCTAAGCAGTACCCCTTATTAATCGTTCGACTTAGTGGAAAGAGTTCGCGGTGAACGATTTAGATACAATCCAGTGAGCATTTGATCGCTCATGTAGAGCACGTTTCAGTCTTGGCAGTGCAGAATGCATCCACGAAGACAGATGAACCCGCATTGTATCCCCAAACCTATTGGACGTTTCAGTACTCCTGCATCGTTGTTTTCATACAGCGAATCCTGAGCAACTTGCTATTGTCACTGAGTATGTTCGAAATTCAACAACGCTGGAATGAATTTTAGTGTCACACATTTCATGCCCAAAACTGCCGAAAAAGTTTCATGGCACGAGTCGTTTCACATCCCAATATCGACAGCGATTTTCATGACTGTGACACGGCGATCATTCATAATTATTGTTTCACATCCTTCTCGATTTCATTGGTTGATGATGTGCTACGGCATTCGAGGCGCTCGTCATAGTCAACTTCTTGTCGACCGTCTTCGAAACGCTTTTCCCCCCTATAGCAGACAATCGAAGGCAACATTTAACGGTGTAAAATTTTGTATAACCTCGTTTTCTTCTCGTTGCAAAATTAGAAACGAATTCTCTGATCAGCTTATGCACAAAATAAGTAATCGCTGATACTAGCAAACACTTGTAAGCTGACAACAGATTAGACATCAAATACGACTAACGCTGTGTAGGCACTTTTATGACATTTTTACCAGAACAACAACCGAAAAAAAATGCATGAATCGGACTAATAAGACAGGTCCAAATACTTCTCTATTAAAAAAAAACACATAGTGCTCCAAAACATATAATTATTTTTGTAGGGAATTAGGATACTTAACACTATCTTCATCTTCTTCATTCTGCGATCAATCCCATGGAACCACGCGCCGATGAAAGACTGCTCCCACACTGGTTCCTGTTAAACGCTCTTTGCCACTAATCAGTTCCCATATTCGTCTCAAATCTTTCCGCATTCTTTTATTGGCCTGCCAGGTAGTCTCTTCCACACTGCATAAAAACCACCACCTGTGAAGACCAACCACGGGCATTCATTCGTATGACTTTACATACCCGCCTAAGGCGTTTACCATTCAATAGCACCACGATATTTGGTTCTTAATTATTATTCCACCAGTTCCCGATTGTGACGAATATGCCATTCTTCTGTCGTCATACCTGTACAAGATCACATGTTTTCTTTAAAGCCTTACTATAAAAATAAATAGGTGATAGTAATTAAGTGTTTGTATATCCACTTAATGTTAGAGTATCCATCAGATCAGCCTTCTGACAGGTTTGGTGCGAAACACCACAAACCCTTCTTGTGTGCCAACCACTTAATCTCAGACTACCACTTGCGTCCTACATCCTCAATTATCTGGTGAAGACATTCTAATCCCTACTTTCCTCTACTGCTATTATACACAACAGCTGCCACAAGTACATGAAAGTCATCCTCGATGTCTTAATGTGTACCGTATCATCCTCCCCCTTGTCAGTTTTTCCACATGTTACTCTCTTTATTGATTATACGTAGAATCTCCTCGCATCGTATCCTATAAGCCTACCTAATTATGAACATCCTTCCACATCTCAAACACTCCGGTTCTCGTATTTTCCGGTTCTTCCATTGTCTGTGGTTCACTTCCATATAGTGCTCTACTTTAAAAGTACAATCTCAGTAATGAAATTAAGACGCATGTTTGATACTTCTTCATTTGGCATCTTTGCCCGTACTAGTACGCTTCTTATGTCCTCCTTGCTCCGTCCTTCATGTGTTATTTTGCTTCCAGGGTAGCAGTATTCCTTAACTTCGTCTATTTCTCAGTCTCCAGTTTTGATGTTAAGTTTATCGCTGACGTCTTTCGTTCACTCTCAATTCATAATGTGTGCCCATTACACTTTTTGTTCCATTCAGTAGGTCCTCTAGTTCATCCTCACGTTGACTGAGGCTAACATTGTCATCAGCGAATATTATCATTGATATCTGTTGTCCCTGGATTGTAACTGCACACCTTAACTTTTCTTTTACTTTCATCATTGCTTCTTCGACGTAGCGATTGATCAGTGGGGGCGCGAAACAACATTTCTGCCGTATAACCTTTCTAATCATCACTCCTCTTTCCTGGCCTTTCATTCTTGTTTTCCCCTCTTGCCTCTCCTTGCATATTACGGTATTTTCCTGTAGCTTACTCCTCCTTACTCGAGAATTTGTAACACATTTTACCACGACAGATCCTACGAACATGTCTTCAGTCTTCCATTTTACCTTTTCGAAAGCCTTCCTAATCGTCATCTAATAGTTCCTCGATTATTTTTTTCTTTACTCTTCTGTATATTATTCTACTACTTTTCTCATCGACATGATACCATGGACTGAATTTGGTAGCAATGGATACATTAAGTCTACACGAAAAGAAAGACCCTGAAGTCTTTACAAATAATGATAGAAGTTTTCAGTGGAATGTGAGTAATGAAAACGCAGGTAAAGTTTACACGCAGTTTCGAGCATAGGGCGGCGTCTGGGAGTGAAAAATTCGTATTCTGACAAACCACATGAAGTCAAGGATGTGGACTTTATTTAGGTGCCGAAGCAATGAAATAGATTGCCATTGAGAAAGTTCTTAGTAACAATGCCCAACATGAATTAAATTCTACCTAAATATTTATTTTTACGAGTTTCTGTTAAAATACACGTCGTTGTAGCATGCGGAATTGTCGAAGGTCTTTAATTCTGTACCAAGCCCCATTACACTACCCACTATACATTCAATATTATCTGCCAGGTTGCTGAGTGCATGTATACCCATGAAAGGGAGTCCTTTGTATATCGATGGTAAGCCCTTGAAGTCTTTGCACAGGTTGTTCGTGGCCCTTGAATTATATTAACGGTTTGAATAAAATTTTGACGACATTTCAGCATTTTCTAGAATCTATATCAAACTCAGTGCTTATAGATGTCCTCGCATTCGAAAAATGTCTTCATTTTAACTTGAGTCCCTCCAAAATAGCTCACTAGTGAATGGGAAGATGCATAATAAACTACTTTCTTCAGTTTCAGATCACTTGTACCTGCAAACGTAGCTAAGCAAATGCTGTATATTAACTCTAGAATGGGTTTAATAGTTAATGTTGTGTTCTACCTGTAGAGTGGAAAAGTAAACGTTGTCTACTATTCATTACTTGAATATAGTGTTGTATAAACACTCTATTCAAGTAATGAATAGTAGAAAACGTTTACTTTTCCAGTTTTTGGAGACCTATGGTAGCCACGTTGTCGTACATATTGCCTCTTGTGAGAATTTAAGACACTTTGTTTGCATTGAATCATTTGTATATTCAAATATTTCATTAATTGCTATTTCAATAAGAGTGCTGGCATACCGTCTTCCCTTATATTCTTGTTAGTTGCAAAGCTGATATCTTCTGACAGTGCCGTGCGGTTCTGGCGCTGCAGTCCGGAACCGCGGGACTGCTACGGTCGCAATTTCGAATCCTGCCTCGGGCATGGGTGTGTGTGATGTCCTTAGGTTAGTTAGGTTTAAGTAGTTCTAAGTTCTAGGGGACTTATGACCTAAGATGTTGAGTCCCATAGTGCTCAGAGCCATTTGAACCATCTTCTGACAGTGGAAACACAATTTCTGTATGTCAAATACAGTAAAGGGCCCGAAATTGAGACCACCAACACTAGATCACACATCCATATTGGGACAAATACAAAAGATATTAAGAATGATAAATATGCAAAAAATATATCCATGGAAATACATTTATGTGGAATCAAATTGATCTAAAAATGTACAAAGAATCTTCTTCTACATCGTGGACTAGGCTTTAGGACTGATCCGTCTTCTAAGTATCTAGTCATGTTTTCCTCGGACGTCCTAAGGATTTTGTGCCCCAACGTAGAAATTGAAGGCTTATGTTCGTAGTGGAGAATCTGGCATTATTTGTAGGTCTTGTTGCCTACTTTGTCGATTACACTTGATTTTGTGATTTATAGCATACATTCCAAGTTCCGCTCTTATGTCTTCGTTTCGTAATCTACCTAACCATTTGCAGCCCTTTGTACCTCTTATAAATTTCATTCCTGCTGCCTGGGATTTACTTTCTTCCTTTTTAGTAGCTGTCCACGTTTCGCTTCCAAGTAGCAATGTGGGTACGGCCATTACCTTGCAGAACTTTATTTTTGTGTCTTTTTAACTTAATTTCTCAAAGGTCTATTGATTATTCAGCATATCACTTGACATTTCTCCAGTTTGTTGTTAACATCGAGTACATTCTGAGTACATTCCCAGGTAATTGAGACGACTAACTTGTTTGATGGTTCTGTTTCGTGTTATCACCTTAGTCCTCGCCGGTTTTTTTCTGTTGAATTCCACCACTTTTATTGTTGGAATGGATATTTTCATATTGTATTCTTCGGAAACCTGGTTGAGTTTATACATGGAGTTTTGTAGCGAAGATCCGCTATCCTGTACAATCGGAAGGTCGTCTGAAAAAAGCATTGGATTAAAAATTATGTTATGTGATCATCCTCATCCCCGATCAGTTTGTTGTTTCCATGTTTAAATCATATCGTCAATGTATATATTAAAATGTGTGGGTGATAAGTGCACCCTTGTCTGACGCCTTAGTTTATAGGAATGTCTTCACATACAACAACGTTAGTCTTTATTCCTTTTCCATCATCTTTATTATTTGCTGAAGATATCCTTTCCTGTGTAATATGTTTCATAAAATTTTACTATCTACACTGCTGGAAATGGAAAAAAGAACACATTGACACCGGTGTGTCAGACCCACCATACTTGCTCCGGACACTGCGAGAGGGCTGTACAAGCAATGATCACACGCACTGCACAGCGGACACACCAGGAACCGCGGTGTTGGCCGTCGAATGGCGCTAGCTGCGCAGCATTTGTGCACCGCCGCCGTCAGTGTCAGCCAGTTTGCCGTGGCATACGGAGCTCCATCGCAGTCTTTAACACTGGTAGCATGCCGCGACAGCGTGGACGTGAACCGTATGTGCAGTTGACGGACTTTGAGCGAGGGCGTATAGTGGGCATGCGGGAGGCCGGGTGGACGTACCGCCGAATTGCTCAACACGTGGGGCGCGAGGGCTCCACAGTACATCGATGTTGTCGCCAGTGGTCGGCGGAAGGTGCACGTGCCCGTCGACCTGGGACCGGACCGCAGCGACGCACGGATGCACGCCAAGACCGTAGGATCCTACGCAGTGCCGTAGGGGACCGCACCGCCACTTCCCAGCAAATTAGGGACACTGTTGCTCCTGGGGTATCGGCGAGGACCATTCGGAACCGTCTCCATGAAGCTGGGCTACGGTCCCGCACACCGTTAGGCCGTCTTCCGCTCACGCCCCAACATCGTGCAGCCCGCCTCCAGTGGTGTCGCGACAGGCGTGAATGGAGGGACGAATGGAGACGTGTCGTCTTCAGCGATGAGAGTCGCTTCTGCCTTGGTGCCAATGATGGTCGTATGCGTGTTTGGCGCCGTGCAGGTGAGCGCCACAATCAGGACTGCATACGACCGAGGCACACAGGGCCAACACCCGGCATCATGGTGTGGGGAGCGATCTCCTACACTGGCCGTACACCACTGGTGATCGTCGAGGGGACACTGAATAGTGCACGGTACATCCAAACCGTCATCGAACCCATAGTTCTACCATTCCTAGACCGGCAAGGGAACTTGCTGTTCCAACAGGACAGTGCACGTCCGCATGTATCCCGTGCCACCCAACGTGCTCTAGAAGGTGTAAGTCAACTACCCTGGCCAGCAAGATCTCCGGATCTGTCCCCCATTGAGCATGTTTGGGACTGGATGAAGCGTCGTCTCACGCGGTCTGCACGTCCAGCACGAACGCTGGTCCAACTGAGGCGCCAGGTGGAAATGGCATGGCAAGCCGTTCCACAGGACTACATCCAGCATCTCTACGATCGTCTCCATGGGAGAATAGCAGCCTGCATTGCTGCGAAAGGTGGATATACACTGTACTAGTGCCGACATTGTGCATGCTCTGTTGCCTGTGTCTATGTGCCTGTGGTTCTGTCAGTGTGATCACGTGATGTATCTGACCCCAGGAATGTGTCAATAAAGTTTCTCCTTCCTGGGACAATGAATTCACGGTGTTCTTATTTCAATTTCCAGGAGTGTACATGGTTGGAGGCTCTCTCAAAATCCATAAATGCAATGTGTGTTTCCCTACTAGAACCTCTTTGTTTCTCAATAATTCTTTAAATGTGGAAATATTTTCAGTGCAGGATATCGCTTTTCTGAAACCAGTTTGGTCATATTTTACAGGCATTGATTTATTATCTTGGCGTGAATCTTGTACGCTGTGTCTCCTAATGTTATACCACAGTAATTATTCCATTCATTTTGTTTACCTGTTTCAAAGATCAATGTGACAGCTGCAGCGGTCCATGGTTTCGATATCTGGAATCTTTGCAAGATTCTGCTTATCCGTACAACCACATTATCTAACTCACAAGATATATGCAGTACAATGCAATGACGTCAAAAAAAATTAGCAAAGCCGTACGCAGTTCGAGGCTATGACAGTAGTACACCAGATCCAGGATCACCAAACAACCAAATTACAAAAAAATACAATAGTAAACACCACAAAAATAATTGACAACGCCGATGGCGACGATGGGAAAATGGTTAGCAAAGACACAGAAGCCCCTGACATAAATGCATTGTATATAAAAACTAAACACATAAACAACATTATCAGAGAACTAAGTGTCTAACTAAGTGTCTAACTGTCTTAGTAACTGTCTTAGTAACTGTCTTAGTAAGTGTCTTAGTAAGTGTCTTAGTAAGTGTCTTAGTAAGTGTCTTAGTAAGTGTCTAAGTAAGTGTCTAAGTAAGTGTCTAAGTAAGTGTCCAAGTAAGTGTCCAAGTAAGTGTCCAAGTAAGTGTCCAAGTAAGTGTCCAAGTAAGTGTCTAAGTAAGTGTCTAAGTAAGTGTCTCTAACGCTAAATGACATCTCCATGGGAATGGTGAGGAGCTAGATACTGGCAGGGTCGTCAATTACAAGATTCTGCTGTTTCAGCTGCATTCAAGACTTTAATAAAAATGGCAAAGGTAATGCTAATCAGAACATTGGAGAATTTGTGGTCTAAATAGCAACTGGTTTATTCATTCTTATTACCACATGATAAAAGATGGCTATTATTTGACCAACACATTCAATAATGTGCGTTCTATGGTGAACAAAGTGATCACCTGGGAATTAACACATGACATTAATGAGAACTAATCGCTTTACCTGACTTCGTACATGTGAATCCGTGGTGTGGCCCAAAAACTTCGCTCTGTCAAGCATCTACACCCTACTAACCCATAAAGGCATGTGGTTTCAAAGAACAGGGTGCTGAGAAGTATATATTGGAGCCCTACAACGTAGCAGCGAATACTTTACCCTTCTGCAGGTTTGGGCATCACACCATGGTGCGCTCGGCGACTGCGGTCATGGACAGCGACAATCTCTTATTAACGTCACGTGCCCAAACAAAAAAAAAAAAAATATGCAAGTATGCGGTCTTGCATATGGCTGATTCGGAATGCAGATGCTTCCCTATGAGCCTCTGAAACACTTGTGGATTCCAGTGTGCAGGTGGCCGGTCACAGTGGCCGAGCGTTTCTACGTGCTTCAGTCTGGAACTGCACGACTGCTACGGTCGCAGAATCGAATCCTACCTCGAGCATGGACGTGTGTTATGTCCTTAGGTTAGTTAGGTTTAAGTAGTTCTAAGTCTAGGGGAATGATGACCTCAGATGTTAAGTCGCATAGTGCTCAGAGCCATTTTTGAACTGGTGTGCAGGTGGACCCATTTGCTGGTCTTCCAATCCACTTTGACTCCCTGACATGACTATGCATGATGGAATATGTCAAACGTTTAGACAGCTGACACAAAACAAATAAATACACCCACACATCACTCGTTGTGTGCGTGATTCAGCAAGCAGTACCTCTGACAGTTCAGATAGTGACTGGCACAGGCTCTAAGTGGCACACTAGCAAAGGACACAAGTCTCACCATTTAGGTAAAGACCTGCCATTCTTTAATAGCGAAATGTCAGTGCAAGTTTGTCCTCCTCTCTCTCTCTCTCTCAGCTTTCCTCACCAGCTCAGTAGCATAGCACATTTACATGCATAGACTACTCCCACTTTGGCACAAGCCCATCACGAGCTGGAGCACAGCATTAGAAGCCGGGAGACCGCCTATTGCTCTGCACACACAGATTTGACCAACCAGCGAATTTATAAATTAATTGGGAGAAAAGGGAAAAGATTTAGATTCGCAGCCTTTTTTCCACAAGTTTACACCATGTCTTTGCTAAAAGCATGACGTGGATGGAACCACAGCCCTTCATAAAAAGATCATCTCCCCTGTTGCGTCCATTTCAAACTTTCCAAAGAACTGCCATAAACTCGCTAAAAGCCTCGTGCCTTCACAAACATGTTTTGTAGAAGACTCTGGATGCGTGGGCGCAACTGACTTGTCCTATAGAAATTCGCAGAAACTCATAGTCATCTCATCAGCTTCCTGCGTAACAAGGGCCCATCCTCTGCCTTATTGCCAGTCATCAATGCTATGCCCATAGCAGCAGCGATTTCTCTGCACTAGTCGGCCTACCTGGATGTTGCCACAGACCCACCGGGGGCACCCAATATGTCTGCACAATGAGAGCCCTGAACTGGGCAGTCCACAAGCATTTTCACCCAGGTTCCGCAGAAAAAACGCTCTCCTCAGCCCTCAGCCACTGTATGCTTTTACTACAGTCGTTTAAAAGGCACCATCTTCCTTTGAACGCAGATAAAGCGTACTGCTATTTCTTCACTAGAGCACACAAGGAAATGCCAGACATTTCATGAATGAAGTCAGATCGTATCCAGTATAGCAACCAAGTAATAAGGATCATCTTCCCTAAGAACATTAGGCAGCATGACACCGTATCAGAAGTGAGTGTGCCCTGCAATCTCTCGTATTTTCCAATACATATTGAAGAAGTCTGAGTGTCAAAATTAGCCCCCAATGTTTAAGGAATTCTGTGGTTTTGACATGAGGTCCCACTACTTTCCGCTTTTTGGTTTTACTTGAGGTCTCTTTAGATCTTGGATCATTATGAGATCCCTGTCATAAGGTTTACCCATTTCCGATGTATCCTCCTCCAATGCTTGATTTACCTTACACCAGGGCTGTTTGTAAAATACAATTCATTTATATTGTGGTATTATATTTGGAATTGTTGTACCTTTTTCAGTTTAATTTAAGTTCTTCATCATCTTCTAAGCTATACAGTGTTCTCCATGTATATCGTGTTTAACTCTACTCACAAAATTATTCTGCAGTTATTCATGTTTTTCTGACAGTGATTTTCGGTTTATATTTTTTGTCTTTATATTCTTGTTCCTCCGTAATTATGTCTGATATGCTCGTTTCTTTTCCTTAGCTGCTTTTTTGATATGTTCATTCTGTATTCTAAGTTCCTTATTATTTATTCCCTTATTCCTTTTCCCCAGTGATTCATTTGCAGCCTGTTCAATACATAGCTTTATTTTTTGGCGCTCGTTTAGCTTCACTGTCACTTGTACCTGTCTGGTGCACACAGAGATTCGGTCTGTTTGGTATAGATGCTTTATGCTCTCACGCTGTAACAGGTAGAATTGTGTTAAAAATATTAAGAAATTCAGCCAGGACTACAGATCAGTGATTTCTTTAAGTCACTTCGATATTTCATTAATAGCTTTTGAAGAATTAAAGAGAAAGAGCACTAAGCAAAGAAATCATTAACCTTTGCATACAATATTCACAACGCGACTCCACGATAATTAATTTCTCATATTTTTCATCTGTGATAAATCCCTGGGATAACAATTCTATTTGTATTATTCTTACGTAGGCCTACGTAGTTACGTGGCACACATTTAGACGCTTCAGGTTGAATCATAAATTAAAAAAGAGACACATTCATAGTAAAGAATATCCAAATGCATTAGAAGGTCTTTTAATCCTAGTACACGCAAGACATAACGTTTCTTTATGTTGAGTGTCAATTGTCACTTAATGCACCAAGCGTCGATCATTACCAGGTCTTCCCGAATTTCGCTTTAACTTTAGAACGCTGTGACTTTTCTGTGTACCATAGCGTCAGCCACGAAAAGCATCACGGAAATTCGAACGTTACCTACTTGTGTATATTGCGAAAAGGAATGGACCAATAACACTCCCTCGGCCCTCCACGAGGCCACTTTTACGTCTGAGGACTTCTCTCCATTGAGAATGATATGCTGTGTTCTGTTTGCTAGAAACTCTTCAGTCCAGTCGCCAGTCTGTACTCTCGTATGTTGTTCATTAGGCTGCAGTGAGTAACTGTATCGGACGCCTTCCGGAAGTCAAAAAACCGTCTACCTAGTCACCCGTATCTACTGCTCTCTGGGTCTCGTGGACGAACATGGGTTGGTTGGTTGATTACGGGGAGGGGACCAAACAGCAAGGTCATCCGTGCCATCGGACTAGGGAAGGACGGGGAAGGAACCCGGCAGTGCCCTTTCGAAGGAGCTATCCAGGAATTCGACTGAAGTGATTTAGGGAAATCACGGAAAGCCTAAATGAGGATGGCCGGATGCAGCTTTCAACCGTCGTCCTCCCGAATGCGAGTCCCGTGTGCTAACCACTGCGCCACCTCGCTCGATGGACGAACGTTGTGAGCTGGCTTTCACACAATCGTTGTTTTTGGAACCTATGTTGATTCTTGCGGAGGAGATTTTCGGTCTCCGGAAATGTCGTAAGACGCGAGTATGAAACACGTTCCAAAATTCTGCAACAGATCGACATTATAGATCTGAAAGAAAATAAATCACCAAGTCTTGATGGAGTCCCAGTTTGGTCTTGCAAGAGTACTCTACAGCATTGGCCCCTTATTTAGATTGCATTTATCGTGAATCTCTCACCCAGTACAAAGCCCCAAGAGAATGAAAAAAGCGCAGGTGACTCCAGTATATAAGAAAGGGAACAGAACGGACCCTCAAAATTAAGACCAATATCCCAAACTTCTGTTTTCTGAAGAATCCTTGAACATATTCTCAGTTCGAATATAATAAACTTCCTTGAGACTGAGAAGTTCATGTGCGCGAATCAGCACAATTTCAGGAAGCATCGCTCGTGCGAACGTCACCTTTCCCTTTTCTCACATGATATACTGAGAATTATGGATGAAGGGCAACGGGCACAGATTTCTGGAAGGCATTTGACACAGTGCCCCACTGCAGGCTGTTAACGAAGGTACCAGCATATGAGATAAGTTCACAGATATGTGACTGGTTCCAAGACTTCTTAAATGATAGAGCTCAGTACATTTTCGTCGACGTCTAGCGTTCATCAGAGACAAGAGTGCCACAGGGAAGTCTGACAGGACCACTGTTGTGCTCTCTACATATAAGAGCATTCTTTGTCCCATGATTTTCCAACATTTGGAGAGGAGATGAACTTAAAACTGTGCGTGCTGTGTTTCTTTCTTATTTGAGTGCCAAGGTATTTTCCGTACTTTTATGTGGGCCAGTTACGTTGCGGACCTCTTACGTTGATCAGGAGTGAAACAAGTTTAGTACCGGTGGATGTGACTGTGTCAGCCTCTAGAGCTACAGTTAGACCATCTGCTGAATCCGCTGCTGCGAAGTTACTGCCATCGATCACATTTCTGTTAACAGACCGAAGTCCATTACTCTTGAACTTGTTGAGTGCACTACGTACAGTTGCCGCCTGCCCGTAAGAATTTCCGAGCATTCCTCTCATGTGGGCCACGGACCGAGTAGGGTTACTCCAAAACAGGAAATATGACATTTTTATGTCCAGTACGGCTACTTGAAATATAAGGCGGACCGTTAAATATCTGTCGCCGTTAAGTGTTGTTTACGTAGTGAATAAATAGTACAACTTACACACTTCGAAGCGTACTGTGTCTGTTTGCTTAGGTGTAGACACCAAAGATAATATATTATAACCACCTAAAAAAACACGTATAATAGCAGAGCACATGCTGGTAACGCTGGCCAACCCCCTTCCTGTAGTGATGAGAAGACAAGCCGATGGAATAAAGTACCATCCAGTCTGCTTAATTCTGCAACACGGTTCAGTCATGCAATATAATCGTTATAACCCTATACCTAATCTGATTGCTTCAAATTTCGTGTCTTTAGAGTGGGTATGCAGCGAGAATTTAGGTACACAGCCTGACAAGAAAGTGAAGCGTCCGGAAGACTTGGTCGGATATCAAAGTAACTTCTGACGTATACATACAGTCAGTGGGTACATATATCATTAAGGTTGATATTCTTTGTGATAGATAGCACAGTCACCAGAGCTCATTAGCGTTGTTCGTGTTTAGCACTGTTACCAGGCCTGGTAGGACATTTGTATACGTGTAAGAGACAGCGTTATAAGCACCTGACAGTTTGCAAGAGGCGTCCATTTGGATGGCTTGTTGAATCGTGCGATATCCAGCATTGTGGAGAATTTGAATGTGACGGTTGACCGATGTTGGACCGCATAGGAAGAGGTAGGACGGGCATAATGGTCATAAAGGTTCCAGTTGACCATCTCCAGCCATCACACAATAGGAGAGTCGCCGTATGGTGCACGAAGTACATCGTAACCCATTCACATTCGCGCCTGCCTTCCGGGAACAAGTAGAGGACACCATGGCTCTCGCTTCATGTCGCAGACTAGCAGCAGTCGAACTACTGGATTACTGTCGCAAGCCTAGGCTGCCATTAACAGCTCGACACAAACTGCTGCGTTTGAAGTGGTCCATCCACCGGCAAGGAAGCATGGACTTCCGGTGAACTGCGTCCCTTTTTGTTTAGCGATGAACGCGGTTATTCGCTATCCCGGATGGCCATCGTCGAAGAGTTTGACAGAGAACTGGCGAGAGGTTACATTCTTTCTATGTTTTGGAGAGGCACAGTGATGCCACACCTGTCGTTATGGCGTGGAGAGCTTTCGGGTATGAGCTTAGGTCACGGCTGGAGTTCACTGACGAAACTCTGGCTGCTGAACGGTAAATCATGTACATCCAACGTGCCATTTTTCAACTGGACAACGCTCGCTCAACTTGACACGTGTATATGTAAACTATGTGAGTGATGCAGAAGTTTTCTCGTAGCCGGCAAGATTCCTAGACCTGTCCACGATGAAGCATATGTGGGACCAGCCAGGACATCAATCCCACCATAGTGCCAGTGTTCAGGGTATCAAACGCCAGTGTTACAATGGCGTGCCAACTTGCCTGAGGAAGAGGACGTAATGGCTTTATGACACCCCAGAATCAGTGTATGCATCCAGGGGATAGTCATACTGACTATTGGGTCACACTGCCAAGTTCTTTGCAAATCTGACTCGCTGATGTTACCACTGTAATTACATCGCGTACCCCATCAATCTGTGAAGTTTCATTTTGTTTCCTCCTCCTCTTTTAAGTTCTACACGTGTTTTGTCAGGCAGTGTAATAAGGATCGGTTACCATGCCTACCTATAAGGAAACATTAAATATACACCCTAAAATGCTAAAGTAGGCTTTGTTTACATTTCTGCCGCCCAGAGTGGTCGAGCGGTTCTAGGCGCTATAGTCTGGAACCGCGCGACCCCTACGGTCGCAGGTTCGAATCCTGCCTCGGGCATGGATGTGTGTCATGTCCTTAGGTTGGTTAGGTTTAAATAGTTCTAAGTTCTAGGGGACTGATGACCTTAGAAGTTAAGTCCCATAGTGCTCAGAGCCATTTGAAACATTTTGCATTTCTGTAACTAGTGGGAGAGGAGGAATACAGCAGAGGCAATCTTCGACCCTCTATGTGTCACTGGCTAGCCAGCTATGTATCTGTGAAGTTTCATTTTGTTTCCTCCTCACCTATACTTCAAATGTATCACTCAAAATGCTAAAGCAGGCTTTGTTTACACTGCTGTAACTAGTGGGACACCACGAATATAACGGAGGCATTCTTCGACTTTCTGCGCGTCATTGGCTAGCCAGCAGGTGGGTAGGCGGGAGTTAAGTAGCCCACCAGCTTGTGCTATATCCACGTCGCAGCTGCGGCGCGATCAAAGGTAACCGCAGCGGCGCGTGCCCTTCTGACAGTGAAAGCGGCGGCAGCACACGCATGCCGGCGGCGCGTGAGCAGCCAGCAGGTGCGTCGTGCGCGTTACGCAACGCCGCGCGCCCGGGAACGCACCCGCGAACGGCAATTAACTTGGCTGCAGACGCCGGCTTTCACCGATAATCGCTCTAAAGCTCGTTCCCGTTGCGGTGCCTCTCATAAATAATCGAATCAGTTCAGGAATGACAGGTGCTCTTTTTGTTTCATTCCGACAATAATTAAGGCCGTACATGAAAAATAGCTAGATACAGTTCAAAGAACAAGCTCTTAACTTCGCTGTCCTCGGTCCGAAATGCATTTAATGATACGTAAGCGATACAGTCTTATCAAATTCTTCTCAGTGACATCTCACTGCAGCAAGTTCTGCATCGTATCTGATTCATTGTGGATGGAAAGGGGCGAGAAATGATTCTCCCTGCAAGTGCTGCTTGAATGAAGAGCACACTACCGATGTGATTATTCCGTTATGACAAGCTGACTCCAGCGCTACGAAAGTGGAAGTTCTCTTTCAAAATACAGCGTAACGGCAAGCTTTGACGGCTCTGTAGAGACCGAACCGAGAAATCGTGAACTTTTCTGCGTAAAATCCATAGGCTAAGTCGTTTTGAAAACTTAAAGAGATAGCGGAAAATGACAGAAACGAGTTCGACTGAAAGAATAACCAGTCTGCAACTCTTAAGGGCAGTACCTTTCGGTCTGCCAAACATTCCTCTCCTGTGCCAACCTTTTCGTCTCAGAGTAGCACTTGCAGCCTACGTACTGAATGTATTCCAGTCTCGGTCTTCCTCTACAGTTTTTACCCTCTAGAGCTCTCTATAGTATCATGTAAGTTCTTCCTTGATTTATAATCAGATTTATTATCATCCTGTCCCTTCTTCTTGTCAATGTTATCTGGATATTCATTTCCTCGGCAATTTTACGGAGAACTTCTCCATTCCTAACCTCATCAGACCACCTCTTCTGTAGCATCGCATCTCCAATGCTCCCATTCTCTTCTATTCTGGGTTTCCCACAGCCCGCGTTTCATTGCCATACAGTGCTTTGGTCCAAACGTATATTCTCAGAAATTTCTTCCTCAAATTACGGCCTATGTTTGATGCTAGTAGACTTCTCTTGGTCAGTGACAGTCTGCTTTTTGTGTCCTCCTTGCTCCTCCTGTCACGGCTACTTTACTGCCTAGGTAGCCGAATTCCTTAACTTCGTCTACTTCGTGGTCCCCAATTGTGATGTTTAGTTTCTCGCTGTTCTCATTTCTGCTACCTCTCATTACTTTCGCCATTCTTCGATTTACTCGAAATCCATTTTCTGAACTCATTAGATTATTCGTTACATTCAACACTTAATAAAATGCATTATTTTCACCGAGGATAGCAATGTCACCAGCGAATCTTATCACTGATAACCATTCACCCTGAATTTTAATTTCACTTTTGACTCTCCTTTTATTTCCGCCATTGCTTCTTCGATGTGACTGAACGGTGGGGGAGATATACTACATCCCTGTCTTACACCCTTTTTCATCTGAGCACTTCGTTCTTCGTCTTCTACTCATACTATTCCCTCTTAGTTGTAGTACATAATTTACATTACCTGTCTTCCCCTATAGTTTACCGAAGTTTTTCGCAAGATTCCGAACATCTTGCACCATTTTACATTGTCGAACGCTGTTTCTCCGTCGTCATATCCTATGAAGGTGTCTTTAATTTTCTTTAATCCTGATTCATGTATGAACGACGTCACAACTGCCTCTCTGGTTCCTTGACCTTTCGTAAAACCAAACTGATTGTCATCTAACAGATTGTCAACTTTCTTTTCCTTTCTTCTCTACATATTATTGGTGTCAACAACTTGGGTGCATGTTTGAGCTGTGCGATAATTCTCTTGATACTACCGACATGTTGTTAGAACAGCGAAGGTCGAACATTTTTCCCGTCTGGAATCTGAAAGGTACATCTAAGGAATGAATTTTGGTTATCGGGCTACTTCATAATGAAACAATAAAAACAACTATAATATCGCCGGTTGGGACCAACTTTGCGGCGCTTCTCCTCCGGACGAGTACAGGTTTTAGTCGTCCTGAACAACACCGCTGCAAATGCCGCCGAAACGTCAGTTTTATATTTTTTGCTAGTGTTCCATAATGGCACAGGGTAAGAGCCAAAAGAATTTTATCTACACCGAAGCTGGCCGTGGAAGTCTACGATTCACAGAAAGAATTTACTGAGAAAGAACTATTTTACTTGACCTTACCTTCAAGTGGTAACATCAAAAGTTGGTGAAATGCCAGATACAAGGTGTGCCGGTGCAAGTTTAGAATTTACCAAGTCCTTCTTTTATCTGCATTCAAAGTAATCTGATCGTGTCGAAGATGCTGATTTGGGATGGCATTGCTCTAGAAAAAAATTGGACGTTCCTGATTCGTGCTTTATTTTATGTAATGCATATTGTCTGCAAGTACTGTATTCATTTATCGATATGAGTAAATGCGTAGTTTTGCTCACCGCTTACGTTTCATTCTCTCTCATCTCGAGCACAGAGTAGAAATATCATTGAAGTATCCAGAATGAGATTTTCACTCCGCAGCGGAGTGTGCGCTGGTATGAAGCTTCCTGTCACATTAAAACTGTGTGCCGACCCGAGACTCGAACTCGGGACCTTTGCCTTTCGCGGGCAAGTGCTCTACCGACTGAGCTACCCTAGTACGTCTCATTCCCAGTCAGCACAGCTTTACTTCTGTCAGTACCTCGTCTCCTACCTTCCAAACTTTACAGAAGCTCTCCTGGGAAACTTGCAGAGCTAACACTCCTGGAAGAAAGGATATTGCGGAGACATGGCTTTGCCACAGCCTGGGCGATGTTTCCACAATAAACATTTGCCCGCGAAAGGCAAAGATCCCGAGTTCGAATCTCGGTCCGGCACATAGTTTTAATCTGCCAGGAAGTATCATAGAAGTGTATGTGGTTTCTTTGTCAGCGGTGACCAACTCACTATTTACTGCGCAAATCATTGTAATAACCTAACGCGAATGCTTCCGTGTAATGTACTCGACAGCTGCTGGCATTATGACAGCTGAACATCCTGTCGTTTCCAAGGCACAAATGAAACAAGAGATCCCCGTTGGTACGGCATTACCAAGCAGCTATCAAAAGACAGTGTATGGTAGAAAGACGACATACATCGCTAAGTAACTAGTGGCACCAAATAACAAAAGACGTTTAACGTCAGACGATGCCGATAGAAAAATATTAATTAACAGTCGGTAAGCCAGTAGTGCTAATTTTGCTCACCTGCCATTCCGGTGCAGCCCTGGCAACCGAGGGCATACGTTCACTTTTCATGCGTGCCTTAAAAATGATGGGGTGTCCAGCTGTCGGAATATCACGGATTGTCGAGAACGCTACCCACTTGCATTCTCGTGTTGTTGCGGTCTTAAATCCCAAGACTGGCGTGATGAGGCTATCCACTTTACTCTACCCTGCACAAGCCTCATCATCTCTGTGTAACTACTGCAACCTGTATCCATTAGAACCCCCTGTATTCACTCCTTGGTCTCACCCTACAATTTTTTACTCCCTACATTTCCTTCCATTACCAAACTGGCAATCCCTTGATGCTTCACGATGCATGCTATCAACCGATCTCTTATTTTAGACGTGGTGCACCTTTAATTTACTTTCTCTCTAATTCGATTCAGTAACTCTTTATAAGTTATTTGGTCTAACTATCTCATCTTCAACGTTTATCTCTACGATCTCGTTTCAGAAGCATCTGCTCTCACCTTGTCTGCAACTGCTTATCATCTACGTTTCATTTCCGTCCAAGGCTACACTCCAGAGAAATACCCTCAGAAAATACTCCCCATTAGTTACATTTACAGCCGATGTTAAGAAATTTCTGTTTTTCAGAAACATTTTTCTTGGCGTTTCCAGTCTGTATTTTATGACTGTATCTTCTCTGTGCCGTGCATCATCAGCGCTGCCGAAATATCGACAACATGTAGTATCTCATTTCCCAATCAAAAATTCTATCAGCGTTACCTGATTTGATTCGACTTCATTCCAAAAACCCTTGGCGAACTTTTGTTGATTTAATTATATAACCTATTTCCAAGACAGAGTTCATTCCGTTCAACTGCTTTGCCTTTCTGCAGAATTACAACGCCATCGGCAATTCACACTGTTTTATTTCTTCTCTCTTCAACAGTGTTTCCAAATTAGTCCTTCGTTTCCTTCACCGTAGGCATAATGTACAGATTCAGTCGCACCTGACCTAGGTTAAAACACTGTCTCACTCGGTTCTCAAATAACGCCGCCGTTTTGTACATTTCGACTCTTATAACTTCATTCTTATTTCTCTACGAATAGTAGATAATTTTCACTCCCTTGTTGTAATTAACATTGTCAGCCTCTGTTTCTAATCCTACAAGTCCAATAAATATAGGTTTTCGTTTCTTCATTCTACTTTCCAACTTAAACCGCCGAGTCAGTAAAGCCTTGCGTGTTCCTACGTTTTTCGAAACACCGAAATTATCTCACCGTGAGCTATTCTACCTTCCTCATTCCCTAAATAGCATGTGTACTACTCTCAACTTCAATTTTCTTCTAGCCCAGGGAATAAACTAAACTGGCTATGTGCGACTGTAGCATATACTTCGTACCATGTGCTTTCTGGACATCACTTGGTTTCATGTCTGCATCTTACCAGTACGTGGCAGCATCTGCTTTGAAGAAAGCTGTCCATCTCAGCGTCACCATGTCCTCGAGAAATGAAGTTAATTTAGCTTTGCTTTTATCTGTGGTACTTTTGGTGTAGAATGTGCATTGCATATTGCGTAACATGGTAATACACCCTACTCTATCGAGTAAGTGATTTTGTAAATCATTACACCGATACAGCTACATGCGCATATTTCTCCAATTAGCAGTGGGTCTACAGTGGGTAACGAGCTATATCTTCACTTTCCAATGACTCTGTTTCTATAATTTTTGATTGTTCGGGTTGAGTTTTCTGAATGTTATATTTTTCAGTTTTTTTCTAGCATAAACAGTATTCAATTTGCATGTAGGGTAAATTTTGGTCGAATTATAACATTTTTGACATGTTCGCACTTGTACTGAAAATTCTGTTTTCTCGCTGTTGAGCGATGCGCATATTCTGTCTTCCCGTCAGCTAACGGCCTTGCTTTCTCTGTTTCTTGCCATGGGACAGTGGTATTATTCAAACAACCGAGGCAAGTATTGTCATAGATTCACCTTCTATTTGGAAAGGTAAGTCGAGTCCTATAAAAATACGAGAAATCACGTAAAATAATTTTAGGACCAGATTTATCACAAATTATGTGATGTCTCATTTCTCCAGAAAACTCTCTCATTGAGGGGTCACACATAATTGTATTGGTAGCAGTTAGCTGCGCCTGGCTGTCAGTTATTATATCATACATAAGAGTATTGCTGCTACCCTAATTGGCAGAGTCGATCTTGAGCCAACTGTGGTACAAGCCACCCGATGGGAGAGACTAGCATGAGCCATCGGTGCTACACGACAGTGTGTGGGTGTTAAATGATTTCTTCTTATTTTGTCCTAAAAAATGCAGTGACAACCAGTAAAAAACTTTTCATTCATAAGATCTAAGCTAAAGTAAAACGTTAACTCTGCGATGAAAAGCTCAAGTTTCAGACAGTTAAAACCCGTAACTTCGGTCTCACCTACATCTACATATGTATACATACTTCGCAAGCCACCGTACAGTACGTGGAGAACGATACCATGTACCACTACTAGTCCTTTCTCTTCCTGTTTCACTCGCAAATAGAGCGAGAGAGAAACGACTGTCTACATGCGTCCTTATCAGCCATAATTTCTTGTTTTCTTAGTTGTTAAGCGAAATATATGTTGGTGGCAATAGAATCGTTCTGCAGTTATCTTCAAATGCCGTTTTTCTAAATTTTCTTCGAAAAGAGCTTCGCCTTCCTCCAGAGATTCCTCTTTGAGTTCCCAAAGAATCTCCGTAACACTTGCGTGTTGTTCGATTCCACTGGTGACAACTCGAACAGCCCACCTCTAAACTTATTCTATGTCTTTCTTTAATCCAACCTGGTACAGATCCCAGATACGCTAGCACTACTCAGGAACAGATCGCACTAGGCTCCTATATGCGATCTCGTTTACAAATGAACCACAGGTTCCCAAAATTCTCCCAGTAGACTGATGTTGACTTTTCGCCTTCTCAGCCTGACATGATCGTTCAATCTCATATTGCTTAGCAAACATTACACCCAGATATTTAAACGACATGGGTGTGTCACATTGTCCTACAGGAATTGCCCAAGTCTGTCGGATATGAATAGATGAAGGTGATTAGACAGAATACTTAGGTACGTGTCACCTGTCACATTCGTATCTAGACGCATTAGGGGATACATATCACTCCAACTGCACACCCCCAAACACCATTCCAGAGCCTCCACCTCAATGAACAGACCCCTGCTGATATGCAGGCTCCATGGATTTATGTGATTGTCTCCGTGCCGGTACACGTCTACACAATTTGGAATGAGACTCGTCCGACCAGGCAACGTGTTTCCAGTTATCAACAGTTCAATGTCGGTGTTGAAGGGCCCAGACGAGGAGTAAAGCCTTATGTCGTACAGTCATCAAGGATACACGAGTGGGCCTTCGGCTCCGAAAGCCTATATCCATGATGTTTCGTTGAATGGTTCGCACGCTGACTCTTATTGATGGTGCAGCACTGAAATCTGCAGTAATTTGCGGAAGTGTTGCACTTCTGTTACATTGGACGATTCTCTTCAGTCGTCGTTGGTTCCATTCTTGCAGGATCTTTTTTCCGTTCACAGCGATGTCGAAGATATGATGTTTTGTCGGATTCCTTATATTCACGGTACACTCGTGAAATGGTCGTACGGGAAAATCCCCAATTCATCGCTACCTCGGAGCTGCAGTGTCCGATCTCTCGTGCGCCGTCAATGACACTGGGTTGAAACTCACTTAATTCTTGATAACCTGCCAATGTAGGAGCAGTAATCCATCTGACAACCGCGCCAGACACTTTTGTCTTATATAGGCGCTGCCGATTGCAGCGTCATATTCTGCCTGTTTACATATCGCTGTGTTTGAATACTCATGCATGTATTAGTTTCTTTGGCGCCTAAGTTCATAAAAATATTAATAATAAAAATATTTCTGAGGTAAACACACTGACTTGTTATATCACAAGGTGGTAAATTACACTTGTTGAACCCCAGCGGCTCTTGTCGTATCTCAAATTGATATAAAAACCAGAAACAGCACTTGCCATGCCATAAGACAGCAGCCAGATTACAATCAGCGTCCATCTGAATAAATGCACAAATGTACTCGCACACTGGTCAAGTCTCTTGTCTACATTAAATTGCAACAGGGGTCCAAAGAATAAATTATTTGCATAAATTATGTATTCACTATCCCAGAGACAAAGGCCAACGGTTCAAATTCACAGGCTCGAACGATTAGGAATAGTTGGGCTGCAGAGGGCGCCAAATACAAGCTCGTATGAACTACGCCTTGCTTGCGTTGAGTAAAAGCATTTTACATTAAAGTGAGAATGAAGATTTCAGGGGGCGAATACATCTCTGCTTTTATTCTGATGTACGGTGATGTGTCTTAACATTCGGCTTCAACTAATGTAATTTATCACCAAGTGATCTAACAAGTGAGTACGCTTACCTCATAAATATTTCTTTATTATTACGTTTGTAACCATATACATTTTTAGGACCCACTCCTTCTGAAGAAGATAGTTTTATAAATATAGAAACCTAGAACAGGGGCTGAATAATCCTTTAGTTTGCAACTGATTTGCTGATTTTATCAACATATTCAAATTTAAACTGTTGCTGAGTCACAGCCATTCTTAAGATTTAGGAATCAGGCTGTTACTCTCCATCAATAGTTAGCAGTATTTGATGCGAGAATATGGAAAGATGAGTTTCGCACGAGCGACGCATTCTAAAACCGATGTAAGATTCTCGGTCTAAAGGAAATTTATTATGGTTCTCCCGTCTGTCTACGAAGAAACTTCTTTGGTAACTTGAAATAGTCGAAGAAAGAAAGATCATTCGATTTATATAACGGAAAAACCAGCGCTCTGCAGGTAGCAGCACCGTGTTCCCTGGTCAGTGGAGCAGCGCACTGCCGGCTGCACCTTCACAGTTTGCTGCAGAGTTCTTCGCATCGCGCGGAGAGCGAAAGCGGCCGGATGTGTTTCGGCGGCGACCGCGCAGCTCTCGCTGGCGCACGCCGCTGCGGTCGGCGGTCCGGAGCACCGGGGCTCTTCTTGTCTCCCGCGGCCGATTCATCACGGCCGCCCGCGACCGGCCGTCCCCCCCCCAGAACAATGGTCAGAAATGGCGACCGCGACAGGAGCGCCAGCGCGCCACGGCACAGTGCGGCGCTCCTCTTCACGCACGTCCAGCGCCGGCCAGCCGTCTCTCCCCGCCGAGCCGGCGGACTAATTCCGCTGCACCGTTTTTCGGATTCACGGTTCGTTAAGAGCCGCATTGTGCCGGCCGGCCCCTGCCGACGCCGCGCTCGTAAATCGCGTTCCTCCTTCCCTTTTCTTACGCGGGGATAAGCCGGCCACAAAGCGCATACATTCCTAATGCTGGCGACGAGGGTTCCGGGAGTAACAATTCGAGCCCAGTCGCATTGCGACTCGATGCAGAAATGCGAGCTGAGCGGAATTTCTAAGCCACCCTCACCCCTCGCGACTTCAGCGATGTAACAACACCACATAGAAGAACGCTGTCCACCTTGGAACAACGACATATTATCAACGAAGAAGTGATTGACTAACTATCTTCTTTTATTTTCTGTCGACAACAATCAAAATGCATTTATAAACGCAGTTACTGGTTTCGAGCAGCTAGTGGTCATCATCAGAATGCTGAACTGCAAGTGCTGCAAGCAGTCATGTAAGACTTCCTTATCTAAGATCCCCTCGAGGTGCCAAACAATTCTCAGTTTAGTCACAAAGGAGGGTAGGAAGGAATGCTGGGTTTAACATTCCGTCAATATTGTTGCATCGTAGCACAAGCTTGAATTGTGTCCAGGATGGGGAAGGGGATCGGGCGTGTCCTTTCAAATGAACAGTCCCGGCATTTGCCTGGAGCGATATAAGGAAATCACGGAAAACCCAAATATGGATGACTGGACTCGGTTTTGAACTGAACTGTTGTCCTCCCGAATGTGAGTCGAGTGTGCTAACCATTGCCCCACCTCGCTCGGTAGTTTAGCCACGTGTCCATCCGCAGCAAACGATGTAGGTTACGCACAGTACTACTACATGCAATGTATTCGCAGTTGCGAACGCGAACAACCATCAGCGGTACAACGGAATGCCGACAGTCAAAATTTGTGCCGGACAGGGACTCGAACCCGGATATCCCGCTTATCGCGAGCGCTCGCCTTCAGACTATCCGAGCATGCTTCACAGTCACACCCAATCTTCGATATGTCGTCAACCATGTGTCTACAATCTGCACTCGTTTATCCATTATGTATAGTCCCCTACAGGGGGCACATTTTAATTGAAAGACGCTTGACCGGTGTCGGATGATAAATACGATGTTGCAGTACCTGTGTTGCTCATCGTACTTCTAAATAACACAGACACTTTAGTGTTGCATACAGTACAACTGGTCGTCCCTTCCCACGCGGAACAACAGAAGTTAACCCTTTCTTGTATTATCTTAATGAATCGGTACGTAGCATTTCCTCCTACCTGTTCCCCATAGATCTATCTCTTTCTTACCCGTTCTTGTAGCATATTGGACCAGTTAGAAAATGCAAGCGGAGTACCGGTGTCAAAAATTTGGACTCTGAATACGTAATTTTTCTGATACATGTCCAAGGATACCATTACGGTGCATTTATTAGCGAACACTGTAAGAAAGTTTCCAATTAAATAATTGGAACAATACAGCTCTAGAGCTACTAAAATCGAAAGCATGGTTTAAACGACTTGTACAGACAACAATCTCGGATTACGTCGTACCGCCAACTGAAAAGATTGATATGCTGCTAAAATATCGAGCATCCTTCGTACAACTTCGTAGCTAGTTTCTTAGTTTCATGTTTCTTGGATTATCCTGCATGATACATGGTAATGATGCGGAAAAAGTCGTTTTACATACACATTACAAATTAATTTGTAAATATGGCTACATGCTGAACATTTATAAGTTGGTTTTTGAATTTGTTTCGTCTTTCCTTCTGTATTTTACACGCTGCAATAATAAAAATCCGTCAGTAGAATAGGAGTAGCCAAGGAGAGCCTTTTTAAGTTTGTTGGGTAATTGATCGAAAATGTGTCCTCTGACATTGTGCCCTCTTCTTTGTGCTAAAGATAACCTTAATGTCGAGTCATGAATGTAATTTTTCTTTCTAGTATATCTTGTCGCGTCGCTATTGAACTGCAGTCGTTTATTTGCAACAAATTGCATGAGGGAATAAATGTATTGTGAAACAGAAGTCAGAAAAACTACTAGATGCCTACAATATGATCGTGGGTGAACACCACATATTATTCTTAGAGCACGTTTTTGAATGATGAAGACATTCTTTCTTAAAGATGAGCTACCCCAAAACATTATCCCACATGACATTAATGAGTGGAAATATGTAAAATATGTCAACTTACTAATTTATCTCTCTGCAAGATGAGGGAATATTCCAAGTGAAAATGTGGTTAAAAATTGTGTCTTTTCGGTTGAAATTCTCATCAATGAGGACAACCAAAAATTTTGAAGATTCCACCCTATTTATTACTTTCTGACCATGCATTAAACTTATCATTGGTCTAGTACCCATAAATTTGAAGAACTGAAATGTTGCACCTTCATTAAAACTACGAGTGAGACCATTTGTAGAAAACAAGTCATTGATACTTTTAAGAAAACTGTTTATCATTTCTTTTGTTTCTGTTTATATGCTTGGATTGATACTAGTGTCATCTGGAAAAAGAACAAATTCTGCTTGTTGTGCAATAGAGGGAAGATCGTTTACATACGTATCTGACGAACGATAGCGGATATAAGGTTGAGCCTTGTGGAAAACCTTAAGTGATTTGTCCCCAGTGAGAATAGCGTCCCCAGAATGTATTGGTTGAATTAATGAAGTAAAACTTTCTACATGTTTTTGGTAAGATATGACAATGTCCAGTGGTTGGCTATACCATCAATCTCATAAATTCGTATTCGGATGTGATCAGTGCCTAAATAATTTTATTTGTTTTCAGATTTAACGGATTTTATGGATTGCAAACTTGTAATACCAAATCTTCATTGACAACTAGAATCCTTCTAGCATTATCTGTGTAAAAAGAGGCGTCTGATAATTAATATTTAATGAAGAAAGTTCCCACATCCGCACCTGATGTATAGGGTACCCCTGCGTATCGATCGCCGAAGCATCACCCTTTCTCTTGGCTCGCTCATATTTCCTCGCTCCAACGATGTCTACTTGCGAAAGCAGCTTCTCATTCGCTGCTACTGTATTCTGCAGTGGTGCTTGTAGGAGCATATTACTTCTATTAGCTGTAGCGTCCCAATTAAATGTAAAGTTTAGGATTTATCGAGTTGTTGAAAGTAAGTGGAACCTCACGTGTTGGATGGGATACTTAGACTTGAAAGCTGTCGGTTACAAAACGTCTTTCATATCGTTCATCTAATCGCTGTGAGGGTGCAAAATTTCTCCAAGCCCTGTTCTCGTCTGCTAAAGAACTGACAGTTTTTGGCTGCTGTCTTCTAGAAAGGTATCTTACTCACCATTCCAGGAATAAGGCGGTTGAGATATGCATTAGCGTACCCTTGTGGACGGAGAGACAAAGCACAGTTGTTTGCATTGTTCGACGAGAGCGTGCTGAAAGGTAATGCCTCCGTATCTTTTATGATAAAAGTCTGAAAGCTTTTTACATAAAACAAACGTTATTAACATTCTACATCTTTATTCTTCATGTTTACATTTCTTTTTTCTCATAGCCACACTGGCGACGAACATATTTCTGCTAACTAGAAACCAGTTTGTTGATACCGTCACTATAGAATGTTCGTTAGCGGAGCCACATCCTCGCCTCTGCTTGTACCGCTTCATCACTGTCATAGTGGAGTGCTTGAAGGTGTTCCTTAAGTTTTGGAAACAGATGAAAATCTGATGGGACTAAGTCGGTCAATGACAATGAACCCAGGACATCAGATTGTTCCAGACGTCGAAGCGCTCATGTGTGGTCTGGCATTTTCCTGCTGAAAGAGAGACCTCTCCACGTGTGGACGAGTACTTCGAATTCGAAACTCAATAGCAGCATGGTGTTTCTCATTCACTGACAGTTACGTAACACACCGTCATGTTACGCACTCCAGTTCGCATGCTCCTAGCGTCAGAGGGCGACATATATGAAAACATTAAGAATAATGACGAGGAATGTTAATAACGTTTGTTATATTTAAAATGTTTAAAGAATTTTCCCGTTAAGAATTCGGAGCCTCTACTTCTCAGCATGACCTCGTACTTCAAACACGACGCCTTTGTCTAACGTTTTAATTCAATAGCCTTTTCAACATTACGCCCTTAAAGTAAGGTGAGAAAGTTGCTTGCTATCACACTTTTGGTCTATCATTGCATTATATATGACTTTCAGCTTCGAAGATGCAATTCCTTTGCGGCCAAGGTTAGCTCACATCTTGCGAACGAAATACTTTGTACCACGTTCAAACGTCAATATTGGTCTTTCATTAGTTCCTCCATTAATACAAGTCTAGGTCACGTAACTATCCCACTTATTGAATCTTATTACGGGGATGAGAGATTGTGCGGAGTTTCTTTTTATTAAGTTTTTGACGATTCCACGTGGTCCCAAGGAGGTCATATGTAATTTCGTTACATAAATTTTTATGTATATTCCTTAAATAATATTGAAAATTGATTTCTGTTGAAAATATGTCGCGTTCCCTGCTGGCGAAGATGACGAGTATGACGCTCTTCAAAACGTCGCGAAAGTTTAACACTGTCACCGGGCTGGAAGCGCGGGAGCTTCTCATCAGCACTGTGCGCCGGGAGAGTCTACATTCACACAGAAACTGATTTCTAATTCTCTTCAATTTCTTCTTATCCAGAATCAACCTACAACTTTTCACGTTTCCGGTGTTAGATGCCATCTGCACACATATCCTTTGTCTAAAGTCGCAAGTATTGTGAACTGATTTTACTGAATGCATTCTGCCTTCTGTGGATTTGTTACTTAGACAGGCTGCCATTGGCAGGTGATATATTTACTTGCTAGCAGCAACGTTCCCTTTCTTACCCACAGAAAATACTTAAACATCATGAACGAAATTACGAAAACATATAAACAAAAAAATGTAAATATATAATTACTAAATTCTTTATAAATTCTTTTCTAAGTTTTACATGAAATACTACATGTAATTAACTAAAATAAAGTCTTACGTTAAAAGAGTCTTGATACCAGTATAAGCTTCTAGAACCGAAAAGAACTTCGAGTAGCTTTTTCTTTGTAACAGAAGAAGGACTAAAACATTGGCTCTGAGCACTATGGGACTTAACATCCATGGTCATCAGTCCCCTAGAACTTAGAACTACTTAAACCTAGCTAACCTAAGGACATCACACAACACCCAGCCATCACGAGGCAGAGAAAATCCCTGACCCCGCCGGGAATCGAACCCGGGAACCCGGGCGTGGGAAGCGAGAACGCTACCGCACGACCACGAGATGCGGGCCGAAGGAGGACTGATCCTCACTTTTTCTTGCTATACGTTTGGGCCTATTCTCGATCTGCTCTAATAACATAACCATGTACGATTCATTCTGTTGGCACACAGCTTAGAGCGTATTTAAATATGTAGGTCTATTGTACATATTTCGTAATACTTGACATATTCTATTCCCATGTAGATAAGTAATATTTTTATGTAGAATTGCACTTCATTCGAGGCCCTAAAGGAAAGACTGAGGCGAATTGTTCAGTGATATAACTACTGGACGTATTACTTTATGTATCAGTTTTTGTTGATCATCGCTAAACAGAACCACCCTGAGATCGATTTACCGATCATTTATTTCTGTTTTTACATACTTTTCTTACATAAGAATTTTGTTAGTCTGATCTGTCAGTTGCCACTGATCAATGACGTCGTCTATCATGTATTACCTTGAAGTCTCCCGCCTCACGGGGTAATACAGACGGTGAACAGAGGTTCTAATGCTGATGTGCGTTATGAGGAGTTCCATCTGCATTTACTGTATTCTTTTATCTAAAAGCCTGGATAAGCTTCGTCATTATTGGGGATTTCGTTTTCTCGTCGCCGTGTTATAAGAATTTCTCAGGATTAATAACCTCTCCATGCCGTGACTTACTGAAAACACTTTTATTTAAAACATCTTAGCCATTAAACAAGACAGTGAGAGGGAAACGCTTCAATGCTTACAGCAGATAAGAGCAGCCGAGAACATCTACACAGCTGCTGATCCTGGATAAGTTGAGTGAGACTCTTTTGATTACTGATTCTTGTGACTAGGCGTTAGGCCATACAACGTGAAGTCTAGAACTCCATTGCAAGCGCCCGCTCTACAAAAGAAGGTGCATTGTGCTTTCAGATTGTTTGAACGGGTTTGAGTGTATCGATCGTAATCATGTATTACTGAAACGTATGTTCAGTATCACATACATACGGGGAGATCTGACACAATCCGAAAAGCTTGTAAAGGTGTTGCAGGATAGGTTCCACTGAGAAACAATTTTTAGGAAAAAATTTCGATACGTCGCACGGGTTCCGACATAATTAGCATTGAAGTCAGCTAATCATGCTGCTGTTGCCTACGCAAATTCAGGTGGCCCGCCAGAGGTTTTCTTCGTTTGGTTTCCAAACACCGAACAAGACAGCGACACAAAATGTGGACGAAAACTAAACCCTACCCAAAAGGTGAGCAGTCTCTTGCGCTATCATTTACTCTATGATAACAACTGACAGTAATTAGTTGTGCCTGGCGGGCCGCTTGAATTAGTGCTCGTAATAGCTTGATTGGCTAACTTAAATGCAAATAAACTCGATAACTGCGCTACATATCTGTTTTTTCTTATCATTTAGGTGTGGTCGACTGTGGACTTTAAGGAACTTACGCAGGCACCATTAGTTTATGTGCAGTGCTTTCATCATCATCAAAAGTTTTTGTGCTCATTGCTGAGCGTCGTGACCCCATTTTGTTTCATCTGAGTGCTTCGGTAGTTAGGTCCTTGAATATCTACGTATTAGTAGACACACTTCGTGCGTTTTCGTCAGGGTCTACATTAGAGTTGCGCAGCACGTGCCGATAGTCCGTTTATCTGCATAGTTTAGTTTTCCACGGTCTTTGGTATGGACAGGACTGCGGTTGTTGTGTGCCGATGCGAGCCGAGTTTGTGACACTTCGCTCTCAGCTTCAGGCTGTGATGGTTTCGGTTTCACAGCTTGAGGCTGCAGTGGATGGGCACCACTGTTGTGGACCGGCTGTGGGGATCCAACAGATGTTCAGCGCGTCAGAGTCCTCCGATCGGTCCTCACCGGTGGCCAACTCAGTTACTCCTCGCACTGAGGCTGACCCCTCACCTTTGGTCGAGTGGGAGGTCGCCCTGAGGCGAAGCAGGCGGCGAAAGACTTCCCAGGCGGCCGCAAATACGGCCTCCCCGGTGTTTGTCTGGCAAACAGGTTGCAGGTGCTGTCTGTGGCTGGCGCTGTCGCGGAGTCGGATGCTGTCGCCTGTCCTGTTTCAGAGGAAACCACTCAGCCTACAAGATCCGGGCAATCATAGAGGGTGGGACTGTTGGTAGTTTGGAGCTCCAACGCTAGGCGCGTTATAGGTCCCCTTAGGGACTTGGCTGACAAGGAGGGTAAGAAAACCAATGTGCACTCCGTGTGCATACCGGGTGGAGTCATTCTAGATGTGGAAAGGTTCCTCCCGAACGCCATGAAGAGCACAGGGCGAAGCCAACTGCTACCAACTGGTTGCTCACGTCGGTACCAATGATGTGTGTCGCTTTGGATCATAAGAGATTCTCTCTGGTTTCGATCGGCTAACAAAAGTGGTAAAGGCTGCCAGTCTTATTTGCAAGTTGAAATCAGAGCTGACCATCCGCAGCATAGTCGACAGGACCGATGGCGGACCTCTGGTACAGAGCCGAGTGAAGGGTCTGAATCAGAGGCTCAGACGGTTCTGCAACCGTGTAGGCTGCAGATTCCTCGACTTGAGCCAAAGGGTGGTTGAGTTTCGGGTTCCGCTGACTAGGTCAGGTGGCCACTACACGCAGGAGGCGGCTCCACGGGTAGCAGGGGCTGTGTGGCGTGGATTGGGCGGTTTTTTAGGTTAGAGGGTCTTGGAAAAACACAATATGCGCTGAACACAGGAAGAAATTAGATACAGGAACCATTGGTATAACAGTTGTAAATTGTCGTAGCTGTGTTGGGAAAGCACCAGAGCTCCAAGAGCTAATAGAAAGCACTGATGCTCAGATCGATATAGGCACTAAAAGCTGGCTAAAGCCGGATATAAGCTCAGCCGAAATTTTTTCGAAGAACCTGACGGTGTTCCGAAAAGATAGCCTAAACGCGGTTGGTGGTGGCGTGTTTGTTACTGTCAGAAGTAGATTAACAGGTCGCGAAATTGAAGTAGATATTTCCTGTGAATTATTATGGGCAGAGGTCATTGTTGGCAACCGGAATAAAATAATAATTGGATCGTTTTACCGACCTCCAAGTTCAGATGATACAGTTGCTGAAAGGTTCAAAGAAAAGTTGAGTTTGATTTCAAACACGTACCCGACTCAAACGATAATAGTTGGTGGTGACTTCAATTTACACTCGATATGTTTAATTCCGGAGGTACGCATAAAATATCATCGGAAATTGTGCTAAACGCATTCTCTGAAAATAATATCGAGCAGTTAGTTCACGAGCCCACGCGAATAGTAAACGGTTATGAAAGCACACTTGACCTCTTACCAACAAATAATCCTGAGTTAATAACCAGCATCAAAACCGATACAGGGATTAGTGAATACAGAGTTGTCGTAGCGAGACTGAATATTGTAATCCCCAAATCCTCGAAAAATAAGCCAAAAATATACCTATACAAAAAAAAAAACAGATAAAAGTTCACTTGACACCTTCCTGAGAGACAATCTCCACTCATTCCAAATTAATAATATAAGTATTGACCAGATGTGGCTTAAATTCAAAGAAATAGCATCGGCAGCAATTGAGAGGGTTATACCAAATAAACTAACAAACGACGGAGCTGATCCTCCTTGGTACACGAAACGGGTTAGAACACTGTTTCAGAAAAAACGAAACAAACATGGCAAATTTAAACAGATGCAAAATCCCAAGGATTGGCGATCCTTTACAGAAGCTCGAAACTTAGCCCGGAGTTCAATGAGAGACGCCTATAACAGTTTCCACAACGAAACTTTGTCTCGAAACCTGGCAGATAATCCAAAGATATTCTGGTCGTATGTGAAGTATGTTAGCAGCAAGAAACAATCAATGCCTTCTCTGCACGATAACAATGGAGATACTATCGAAGACAGTGCTGCCAAAGCATTTTTACTAAACACAGCCTTCGAAAATGCCTTCACAAAAGAAGACGAAGTAAATATTCCAGAAATCGAATAGAGAACAGCTGCCAACATGAGTAACGAGAAGTAAATATCCTCGGAGTACTGAAGCAACTCAGATCACTTAATAAAAGCAAGTATTCTGGTCGAGACTGTATACCAATTAGATTCCTTTCGGAATATGCTGATGCATTAGCTCCATACTTAACAATCATATATAACCGTTCACTCGACGAAAGATCCGTACCCAAAGACTGGAAAGTTGCACAGGTCACACCAATATTCAAGATAGGTAGTAGGAGTGATCCACTAAATTACAGGCCCATATCGTTAACGTCTATATGTAGCAGGGTTTTAGAACATATATTGTGTACGAACGTAATGAATTACCTCGAAGAAAACGGTCTATTGACACACAGTCAACGTGGGTTTAGGAAACATCGTTCCTGTGAAACACAGCTAGCTCTTTATTCACATGAAGTGCCTAGTGTTATTGACAAGGGATTTCAGATCGATTCCGTATTCCTGGATTTCCGGAAGGCTTTTGACAGTGTACCACACAAGCGGCTCGTAGTAAAATTGCTTGCTTATGGTAATATCGTCTCAGATATGTGACTGGATTTGCGATTTCCTGCCCTATAGGTCACAGTTCGTAGTAATTGACCGAAAGCCATCGAGTAAAACACAAGTGATTCAGGCGTTCCCGAAGGCAGTATAATAGACCCATTGCTGTTCCTTATCTATATAAACGACTTGGGAGACAATCTGAGCAGCCGTCGTCTGTTGTTTCCAGATGACGCTGTCGTTTATCGACTAATAAAGTCATCAGAAGATCAAAACAAACTGAAAAACAATTTAGAAAAAAATATCTGAATGGTGCGAAAAGTGGCAGTTGACCCTAAATAACGAAAAGTGTGAAGTCATCCACATGAGTACTAAAATCAAGTCGTTAAACGTCGGCTACACGATAAATCATTCTAATCTAAAAGCCGTAAATTCAACTAAATACCTAGGTATTACAATTACGAACGACTTAAATTGGAAGGTTCAAATGGTTCAAATGGCACTGAGCACTATGGGACTTAACATCCGTGGTCATCAGTCCCCTAGAACTTAGAACTACTTAAACCTAACTCACCTAAGGACATCACACACATCCATGCCCGAGGCAGGATTCGAACCTGCGACCGTAGCAGTCGCGTGGTTCCGGACTGCGCGCCTAGAACCGCTAGACCACCGCGGCCGGCAAATTAGAAGGAACACATAGAAAATGTTGTGGGGTTGGCTAACCAAAGGTTGTATTTTATTGGCAGGACACTTAGAAAATGTGACAGACCTACTAAGGAGACTGCCTACACTACGCTTGTCCGTCCTCTTTTAGAATACTGCTGCGAGATGTGGGATCCTTAGCAGGTAGGACTGGCGGAGTACATCGAAAAAGTTCAAAGAAAGGCAGCACGTTTTGTATTATCGCGAAATATGAGAGAGTGTGTCACAGAAACGATATAGGATTTGGGACGGAATATTCTCACGAAATTCCAATTACCAACTTTCTCCTCCGAATGCGAAAATACAGGGCTATTACAAATGATTGAAGCGTTTTCATAAATTCACTGTAGCTCCATTCATTGACATATGGTCACGACACACTACAGATACGTATAAAAACACATAAAGTTTTGTTCGGCTGAAGCCGCACTTCAGGTTTCTGCCGCCAGAGCGCTCGAGTGCGCAGTGAGACAAAATGGCGACAGGAGCCGAGAAAGCGTATGTCGTGCTTGAAATGCACTCACATCAGTCAGTCATAACAGTGCAACGACACTTCAGGACGAAGTTCAACAAAGATCCACCAACTGCTAACTCCATTCGGCGATGGTATGCGCAGTTTAAAGCTTCTGTATGCCTCTGTAAGGGGAAATCAACGGGTCGGCCTGCAGTGAGCGAAGAAACGGTTGAACGCGTGCGGGCAAGTTTCACACGTAGCCCGCGGAAGTCGACGAATAAAGCAAGCAGGGAGCTAAACGTACCACAGCCGACGGTTTGGAAAATCTTACGGAAAAGGCTAAAGCAGAAGCCATACCGTTTACAATTGCTACAAGCCCTGACACCTGATGACAAAGTTAAACGCTTTGAATTTTCGGCGCGGTTGCAACAGCTCATGGAAGAGGATGCGTTCAGTGCGAAACTTGTCTTCAGTGATGAAGCAACATTTGTTCTTAATGGTGAAGTGAACAGATACAATGTGAGAATTTGGGCGGTAGAGAATCCTCACGCATTCGTGCAGCAAATTCGCAATTCTCCAAAAGTTAACGTGTTTTGTGTAATCTCACGGTTTAAAGTTTATGGCCCCTTTTTCTTCTGCGAAAAAAACGTTACGTGTATTTGGACATGCTGGAAAATTGGCTCATGCCACAACTGGAGACCGACAGCGCCGACTTCATCTTTCAACAGGATGGTGCTCCACCGCACTTCCATCATGATGTTCGGCATTTCTTAAACAGGAGATTGGAAAACCGATGGATCGGTCGTGGTGGAGATCATGGTCAGCAATTCATGTCATGACCTCCACGCTCTCCCGACTTAACCCCATGCGATTTCTTTCTGTGGGGTTATGTGAAAGATTCAGTGTTTAAACCTCCTCCACCAAGAAACGTGCCAGAACTGCGAGCTCGCATCAACGATGCTTTCGAACTCACTGATGGGGACATGCTGCGCCGAGTGTGGGAGGAACTTGATTATCGGCTTGATGTCTGCCGAATCACTAAAGGGGCACATATCGAACATTTGTGAATGCCTAAAAACACTTTTTGAGTATTTGTATGTGTGTGCAAAGCATTGTGAAAGTATCTCAAATAATAAAGTTATTGTAGAGCTGTGAAATCGCTTCAATCATTTGTAATAACCCTGTATTTTGTTGACACCGACCTAATTAGGGTGGAACGATCACCACGATAAAATAAGGGGAATCAGAGCTCGTACGGAAAGACGTGTGTGTTCATTCTTTCCGCGCGCTATACGAGATTGGAATAATAGAGAATTGTGAAGGTGGTTCGATGAACCCTCTGCCAGGCAGTTAAATGTGATTTGCAGAGTATCCATGTAGATGTAGATGTAGATGAACCAAGCGCTCCATCCCGGACGGTTGCCAGCTTCTGTTAGTGCCTGCTGAAGAGGTAGAGCGGAGATCATCTTGATTCGATCTATCTATTTACTCGCTGCTCTTCCTCTTTGTCTCGTGCTCTCTATCTTTCTTTGCAAGATTATTTTCTCTAGATTTTCTCCATGTCTTCTCACAATATGGCCAAAGAACTGGAGAATTTTTTCGGTGACTCGAGAAGAAAGGCGTCTGGAGATATCGAGTTTTTCAATAATATACTCGTTTGTTCTTCTTTCGGCCCATTTTATGCATAGCATCAAAGCTCAAACGCATCAATGCGCTGTTTGTCTCTGGCCTTGAGTGTTCATTTTTTCAACCTCAAAAAAGACAGAAAGCATGAGTGTTTCAACTAGTCGGATCTTTGTACTATTTGTTCTTGCTCTGCTCTGCCAGGTCTTGGAGAGCCACTCGCCAGCCACTCGCCCTAGCGTGATCCGTCCTCTTATCTTCACAATTCTTCTCGTGCTGCAGATGGTTGACCCAAGATAGTTGAAGGAATGCACGAATTCCAGTACCTTCAATCGTCCTGTGAACTGCATTTGTTCTTCTCGATCAATTATCATGAGTTTGGACTTGCTGAGGTTGATGTCTAATCCATATGCTAGACTAATGTTCTTTATTCTTGTTGATAGCTCAGCAAGATCATCTTCGCTGTTGGCTAAAAGCACAGCGTCATCAGCAAAACGGAGGTTGCTGGTGGTTCTCCCACCAATTGAGATGCCTTTGGTCCAGCGATCAAGAGCTTTCCTAACGACGTGTTCTGCATTAATGTCGTACAGTTGTGGGGATAGGACATGATCCTGTCTCACACCTTTTGATACTCTGAAGGAATCAGACGTGCCAGCACTAGTCTTATTACTGCAAAGTGATTATTGTTTAGACTTTTGATCAATGCTATCAAGTGGGGTGGGGCGCCGAACTCTGAAACCACCTGCCACAACTTTTCCCAGACAACACATTCAAAGGCTTTCTTGTAGTCACAGAAGCAGATGAAAACAAGAACACAGAACTCTCACGTTTTCTCTATTTTTTGTCTTATTCTGAGGATCTGTTCACGAATTCCTTTCCCTTCAACAAAACCTGCTTGTTCTGTGGATATGTGATGCTGAATGTATGGCTTCAAACGTTGGTTCAGAACGTAGAGCAAAATTTTACTTGCGTGAGATATGAGAGCAATAGTTCGGTACTTGGAGCAGTTCCTGATAGACCCTTTGTTGTGTAAGGGGAAGAAGAGACTTTTACCAGTCACCTGGCCACTCCCCAGTTTTCCATATTCTTTTACACAATGAATGCAGCACATCAATACCCTCCTGTTCCATTCCTTTGATCATTTGTCCAGATATACCGTCTACACCAGGGGCTTTATAATTCTTCAGATATTGAATCGCATTCTCTATTTCACTGCGTAAAATTGTAGGTTCCAAAGTAGGTTCCTCAATTGCTTGATTGTCAGAACTCTTGTGGAATGCGTAATATACCGTTAGCAGAGCCTCTATGTTGATGATCCGAATAGAGCGGTCTACTGCCTGTCGAATGTCTAGAACAGTTCTGAAGCGAATGCCACGAAATGGTTCCTTCGTCTTCGGAAACAAGTGAAAGTGACATGGAGTTTGGTGGAAGTTACAGTACTTCCCAGTCCCACTGACCGAACAGAGCCGCCACAGCTTGCGCTGTATGCGCCCGTGCATTGTCGTGCAAAACGATGGGTGGGTTGCGCAGAAAGTATCGCCGATTCTTTCGCAAACCTGGTCGCAGGTGATGCTCCAAAAAACGAACAGTAATACTGTGCATTGACTCTATGCCGTGGAGGAACGTAATGCATTAGGATAACAGCACCACAGTCGTACACGAGAATCGCCTTAACTTGAGACCGTTCCGTTCGCACCATCAACAGAACAGTAGACAGAGTCTTCCACGTCTATGGCGACGGGATCTACACAACGCTGGTGACTACTCTGAAGGACAGTAACAGGTGCAAACATGTAACTCTTTTGTATCGGTTGTGAATAAATAGTTGTGAATAAATAACTATTTACTCGTAAGTTCCAAACGTCATATATATGTATGTCGTATCTATATATACACTGTGTGATCAAAAGTCTCCGAACACCTTGTTGAAAATGACTTACAAGTTGGCGGCGCCCTCCATTGGTAATGCCGGAATTCAATATGGTGTTGGCCCACCTTAGCCTTCATGACAGGTTTCCTGGGGAGTGGCAGCCCATTCTTTACGGAATGATGCACTGAGGAGACGTGTCGATGTCGATCGGTGACGCCTGGCACGAAGTCGCCGTTCCAAAACATCGCAAAGGGGTTCTGTAGGATTCAAGTCAGGACTCTGTGTAGGCTAGTCCATTACAGGGATATTATTGTCGTTTAACCACTCCGCCACAGGTCGTGCATTATAAACAGGTGCTCGAGCGTGTTGAAAGATACAATCACTATCCCCAAATTGGTCAACAGTGGGAAACAAGATCAATGTAGGCCTGTGCTGTGGTACTGCAACAAGGGGTGCAAGCCTCCTCCATGAAAAACATGACTACACAATAACACCACCGCCTCCGAATTTTACTTTTGGCACTACACAAGCTGGCAGATGACGTTCACCGGGCATTCGTCATACCCATACCCTGCCATCGGATCGTCACATTGTGTACCGTGATTTGTCACTACCCACAACGTTTTTCCACTGTTCAATCGCCAGTGCTTACGCTCCTTACACCAAGCGAGGCGTCGTTTAGCATTTACCGGCCAAGTTTTCTAACCTCCCGCCTAAGTGTCACAGTACTAGCAGTGGATCGTGATGCAGTTTGGAATTCCTGTATGATGGTCTGGAGAGATGTCTGCCTATTGCACATTGCGAGCCTCTTCAACTGTCCGAGGTCTCTGTCAGTCAACAGACAAGGTCGGCCTGTACGCTTTTGTGTACGTGTCCCTTCACGTTTTCACTTCACTGCCACATCAGAAATAGTGGATCTGGGGATGGTTAGGAGTGTGAAAATCTCGTGTACAGACGTGTGATGCAAGTGACAATCAATCACCTGACCACGGACGAAGTCCGTGAGTTCCGCGGAGCGTGCCTATTCTGCTGTCTCACGATGTCTAATGACTACTGAGGTCGCTGGTATGGACTAATTGCCAGCAGGTGCCAGCACAATGCACCTTATATGAAAAACGTATGTTTTTGGCGGTGTCCGGATACTTTTGATCAGAAGGTATAAGTGCAGATATTTCTTGTGGTGACTGAGGACGCTGTACTAAACAACATTACATCAGTATTTACGTCTTTTGGAGACTGGCATTTATAGCTGTTATAAATGGTATTTTTTGTAGGTTACTTAGTACTCCAAGTACTTGTTGCAAGCGTAAGCCACTAATACCTTTTTTCCCGTGGGCAGCAGGTCAGGTATTGAAGTGTGGACGCGTGGACGCTAAATGGTTAGTCCATACTGACAGCCGTATTCACTTAGTGATGAAGAGTTGTAGAGTTTGTGAAGTGTTTGTAGGCAGACTGTTCGAGCCAGGGAAAGAAACAACCAACACGCTGATGTACGTACGTATTAAAGTACCACATATAAAAATATCTGCACTTATACCCACTGTCCGCCCCGATGGCTGAGCGGTCAGCGTGGCGGTCTGTCACGACAAGGGGCCCGGGTTTGATTCCCGGCTGGGTCGGTGATTTTCTCCGCTCAGGGACTGGGTGTTGTGTTGTCCTCCTTATCCCACTGAAATCACTTCCCTAGACGCTCATGCGCTGGACCTCTCTGACGTTGCTTCCCCCTTGACAAGACCTGCCGTAAGACAGAACATAAAGTTCGTATACCCACTACAACCTACATATACGAGCATATTGATTTCGGACGTTAGGCTGCAGGTATCTGAACATCACAAATTAGTCTCAAATAACGTTAGACAGTATTTCGTTGGAAATGCCTGAGTTTCTACAGTTCAGTTTTGCATATTGGCTTCACTCCGTTACAATATTTGCACCATCGAACAATAACTGAAATCCGGCTGCGACCTAGTCACCGAAGATGAATAACAATCTCTTCTCCCAATACGCATAGCACAGTAGCAGTGTCAATGAGGGTGCCGTAAGCTAGTGTGTAATGGACTGGTAAACATTACTGTGCATAGCGGTAATGATCATAACTGTTTTGCCACTGAACATAAGATCATGTCCTTCCCTCTGACAACAAAGATAAGCCACGGACAGAAAATAATAAGAACATTATTCACTTTTTCTGCTCCATTTCGTTTTAAAAGTGGATACACGAGAAATTGTTCAAATTCATTACTCACTGTGTAGATACTTGTAGAGCAATAACTGTGAAATCGTATGTCTGCGAGCAACCAAAGCCTCTCATTGCAGAATGAACGTTTCGAATATTAATTCTACGACGCTCCGTTATAGAGCATGTACCCCACATACATGCTTTGCGTCAGGCAATATCGCGTGTTCCGGCGAACGGCGAGTGAAATTCTGCAATAAAAGCGAGATTCCCAACAAGTTATCGGGGTATCAAATTTTTAGTGGAAAAGTTTAGCATGAGTCGCTCTTAGTTCCATACCAGTTTCCATACACCGACCTGCTGACGTCACTGGAGAAACAAAACACCCCGCAGAAGACCCGCGTGGCATGTCAGGTTGGCAGTTTTCCTTAGTCAGCTCTGGTGCACGTTTGTCAGCCCATACATGTCCCTCTGGAGGTCGTTTTTTAGTGTGGTTCAAACAACAACGGAACTCTGTCGGACCTTCCGTTTCCTGAGGAATCCGGAAAAAACATTTCTCAACTTTTAAGGCAATGAGGGAGGGGAAAGGGAGAGAGAGAGTAGTAGTGCTGCTGGCCACAAAAACAAAATATCTGGTTACCGGCAAGTGGTAGAAGGTCTCCAAACAAGTAACTTTTCGGAGAGAAATATCTTCTGTCTGGCGAAGTTTTCTTTCCACCGAAAGTCCCACAGGACAAATCAGATCGTGCGCTCGTATAACTTTTCCTCTCGCATCGGTCAAATGTAAGGGGAAACACGCAAGGGTAGAGTGAAAGAGACGCACGGGTGGGTGTGAACACGTGTGTGTGTGTGTGTGTGTGTGTGTGTGTGTGTGTGTGTGTGTGTGTGTGTTGTTTGTATGGGTTGGTGAGTGGGTGGGTGGGTGTGAGTTTGTGAGTGTGTGTGTGTGTGGGTGGGTGGCTGTTAAAGGTAGCCGGCTGGAGTGTCCGTGTGGTTCTAGGCGCTACAGTCTGGAGCCGAGCGACCGCTACGGTCGCAGGTTCGAATCCTGCCTCGGGCATGGATGTGTGTGATGTCCTTAGGTTAGTTAGGTTTAATTAGTTCTAAGTTCTAGGCGAGTGATGAGCTCAGAAGTTAAGTCGCATAGTGCTCAGAGCCATTTGAACCATTTTGTTAAAGGTACTGCAACGTAACACTATGCATTTCTTGTGACATAAAGATCGAGAATAAATGAAGCACTGACAACGGCCTCCCTTGTTTAAAATTTCCCGAATACAAGGTTAGCTACACAGTCTCATTTCATCTATATTATTGTGTATTTCCATCTTCCCCTCCCCACAAGGATTTCATGCATATCATGGAACTATTCAACAAAATTTCATATAAAAATATTCTACTTCTCTATTATAAGTGACTGTCGTTTGTGTGTATGAATGTGTGTGAATGAATGTATGTGTGTGTGTGTGTGTGTGTGTGTGTGTGTGTGTGTGTGTGTGTGTGTGCCTGTGTGTGTATGGCAGCAATAATCCGAGTCTTGGCGTTGCACAGTGAGTAAATAAAATAGGTCTTAAATTAGATGAACCGGCCCGTAACTGAGTTACGACATGAGTGAAGGGTAAACTGTTACCTGGTGGATACTGTACAGTGTTATTCAGTCAGAGATGTTCAGAAGCGTATAAAATAATTTTAGAACGGCTGTGCAGAGTGTAATTATTGTTTAGAATCCTGATGCCTTTTTTAACTCGTTGCTAAAAAAAATGCTGCCGGTTTTTTTGGTCGTTACATAAGTAAACTGCCGTCTTCTATGAATTTCTGGTTGTGCACCGCTTGCACTAACAGGGAGCAGAAATGGATGGGAAATGGAGGTATTACCGATATTTTATTGGAGGTAAATCATGATGAAGAGGACACTAAACAATGCTGTTGGGAGGAAGAGAGAAATCTAGGATCTGGGTGTGGAGAGAGGATATTTACTCTGTTGAATCTGGAGGGATGCGTAGACGTACCAGGGGTGTGGGCAGAAAAAATGCAGAATTTGTTGTGGAGCTTTCTGGAATAGTCTCGCTTCAGTTGCAATAGTTTCATGAAGTTCCGATAGTTTTTTTTTCTCGGCGAATTGCGGCTGAAGAAATACAGAATTTGTTGTGGAGCGTTCTGTAATATTCTCGCTTCAGTTGCTATAGTTTCATGAAGTTGTGGTGTTATATGTAGCCTTCAAAATGGCAACTTTAGAGGAGATGCGTTCCATGCAGAGCGCTGTCACTGAGATTCTCTTCGCGGAAAACCAGAGCATCACTCATATTCATAATCACTTGCAGAATGTCTACCGTGAACTAGCAGTGAACAAAAGCACGGTGAGTCGAGGCGTCTGTTATCATCGCAATAAGGTCGCACAAATCTGTCTGATCCCACGCGTATCGGCATGCCGCACACAGGTATGAGTCCTGCCATTTTGGAACCTGCGGACACTCTCACTCTAGGTGATCGACAGACTACAATCAAACAAGACGCTTTAGTACTTTCAACACTGCAGCCCAGTCAGCAATCGTAATAACCTAATATACAGGGTGAGTCACCTAACGTTACCGCTGGATATATTTCGTAAACCACATCAAATACTGACGAACCGATTCCACAGACCGAACGTGAGGAGAGGGGCTAGTGTAATTGCTTAATACAAACCATACAAAAATGCACGGATATATGTTTTTTAACACAAACCTACGTTTTTTTAAATGGAACCACGTTAGTTTTGTTAGCACATCTGAACATATAAACAAATACGTAATCAGTGCCGTTTGTTGCATTGTAAAATGTTAATTACATCCAGAGATATTGTAACCTTAAGTAGACGCTTGAGTACCACTCCTCCGCTGATTCCATTCATTCCAAAGCCATCTGTTTCTAGCAGCTTTATAAATATTGTCAAATGTTTATTGTGAATGATGGAGAATGAATGTATGTATTTTAATTTCTGCATCTACTGTTCTTATTTCTGTTTCACGTTACTATTCATCGAATTTGTTTACATGTATCTTGTAGCAAACAACAACGTTGCAAATAAAAAAATAGTTTGCAGTCTCAGGAAAGGCAAGCTCTGAAAAACAGTGTGACTATTAAAACTTACTCACTGTCAAAATGCAGTTTTAACCCGCTTGCTACTCTTCTTGGGAATACAAGCAATATCCTTAGATCACCCTACGAACACGGCTATTTTCAGTGCGAAACAAACGCGAGGAAACAAACATAGGACATTTACGTGTAGGTAGGAAATTGTTAGGAGCGGATGGGGAAGTTGACTAAAAGCTTTCAAAACAAATGTTGTATTTGAATTACGTATTGGCCGGATAAGCTCTTAGAGTAAGCTTTCTTGGGAGGAAAACAATAAATTTAGGTTTATGTGAAAAATATTTCACATAGTGGTTTTTCCTTATTTGTAACACTCCAGACGCAAATTTTAACGGAGGACCGCTCAATGTCTAGCACCGTGACTGCTTATTTCCAGGTGACAGGTTTTTGTAGCACTCAGGGCAAAACGCAGCAACACCAGTGAACTTCATGTCCATTAGAAGCTCGAAAAATCTATTAACCAAGAGATTTCCTCATACGTTCATGGTCTCATAAAGAATACAAAGAACTACTGGATACGCAAAGTTAATTGTTACAGAAAACCAAGAATGTCGAAGCCAATATGACACTCTTCCGTAGATCCAGGTTTTGGGCCAATCGTTAACATTAGGTTTAAGGAGGAACGTACATTAACAATCAAAAAAAAAAGGGCAGTAGCTTGTGTCTAAAAGTCACCTACGAAGAGGAGTGTTCCTCACGTGTATTTAGGATTAGATTTCTTCGATGCTTCAGCTTACTAGGAGTCCAGAAACATCAGTATAGCAATCGAAGTCACAGTGATTCCGAATATCACGTAGCTTTTCATTTTTTTGAGAGAGGGGGGGAGGGGTGGAGGGAGGATTTTCTGACTAGTTTTATGCGATCGACGACGACTTCCTGTGCCGTGCTAATCTCTACTTGTACCTAATATCTTCAATTAGTCGGTGGATATATTAAATATCCATCTTCTCCTATAGCTCTATTCTCTATAGTCTCCCCTAGTACGACGGAAATTATTCGTTGATGTCTTAACGTGTTCTATCATCCCGCCTATTCTTCTTGTGATTGTTCCATTTAAATCTCGCCGATTCGGCAGAGAACCTCCGCCTAATCAGTTCACCTAATTTTCGACGTGCTTCTGTATCACAACATATCAAATGTTACGATTCTCATCTTTCTCGTTTTCTTACATTGCCTTTTTCACTTTTTCACTTTTACAAAGTGCTGTTCTTCAAACGTACGTAGTCATGAAATTCTTCCTCAAATTGAGGCCGATGTTTGATACTAGTAATCTTTTGGCTAGGAATGCCTTTTCTGTCTGCGCTAGTCTGTTTTTTATATGCTTCCATTGTCTGCCATCCGTTATTATACTTCCTAGGTAGATTTCCTTCACTTCAACAGCATCGTGATTACAAATTTTAATGTTCAATTTATCATTTAGCTCATTTTTGTTACTGCTGATTACTTTTGTCTTTTTCCGGTTCACCATTTACCCATTTTTCTGTACCCGTTAAAAGAGTTTATTCCTTTTAACAGGTCCTGTAATTATTTTTAACTTTCTGTGCGGTCAGCCGTGTCATCAGCGAATCTCATTTATATCATTTCACCCAGCATTTGAATTCCATTCCTGAACCGTTCTTTTATTTCCGCCACTCCTTCTTAAATGCATAGACTGAACAATAGGGACGAAAGAGTCCAAGTCTTACATACTTCGTTCATGACCTTGAAGTCTTATTGTTCCCTTATGGACCAAGTACATAAATCATGTTATCCGTCTCTCCCTACAACCTACAGTTTTTTCGGAATTTCGAACATCTTACATCATTTTACGTCATCTAACGTTTCCTAAGTCAAACTTAAACTGACTGCCCTGTCACAGACTTTGAATTTTCCGTTCCTTTCTTCCGTATATTACTCTTCTCAGAATTTTTGATGGATGATCAGCCTAACTGTACGGGAAATTTCACAAATATATGCCCTTGTTATATGAGGACGTAGTGGATGATACTTTTATAAGAGTCTGATGTTATATCTCGACTCCCATAGCTTCTACAACCCAACTTGAATAGTCGTTTTTTAGCACTTGCCCCAGACCCATTAGAAGTTTTGAAGAAATCTTATCCATACCTTCACCGTAATTAATCACACTTTTTCGAAGCTCCTTTGTACTCTTATTTTAATGTCAGGAACTACGCCTTGACATCGACTGCCATTTCTTCCTGTATTGCGTCATCAGACAGTCCCTCCTCACCGCAAAGATCTTCACTGTTCTCTTGCCACCTATTCACTGTCTCCTGCGTTTAAGAGCGGAATTAATCTTGCTTTTAATTTCCCCAAATAAAGCTTTGCCTTCCGACGGCCATTTATTTTTTGTATTTCACTTTTTTCCTACAGCCATTTTGTCTTGGCTTCCCTTCTAATTTACTTATATTGCTGTGCTCTTGTCCTTCACTGAGCGTCTTAAGCCAAAGCATATCCTTTATTGTCCAAATCTTTTCATAGTTCCTTGTACGTGTATCACGCTGTCCGAATTCTACGATTCCTTTTCAGCTGAAATTCCAACTGTGGTACTCGTTATCGGCGTATTTACAGCCTTACATACCTTGAAAAGCAAATCATCATTCCTCAGTAGTTCAGTATTGCACGTGTTGTCCCCTTGATTCTGCCGGACTATTCTCTTACATAACAGCCTAAATTGTGGCAGAAAAAGAACCTACTTCTTGGTACTGCTTCAGTCCAACGTTTGATTTCCGAATCTTCATGTGACGACGCTGTAATCCAGCTGCAACGAACCTTCGAGACATTTAACTTTATACTTCGTCCTCTTGCTATTTTAATACGACGTATTTGCTATTACGAACTGAAATCAATCTCATAGCCCAACCAGTCTTCCTTCTCTATCATTCTCCATGTTCAACTGCCCAACACATAGTCTCCAGAAATTGTGTCGTCTGTTTCTTCCTCATGGTTATTAGATTTTCTTCTCCTTAGCATAATGAATTAGATGTCCTCTTGTACTATTTCTTCTGCTTGTGAGGTCGGCACGTACACCTGATTTGTGGTTGGCGTCGATTCTGATACGAATAGTTCTATGGCTGAACTGTTCACAGAGGAGAGGAGAAATATACGTGGATTGAGAGGAGTCAGTTCTGTGAAACACACGGGTAAGCATTACAATCAAGTGATTGGAAATCACATGTCTTAGCGACAAAGCAAACACCCAGTCTGTTCAGTTAAATTGACTCTTATACGTAATAAAAAATGACAAGTACATCGTTTAACAAGGGGACCACATAGCCATCGAATTTTTTTATTTTTTATATTTATGGTTCGTAGTGTTCAGAAGTGAAACATGAACCGCTCAAAATAATTCGGTGTAACTCTGAAAAATTTTCGAAAACATCGTCTTTGAAGTTTTCCGGGCATCTGTAATACCCTAAAATAAATAAGATCAGTCTGTCGACCGGCAGCGTGGATTTTTGGTAGAATGCTTACTTATCAGTTCAGTGGCCTTTGTTCGATTCGTTACTATGCTAACTTTTTAAAGGAAGCTGCATCTTCCACGAACTTTTATATGAAGCGCAAAATACGTAAAGATGGAAAAAATAAGTCTGGATTGCTTCCTTTAATTAAAAAAATTCTTATCAGTTGTTTCTTGTAAAAGATCAGCAATTAAGAATTTACATTTGCAATGAAAACAGGACTTTAGGTGCAATATGTAGTTAGAAATAAGAAGATGTGCGTTTTTCTTTAAAGTGTCAGTTATGTATACGTTATTCAGTGAACTTTACGTTTAAATGGCATAGATACTAGAGCTCATGGGACAAAAAATAAAATAAAATAATTACGGAAACGAGACTCGAATCAGCCATCCAGGGATTACAAGTCTCGAACCTTCCGATTTTTTTCATCTGTATGTATTTTTCGCTTCAGGTAAATGTTCGTAGAATATGCACCTTCATTTAAAAATCTACGTTCACCAAGAGCAGAACCAGTACCACCTTTGTCTGAGACAAACATTCTAATGCAGAGCCACACCGACTGCCGAGGAACTGATCTGAGTTTAGGGTATTACACGTCTTGGAAAACTTCAGTCGACTTACTCTACAATTTTTTGGAGCTGCAACGAACTGCTTGTATGACTGATATTTGAGTCCTGAACTTCATGTGCAACAAAGATAAAAAAAATTACAAAATACTGAGTGCCGTGTGGTCTCTTTTTAAGGCTCTAAAGACCGATTTCACTTTATGAACTCCAGTGACCGCCAAGCGCAGGAGAAAGCGCTAGTGAAGTACTGAGAAAACCGTAGCTCCATCTTCCACGAAACACTACTCTGACCACGATTCCTTTTCGTGCCAGTTGCAGAAACTGGTAGCGGTAATGCCAGGCACATATATGTGATCTGCAGAGTATCCATGTAGATGTAGATATAGATGAAACATTTCACACATGAGACTTAATATTACCAGTCTTGGTGTTAGACTTTTTGGAAATCCGTCGAAAGGTCTTACGGGACCAAGCTGTTGAGGCCACGGTCCCTAAACTTACACACTAATTACTCTAATTTAAAGTAACTTACGCTAAGGACGACACACACACCCCGTGCCCGAGGGACGACCCGAACAACCGACGGGGAAACTGGAGTTAAAAACCTGCTAAATATGGCGTTGTAATTACTGATGTTTTCCAGGAAAAAGCGTTCTTCCGTGTTGTTAGTTCCGCAAGGTATGCAGAAAAACTGTGAAGTTTGGACGGTAGGAGAGATATTTCGAGCGGAAGTGAAGCTGTGAAGGTGGAGTGTGAGTCGTGCTGGGAGTCAGTCGCTAGAGCATTTGTACGTGAAAGACCAAGGTCTCATGTACGAGTCTCGATCCTGTGTACATTACTAAACTGCTAGGAGTATTCAATACTTTTCTTTACATAAAAGAACAATAACCTCGAGAGCAGTTGTATGAAACACATGGAGCGAAGATAAGTTGTAAATGTGCTAAAGAAAGATCTCTGTACGAAGTGGGTTGTCGGAAGATAAATCTGTCGCGACACTTGTGAAGCAAACATAGCTGACACCGAGAGTCGTATAGGAGACTGCAGTTATTCTTTGACTGCTTGCACTAGAAACCCCAAAACCGCCAGTGGCGTTTTAGTTTAATCAAATTCCATTTTGTTAATTTCAGTGAGCAGTGTTCCACTTCAAAAAGTACGACTTTCAAAAATGTATACGCACTATTGTGATTGTTAAAATCTATATGTCGGTGACTGTTGTCTACATTATTTACTTTCCAGTTCTTTTAAAACAACATATCAGTTGCCTCTCAGACTTCAGTTGTGTTTCGGGTGATTTTGACTGTATAACAACCAAAAAAAGAAAAAAGCTACTGCGTTTACAATGTCTAGTGGTAAAATGCACACTGAATGGAGAGTACCCATTCAGTATGTCACATTATCTACACGGTACCTCTCCTTTTACTGAATGATTCTCTCTCTTTACCTCAACAGTAATTAGGACTGGCCATTCCTATCCCATTCGTACATGATTTCAAATGTAAAATTTTTCGAAACCACAATAAGATACACTCACTGTTTCACGAGCGAGTTTCCTTTCTTTTGCATTTTAAGGTGTTCTGCAGTTCTTAACCTCAGTTCACTCTTCCTATCTCATATTCCATCTTCTGTGTGTACCATTAAAAATGTTCCACAAGTTCCGATGCCCAAATGAAGGATCTGTGGCAAAACCGGATAAGTCACTTTTTCTCCAGGTTCAGTTACCGCTACAGCTGCATTCAGACTGATGGTAAGGGTATGAAAAATAGAAGAAAAACAAAACAAAAGAGTCCAGAGATATTAGTACTCGATACAATCTCCTTCCTTCCCCCCCCCCCCGGTCACCTTCCCGCCCCCCCCCCCCCCCCTAGGCCACCGCAGATCTCCATGTTTTTGTTGCACTGTGAGTTGTGCGACACGAACGACTGAGAGTTATGGCATCAAGTGCAGATGTAACGGAAGTATACTGGACGGATGTCAAGATTAATACGAAACTAACTCCTGCAACACATTAGCCTGGACCCCCCCCCCCCCCCCCCTTGTAATTGTAACCGATTTAACAGCTACAACATCGCAAGTGAACGTGACAGAAAAGTTTTATTTCACATTTCCAACGGCTTAGAATCACGTTATGAAGAGAATGTGTATTGGCAACGTTGATTGCAGTTATTCCTGTGGCAAGTATACTGCTTTGCAAAACTTAACTGCGAAACTAGCTTTCGCAGCCAGTAACATAGCTCGATGAAACTTGCACCATACATTGAAAAAATTGGTACAGTGTTATACAGAAGGTGAGGGAAAGAAAAACGCATTTAAATGAACAGAAATGACACCGTCATTCAAATATAATAACTACAGTGAAATAGCCGCTGTTTATTATGTTATCCTGGTCATTACAAAAGGCAGGAAATGTTTGTCAATAGGGTGTGTGACCACCAGGGAGAGAAATGCATGCTCTGCAACGTTCTCCCATACCGGCCACAAAGTTGCAAAAGAGTTTTTGTGGTGGGGCGTGCTATTCCTCCATCAACAGGGTTGAAAAATGCTGTTCTCGGATAAGAGCAGATTCGGTGTGAGCAATGACTCTGGTCGTACCCTCCTATGGCGAGAGGCGGGAACACGTAATGAACTCACATACATCCCAAACACGATTGGTTTGGCGGTCCAGTGCCTGTGGAAGTGCTGTAGTACATTTCCACAATGCATCCCACACAAGCTCTATGGGACTTCAGTCAAGGTAACGGCGAGTCCAGTTCATTCGCCGGAACTCCTCTCGGTCCAAGAGATCCGAAGGTGATGTTCTATGTCGTATAGTTGTGACCTCATTAAAAATGACGTCAGGGCCAAATGCACCCCTCGTAAGACGTACTGGGGAAGGAGTAAAATGGAACAATAACGTTGAACAGTGATCGTACAGTGTTCAAAGATCTGGAGGTTAGTAAGCCACAGAACTTTACGCCTTCCGATACCATAACTTCCGGACCGCCAAAACGATGACCGTGTTTGGGATGTATGTGGGATCATTACGTGTTCGCGCCTCTCGGCATAGGAGGGTACTACCAGAGTCATTGCTCACACCGAATCTGCTCTTATTCGAGAATAGCACGGGGCCATTCTCTTTGGTATTCCGGTCCCCATGCTTTTATCACCATCGCAAACGGTGCCTCCGACCTGCGAGTGTCAACGGAGCACAACGAACTAGCTGTCGGGCAGCGAGACAATCCCCACGCCGTCACCGTGCCACTGCAAATCATGAGTTTGTGTACCTTGCGGTCCTGTTAAATGTGGATCTATTCTTGCTTGTTGCACAATGTAGCGTTCTTCTGCTGCTTTAGCTGGTCGTGGTGGACCACTTGCTCTCCTTCGGGCATCAGTGGCTGTGGTTCGGAACGATTCCTATCCACATGAAACAGAACTGTGAGCAATACCAAACTCCAGGCCTACACTCGTCACACTTTGTACTTTATCCAATTTCCCTATGATTCTTCCCCGTGTGAAGTCATCCACATGTCTCCGAACCACGTTGTAATCAAGAACATCCAACAGCCTATAGTAACTGCTTGCTAACTCACATTGTCTTTTCCCGTTCCTTCAACTGACTCGTGCTTCGGTGTCAGCCCATTTGGGACCTATAGCCACTCTGACGTTACGCCACCTGACGTATAAATTTTCGTGCGGCACTCGCAAACCACTGCCAATGTATTGATATACTTTAATACATTTCCATTGAGTTGTTAACACATGGTGCTACCTACGCTTACACATTCAGTATCGCCCGAGCAGCGGAGGTGGTTCAAGACACTAAGGTTCGCGCAAAAACGTTTTCTTGCAAAGCTTCATTATTGTCAGAAAAGTTTTAAAATAAGTGGATGTGTGCCTTTGGATAATGGGAGTAAGCATTCTACAAAACACAGACAACTCGATATAAAAACCTTTGTCACTCAGAATAGCAAAAGAAGTGTCATGATTCATCAGAGGCACTACAGACTTAGAGACCCGAAGGAACCTCAACTGCCTGAAAATGTAAGCATATGTTGCATATCTGTATCTTATGACACATACCGAATGTTTTTCGACACAAAATTCAGTATTTCGTCTGTAAATTCACGTGCAGACACGAGTGATGAATGCGATTCATTAACATCAAAAATGAAAATTTTAACATTTGAGAAAAATGAGACGCTGATGGGTCAGTTAACGACAATGAACACTCTTCGTAGGAGAAAGGCCTAAATGCTTTACGATTTCGATAGGAACCCCAAACTGGAGGCAGGAAAAAACACAAAGGTGCTGGCTACCTGCATAGACTATGCAAAAAATGTATCCCTGCCACATACAGCAACCAATGACGTTTACCTTAAGCGGCATCTTTCGGTGGAATCGTTCAGTATACATGTTATTTTAACAGACGTATATGTTTTTAAGTTAATCGTGAATGCACTACAAAAACAGGCCAAAGTGAAATGACGTCATTCCCTTTTCACCTCCTCATTCATCTGTCGAGGACAATTAAAAAAAAAAAAAGGGAGTTCACCATCTTCCGATACATTCATTATGTAACTTTCAATTACATTGGTAGCCTGTAGAAGATAAAAATTATATCCCCTGTGTGTGATACTAGTACTTTTTTTTAGATCATCGTTCTTGTGACTGGGTTTCCTCATATTGAGAGTACTGAAGGAGTGATATGTTTTACTTCTTAAAAAACAGCTACATCGCACAGCCTAGACTGTTCAAACACGATGTCTTCAATAAAGAAACATTTTGTGCCATCTAGGCTGCTGAATGCTTTTATCTTGTTCGGCATCGGCCTTCTGACTGGTTTGATACGGCCCACAACGAATTCCTCTCCGGTGCCAACCTCCTCATCTCAAAGCGGCACTTGCAACCTACTTCCTCATTTGTTTACTGGATGTACTCCTGTCTCTGTTTTCCTAAATGGATTTTACTTCCTATAGCTTCGTCTATTACCTTTGAAGTTAACTCCGTAGTTAATAAACGTAAAAGTGACAAGTAAAAAGTAGCCATATTCCATTGTTTTACTAAAGGATCCAGACTACAGTAACACCTGTCAAAGATCCATCGGTAAAACAGATATTAAAAACGAGCTTGACCACGACGCTTAATCGAATTTAACTAATCGCGCGACTAAATAAATATCGCATTACAGCATATTACGGACCATGTTTACGTTTATTACGCATCTGGAGGCTGTGCATCCCCACATATACAAAACTTTTACTCCGTGATGTCTCAACAGGTGACCTACCATCATGTCCCTTCACCTTGTCAGAGTGTCCCTTGCATTATTTCCCTTGCCGACTCTCCGGAGAACCTCCTTATTCTTCGCATTCTCAGTCTACATAATTTCCAACATTCGTCTGCAGCTCCACATCTCAGATACTTCGATTATCTCCTTTTTCCGTTATCCCACAGTCCATGTTACACTACTATGCAATTCGATGCTCGTAATGTTTATTCTCATGAATCTATTCCTCAAACTAAGGATAATGATTGATGTTAGAACATTTAACATGACCAGAAATGCCCTTTGTGCCAGTGATAGTCCGCTTTTTAAGACCTTCTGGCTCCGTCCGTCATGGGGTACTTTACTTCCTAGTAAGCAGAACTCCTTAACTTCATTTCACCTTTCTTCGCTTTGCGCTCAATCCATAATCTGCGCTAATTAGACTGTTCATTCCATTCAATACATCCTGTAATTATTCTTCACTTTCACTGACAAAAGCGAATCTTATCATTCGTATCCTTTCACCTTGACTTTTAATTCCCCTCATTAACCTTTCTTTTATTTTCGTCATTGCTTCTTCGTTGTATAGATTGAGCAGTAGGAGCGAAAGACTACAATCCTGCCTTACACATTTATAATTGGAGCACTTCGTTTTTGGTATTCAGTCTTATTGTTTCCTCTTGACGTATACACTGTGTATTACTCTTCTTTCCTTACATGGCCGATCCCTTTTTCTCTCAGAATTTAGAACATGTTGCACCGTTTGACACTATAGAAAACTTTTCCCAGTCCGATAAGTCGTATGAACATGTCTTGACTTTTTATCAGTCTCGTTTTCTTATCAACCTCAACGTCGGAATTGTCTCTCTTGTACCTTTACCTTTATTAAAGCCAAACCTTTCGCCATCTAACACATCCTCAGTTTTCTTTTCCGTTTTTCTGAATATTATTATTGTCAGCAACTTGAATGCACGAGCTGTTAAACTCATTGTGAGGTAATTGACGCACTTGTCAACTCTTGCAGTCTTCGGAATTGTGTGGATCATATTTTTCCGAAAGTCAGATGGTATATCGTCAGACTCATACATTCTACACACCAACGAGACTAGTCATTTAGTTGTAATGTCCACCAATGATTATAGAAATTCTGTCGGCCGCGGTGGCCCAGCGGTTCTAGGCACTACAGTCCGGCACCGCGCGACTGCTATGGTCGAAGGTTCGAATACTGCCTTGGGCATGGATGTGTGCGATGTCCTTAGGTTAGTTAGGTTTAAGTAGGGGACTGATGACCTCAGATGTTAACTCCCATAGTGCTCAGATCCATTTGAACCATTACGGAAATGCTGTTGGAATGTTATCTATCCCTTCTGCCTTATTCGATCTTTAGTCTTCCAAAGCTCAATTCTGATTCTAATACTGAATCCCCTTTTTCCTCTCTGTCGACTTCTGTTATCAGACGTCCTATCTCTCATAGAGGCCTTTCAATGTGATCTTTCCGCCCATCTGCTGTCTTTTCTGCATTTAACAGTCGAATTCCAATTGCTCTCTTGCTTTTAATTTCACAGAAGGTTATTTAGGTTTTTCTATACGCTGAGTCAGACCTTCTGACAGTAATTTCTTTTTAGATTTCTTGACAGTTTTCATGCATCCATGAGGCCTTTGCTTCCCTGCACTTTCTATTTATTTTGTTTTTGAGTGAATGTATTTCCGTATTTCTGAATTTTCGTGAACATTCGCTCAAGTGTTTCTTCTGTTACTCAAAGTTTCTTCTTTTTACCTGTATTTGTCTTTCCAGCTTATGTGATTATCACATCGATAGAAGCCCATTCCTCTTCAACTGAACTGCCTACTGAGCTATTTCTTATTGCAGTATCTGAAGTCTCCGAAAATTTCAAGCGCATCTCTTCATTTCTTAGCACGTCAGTATCCCACTTCTTGGCGTTTTGATTCTTCCTGACTAGTCTCTTAAACTTGAGCCTGCTGTTCATCACTACTAAATTGTAATCAGCATCTATCTTTGCTCCTGGGTACGCATTACAAGCCAATATCTGATTTTGGAATCTCTGCCTCACCATGATGTAATACAACTGAAATGTTCCCGTAGCGCCAGGTTTTTTGCAAGTATTTCTCCTCCTCTTATGAGTGTTGAACAAAGCATTCGCTATTACTAGCTGAAATTATTGCAGAAGTAAATAAGTCCTTCTTCTCCCTCATTCTTAGTACCAAGCCCGTATTCTCCTGTAACCCTTTCTTCTACTCCTTCCCCTACATCGGGATTGAAGACCACCTGACCACTAGATTTTCATCTCCTTCTTCGTACTGCATTACCTGTTAATTTTCTGATATACACTCCTGGAAATTGAAATAAGAACACCGTGAATTCATTTTCCCAGGAAGGGGAAACTTTATTGACACATTCCTGGGGTCAGATACATCACATGATCACACTGACAGAACTACAGGCACATAGACACAGGCAACAGAGCATGCACAATGTCGGCACTAGTACAGTGTATATCCACCTTTCGCAGCAATGCAGGCTGCTATTCTCCCATGGAGACGATCGTAGAGATGCTGGATGTAGTCCTGTGGAACGGCTTGCCATGCCATTTCCACCTGGCGCCTCAGTTGGACCAGCGTTCGTGCTGGACGTGCAGACCGCGTGAGACGACGTTTCATCCAGTCCCAAACATGCTCAATGGGGGACAGATCCGGAGATCTTGCTGGCCAGGGTAGTTGACTTACACCTTCTAGAGCACGTTGGGTGGCACGGGATACATGCGGACGTGCATTGTCCTGTTGGAACAGCAAGTTCCCTTGCCGGTCTAGGAATGGTAGAACGATGGGTTCGATGACGGTTTGGATGTACCGTGCACTATTCAGTGTCCCCTCGACGATCACCAGTGGTGTACGGCCAGTGTAGGAGATCGCTCCCCACACCATGATGCCGGGTGTTGGCCCTGTGTGCCTCGGTCGTATGCAGTCCTGATTGTGGCGCTCACCTGCACGGCGCCAAACACGCATACGGCCATCATTGGCACCAAGGCAGAAGCGACTCTCATCGCTGAAGACGACACGTCTCCATTCGTCCCTCCATTCACGCCTGTCGCGACACCACTGGAGGCGGGCTGCACGATGTTGGGGCGTGAGCGGAAGACGGCCTAACGGTATGCGGGACCGTAGCCCAGCTTCATGGAGACGGTTGCGAATGGTCCTCGCCGATACCCCAGGAGCAACAGTGTCCCTAATTTGCTGGGAAGTGGCGGTGCGGTCCCCTACGGCACTGCGTAGGATCCTACGGTCTTGGCGTGCATCCGTGCGTCGCTGCGGTCCGGTCCCAGGTCGACGGGCACGTGCACCTTCCGCCGACCACTGGCGACAACATCGATGTACTGTGGAGACCTCACGCCCCACGTGTTGAGCAATTCGGCGGTGCGTCCACCCGGCCTCCCGCATGCCCACTATACGCCCTCGCTCGAAGTCCGTCAACTGCACATACGGTTCACGTCCACGCTGTCGCGGCATGCTACCAGTGTTAAAGACTGCGATGGAGCTCCGTATGCCACGGCAAACTGGCTGACACTGACGGCGGCGGTGCACAAATGCTGCGCAGCTAGCGCCATTCGACGGCCAACACCGCGGTTCCTGGTGTGTCCGCTGTGCCGCGCGTGTGATCATTGCTTGTACAGCCCTCTCGCAGTGTCCGGAGCAAGTATGGTGGGTCTGACACACCGGTGTCAATGTGTTCTTTTTTCCATTTCCGGGAGTGTAGTTTCCCTGTTTCTTCATGTTCTGATGCAACGTCGGCGTGTATACCTGAACTATCGTTGTCGGTGCTGGTTTGCTGTCGATTTAGATGAGAAAAATAAACTGTCACTGAACTGTTCACTGTAACTCACTCTTTGCCCTTCATTCCTAATCATAACGAATCTTACTCCGTTACATTATTTTCTGCTGAAGTTGATATTACCATATACTAAACGTTTCTCTCCTTTCCGTTTCACTTCACTGAACCCCATTATATCCACGTTGAGACTTCGCATTTTCTTTTTCAGACTTTTGTAGTTGCCCCACAGTTTTCACACTTCTAACATTCCACGCCCCGACTCGTAGAACGTTATCCTTTCGCTGGTTATGCAGTCTTTTTCTCATGGTCTCCTCCCCCTTGGCTGAACTCTCCCAGAGATTCTAACGGGGGACTAGTCCGGTATCCTTCGCCTATCGAGAAATCAAGACACTTTTTCACCCTGACACCACCGCTGGATGTGTACTGATTATAGGAACGTTATGGCACCAAGATGGCGGCTGTAGCTCCGCCCACTGCCGCGGTAGACCAAAACGCGTGTTACTTTCTCGACAGTCCTCGTATATACCAAAATAAATGTCCGTAAACATATTTTAATGCTGGACTCAGTGCTCAAGGCATGTCCTTTACAATTAGAAAATGAATTAACAATGAAAACACAAAAAATGTCTGTTACAGTGATCAAAATGGAACAAATTAAGTCAGAATTGAACATCATGTTAAACGTCAAATTCCTGTCTATATTCTGCCTGTCATTTAGTATGTCTCCTTACCCATTCAGTCTTCGAAGAACAATATGTCCACAGAAACTCTCAAACATTTATAACTTCTAAGACTACAAAAGTAGGAAAACAGCACAAATATAATAACACTGAATAGTATATACAAAATAATATTTATAAAAATCGCAAAATAGAACCAAGCCTGACCTTTTTGAGAAACTGTCTTTTATTTGCACGAGCACTAGGTTCATAACCATGACACGTTTATCGTGGAGTTCACTAAAGGCACACGGGACTATGGGAGGGCTCGCAGATACATCCGACGCAGCTGTCTCATCGTCGGATGCAGTGTGGGCGTGTCTCTACTCATGGGCAAAGTCTATGCAGTGACCAGCAGGAAGATCTCTTTCAGTCTTCAAGCGGTTCAGAGAAGGGTAGTTGTGACGCTGTATGACACCATCACGCCCTATAGTTGTGGATACCACCATCTCAGCAAGTGCGTACATTTGCCACTTGTCAGCCGCGGCCACAGTTCTTTTAGATGTAACCGGTTCTGGTTTTTGTACTCAATTGTGTCCTGACGGCAGCGTAATGTGCACTTTCGAGCTGAACAGGAATTTCTTGGGGAACTTACATGAACATGAATAAAGGTTGAAACTTCCTGGCAGATGAAAACTGTGTGCCGGACCGAGACTCGAAGTCGGGACCTTTGCCTTTCGCGGGCAAGTGCTGTACCAATTGAGCTACCCAAGCACGACTCGCGCCCCGTCCTCACAGTTTTACTTCCGCCAGTACTTCGTCTCCTACCTTCCAAACTTCACAGAAGCTCTCCTGCGTACGTTGCAAGACCAGCACTCCTGAAAGAAAGGATATTGTGGAGACATGGCTTAACCACAGCCTAGGGGATGTTTCATATCAGCGCACACTCCGCTGCAGAGTGAAATCTCATTCTGGAAACATCGCCCAGGCTGTGGCTAAGCCATATCTCCACAATATCCTTTCTTTCAGGAGTGCTGGTCTTGCAACGTTCGCAGGAGAGCTTCTGTAAAGTTTGGAAGCTAGGAGACGAGTTACTGGCGGAAGTAAAGCTGTGAGGACGGGGCGTGAGTCGTGCTTGGGTAGTTCAGTTGGTAGCGCACTTGCCCGCGAAAGGCAAAGGTCCCGAGTTCGAGACAGTTTTAATCTGCCAGGAAGTTTCATCAGCGCACACTCCGCTGCAGAGTGAAAATCTCATTCATATGAATAAGGTTATTATATTCAGTCAGCGTTTGCTGACTCGACTACGTGCGACGGCTGATAGCAGAGGAAGGTCTCACGGTGAGAACAAAAAATTTCCGATTACTGTTACGGCCTGTCACAGAGTTGCATGACGGTGCAATGTGGCTAATTGGTTTCTACCAGGAGAGTTGGATAGTGTGTAACAGAGTGCACATCACACGTTCCTTGGAGAAGTATGAGTCGTAGGAATTTGTATTTCCTGCACCAGTAAGAACTAGTCTTGAGGCTGGCGTGAATCCCTTGTTGTCCTTATCCTGCCAAGGCAGACTGGTGTTTACCATGGCGGCCACGTCACTCACCCAGTTTTTTCACCCACGCTGACTGCTGTTCATCTGCGACGGAGGCTGGAATTTGCACGCCAGCAGCACAAGTGGACGTTCACTGAGCGGCGTCAGTCGGCCTTTTCATATGAATCACTTTAATACTCAATCGGTGTGAAATACCTCAATGTACTATGTTAACAAGTGTCCATGCTGGAAGAGGGATCGTTACGGTCTGGGGGATGTTTTCATGGCAGTCTGTGCATGATTTCGTCTTTATAATAGGCAAACTGGATCAACACAACTACCCTACTGGCCATTAAAATTGCTACACCATGAAGATGATGTACTACAGAGGCGAAATTTAACCGACAGGAAGAAGATGCTGTGACATGCAAATAATTAGCTTTTCAGAGCATTCACACAAGGTTGCCGCCGGTGGCGGCACCTACAACGTGCTGACACGAGGAAAGTTTCCAACCGATTTCTCATACACAAACAGCAGTTGACCGGCTTTTCCTGGTGAAACGTTGTTGTGATGTCTCGTGTAAGGAGGAGAAATGCGTACCATCACGTTTACGACTTTGATTAAGATCGGATTGTAACCTATCGCGTTGCGGTTTATCGTATCGCGACATTGGTGCTTGCGTTGGTCGAGATCCAATGACTGTTAGCAGAATATGGAATCGGTGGGTTCAGGAGAGTAATACGGAACGCCGTGCTGGATCCCAACGGCCTCGTATCACTAGCAGTCGAGATGACAGGCATCTTATCCGCATGGCTGTAACGGATCGTGCAGCCATGTCTCGATCCCTGAGTCAACAGATGGGGACGTTTGCAAGACAACACCCATCTGCACGAACAGTTCGACGACGTTTGCAGCAGCAGGGACTATCAGCTCGGAGACCATGGCTGCGGTTACCTTTGACGCTGCATCACAGACAGGAGCGCCGGCGGTGGTGTACTCAGCGACGAACCTGGGTACACGAATGGCAATACGTCATTTTTTCGGATGAATCCACGTTCTCTTTACAGCATCATGATGGTCGCATCCGTGGTTGGCGACATCGCGCTGAACGCACATTGGAAGCGTGTATTCGTCATCGCCATACTGGCGTATCACCCGGCCTGATGGTATGGGGTGCCATTGGTTGCACGTCTCGGTCACCTCTTGTTCGCATTAACGGCACTTTGAACAGTGGACGTTGCATTTCAGATGTGTTACGTTCCGTTACTCCACCCTTCATTCGATCCTTGCGAAACCCTACATTTCAGCAGGATAATGCACGAACGCATGTTGCAGGTCCTGTACGGGCCTTTATGGATACAGAAAATGTTCGACTGCTGCCCTGGCCAGCACATTCTCCAGATCTCTCACCAACTGCAAACGTCTGGTGAATGGTGGCCGAGCAACTGGTTCGTCACAATACGCCAGTCACTACTTGTGATGAACTGTGGTATCGTGTTGAAGCTACATGGGCAGCTGTACCTGTACACGCCATCCAAACTCTGTTTGACTCAATGCCCAGGCGTTTCAAGGCCTCTATTACGGCCAGAGGTGGTTGTTCTGGATACTGATTTCTCAGGACCAATGCACCCAAGTTGCGTGAAAATGTAATAACAAAAAAATGGCTCTGAGCACTATGCGACTTAACTTCTGAGGTCATCAGTCGCCTAGAACTTAGAACTACTTAAACCTAACTAACCTAAGGACATCACACACATCCATGCCTGAGGCAGGATTCGAACCTGTGACCGGAGCGGTTGCTCGGCTCCAGACTGTAGCGCCTATAACCGCACGGCCACTCCGGCCGGCTCTGTAATCACATGTCAGTTCTAGTATAATATATTTGTCCAATTAAAACCCGTTTATCATGTGCGTTTCTTCTTGGTGTAGCAATTTTAATGGCCAGTAGTGCAGTTTTCACTTGGGTCACTTCACAACCACTTCGTGCCACTCGTAAACATGAAGTTTTCTAACCCAGCGAGGTGCACTTGGAAATGTCAACAGATTTTCTAATTGAGACGGTCTCACGAGTCAGCATATTGTAAATGCGCATCGAAATATACTTCCAAGTATGTAAAAGTTCATTGAAATACTGTTTATTAAATATACATGACTAAAATGCTTACAGAGTTAATAGTTGACATGAAATTGTGCTTAATCTGTGGCTATCTATGATGTACGTTAAGCTGTATCCTGCAGAACAGGCAATACGAGAGACGTTCTATTTTAGAAATTCTGTTTTTCAGTTGGGAATTTATCTTTAACAGCAGAAATAAAAATTCTTAGCTCTTCAAAATTATCCATTAGTGTTCATTTCTCGATATTACAAAGGAGTTTTACTTTCCGTCTATTGCGAAGGAATCTGTTGCGTTTTAGCACCACCAGTACCTAGAGTAAAACGCTAATGCACAACGTTAAACCTGCAGCAACAAAACTAAAGAAATCTCGCTTTATTGGAATTTTTATGTTTAATAAACAAGTAGTGTCATATCTCTTTAAAATGCACTTGAGCAATTCCAAGTGTGTGGCAACTCCACATTAAAAGGCTTTCAAAACTGGTGGGATAATTAAGTTTTATCTGTTAATACACTACAACACAGGTGCGGAGTTCATATTTAGGCAGCATGGTAACCATGTTAACTCCGTTGTAATCATTCATTGTGGACGACAAGTGCCATATGGGAGATTGGTTTTTTTTTCTTTTTTTTCTAATTTAAAATCACGTGCCTGTCCTGTAGTCTAAGCCACACCTCTCTTTCGATTATGCGAACTGAGCGCGTGTGACGCCACGACTCATAGATTAAAACATGCTGCTGACTTGTCTCATCACTGAATTGTCAAGCCTCTCTCATCAACAAGCACAGCCCTAAGATAAGGGATAATGCTTCTTTTACTTTCCATTCGAGTATATAGAAAGTTGCCCGTATTAAAGTCTTTATTCAGCGCAAATGATTAGCGCCTATGAGTAAATAACTAGCTAGCCGTTCCTGAGCAGCTCGTGTCACGGTGTCAGCACACCGAGACCCGTATTTAAAAGTAAATTAGTTCAGATACTGTCAAATAGCACCATACGACATAAGTCTTCCTATAATAATTTACTATGTTATGATCGCGTAATTACAACAGCCACTCAGATACCGTCTTAACATGTTATTTACATATTCAGATGGATAAAAATTCTCAGCTTTGACAATATGTATGAGCCCTAGTCACAGGGACTTGACTAAAATTTGAAAACAGAGCGAGGATTGCATACTTGATATAACTGCGGATGCTGGATGACACTTATACAATACCCTTATGCTTTGCAAGTGTCAGACGAGATCAGGACATCGTTCTTTGTAGTTGTGAGTGCATTATGTCGGAGCTAAGTACACTACAACGTGGGCAAATTGTTGGTGTTCGTATGGTGCATGCTTCCCTAACCAACGTAGCGGAAGTGTCCGGTGTTTCAACAGGCGCTGTGTCGAAGATTTACATCGTATGTAGGGAAAGCGGAAAGACATCATCCGCTAAGTCACAACGCGGACGAAAGTGTGTGATGAGTGATCGTGACAGGCGGTCACTGAAGAGGATTGCTAAGAAAAATAACAGGTCGACAGATTCAAAAGTCACTGCAGAATGAATGTCGCACTCGCTAACAACACGGAACTCCACAAGCTGGGAATTGCAAAGTGAACTGGACTTTCAAAACCACAAATCAGTGATGCAGATGCTCGTAACAGGAAAACATGGTATCGAAGCCATAAAAATTGGCCTGTAGCGCAACGGAAGAAAACCATTTGAACAGGTCAGTCTTGTTTGTCTCTGTTCCCCACTTCTGGTTGAGTTTACGCCTAGCGTAGGCTGTCCTAAGTCTGCAGTGCAGACTGTTTGCTGCCAAGAGTGAAACATGGCGGGTTTTCAGCGATGATGTGGGTAGCTATACCGTAATATTCATTGGGCTCCATGGTTAATTTCCAAGGTCACATTACTGCCAAGGATGACGTAACCAATTTGGCTGATCAGCTCCATACCATGGTACAATATTCGTTCTCCATTGGTGATGCTGTGTTACAAGTCGACAGGGTCCCGGTTCCCTCCATGTGCTTCATCCAGTAGTGGTTTAGTGAGGACGGGGATGAAAGGCCACATCTCGTCTGGACACCACTGTCACAAAATCACAATACTGTGAAGCCTTTGTGGTCTCCTTTGGATAGAAGTATGCATGATCGCTGTCGACCTCCATTATAGCACCTGAAGTTGCCACTCTTTGGCGGGAGGAATGGTGCAAACGTCCCTTGTTAACCATACAGGGCCTTTTTTTATCCACGCCGAGAGGACTGGAAGTTGTATTGAATGACTTCAGTTTTCCTACAACGTATTAGTCATGTTAATGTGTTGTATTTTTAGAGTTTCCATATTCTTTTTCACGTCCTTCAATACACACTGAACAATTTTAAACCTGAATGGAAAATATTTCATTGACATTTGATAACATTTTCATAATCTGCAGCATACATTAAAAACTACAGAGTATACACCATGTTTGTGGAATTTCATCCCATCTGAAGATAATAATGATATGCAGAAAACGGTTATATGAAATGAGAAAAAGCATATTTGTACCATTGCTTGTACAACTGCTTGTTTGCTGTCTATTGGTTTCAGTTTAGTTTGTGTAGACAAGTGGTCACACCACCGTGGAATAATACTCTTAACATCTGGTTATACATATATTCAGCTATATGAACACTGTCATGTGCCAGACTGACTCCGTTCTATAGAGCTTTTACTGTCGCATAATTGTTCCCAAAAGGGCCTAATAGTACTTTAATAAGATTTGGTAGCCACTTTCACACAATTTTTAGATTGCACATGATGAATAGTTGTTATAGGTAGTTTGCTTCTGTGCCTGGTTTCAACGTTTCATGTAGTTTTATTGCCTTTGCCTGTCTAACAAATAATAGCATCATCTGCTGTTATTACATGCAATAACAGTTTTTGGTGTTCTGCTCCATTACAGTCCTTTAAATGTTTGTTCACAGTGTTTAGTTCAGATAAAGACCTTCTTTTTAACTTCTGTTACACTAAAGTCGATATAACTCATTATAACAGGTTATGTATTTATGTCGTTGTACAGAGAAACGATGGCATGTTATTTCTGTATTTCTGTTACGGTAGTCTTTGACTAGACCAAATTGGTAACCTTTTAGGTATTCATACTTTGTATGTGTTTCAACTTGATCTCTTTGACGGTCATGTAGGTTTAGTACCTTTGACAGCTATACCGTGTCACTTATTAAGTGTGGAGTTTTCAGCCAGTATACACTGCTGTAAATATACGAAGGCACAGCTCATTTACATTGACAGTTACATGTGTTGTACTTTTTCTTGGGTCGTACACAATGAAAATGTATGTTTGATCCAATGATGTACACTGTGTAAGTACTTTGTCTTTAAAATGATCTTTTTTAATCCCACCTTTTTCTATCATGCACTTGTGTATTCTACATTGCCTTTAAACTACTTCCGAGTTTTGTCCTGTGAAGATGATTCTGATACCCGACGTTGGTAGAGTATGCCGAGCGGTTCTAGACGCTACAGTCTGGACCCGCGATATCGCAACGGTTGCAGGTTCGAATCCTGCCTCGGGCATGGATGTATGTGATGTCCTTAGGTTAGTTAGGTTTAAGTAGTTCTAAGTTATAGGGGACTGATGACCTCAGCAGTTAAGTCCCATAGTGCTCAGAGCCATTTGAACCATTTGCACTGGTAGAGTATAAACGTTCAACTGTACAGTTGATGGCACTAATATGCTTTTTTTCAAAATATGTTACAGCTGTAGTCACTTAGGGAAAGTTTATATGAATGTTTGCAGTACATATGCGTTCTTGTCATAAGTAATTGTTATATAAAATATTTCGCTCCTTTTGTTGTGTGCTGTGTGTTGACGTAGCAAGAAGACTTTGCCAAAAAAGCGAATGTATTAGAGCTAAGTCACCTCAGGAGCTTCAGGTTTACGGGTGAGAACCGAGAACTACAGGAGGGGACGCCAGCACGCGAGACCTTTCATTGCCTGCAAAGAAATTATGGACACGACGAGTCCTGTTAGATTAAAATCGCCACAGGTGCCCATGGCTCTCCTTTGATTTGGGAGATAATTGATGACCCGTCTAAAGGAGAACGGAGCTAAAGAGACAAAAGGAGGAAAAAGTGCGGCTGACGGACGTCCGTGGACAGGACCCGCGCCGGCTAATCAGCAGAGAGGAGCCCCGGCCGGCGGTCGTTAGCATCTATTCGGTCCTCCCCCACTATCCCGGCAGCTCTGCCCTTTATCCGACGTGTCTGTTAGGCGCCCCTCCCGGACTATTCTACGAGGGCACTCAATCACTCGGCGTCATTTCTTATTAGCACACATTTCGGCGAGATCCAGCCTCCCTATCCCCACCCCCGCTATACCTCACCTTCATTTTCTTTTGGGGCTGGAGGGGAGAGAGACACATTTTAATGGACGACCTAGTTCCGAAGAGCGACGAACTACCCTTCGGTAACGCAGAGGGGCTCGCTGAGACATTACCTGCGACAGGTTGAGATGAAGGCCTCGAAGCAAAGATAGGGTAGGAGGGAGGTGTTACTTCAAAGCAGCCACTGAAAGACACGGAGGCGTTTGACTAGGCACATCTTGCGGGAGTCACATTTTCTGAACAGCGCGCGGTGTAAGAACGATAAATGTATCTCTGCTTAACTCAAGATCAATATCCCAAAGTATTGCACTCATGGAGGTTTCAAAAGGAAAGTATCGATACCATTGCTTTTCACAATATATATAAATGACTTAGTAGACAGTGTCGGAAGTTCCATGCGGCTTTTTGCGGATGATGCTGTAGTATACAGAGAAGTTGCTGCATTAGAAAATTATAGCGAAATACAGGAAGATCTGCAGCGGATAGGCACTTGGTGCAGGGAGTGGCAACTGACCCTTAACATAGACAAATGTAATGTATTGCGAATACATAGAAAGAAGGATCCTTTATTGTATGATTATATGATAGCGGAACAAACACTGGTAGCAGTTACTTCTGTAAAATATCTGGGAGTATGCGTACGGAACGATTTGAAGTGGAATGATCATATAAAATTGTTGGTAAGGCGGGTACCAGTATGCGTGCGGAACGATTTGAAGTGGAATGATAATATAAAATTAATTGTTGGTAAGGCGGGTCCCAGGTTGAGATTCATTGGGAGAGTCCTCAGAAAATGTAGTCCATCAACAAAGGAGTTGGCTTACAAAACAGTCGTTCGACCTGTACTTGAGTATTGCTCATCAGTGTGGGATCCGTACCAGGTCGGGTTGACGGAGGAGATAGAGAAGATCCAAAGAAGAGCGGCGCGTTTCGTCACTGGGTTATTTGGTAACCGTGATAGCGTTACGGAGATGTTTAATAAACTCAAGTGGCAGACTCTGCAAGAGAGGCGCTCTGCATCGCGGTGTAGCTTGCTCGCCAGGTTTCGAGAGGGTCCGTTTCTGGATGAGGTATCAAATATATTGCTTCCCCCTACTTATACTTTCCGAGGAGATCACGAATGTAAAATTAGAGAGATTAGAGCGCGCACGGAGGCTTTCAGACAGTCGTTCTTCCCGCGAACCATACGCGACTGGAACAGGAAAGGGAGGTAATGACAGTGGCACGTAAAGTGCCCTCCGCCACACACCGTTGGGTGGCTTGCGGAGTATCAATGTAGATGTAGATGTAGATGAAGTATCGACGCACCTTTGGTGAAATCTGTAGTTCAGCTGAAGCCTCTCCACCTTTGTTTTTAATGTATACCTGAATGGAGGGAGGTAGTAAATTTTCCAAAATTTCTTAACAGGATTTTAAAAGAAATAAGTCAACCAATGTTTTTATGTAACACTTTTTTCAGTGCTGTTAAGTACACGATTATACCTTGATGTTTGCAGGGGAGGTGGTTCAAAATGGTTCAAATGGCTCTGATCACTATGATACTTAACTTCTGAGGTTATCAGTCGCCTACAACTTAGAACTACTTAAACCTAACTAACCTAAGTACATCACACACATCCATGCCCGAGGCAGGATTCGAACCTGCGACCGTAGCGGTCACGCGGATCCAGATTGAAGCGCCTAGAACCGCATGGCCACACCGGCCGGCCAGGGGAGGTGAGAGAGGCAGGTGTTCGCTTAAGTGGTTATGTGTGAAGTAATTCTCGAATATTTCGAACAGCTTACGCACCTCACCTCATTATCCAGTTTATCTAAAGACTCCCAAATATTATAATCGGTTTTATCACCAAGTGTGCACTACTGTAACTGTGCCAAGGCACAGTGCATTTACATAGACAATTATGTAAGATGTACAATTGGTTGTGTCGTATAAGACTGCACTTGAAGTATTTTAAGCAACAACCCAAAAACAAACTAACAAGCTGAAACGTGAAACGAAGGAGATTTCAATTGAGCGAACTGCGAAGTGTAATTGTTAGGGTTTCCGCTCAGTCGTCCAGTTGTTGACCTGTTTGTGATCGCGCATTCACTTCTTGAAAATGTTAGAACTGACTCTTATAGCCAAAATTTTCCGTATACAATGAAACTGCAATAAATTACTACGAGATCATTCGATATGCTATAAAGTACTAAAGTACGGCCCCTCCCGTCGGATGTTCGACTCCTCCCTCGGGCATGGACATGTGTGTTGTTCTTAGCATAAGTTAATTTAAGTTAGTTTAAGTAGTGTGTAAGTCTAGGGTTGATGACCTTGGCAGTTTGGTCCCTTAGGAATTCACACACGTTTGAACATTTGAAACAAAGTTAAAGTGCTCTTCTTTCGCACAATGGTTAGAGTGTCACTAAGTTCGCTTTGTGAGAAGAGTTGGACCATTCTTATATGTGTCTCCCTTTCCACATTCATGTTTATCGCCCTTTGGCTTCAGAGATATTTGCTTACTATTCCTAAATTTTACACCTCAGACCGACTACTGCACGTGCTGCCTGAGTTATACCTTTGTTTTTATTTTTCATGAGAGTTTAAGTGTACTCCTGTGCGTTGTGTACTTTGAGAGTTTTCAAAAGTTGACGACTGCCGCGCATAACGTAATTCGTACGATTTCGGTGGTCACTACTTCTGTTTGTGTAGCCTGATAACTTAGGGAGCAATATCTTATTTCTGATGATTATTACCATTAAATTCAGTGTTTAAATATTTGATAACGTTTAAGTATTTCATTATCGAATTACGATATTGAGAATTTTCGGGACTTAATAAATATCACGTTGACGTTGCTCCCGTTAACTCGAGAATATTGATGGCGCCTACGTATTCTCATACACTCCTGGAAATTGAAATAAGAACACCGTGAATTCATTGTCCCAGGAAGGGGAAACTTTATTGACACATTCCTGGGGTCAGATACATCACATGATCACACTGACAGAACCACAGGCACATAGACACAGGCAACAGAGCATGCACAATGTCGGCACTAGTACAGTGTATATCCACCTTTCGCAGCAATGCAGGCTGCTATTCTCCCATGGAGACGATCGTAGAGATGCTGGATGTAGTCCTGTGGAACGGCTTGCCATGCCATTTCCACCTGGCGCCTCAGTTGGACCAGCGTTCGTGCTGGACGTGCAGATCGCGTGAGACGACGCTTCATCCAGTCCCAAACATGCTCAATGGGGGACAGATCCGGAGGTCTTGCTGGCCAGGGTAGTTGACTTACACCTTCTAGAGCACGTAGGGTGGCACGGGATACATGCGGACGTGCATTGTCCTGTTGGAACAGCAAGTTCCCTTGCCGGTCTAGGAATGGTAGAACGATGGGTTCGATGACGGTTTGGATGTACCGTGCACTATTCAGTGTCCCCTCGACGATCACCAGTGGTGTACGGCCAGTGTAGGAGATCGCTCCCCACACCATGATGCCGGGTGTTGGCCCTGTGTGCCTCGGTCGTATGCAGTCCTGATTGTGGCGCTCACCTGCACGGCGCCAAACACGCATACGACCATCATTGGGACCAAGGCAGAAGCGACTCTCATCGCTGAAGACGACACGTCTCCATTCGTCCCTCCATTCACGCCTGTCGCGACACCACTGGAGGCGGGGTGCACGATGTTGGGGCGTGAGCGGAAGACGGCCTAACGGTGTGCGGGACCGTAGCCCAGCTTCATGGAGACGGTTGCGAATGGTCCTCGCCGATACCCCAGGAGCAACAGTGTCCCTAATTTGCTGGGAAGTGGCGGTGCGGTCCCCTACGGCACTGCGTAGGATCCTACGGTCTTGGCGTGCGTCCGTGCGTCGCTGCGGTCCGGTTCCAGGTCGACGGGCACGTGCACCTTCCGCCGACCACTGGCGACAACATCGATGTACTGTGGAGACCTCACGCCCCACGTGTTGAGCAATTCGGCGGTACGTCCACCCGGCCTCCCGCATGCCCACTATACGCCCTCGCTCAAAGTCCGTCAACTGCACATACGGTTCACGTCCACGCTGTCGCGGCATGCTACCAGTGTTAAAGACTGCGATGGAGCTCCGTATGCCACGGCAAACTGGCTGACACTGACGGCGGCGGTGCACAAATGCTGCGCAGCTAGCGCCATTCGACGGCCAACACCGCGGTTCCTGGTGTGTCCGCTGTGCCGTGCGTGTGATCATTGCTTGTACAGCCCTCTCGCAGTGTCCGGAGCAAGTATGGTGGGTCTGACACACCGGTGTCAATGTGTTCCTTTTTCCATTTCCAGGAGTGTACATCAATAGACAAGCGGTTGGCGTTCGTGGCGTATAACAGTTGCCTCATTCTCCGCCACAGCCTACCTTCATGCTATGAGGTCTGAAGATGGTCAAAAACTAAGAGGATTCGGTTACCAGAAAATAAATATTTTTTACAATCGGGACTTTGTGCTCATATTTAAGTATATCAATTGTTGTTTCTTATTTCGGACATTTATATATATTTAAGGGAAGAGTGCTAAGATTCCCTTTTACAGTACGTTGTTAACCCGGAATCCAGATGTCCCATGTTACTATCAAATCCTGCCTCTTTTCATCCAATGCCTAGAACTAAGTATGATATAGTACAATGGCAAAAAGCAATTCAGCAGCCACGATCACACAATATGTATATATTGTTTGATAAGACATCCCTTTTCAACAGACTAATTTGTCATCTTCAGGTCTTAAAATCCTTTGTTGTAAAACATGTTCATTTTATGTTTACCCGAACATGAAAACGTGAAAACAGTTGTCTTAAATTAAAAAATATTTTTGCGATCTTCGCTGTTGAATGGTGTTTAACAATTAATCAGATCACCCTTCCGTTCTCTATAAGTGAGACAATTGAAATGTAATGTCGAGTTTACATTCGATTACTGTAATAATTCTTGTTTATATTCGATTACTGTAACAATTAAATTTTGTCCGCGAGTAATAACACAAAGTTGCAAATACTAGTTGTTGATGACAATTGAGAGACAGGATGGAGAAGGTGAGACCCGGTGTTGCTACAGGATCTCGTCCTCTGAACCCCTTAACCACTGGGCTGCAGAGCTTAACGTCCACAAATCTGTATTACGAATGTCATTGCATAAGACACTGCGGAGCCCCAAGATACTGGAGCGAGATATTGTGATCAGAAATTGTACGTCTGCATTATTTCACTCTTTTCCAGGGAAACACTGACTGTAAGAATTTCCTCGGTAACCATAAACCATAATTTTAATTGTGTGCCGCCGAGTATGCAGAAAGGACAAGATACAATACACATACCCAAAACTATTAAGAATGAAGAGTTGTTTAAAGATAGCATTGATCGTGATCTACTCCGAAAATCGAATCTTGATGGAAACCTTCATTAACAGCAATTTAGTGATAGAGAGAAATGTTAATCAGCGGCAGTACCAATCGGCTACAACTCATCCAAGAAAATTGTTTTCTGATGAAAACGTTCATTAACACAATCGTAGCGATATAGAGATATGTTACTCAGTGACAACACCTGTCGGCTACAACTGTCCCCGCTTCCCCCCCCCCCCCCCCAAACACACACACTCACACACCAAGGAATGGTGGCAAAAGTTAGCAAGGAGACACGTGTGCAACGTACGTTTAACCGGTATACTCATTATCAAATAAAACTAACAGCCTAATTCGAAGTGCTTTCATGAAGATCATAATGTGCAGGATCGTTCCTAGAACTGACCGTATGTCTCTGGGTTTGAGCAGAGAGGAATCCTGAACCAATGTCTGGCGGTTTTCTGACAATCTGGTTTGCGCCTTCCTAGACTTGAACATAAGAACCGAAAGCTTCAGCGCTGTATTAAACCGCCCAGGTAAGCATTACATATCAGAGGGAACTACGAGTGTAATCCACTCTAAATGCATTGCCCACAAGGCTCTCCTAAGTTTGTTTAGTTTCCATCTACTCAAGACAAACAGTGCAACAAAAGGCTCAAGAATACTCACGCCGTACCTCAAAAAATGCATCCATTAGGGGACGATATTAATATATTACTGATCATCTGCAGACACATTCAATAGAAAGTGACATAATTTGGAATGTCGTATCGTCCAAAGATCGTGCCGCCACACTAAATTTGGCAAAGCTAATCGCTGCGATCCGCTATGACAAATGAGAGAGTCTGAAGAAGACACGCCGTGTCTGTCAGGACAGCAGGACCCTCACACAGAGGAGAATATAGAGTACAACATGGAAGTGCTTTGGCTACCTTGTACCCTCAACTGAAGCAGACAACATCGTAAAGCAAGACTAGAACGTTACTCAAGTCGCCGTTGGAAATTTACTTTTGTAAACATTGAGCATTGCACTTCAAGAGAAAAGTTTGCTAATTAGTACATCAAGTGATGCTTTAATAGTCAATGACTTCTGTAAATTATCAATTACTTCTGTGGCAAAGAAATATATCAAGTGAAGTACTTCTTTTTATTATTCAAGCTATAAAGTGGACTAATATTTCATATATTGTAGTTCAGATGAGCTCTCTCCCGTGCAGTCAGAAGACCCACAGTTATGGCTAGACAGTTGAGGTTTCTCCTTTTCATAACGTGAAACACTACTGAAGGGGCAATATGCTATTTTGTACGAAGATCTGACTGAAATTAGCCCGCATCTCGTGGTCGTGCGGTAGCGTTCTCGCTTCCCACGCCCGGGTTCCCGGGTTCGATTCCCGGCGGGGTCAGGGATTTTCTCTGCCTCGTGATGGCTGGGTGTTGTGTGCTGTCCTTAGGTTAGTTAGGTTTAAGTAGTTCTAAGTTCTAGGGGACTGATGACCATAGATGTTAAGTCCCATAGTGCTCAGAGCCATTTGAACCATTTTTTTTTTTTGAGTGAAATTAGAAACTAAAAGTTGTTAGGTCTTTAGGGTTAACCTAACACTTTATCGAAAGGACGTGTCCCATTGTATAATGGATGATATATTCCATAATTCTTACATCACCTGATGTAAAAAATAATTTTAATACTAAGTTACTTGCTCGAGACTAGCTATGAAAGATGAAGTTACAGTTGCACTTAGTTCTGATAGTTACGTATTTGCAGAAAACATATATAGCTTCTGAGGAAACATCAGCTATATTATATCCGTTGGATGTGGTTTTATTCATCCCACAAGGGAATTGAAAATATTTTAAATTTATGTGTTGCGGCTTAGAAAAACTTCAGATGAAGCTATTACAGGAGTTATCCTTAAAAATTAGCTATAACATAGATAAGAAGCACATCGATGATGGCAAAGTGTAACACATCGTAGGAACTATCAGACCCTACCTCTTTAATTAAGTTCCCACCGCCACTTAAATCATTCATCATGGTCTAGCCGCAGCTACAATGGGCACCGATTTTCAAAGAGCTTCAAGAATTATCAGGTGAGCCAACACGTTAACTGTTGTGGATAAGAAAAAGGGTGTCAAGTTTCTTATATCGGGGGATGAATCATGAAATTCGGGAAACATATATAGTAGGACTACACTTGGGCTGAAGTGAATATTCTTTGAAGTTCTTCACAGTTACGTAACGAAAGATACAGTGCTGTACAAACTTTATCAGGAAGATCCTCAGAAACAGCTACTACCCACAACAGGTTCAAAGCAAAGTATTGATTCGAAAGTTGGCAAAAACTTACTATAGGATGTTGACGTCATTGCGTGAAGCATTCAATTACTATCGTAGCACTACAAAACCGAAGGAACTTTCCGTCGTATGGTAAACTTTCAGAGGAACAAATATTTATATTACTAATTTCGGCTTTGGATAAATGCGAATGAACATATGGCGTTAGTAATCAAACGATTCTGAATATTTGAGCCAATTATTAATTACTTTGGCAGTCAAGACTATGAATACCATTTTTTCATTTTCATTGTTCGGGTGTGTGTTTCTTTGTTGATTACTACAGCAAAAATTTGCGTTCTGATAGTTGCTGGCGAAAGACAGACCGAAAAAGGTCATAACAGTTCAAAATCGGTATCAGGATTTCTGTCTCCAAACCACGGAACTTACGAAGTACCACTCCGAAGGTGACAAACATCGTAATACATATTTGAAGTGCTAAAAAGGAGTTGTAATTCTTAAAACCCAAAAGGACTCCATAGACCGAGTGAAATGACCAAAAGTTATGGAAGATCGCTTGAGCGGAGTACTGCTTCATAAGACTGGAATAGAGAGCAGCTCTTATACACAATACTAGCGTTCTGTGTAGCTCATGCCTACTTGCAGCAAATAATAGAACATATAATATGAATTAAAACATAATGACATATTTTGAACATAATTACGTCCCCATACGTAATGAACATAGATCCCGTAAAAGTGTATCATTCCCAAATCGATACACGATGGGATGAGAAATTCCGCCTTATACAAGACACCTTTTTTGTTTTGTTTCATTCAAACATATTTCAGCACTTTTGTGCTATCATCAGTTGGTTCAATATTTTATTTTTAACTGTAAAATTGTTGTTACATACTAACATTTGAGTTGCTTACAACATTATGTTAAAGTTCCATTTATAGCTTAATTAGCGAAAAGTGGACGTAAGCATTGGTTAACATGCCTTACATGACGCTATTGTCTATTTGTTTTGGTAGATATTCTGCTACACAATATACAACTTGTCATCTGCTAACAGCAAAATCTAATTTATGTGCTTATGGAATATCGTCTGAATTATGTGACTGGATTCGTGATTACCTGTCGTTCATAGTAATTGACGGAAAGTCATCGGGTAAAACAGAAGTGATTTCTGGCGTTCCCCAAGGTCGTGTAATAGCCCCTCTACATTTCCTTATCGATATAAACCATTTCGGATACAATCTGAGCAGCCGTCTTGGGTTGTTTGCAAATGATGCTGTAGTTTATCGACTAGTAAAGTCATCAGAAGATCAACATAAATTGCAACACGATTTAGAAAAGATATCTGTATAGTGCGTAAATTGGCAGGTGACCCTACATAAGGAAAAGTGTGAGTTCATCCACTAGAGTGCTAAAAGGACTCCGTTAAATTTCTGTTAGACGATAAATCAGTCAAATCTAAAGGCCGTAAATTCAACTAAATAATTAGGAATTACAATTACCAACAACTTAAATTGCGAGGAACACACAAAAAATGTTGTGGGGAATGCTAATCAAAGACTGCGTTTTATTAGCAAGACACTTAGAAAATGTAACAAATCTCCTAAGGGGCCTGCCTGCACTACGCTTGTCCGTCCTCTTTTCGAATACCGATGCGCAGAGTTGCATCCTTACCAGGAACGATTGACGGAGTATATCGAAAAAGTTCAACGAAGGGCAGCACGTTTTGTATTATCGCGAAATATGAGAGAGAGTCTCACTCAAATGATTTAGGAATTTGGCTGGACGTCATTAAAACAAAGGCGTTTCTCGTTGTGGAGTAATCTTGTGACGAAATTCCAATCACCAACTTTCTCCTCCGAATGGGAGAGTATTTTTTTGACGCCGACCTACGTAGGGAGAAACGATCATGATAAAATAAGGGAAATCAGAGCTCGTACAGAAAGATATAGGTGTTCGTTCTTTCCGCGTGCTATAGGAGATTGGAACAATAGAGAATTGTGTTGGTGGTTCGATGAACCCTCTGCTAGACACTTAAATGTGATTTGCAGAGTATTCATGTAGATGTAGATGTACTCGGTTATGCGTAAAAAATGAAAACACCTGTTACGACCGAGACTAAATAGATATGGAAAAATACCGTTTATTCGGAAATAAAATAACGGTATCGATTTTAACAGGGGGTTTTTGGCATCCCTAGTTCTTTCCTGCTTCATTTGTGATTGGACTGTAATGTAACCCTCATTTATAGTGCAGTAGAAAAGACCACCTAACAGTTTGCAGCGTACAGATGTGGACGCAGATTCAGACGGGAACATAGTCGCAGAATTCCTCTACCTGTTTCCAACGAACAACACTAAGTCGAGGAGCTGCGGATGTGCATGTTCAGGTTCGACCAGGGTGATCTGTTTTGAGGTGACCTCATCACAGAAAAACAGAAAAAATAATCAAAAATAACAATGGTACAAGAAATTATGCGTTATAAAACGTTCCGAAATAATTGTGTACAGCGTTTGCTTTGTTGTAAAACTGAAACAGGGAGAAAAATGAACTGCTGCGATGTCGAGAACGCTAAATGAATCATTGATGATACAAGCTTCAAGGCCCAATTATGTAGCGACTCGCTCGGATCGTAATAAATATTGATGAGAGTCTAATGTTAATTACAGCTCCGCGTTACGGCTGCTCCAATCAATCATGAGTCCCTGGCCTGATGTCACTGGCAACTTCCTCCTCATTTATAACGGCCACTTGCAGTAAACAGAGCGTTCCGAAACGTGCTGCCACAACAGCAAAATAAACAATGGAAATTAAAAAGCGGCGTCCACGTTATCGTGACGGGAAGACCGCCACGAGTCGTCCCGTTCCTAATGACACATCTCTGGAGTTCGTACTATCTTTTATCGACAAATTAGTCACGTAGGAGCGACTTTCTTGGCCCGTTTAATGGGAGCGCAGAGAGGCGTTGTGGTTAGGCAGTCGGAACAGAAGACGAAATAAATTACAAGTAATTATTCAGGTAGGGATAAGGAGTGCGTAAAGTTACGGTAGATTACTATTTTATCGTTAATTTACTCTATGTACGTTCTCCTCTGATATTTCCGCGCAATAAAGCTGTACAATAAATTTTACGTAGATATTGAAGAGATAACGAAAACAACATATAAAAGCAAGCAATTAAAGCATACCTCTTCAATTAGACATGCAATAAAGTTTTGTTTAGATGCATGGGTTAATAAAACATTAACATAAAAGAGTACTGGAACACCTTTCTCATTCTACATTACGCTTTCAACAGTAAAATGCATGTTACTAGAACACCGTGTGTCCTACATTTCGTGCACCCGAGGTCACTATATTCATCATTATGCAGGTATTCTGAACCAGATTCTTAAGGCAAACCAGTTGGAGAAGCAAAAGACTGCAATGAAAAGGCAGAAGTGTCATCATAGCTACAGTCTCAGATGAAAATGTGTGCGGATCGCATATTCACTTGGTAGAGTGAAGTCTCATTTCACCTTAGTCACTTAAGTCAGAGTTTTGTTTTAAAAGATCTCTGATGATTATTCCGCAGTTAGTATGAAATTTCTTCACGTCATTTTATATTTAGTTATCATAATCATATGTTACAGCACAGCGAAGGTATATGAAAGGTTTGACTTGTTCCACGTCCAATCGTAAGGTGTGTGTGGGTGTGGTGTGTGTGTGTGTTTGTGTGTGTGTGTGTGTGTGTGTGTGTGTGTGTGTGTGTGTGTGTGTGTGTTTGTGTGTTTTATAAACTGGAGTGCTTCTATAAGCAGTCAGAATACTGATCTATTAAGCTGTGCAGTGATGTGTCAGTATTTATGCCGCAGTGGAAACGCTATGTGAACATGATTATTTAGCGGAATAGTCACAGACACAGACTTACGTAAACTAGAAGTATCTGAAATGAATTCTGCATAGCTAACCGTTCATATTAGATAACTAATGACTCATCACCAACTGTCAGGAAACAGGATAGTGTATTTTCTTCGGGTTTATAACTCCAAAAAACGCAAATTAATTTTGAAGCAATGATTAGCACTAAGTACTGTGAAAGTTGTTTGTACACTGTATTCGAATACTAAATTTAGTAGTTTTCAATCGTTCATCCAAATATTAGCAGTGTGTTTATATTTCATGGCGTGCAGTAGAAGCTATAGTGGTTCTTAAGTTCTGACTAATTTGTTAGTGCGCTGTTATACAGTTAGTGAATTTAGCAGGTTTCAGCGGTGTCTCGTGCAGTTTGTGGCGAAATAACGGTTTAATAAACTCTTGGAAACGTTTGCACACTGTGGTTTTTAGAGTTTTCTGTGCGTCGAATTCGTTTAGTAAGTTTCGTGCGGTAGTTTTCAGCTGACGTTTCTCGCTGTTTGTAGTGACATATTTCAGTAAAATTCTCATTCGTTGTTTTAACTTCCCTGAGTGTTCCAGAGGCCACTTGAATTTTTGATTTTAGCTAATATATTGTGCGAAGTTTTATTGGTATTAGTTGTGGTTTAGTAGTATTAATAAAAGCTGTTGCTTTGTTAGTATGGAGAGAATTTAGAGACCACTATTGTTAGTTCTATAAATAGTTCTACTGGTGAAACTGAGCTTGGGTAACATAGACGTTTAGTTTTCTTCAGTAACTCTAAAATTTTACCGTGAGTGGGAAGTGTGTGCTTTGTCGTAAGTTTGGGAATAGTGGGTTGCGGTGTGGGATTTGTCCAAAGTATTTTCATTGGGGGGAATGCAGTGGGGACGCCAGTAGGCAGTCTAGCGAGATCCTCTCCTGGGAATGTAGAACCTGTATTAGTATTAAGTTGATAGAGGAGCAGGAGAGTAAGATTTGTGCCCTTCAGATGCTGTTACAATACGCATAGGAGGAACTAGATAGGTTGAGGAGGGTGAAGGGTACTGTGGAATGGGAACTGGCAGTTAGCAAGACGGCAGCTAGGAGGAGGAGGTGCATTCTAGCGAGATCCTCTCCCAGGAATGTAGAACCTGTATTAGAATTAAGTTGATAGAGGAGCAGGAGAGTAAGATTTGTGCCCTTCAGATGCTGCTACAATACGCATAGGAGGAACTAGATAGGTTGAGGAGGGTGAAGGGTACTGTGGAATGGGAACTGGCAGTTAGCAAGACGGCAGCTAGAAGGAGGAGGTATTCAGATAATTTTACTTTGCGTGTACGCAATATATTTGACCAACTATCAGAGTTGAGAGGAGAGAAGCCTGTTGTAGCTGTAGGTATAGGAAAAATGCAGCAGTCTTCAGCAGCTAGAAGATCTGAGTCAGTTGCAAAATCTAATAGAGAGAAGAAGGGTCTGCTGCTAGATAGTTCGCATGGTAGAGGCGTAGACCGGAGATGCAGGAAGTGTTGGAGAGTGAGTACCAGGTCACCAGCATTGTGAAACATAGTGCAGGGTTGGCTCAGGTGACTGGCAGCACAGGGGAGCTGTGTAGGAATTTTACGGAGGAGGATCAGGTAGTGATGGTGGGTGGTGCAGGGAATAGTCTTCATAGGGAAAGGGAATATGATGGTAAAGGTAGCTACTCAAACTGGTGGAATGGATGAGCATTTCGTGCAACTGTTTCAGCGTCATGATCGACCTCATCTTGCGGCTGCTAGGTGTGTTAGCAAGAGGCTGGAGAAGGTGCTGACGGCATAGAGTATGGCTCACATAGCAGTGGTGCCAGTTGAGTCTTTCAGGAGATCAGGTTTCACTAGGAATGTCCTGCACCTCAACAGGTATGGGAAGGGGCGACTGGCAGAACTTAAAGGCGACAGTGTAGTGCGTGGTGTTGACGAGCCGTGTACTGCTCGTGTTCGTGCCATTTATTGTTTCTCATCTTCCATTACGGTACTGCCACCTCGTTTTCTTATTCCATTTACTGGCGTCACTAACTTTTTGCCTACTTGGCCGTGAGTTGCAGCAGCAGCGGTTATTGATAAGTGCACTGTCGTACCATCTCTGGAGCGACCGATACTATTTCCGTCGTCGTCTGTCGGGAAGTGAGTTGGAGACGGACGAGCAGTGAAGTCGGGGACTGACGAGGAGGGCGGTCGGGACGCAGCAGCAGTGCAGTCGGGGACGGAGCCCCAGTGAGGCCCGCACAGCCAGTACCAGCGGGGACGACCATTGGCTGGTCGTTCGGTCGGTTGTCTCATCGACGACGTCTACTTGGGTCTGTTCCTTCCTGTGCAGAGATCTCGGTTGTGTTCCCTCTGCATGGTTGGGTCCGAGCCAGTGTCTCCGAGAGGTCGTCCGTCCAAAGGACGTCAGTTCAGTTGGGAGCAGCAGTCGGGCACCGAGTTGGCAGCCAGTAGCAGGCGGGTCCGCACGGTGCAAATACGCGCTGGAACCGTGGCCGACGCAGAACAGTAGGCCGTCGGTCGGTCGGTCGCCTGGTCGTTGGTTAGCGACATGTGGACTACTGAGCACTGACACCAGTATCAGTCGGGGAAGAGTTCGCAGTTGGCAGCCAGCAACAGTCGGGTCCGAATGGTGTTAGTACTGCCCGGGACCGCTATTGGCTAAAGTGGGCTGCTGGTCGTCTCTGTCGACGACGTCCTGCATCCCCAGGACGAACACCATTTTCCGAGTTGGGATGTGGCTGGACCTTGTTGGTTCGTTGGAACTGAGCAGCGACGCAGTCTCCACAGTGCGAAGCCAGGGCGGGGCTTGTGGCGGCGGGCACGCGCTGTGGCATTAGGAGGCGCTAGCTGTGTGAGCGATTTTTCGCGTTCTTCCGAAGCAGGATTCTCAAGTTTAGTAATTAGTTACCTGTTCTTAAAACTCTACGGTTACGAATTGTTCGTTATTTGTGGGTTGTTTACTTCTCAGCCCATGACGCGTGTGATAACGTGTCGTCTGTTTTCTTGCCTAGTATCTGCAGCCTCCGGTAGTGACTTGACAGTTGTGACTTGTGTTTTCGGATTCTTTTAAACTCGTCTTGACTGATGTTAGATGCCTTAATCTTGGTGAGGCCCAGTTTGAAGTTATTGGTATCTCGGTTACTCTTCATGGGCCGACATTTTACATCATCTGTGCAGTTGGATCTGACCGTAGGAAATCGGTCAAATTGTGGGTCGGCCGTGAACTTTCCCTTGGTGTGTTGCCTTCCGATTACGAGCTTGTTGGTCGGGTTGCCTGTCTCACCTAAGCATGTGTTAGTATTACTTCCCAGGACGACCCTTGGAACCTTCTGAGAGCCGCTCCTTCTGTTGTATATAGTCATTTCCTTTATTTTTAGGTACTGTGCGTGGCCTTCAGCCGAGTTTTAGCTTATTTAAATTGCAAGGCTGTTCTTCTAGGCCTTAAGCCGTAAAATTGTTTTCTGCATGGTGTGTGTGGCCTTCAGCTGTTAAATTAGATGTTCAAAATCTTTGTCTTGCCCTTAAGTCATATGACTGTAATTCTTTAGTATGAGGCCTTCAGGCGAGTTTTACACGAAATATTTTAAGAGATGGCCTTTAGCCTTTTCAAATTGGAAGCTCTTCTTCCTAGGCCTCAAGCAGTTAAATTGTTTGTTGATATGCGGCCTTCAGCCGAGTTTTCGGCCTGTTTAGAATTGACATTGAAAATCTTTGTTTTGGCCTTAAGCAGTGACATTGTTCTTGCTTAATGTGTGGCATTCAGCCGAGTTCTAGGTAAGAGATTTAAGCTAAGGCTTTCAGCCTACTTTTATTGAAGAAAAAAAGTTTTTTTAAAGAAGCGAAACTTCCAGAAGAACTCCTTTACCTCAATTCCTTGCTTAGGCCTTGGGCCTTGGATTTTTGTTTGTGGCCTTCAGCCGATCTAAATTAAATCAAAGGAGCTGTTTCGCAAAAACTTGAGAGTTGTTAATTCTTGATTATGTTATTGTGTGTTTTAACAAATAAAGTTTATATGTTGAGTGGTACTGACAATAACCTATTTTGGCCCCTTTCCACAAATATAACCTCACCCGCTCTATACCGCTAGTTCAGGGATTTCAGATGGGATCACTCATGGAAAAATTCCTGTAGTACTTGGTGTTAGAGTTACACCCTTTTTAGACTGAAGTCAACTGGTGGGTGTAACTGCTTAAAGGAAGACTCTCTAACTAAAGAATCACCTTCAGAGGAGGTCGGATATCCAAGTAAAGAAGGTATTAGCATATTTCATCAGAACATAAGAGTTACTACAGATAAAGTTAGTGAACTGCTTATACACTCCTGGAAATGGAAAAAAGAACACATTGACACCGGTGTGTCAGACCCACCATACTTGCTCCGGACACTGCGAGAGGGCTGTACAAGCAATGATCACACGCACGACACAGCGGACACACCAGGAACCGCGGTGTTGGCCGTCGAATGGCGCTAGCTGCGCAGCATTTGTGCACCGCCGCCGTCAGTGTCAGCCAGTTTGCCGTGGCATACGGAGCTCCATCGCAGTCTTTAACACTGGTAGCATGCCGCGACAGCGTGGACGTGAACCGTATGTGCAGTTGACGGACTTTGATCGAGGGCGTATAGTGGGCACGCGGGAGGCCGGGTGGACGTACCGCCGAATTGCTCAACACGTGGGGCGTGAGGTTTCCACAGTACATCGATGTTGTCGCCAGTGGTCGGCGGAAGGTGCACGTGCCCGTCGACCTGGGACCGGACCGCAGCGACGCACGGATGCAAGCCAAGACCGTAGGATCCTACGCAGTGCCGTAGGGGACCGCACCGCCACTTCTCAGCAAATTAGGGACTCTGTTGCTCCTGGGGTATCGGCGAGGACCATTCGCAACCGTCTCCATGAAGCTGGGCTACGGTCCCGCACACCGTTAGGCCGTCTTCCGCTCACGCCCCAACATCGTGCAGCCCGCCTCCAGTGGTGTCGCGACAGGCGTGAATGGAGGGACGAATGGAGACGTGTCGTCTTCAGCGATGAGAGTCGCTTCTGCCTTGGTGCCAATGATGGTCGTATGCGTGTTTGGCGCCGTGCAGGTGAGCGCCACAATCAGGACTGCATACGACCGAGGCACACAGGGCCAACACCCGGCATCATGGTGTGGGGAGCGATCTCCTACACTGGCCGTACACCACTGGTGATCGTCGAGGGGACACTGAATAGTGCACGGTACATCCAAACCGTCATCGAACCCATCGTTCTACCATTCCTACACCGGCAAGGGAACTTGCTGTTCCAACAGGACAATGCACGTCCGCATGTATCCCGCGCCACCCAACGTGCTCTAGAAGGTGTAAGTCAACTACCCTGGCCAGCAAGATCTCCGGATCTGTCCCCCATTGAGCATGTTTGGGACTGGATGAAGCGTCGTCTCACGCGGTCTGCACGTCCAGCACGAACGCTGGTCCAACTGAGGCGCCAGGTGGAAATGGCATGGCAAGCCGTTCCACAGGACTACATCCAGCATCTCTACGATCGTCTCCATGGGAGAATAGCAGCCTGCATTGCTGCGAAAGGTGGATATACACTGTACTAGTGCCGACCTTGTGCATGCTCTGTTGCCTGTGTCTATGTGCCTGTGGTTCTGTCAGTGTGATCATGTGATGTATCTGACCCCAGGAATGTGTCAATAAAGTTTCCCCTTCCTGGGACAATGAATTCACAGTGTTCTTATTTCAATTTCCAGTAGTGTATATGTTGACTCTGACATTACTGATATATCGGAGCACCACTTAAATAATTTGACAATTCAGAGGCTTCCTTTACCAGGATACAGATTATCTGGCTGTTTTCCAAGGAGTTCCTTGTGGAGTGGAGCCGGCCGGAGTGGCCGAGCGGTTAAAGGCGCTACAGTCTGGAACCGCACGACCGCTACGGTCGCAGGTTCGAATCCTGCCTCGGGCATGGATGTGTGTCATGTCCTTAGGTTGGTTAGGTTTAAGTAGTTCTAAGTTCTAGGGGACTTATGACCACAGCAGTTGAGTCCCATAGTGCTCAGAGCCATTTGTGGAGTGGAGGAGCGGCCATGTACGTAAAAGTCCAGTCCATTTGAGACAATAACCATAACAAGACACTACACCGAACAAATATGTGAATGTTGTTCAGGGGCAGTTGAATTTAATGAAACTAAACTTCTAATTGTTGTTGTTTATAGGTCCCCTAACTCTGACTTCAGAGCATTTCTGCTCAAGCTAGAGAGGGTCTTGGTTCACTTTATAAGAAATACCAAAAATTTTTCATATGTGGTGACTTCAATTTTAATTTTGTAAATGATTTTGCAAGAAAAAGGATGTTGATAGATCTCCTAAACTCATATGCTCTGGAGCAGACTGTGTTTTTTCTAACTAGGGTGCCGGTGAACAATATTTTTTATTCATCATTCATTACTAGATGGGAATTTCGCTGGTAAATGGGTGAATGGCCTTTCAGACCATGATGCACAAATTTATCTCTAAAAGTCTTTTGTACTGAAACAAATGTCACATATAATTACAAACTATGTAGGAAAGCTAACCAACGGTAATTGAGAGTTGTTTAGAACTCATTAAGGAACTAGAGTGGCAGCATGTTTATAGTTAGGATAAGATAGATGACAAACATAATGCATTCCTTAACACATTTCTTATACTCTTTGAGAGTTGCTTTCCCTTAGAACTTTCTAAACAGGGTACTAGCAGTAAAAGGCAGCCTGGGTGGCAGCCTAGTGGGATATCATCTGGAACAAAGCGGGAATTATCTCAATGTTAGAAGCAATCAAATTAAGCTACAGTAGCCCATTACAAACAGTATTACAAGGTGCTTAAACATGTTATTAGGAAGGCGAACAGTATGTGGTACGCAAATAGAACAGCTAATTCACAGGATAAAATAGGAACCTTATGGTGAGTTGTGTAGGAAGTGTCTGGTCTGCAGCACAAGGTCAACGATATAAAGTCAGCTTGTAGTAAAAATATTTCTATTACTGATAAGTCAAATATATGTAAGTATTTAACAATCAGTTTCTGAGCATTGCTGATGAATTAAATAAAAACTTAGTTTCTACAAGGTATCATATAACTGTCTTGGAACATGTCTTTCCGAGATTGATATCTGAAATACTCCTCTGTGATACTGACAAGAGGGAGATTCAGTCAATAATTAAATCACCAAAGACAAAGGACTCTCATGGATACGATGTGCCTAACATAGTATTAGAGTTCTGTACTGCACATGTAAACTATATACTTAGCCATATTTGTATTTTTTTCTTTTAGAACGGTCAGTATCCTAAACGATGAACTACTCAGTAGTAAAGCCGCTTTATCAATAGGGAGAAAGGGAGAAAGGGATAACGTAGACATTTTTAGACCATTTCTTTGCCATTAGTTATTGAAAAGTCTCAGTATGTAATAGATCATTTTATACCACATAACTTACTATCAAATGTACTGTTAGGCTTTGGAAGTGGTTTAATAACAGAAAATGCTATATTCGCTTTTCCCTTTGATGTACTAGATGGATTATACAAAAGGTTTCGAAAGCTAGGCATATTTTTTTGATTTAACTGAGGCGTTTAATTGTATTGATCATAAAATATTGCTCCAGTAGTTGGAATAAGGGAGCAGCTCACAATTGGTTCACCTCTTACTTTTAACAACAGACAGCAGAAGGTCATTATTCACAGTGTTGAGAATGGCTGTGATGTGGGGTCTGAGTTGGGTGTGGCCAAATGTGGAGGGTCCTAACGATCAGTGTTGCAGCCACTCCTGTTCCTTATTTATGTAAATGATATGCTCTCTAGTACTACGGGTAATTCTAAAATATTTCTGTTTGCTGATGGTACTAGCTTGACAGTGAAGGATACTGCGTGCAACATTGGCTGTGTTTCAAATAGTGCAGTTCATGACATAAGTTCATGGCCTGTAGAAAATAAACTAACGCTAAATCACAGTAAGACTCAGTTTTTATAGTTTCTAACACACAGTTTAACAAAACTCGACGTTTTAATTTCATAGAATAGGCGTAATCTTGGTGAAACTGACCAGCTGAAATTTCTAGGTGTTCAGATAGACAGTAAACTGTCGTGGATAGCCCACATTCAGGATCTTCTTCAAAGACTTAATGCCATTTTTACTATTCGAACGGTATCTGAAGTAAGTGATCGTTCGAACGAAAATTAGTCTACTTTGCTTATTTTCATTCGTTTATGTCGTACGATATTATATTTTGAGGTAACTCTTCTCATTCTAAAAGGGTATTGTGGCTTAAGAAAGTTCGGGCAATAAGTGGTGTAAGTTCACGAACCACTTGTCGACCCCTGTTCATTAACCTGGATATTTTGACATTGGCTTCTCAATATATATATTATTTACTGTCGTTTCTTGTTAACAATATCAACTTATTCCCAAGATTTAGCAGCTTTCACTCAATTAATACTAGACAGAAATGCAATCTGCATTTGGATCGCACTTCCTTAACTCTTGTGCTGAAAAGTTTGCCGTATACCTCTGCATCCATTTACAGTACACTGCCGCAATAATTAAAAAGTCTTAGCAATAATCCACTTGATTTCAAATCGAAACTAAAGAGCTTCTTCATGGGTCAATCTTTTTATTCTGTTGAGAAGTTCCTTGAAAAATTAAGCTGATTCTTATGCTATATTGTTGACTGCATTTTCTTAAACTTATGGCTTTACTTTTTATGGGTTCATAAACATTTTATTTTATCTGTTATTATTTTTATGTTGTAATTTCATGTACTGACACGTTCCATCACTCTGGAGACTTTCCCCTGAATTAGGTCTACAGAACTAGACGTGTAAATAAGTAATAAATAAATTCCTTTAGAAAATGGCGGTCGTCCTGACAGCAGCCGGCGCCATCGTTTGAAACCTAATTTCAAGCGAAGAAGTACTATTTATTGTTATTGCTTTACGGATAGGCAAATTACGATCTAGAGGAATCTCTAGAAAAAGCATTTACATAGAAAGTCTTCATCCTAAGGTTGCTGAACAGCAAAGACTTACATAGAAGCACTTGATGCGATGATTTTTAAACAGCATTCTTTTTTTAATTGCGTACACAATATATATTTATTATGACCATTCTGGAAACAACCAAGTTATTTAAACAACTAATCAATTAAAGGAGGTTACTTTAAGCCATCAACTAACTCACAATTTGTTTAACCAATCTCGAAAAGATTTTTCGTGACTATTTTAATAACATCAAAATCAAGATCCACAGATTGATATGTCTTTCTTTAAAAAAGGCAAATCAGGTTCATTTACCACGGGAAACCAGGTCCTAAGGCACAACTAGACAAATAAAAAGATTTCCCCCCTTACAAAAAGTAGCAGGATCAAATTCACAGGAATAAGTAAGATTTGAACAACAATATTGGCTTACATAAATATGAGCCAGAACTATACATTATCAGGGAAGATATAGGTGCATAAACGTATTAACCAACACTGTAGCAGACCAGATACATGAACTTCAAATAGTACAATAATCAACATCATGGAACATGAAAACTTAAGTTTCCTCTACAGCATGAAATATTGAAGACCACGTACCAGTTTCAAACCACAACTAAGGAAAAACTTAATTACAGTGAACACATGATGTGTAGTGGGGCCATCACTGTTGTAGAAATAATTCAAAAGTCAAGATCGCTTAAATATGGTTTACTGGATAACTTGTTTCAACATACTAAAAGTGACATCATTTGATCTGAATGTAGCTTAAAACTTATAAACCATTTGGATATAACGGTATCAGCTGGTCTGCATCATGTATCGTTATATCCAAATGGTTTATAAATGTTAAGCTACATTCAGATCCGATGTGGCACCTTTAGTGAGTTGAAACCGGTTATACAGTAGACAGTATTTAAGCGATCTTGGCTTTTGAGTTATTTCTGGAAGCCCATTACTTCCGTGGACTAGCTGCAAAAGGCACAATATGCTGACGGAGCCCCTGGGATGATCACACAGAACGAGGTGTGTCTCCCGATGTCTAGGTGTCCATTATAGATCTCAGGTGTGCCGAATGCCTACGACTACCCTTCTTAATCGTCGACGATTAATGCAAGCAGAGTATCCCGACAAAGGCAAGAACATATAAATAGAACGGGAGGGAGACCTAGGACATTCTTTTGTTGACTTATCAGTCTTCTGACTGGTTTGATGCCCGCCACGAATTCCCCTCCTGTGCAAATCTCCTAGTCTCAGAATAGCACTTGCAACTTACGACCTCAATTATTTGCAGGATGTATTCCCATCTCTGATTCTCCACAGCTCCCTCTAGTACCATGGAAGTCGTTCCTGATGTCTTAACAGATATCCTGTCATCTTGTCTCTTCTCCTTGTCAGTGTTTTCCACATATTCCTTTCCTCTCCGATTATACGCAGAACCTTCTCATTCCTTACCGTAAAAGTCGACCTGATTTACAAGAATCGTCTGCCGCACTACTTCTCAAATGCCTCGATTCCCTTCTGTTTTGGTTTTCTCACAATCAACTTTTCAATACCGTACACTAATATGTTACAAACTTACATGATCAGAAATGTCTTTCTCAAATTAAGACCTATGTTTGATACCAGCAGATTTCTCTTGGGCAGGAATGCCCTTTTTCCCACTGCTAGTCTGCTTTTGATGTCCTCCTTGCTCCGTCCGTCTTTGGTTACTTTGCTACTTTGATCTACTTCGTGACATCAATCCTGATATTAAGATTCGCGATGCTCTCATTTCTGATACTTCTCATTACTTTCGTCTTTCTTCGATTTACTCTCAATCCATGTTATGTACTCGCTAGACTGTTCATTCCGTTCAGCTGATCATAATATTCTTCTTCACTTTCAGTCAGGATAGCAACTCCATCAGCGAATCGTATCATTGACATCCTTTCACCTTGAATTTTAATTCCACTACTGAAACTTTCTTTTATTTACATCATTGCTACTTCGATCTATGGACTGAACAGTCGAGGCGAAAGTCTACATATCTGTCTTACACCCTTTTAAATCCAAGCATTCCATTCTAGGTCATCTTCTCATATTAATCTCTCTTGGCTCTCATACATATTGTATATTACCCGTCTCTCACTACAGTTTACCCAAATTTCTCTCAGAATTTTGTACATCTTACACCATTTTACATTGTCTAGTGCTTTTACCAGGTCGGCAAATCCTATGAAAGTGTCTTGATTTTTCTTAAGTTTGCTTCCATTATCGACTGCAACGTCTGAATTGCTTCTCTTGTGCCTTTACATTTACTAAAGCCCAATTAATGGTCATCTAATACACTCTCAATTTTCTTTTCCATTCGCCTGTATATTGTTCATCTCAGCAACTTGGATACATGAGCTGTCAAGCATTTGTCAGTTCTTGCAGTCTTCAGAACTGTGTGTATTATTATGTCCGAAAGTCAGATGGCATGTCGCCACACTCATACATTCTACACACCAACGTGAATAGTCATTTTGTTGTCACTTCACCCAATAATTTTAGAAATTGTGTTGGAATGTTATCTATCTCTTCTAGCTTATTTGAACTTAAATCCTCCAAAAGTCTCTTAAATTCTGATACTAATACTGGATACCCCATTCGATCTATTTCGACTCATGTTTCTTCTTCTATCACATCAGACAAATCTTCCACCTATGGAGGACTTCAATGTGCTCTTTCCACCTATCCGCTGTCTCCCCTGAAATTCACAGTGGAATTCCCGTTGCACTCTGAATGTTACCACCTTTTCCTTTAATTGCACCGAACGTTTTTTTGACTTTCCTACATGCTGAATCAATCCTTCCAACAGCCATTTCTTTTTCTGTTTCTTCACATTCTTCATTCAGCCATTTCGTCTTAGGTTCCCTGCACTTCCTGTTTCTTTCATTCTTCGGCGACTTCTATATCTTTGCTCCTGAATACCCATGAACATTTTCGTACTGCCTTCTTTCATCAATCAACTAAAGTATTTCTTCTGTCACCCATGGTTTCTTCTTTGAATGTTTTCCTTTCCAGCTTCTGTGATTGTCCTTTTTGGAGATGTCCATCTCTTCAACTGTACTGCCTACTGAGCTATTCCTTATTGCTGTATCTATGGCCTTAGAGAACTTCAAGCTTATCTCGTCATACCCTAGTATTTCTGTACCCCACTTCTTTGTGTATTGATTCTTCCTAACTAATCTCAGATACTTAAGCCTTTTCTTCGTCACCACTACATTTGATCTGAGTCTATATCTGCAGCTGTGTACGCCTTACAGTCTAGTATCTGATTTCGGAATCTCTGCTTGACCATGATCAGAAATCTTCCAATATCACTCCTCCCTTTTCCAAGTATACCGGCTCCTCTTGTGATTCTTGAATTGAGTATTCGCTATTACTAGTTGAAATTTATTACAGAATTCAATTAGTCTTTCTCCTGTGTCATTCCTTGTCCCAAGCCCATATTCCCCAGTAACCTTTTCATCTGCTCCTTCTCCTACAACTGCATTCCTGTTTCTCATGGTCATAGGATTTATCTCCCTTTATGCACTATATTACCCTTTCTATAGTATCGTATACTTTTTCTATCTCTTCATCTTCAGCTTGAACGGTGGCATGCCTACCTGGAATATCGTTGTCGGTGTTGGTTTGCCGTCGATTCCTATAAAAACAGCCCTGTCACAATGCTATCACTGATCCGTGCACAGTAACACACCCTCTGTCCTACCTTCCTACTCATAACGAATCCTACTCCCATTATACAATTTTCTGCTGCTATTGATATTACATTACACTCATCTGACCAGAAATCCTTGTCTTCTTTCCACATCACTTCACCGATCCCTACCACGCGGGTTGTCCAGAAAGTAAGTTCCGATCGGTCGTGAAACGAAAACCACTAGGAGAATCCGGTAAAGCTTTGCACAGATGCGTTGGGCAGAGTCTCTAGTATGCCCGTCGACCGTGTCGCGTCGCTCTTTTCAGTTTTGAGTGAAGAGTGAGCTCGTAAAGATGAGTAGGGAATAGCGTCTCCCGGCAAGTATTACGGTCTGGTTAGAGACTTCGCCTGTGTCATGCGGCCCACATAATACAACTGTCGTCCAGTTTCTTCCTCATGCCCCTGCACACTGCAGGGACAATGAAGACGCTCCTGCAGCATTTCCAATGAGAAGTGTTTGATCACTCACAAGGGCCGCTGGCTATGAAGACAAAATTTTTCCACAGATAACAAGCTGCAGACCAGTGCCGAGAACTGGCTAAAAGCACAGCCAGCAGCTTTCTATGACAACGATATTAGGAAGTTGATACAACACTACGACAAAAGAAGTTCTTCGTTGATCCGTTATGGACCGTGGGACAACCACTTGATGCAGTAATTCACCAACCACCGTATGTACTGTAGAAATTCATTTTATCAACTTCTTATGTGCTACCAGTTTCGGCATTACATTGATGCCATCTTCGGGACCCACACGTCATAGTCATAAAATCGCTATACACGGAAGGAGCCATATAACTGGATCCGTGAATCAGATCGTTAAGCAATAGCTCTTGGTGGCCAGGCCACACAGACTCAACTGAGACCGCAGTCATATCATTTATTTGTAAGTATAGCTATCAAATACATATGTTGCCAATTTCGTAGGACGATTCTGTCTATGCATGCTTGGCGCGCGTTGACCCGTGGCGGGAATGATTCTCATTTCCCACTAACGGCGGGTGCGTCCAAATGGAGAGGTTCAAAAATGGCTCTGAGCATTATGGGACTTAACATCTGTAGTCATCACTCCCCTAGAACTTAGAACTACTTAAACCTAACTAACATAAGGACATCACACACATCCATGCCCGAGGCAGGATTCGAACCTGCGACCGTAGCGGTCAGACAGAAGCGCCTAGAACCGCACGGCCACACCGGCCGGCAAATGGAGAGTTCTGTTTGGATGCAGGAATTTAGTTGAGATGTGTTTGCGCTGCACCTCCCACGTAAATTGTCCGATTGACTGCTTCTTCACAAATCCCGTCATTATTTGGTTGAGAGAAGATCGATTGTCTTGGGTGTTGAGTGCATGTTGCATGTGAAAGAAGGTTAGAGCACACGTTTGCTTGTTCTTTATACAAGAGAAACACTTTAGTTGACTTCGTAAATGATAAGTATGAATGGAATCTGTTATAACACCGACATCGTTATTTGTGAGTGGAAATATAAGTTTCCTCTATTTCTTTTTCGAGTTTTCACGTAAAGATCTTCGCAGACGGAGTAAGTTCCTAGTTACTCAATGACTCGCAATGATTAATTAGTCAGGGAAAAATTATGTGATGTGTGTGGTGGAAGCTACGCGTGTTACGCACTGCCACAAACCCTCACTTGGTCGTCTGAATAAATGAAAGATGCCACGGTGTGTTGGCTGGATTTACAAGTATCGAAAATACCAAAAGTTTTCGTGGAAGTGGCGAAATCGATAAACGTGAAAGACTCTAGCGTTTTTTTCAAATTTGGAATTACATTCTTTATTCATCATCAAGTAGGTGATGGATGGAGGCTTTTTGGAAGTGCTAAATCGACGCCTATCTGGTGCAAGTGTTTAGGTATGATAACTTTTTTATTCACCACTAATTTATAGTCAGTAATGTTACATTGCTGCTAGAACGTAAAGGGACTGTGGCTTCTGCTCCGATAGATCACCAAACGTTTGTGGGGCGTAATCAAAAGACTATTCACATAAAAAAGAAAACTATGTATGTCTAGTCGTAAGGGAAGGATACATTTGAGATGGTGAATTGTGATTTCAACGCATTGAAGAATTTATCCGAACTTAAGTTGTGATGGATTCATTTCATAAACGGCTGCACAGTATAGCAGTGCAAGGGCTCAACTTGACCTGCTGTAGTGTATAAACAGAACAAGCAATACGGCTTTAAAAATACGTCCCCTCATTGGCACCCCCATAAGCGTATACTCGCGTTTTCCTTGTCACATTATCGAGCATGATGTTGATTACAGTACACCAACCTGTATCGGTGATATATTTCCAACCCTTTCGACTGCGGGGCGTTGTTGACTATCACATGGTGCCAGACACCTGTGGTTTATAACACTTGTTTGAAAGAGGCTTGACAGGAAGCAGCACCTTCCAGAAGTGCTGATTGGAAAAATTAAACATCAAATAATCTCCTAGAACTAAAGAGAATCAATACACGTAGCTAGTGTGAATGGGGGCATGCCATAATTTATCAGGTGCTGTACACATATAAACGATAATTGCACTGTTTATCTGCATGCGTATATGTTGCAGTGTAAAGTACTTGTGGCTTATGTTCAGGCATGTCCAGAGAAAATGACAGTGGGTCCTATGGTGAAGGAAGTATAGATTCAGGCCGTCAATAGTCGTAAGGGGTATGAAAGATTTTTTCTTGCGTGGAAAATTATGTCGACTATAGATACTGAGATTCGTTCCAGAACCACGGTCATAAAAAGGAGACATATCCAGTACATTGCTTTGCGTCAGACTGCGGCAGCAATCCTAATGTTTAAATGTAGTTAAGCCAACTGATTCGAACAAGATTGTGTCAAGGTATCTACAGAAATTTCTGAGAAAGCAAGTGTTCAAAGACAAGTTGAAGCAGACATTCCATCTCTGGTGGGAATGCTGTCACTCATCCGCCACTGTGGCGTTAGGACATCTTCAGTCTAGTAGCTGTACGACACCGGAAATTCCAGCCATTCTTCTCTTCTTAAGACACTGCTTTGAATTCTCTTTGTGTAATTGTTACGAATTTCCCATCTTTGCTTAGAAAGTGTTCTCTTTCCAAACAATAATAATGCTTTTATCATTAACAGTGTTTTTCCGAGTGTACACAGACACTGTAAGGGCTTTTAGCGGTGAGAACGTTTACTGTTTCTGAGATGAATGTTGAAAGCAGGACGCCACCATTTCCTGGAAGGGAACATGTGGTGTCTCGTTAGGACCACCAGGAAGTATGCAGTCTGTTTTATTCAGGGCTATTTTCGTATAAGGCTCCTACTTTGGCAAGAATTCCCATGCAGGCAAGCTTAGACATCAGGAAAGCTCCAACAAAAGCACCGGTCAACTATTTCTGCACCACTTCACGAATTCTGTGAAGGGACTGGTAAGTAATTGACGGGCTATCCGTTACATCTCTCTCAGCGCTGTATCTGCGGCTCTACATCATCGTGCCAGCATTGGTGCCTAGCTGAACATGTATTTCGACAGGTGTTTCTAAGGTGTCATGTATCAAAGATATGCCTCCGCTTCATCCTTGCGGGACCCGAACTGACACCTGCACTTGATTCGGCAGCTGACGGCCACGTCGTCACTTCGCAGGGGCTGCCAGTGCTCCCAGACTCATGAGAGTGTGTGCGGTAGAGTCCTATGCTCATGTGCGGTCCAGTGGACAGGGGACAGCAGGCGGTGTCTCCTTCGCGATCGAAAGGTTTTTAAGTGTGTGTAATTACGTGTGATGTGTGTTTCATGAATGTATTACTTGTGACTGATGTAATTACTTGTCACAAGACCATCTTTCCAAACACCAGAGAATGATGAGCAAGTGAAATCCAAGCCCCACAAACAGATTGTTTTCATAAAAGAACAATATTCCCTAGAATGTCCCTTCATGAGATCCTTCCTCTCCACCGCAGAGGCGCCAGTTTCCAGTTAGAGGGCACAGGGAGAGGGGATGCCGGCGAGGGGGGCAAGGATGGGGTGGCAGGTGTGGTGATCTATTTCCTGAAAAATGCCTTAAATAAAGAAATAAACTATATTCCATACACTGCTTTGAATCCCCTAAATTGTTTAAATAAACAATATACCACATATTGTCTAGATTGTTTTAATAGTATTCCATACACAGTAATGGATTTCTGGACAAATTCCTTAAGTAAATAAATACACTGAATTCCATACGCTGCCATAAATAGCTAAACAATATTCTATACATTGTAGAAATTATTTAAACAATATTCCATACACTACAATCGAATTCCCTCCAAATGACAGATCAACTGAGTCTTTTCCCCACCAGTAGCAGGGAGGGACGGTGGGAGGATTGGGGTTTACCAGAGGGAGAGGTTAATTAATTGATCAATTTAAGTAATCAATCAAATTAATAAGATAGAGAGGGGCTATTCTGATTGAACAGAAAGTGTACATGTAGAGGGAGGTGTTGAGGTCTTCTGAGGGGTGGGTGGAGCAGGGTAGCAATAGGATGCTTTTAGCAGAACAACAGGCTAAGTACCTGTCAATCAAAGGAGAACAGTAGGTTAAGAACTTGTCAATCAAAGGAGAACAATAAGTTTGCCCCTGAGTTAATACCTGCACCTGATGTAGGCAACCTACACTAATAAAATGCTCTATTGCTGCCGTTGTTCCACTACTTATGCCAATCTCCTTCACTTTGCTCCTCACCAGCCCCAGGACGCCACAAAGCCACGCCACGAGACACCGAACCAAAGTTACACAAGCAATGATGGATCTGCTCGCGACGAACCGCTAGATCATTTTGTCTTTGCAAAATGTGAGAATAAAGCTAAGTTAAAAGCCTACATGGATTCTCATAGAAACAAGACTAGTAAGATCGTAGCAAAGAGTAATCGGAATCGTAGGCTCCCAACGAGCCATGGACCTTGCCGTTCGTGGGGAGGCTTGCGTGCCTCAACGATACAGATAGCCATACCGTTGGTGCAACCACAATGGAGGGGTATCTCTTGAGAGGCCAGACAAACGTGTGGTTCCTGATGAGGGGCAGCAGCCTTTTCAGTAGTTGCAGGGGCAACAGTCTGGATGATTGACTGATCTGACCTTGTAACACTAACCAAAACGGCCTTACTGTGGTGGTACTGCGAACAGCTGAAAGCAAGGGGAAACTACAGTTGTCATTTTTCCCGAGGCCATGCAGCTTTACTGTATGATTAAATGATGATGGCTTCCTCTTGGATAAAATATTTTGGAGGTAAAATAGTCCCCCATTCGGATCTCTGGGTGGGAACCACTCAAGAGGACGTCGTTATCAGGAGAAAGAAAACTGGCATTCTACAGATCGGAGCGTGGAATGTCAGATCACTTAATTGGGCAGATAGGTTAGGAAACTTATAAGGGAAAATGGATAGGTTGAAGTTAGATATAGTGGGAATTAGTGACGTTCGGTGGCAGGAGAAACAAGACTTTTGGTCAGGTGAATACGAGGTTATAAATACTAAATCAAGTAGGGCTAATGCAGGAGTAAATTTAATAATGAATAAAAAAATTGGAGTGCGGGTAAGCTACTACAAACAGCGTAGTGAATGCACTGTTGTCGCCAAGATACACGAAGCCCACGCCTACTACAGTAGAGCAAGTTTAATGCCTACTAGCTCTGCAGATGATGAAGAAATTGATGAAATGTATGATAAGATAAATGAAATTATTCAGGTAGTGAAAGGAGACGAAAATTAAATAGTCATGGGTGAACGGAATTCGACAGTAACAAAAGGAAGAGATGGAAACGTAGTAGGTGACTATGGATTGGGGCTAAGAAATGAAAGAGGAAGCCACCTGGTAGAATTTTCAGCAGAGCGTATCTTAATCATAACTAACACTTGGTTCAAGAATCATGAAAGAAGGTTGTATACAAGGAAGAACCATGGAGATACTAGAAGGTACCAGATAGATTATATAATTGTAAGACAGAGATTTAGGAACCAGGTTTTAAATTGTAAGACATTTCCAGGGGCAGATGTGGACTCGGACCACAATCTATTGGTTATGAACTGTAGATTAAAACTGAAGAAACTGCAAAAAGGTGGGAATTTAAGGAGACGGGACCTGGATAAACTGACTAACCCAGGGGTTGTACAGACTTTCAGGGAGAGCATAAGGGAACAATTGACAGGAATGGGGGAAAGAAATACGGTAGAAGAAGAATGGGTAGCTTTGAGGGATGAAATAGTGAAGACAGCAGAGGATCAAATAGGTAAAAAGACGAGGGCTAGTAGAAATCCATGGGTAACAGAATAAATACTGAATTTAATTGATGAAAGGAGAAAATACAAAAATTGTATTTTCTGAACTGAGCAGTTGCTTCTTCTGTCCAGTCAATATGCCTTCTGTCATTTTTAGTTGTTTCTTTCAGGTACTCATTCACCAAATCTTGGGTTCAGCAGCACATTCCAAATGTCGACAACAGAAACTGATGATCCGTAAGAACTGCCTAAGTTCACGAAATGGTTTCGGGTTCCTTGCAATTCGTTACTGACGCAACCCTTCCTGGACAGGTTTTGTTCCTCCACATGAAATTAAATGTCTAAGAGCGTTAGACAACATTTGTTATGGGACCATGCTTATTCAGCTGTTTAAAGAGTGAAATTAGGTGCACGACATGTTACTCAGGAGAAACAAATTCTATTAAAATATCATGGAAATACCGGAAACAGAATTCTTCTTCTCTTACCACTTCATGCTTAAACCTCTGAAATGTGCTAGGTGGATCATGGGGTCCGAAGGAAATATATCTAAATTCGTGAACACCAAAAGGTGTAATAGTGGCTGATATTGGTTTACCTTCTTCGACTAATGGGCTTATGGTAATATGCTTTCAGAAGGTCAGTCTTTGAAATGTCATTTTTATTTTGAAGCATAAAGTGTACATCAATAGCTCGAAAAAATAGATACCCTCTGTGAGAATCCTGTCATTCGGATGGTTATAATCTCCAGAATTAGATTTTCACTCTGCAGCTGAGCGTGCGCTGGTATGAAACTTCCTGGCAGATTAAAGCTGTGTGCCGGACCGAGACTCGAACTCGCGACCTTTGCCTTTCGCGGGCAAGTGCTCTACCAACTGAGCTACCCAAGCACGACTCACGCCCCGTCTTCACAGCTTTACTTCTGCCAGTACCTCGTCTCCAACCTTCCATACTTTACAGAAGCTCTTCTGCGAACCTTCCTCAGTGCAGCACTTCGTGAAGAAAGGGCTGCCATTCCCCGAGAAACGTTCCAGCACCGGATTGAGCGTATGTCTGCGAGAGTGGAAGGCTAAGGGTGGGTGAACAGCGTATTGAATTCCAGCATTGGAGATGGACGGCGCCACGGATTTCTAAGTCATTTTCAGCCAGGTGTCGGGAAACTTTTGATCATATGGTGTTTGTTGCCTAGACAAATGAATTTTCGAAATTTCATTACTCTACTTCAGTTATTTATTGGTGTTGCGTTTTTTCCGTCAGTGTAGTTCAATTTACTCGCCTCCATAGCTATAGGCCTACCAGCGATCGTAAATTGCGCTTCTGTATGACTAAAACAGGTGTCTGGTCTCTCCGTTGAAAACGGCGGGAGTTCAAAGCTTACATTATCAGTTACCATCTTATATTGAGAATCATTCTTTACATATCCATTTGCTGTTGACATTTACAGTATTTTTAAAACCAGTATTTAAAATGCATGTTGAAAATTTCACCACAATTCCGCTGCTAATTTCGTAATCTCGTCAGTGATGTCTGGATCAGAAATAACAAAGTTCATTAAGGACGCAATTTAACTTGGACTTTTCCATTTACTTCATTTTCTGCCACACACGCAAAGACTCTTAATTACAACAATCGTATGGTAACAACCTTCTTCTTTTGTTAAATCCCTAAGAATAATAATGCTACTCTGCCCCCATTATCACAGAAACATTTTACAAACAAATACAAATAGTAATTTGTCATGTTCACATATGACCTACCCATTCACCCAATATTCACCATGGTAAGTAATTGAGAAGATCTGGCCCGTTCCTTCAGCGTTGTAGAAACTGAGAACAAGTTCAGATCAACGCCAGACTTCTCCTAAATCGAACAGTGTGGAAATCCAGACAAACGGCAAATGCTTCCGGTTGGTTAGTGGTCAAACCGACCACCAACGATTGCTTGAAGAGGGCATTTCAGGTAATCGAAGCAGACTACAGCAGAAACACGTGAAACACTGCAAAGTTAGTCACGATTTTAGAAAGGCAAACATTTTGTGAGCAAAAATTGAAATGCAAGTGAGCTGACAACTGTCACTATGTAAGTTTGTGTAATCAAAATAAGTTTCGGTATTAGGTCGCGTCATTATGAAACGTAAAAATTTAAATGCCAATGATTTGACTGACATTGCATCGGTCCTCTTCAGCACGTCCTGAAGAGGACCGCTGCAAAGTCAATCGAAACATCTACCTAATACCCACAATGTTCTTCTTTTTCAAACGGCCGGCCGGTGTGGCCGAGCGGTTCTAGGCGCTACAGTCTGGAACCGCGTGACCACTACGTTCGCTGGTTCGAACCCTGCCTCGGGCATGGATGTGTGTGATGTCCTTAGGTTAGTTAGTTTTAAGTAGTTCTAGGTTCTAGGGGACTGATGAGCTAAGCAGTTAAGTCCCATAGTGCTCAGAGCCATTTGAACCATTTTTTTTTCAAACGGTTCGGTTATGCTACTCACTATGCAGAAGTAAATATGGAGGGCTCGGAAAAATTTCTCTTGCGTTAACTTCCCTGTTTATGAAACAGCATAAATTTGTTCAGACGTAAAAGAAGACAAATCACTACCAAATATCTGTAAACAGTAAAGTCTGTCATGCAGTTGCTTCTGTTGCACGCGTCAGAGCTCCATTATGCAGGGTGTTTCATAGTTCATGTAAAATACTTCTAGAGATTGTAGAGGGGAGTTAGTAGGTCAAGATTTACATGGGAAGCCACGTCTGAAAACGTCCTGTGTAAGTCATTGATCGTGATACTGAAAACAGTAAAGTGAATCTGAGGAACAACAGCATACCTAGTTTTGAAGCGCAGCGCGCCGTGAAAAGCTTATAAAGGGCTCGGACATTTTTTTTCGCTTGAGATTGTCAGAGTTTCAAACAATGTAAGAGATATTTCCTACGTAAGAGTGACGTGGTGCGTTATTGGGGCGCCCCGTCTATCGTTTTCCGATTAAACGCATCTCCATATTGATGCAACCGTCAATAAACAGAGCTGGCAGTGGATGATGGAGTGCACATTTGCATGTCTACGTTCCATAAATGCTTCGCGCGCAGACTGGTCTTACAGGCTACACTTACAAGAACGGTGTTCAACAACCTCTCTTTCGAGGTACACATTCCTCACGATTCGCCATATTTATTTCAGCGTACTTTGTGGCCTGGGTCGTCAGTTTACCTAGAGGGCAGAAATTATTCAAGAGAAAGAACTTTACAAATTGGGCAAGTCAGTAAGGCTCTTATGGAAGCAGTTATTAGGCTTAGCATTGACTGACAGAGTGGTTGGATGTTCTCCTGAGGGATATCGTCACAAATCCTGTCCAATTGGTAGATTAGATCGTAAAAATTAAGAGCTAGTTTTAAGTTGCTACTCACAATGCTCCAAACGAGGTCGGATGACATTGCTGGCAACGGAAGGGTTTGTCAAGCACGAAGAGAAGCTACAAAAGTTCTAGCCGTGTGTGGGCGGCCATACAGTTGCTTATACACTCATGGAAATTGAAATAAGAACACCGTGAATTCATTGTCCCAGGAAGGGGAAACTTTATTGACACATTCCTGGGGTCAGATACATCACATGATCACACTGACAGAACCACAGGCACATAGACACAGGCAACAGAGCATGCACAATGTCGGCACTAGTACAGTGTATATCCACCTTTCGCAGCAATGCAGGCTTCTATTCTCCCATGGAGACGATCGTAGAGATGCTGGATGTAGTCCTGTGGAACGGCTTGCCATGCCATTTCCACCTGGCGCCTCAGTTGGACCAGCGTTCGTGCTCGACGTGCAGACCGCGTGAGACGACGCTTCATCCAGTCCCAAACATGCTCAATGGGGGACAGATCCGGAGATCTTGCTGGCCAGGGTAGTTGACTTACACCTTCTAGAGCACGTTGGGTGTCACGGGATACATGCGGACGTGCATTGTCCTATTGGAACAGCAAGTTCCCTTGCCGGTGTAGGAATGGTAGAACGATGGGTTCGATGACGGTTTGGATGTACCGTGCACTATTCAGTGTCCCCTCGACGATCACCAGTGGTGTACGGCCAGTGTAGGAGATCGCTCCCCACACCATGATGCCGGGTGTTGGCCCTGTGTGCCTCGGTCGTATGCAGTCCTGATTGTGGCTCTCACCTGCACGGCGCCAAACACGCATACGACCATCATTGGCACCAAGGCAGAAGCGACTCTCATCGCTGAAGACGACACGTCTCCATTCGTCCCTCCATTCACGCCTGTCGCGACACCACTGGAGGCGGGCTGCACAATGTTGGGGCGTGAGCGGAAGACGGCCTAACGGTGTGCGGGACCGTAGCCCAGCTTCATGGAGACGGTTGCGAATGGTCCTCGCCGATACCCCAGGAGCAACAGTGTCCCTAATTTGCTGGGAAGTGGCGGTGCGGTCCCCTACGGCACTGCGTAGGATCCTACGGTCTTGGCGTGCATCCGTGCGTCGTTGCGGTCCGGTCCCAGGTCGACGGGCACGTGCACCTTCCGCCGACCACTGGCGACAACATCGATGTACTGTGGAGACCTCACGCCCCACGTGTTGAGCAATTCGGCGGTGCGTCCACCCGGCCTCCCGCATGCCCACTATACGCCCTCGCTCAAAGTCCGTCAACTGCACATACGGTTCACGTCCACGCTGTCGCGGCATGCTACCAGTGTTAAAGACTGCGATGGAGCTCCGTATGCCACGGCAAACTGGCTGACACTGACGGCGGCGGTGCACAAATGCTGCGCAGCTTGCGCCATTCGACGGCCAACACCGCGGTTCCTGGTGTGTCCGCTGTGCCGTGCGTGTGATCATTGCTTGTACAGCCCTCTCGCAGTGTCCGGAGCAAGTATGGTGGGTCTGACACACCGGTGTCAATGTGTTCTTTTTTCCATTTCCAGGAGTGTATGTAAGCCCGTGGTCTAGCGGCAGCGTCTTTGATTCATTATGACAACGTGTGCGGTCCCAGGTTCGAATCCCGGTGCTGCTTAAATTTTGATTAATAATCAGCATTGGCGGTCGAAGGCTTCCGGCATAAGTAGTCACCCCTCATTTTGCCAAAGGCCTTGAGGAAAAGGTCGGAGGAGCGGAGAGAGGTTCAGCGCTTTCCCTTGTCCTAGGGGTGGGAAATTGCCCCTAAGGGCGCAGGAATCAGCAATGCATGAGGATGCAGAAGGCAGTGGGAAGCACTGCATTAAAGACACATAACGTGTATCCATAGGACATGTGGCCTGTAATTGAAGAAGTGTCATTATGATCTCTCCAATGGCAAAAGATTCCGGAACAGTTCCCCATTCGGATCTCCGGGAAGAGATTGCCAAGGAGGAGGTTAAAATGAGAAAAAGACTGAATAATAAACGAAAGGATAATGTTCTACGAGTCGGGGCGTGGAATGTCAGAAGCTTGAACGTGGTAGGGATACTAGAAAATCTGAGAAGGGAAATGCAAAGACTCAATATAGATATAGTAGGGATCAGTGACGTGAAATGGAAAGAAGACAACGCTTTCTCGTCAGATGAGTACAGGGTAATATCAAAAGCAGCAGAAACTAGTAAAACGGGAGTAGCATTCGTTCTGAATAGGAAGGCAGGGAAGAGAGTGTGTTACTGTGAAAATTTAAGTTATAGGGTTGTTCTTATCGGAACGATGGCTCAGGTATACATGGCGACGTCGCTAGCTGAAGATGAAGTGATAGAGGAAGTGTATGAGGATTTTGGAAGGGTAATACAGTATGTAAAGGGCGATCAGGGACTGGAATGCAGTTGTAGGCTAAGGAATACAAGAAAATGTTACAGGAGAATGTGGACTTGGGACAAGGCTTGATAGACGAGAAAGACTAATTCATTTCTCTAACAACGTTGAGGTAGTAATAGCGAATACTATGTTCAAGAATCACAAGATCAGGAGTATACTTGTAAATGGCCGGGTGACATGGGAAGATATTAGTTAGATTACGCCAAGGTCAGACGGATTCCGAAATCAAATACTGGATTGTAAGGCGTGTCCAGGAGCAGATATGGACTCAGATCACAATTTAATAGTGATGAAGAGTAGGCTGAAGTGTAAGACATTAGTCAGGAAGAACCAATAGGCAAAGAAGTGGACTACAGAAGTACTAAGGAATGACGAGATACGGTTGAAGTTCTCTAAGGCCATTGATACAGCAATAAGGAATAGCCCAGTAGGCAGGACACTTGAAGAGGAATGTAAATCTCTAAAAAGGGCCATTACAGAAGTTGGGGTAGAAAACATAGGTACAAAGAAGGTAACTGCGAAGAGACTATGGGTAACAGACGAAATACTACAATTGATCGACGAAAGGAGGAAGATCAAAAATGTTCCGGCAAACTCGGGAATACAGAAATACAAGTCGCTGGGGAATGAAATAAATAGGAGGTAAAGGGAAGCTGTGACGGGATGGCTGCAGGAAAACTATGAAGACATCGATAAAGAAATGACTATCGGGAGGACAGACTCAGCATTTAGGAAAGTCAAAACAATCTTCGGTGACCTTAAAAGCAAGGGTGATAACATTAAGAGTGCAACGGGAATTCCACTGTCAAATGCACAGGAGGAGCGTATAGGTGGAAAGAATACATTGAAAGCCTCTATGAGGGGTAAGATTTGTCTGATGTGATAGAAGAAAAAACTGGAGTAGATTTAGAAGAGGTAGGGGATGCGGTGTTAGAATCAGAATGTGAAAGAGCTTTGGAGGACTTAAGATCAAATAAGGTAGACGAGATAAGTAACGTTCCGCCAGAATTTCTAATATCATTGGGGGAAGTGGCAACAAAACGACTATTCACGTTGGTGTGTAGAAAGTATGAGTGGCGATATACCATCTGATTTTCGGAAAAGAATCATCCACACAATTCCGAAGACGGCAATAGCTGACAAGTGCGAGAATTATCGCACAATGAGCTTAGTAGCACATGCATCCAAGTTGCTTACAAGAATGATATACAGAAGAATGGAAAAGAAAATTGAGGATGCGCTAGATGACGATCAGTTTGGCTTTAGAAAAGATAAAGCCACGAGAGAGGCTATTCTGACGTTGCGTTTAATAATGGACGCAAAACTAAAGAAAAATAAAGACACGGTCATAGGATTTGTCGACCTGGAAAAAGGGTCCGACAGTGTAAAATGGTGCAAGATGTTCGAAATTCTGGAAATAGCAGGGGTAAGCTGCAGGGAGAGACGGTTCGATACAATATGTACAAAAGCCAAGAGCGAATAGTAAGAATGGACGACCGAGAACAAAGCGCTCGTATTAAAAAGGGTGTAAGACCAGGATGTATACTTTCGTCCCTACTGTTCAATCTGTACATCGAGGATGCAATGATGTAAATGAAACAAAGGTTTTGGAGTGGGATTAAAATTCAGAGTGAAAGAATATCAATGATACGATTCTCTGATGACATTGCTATCCTTAGTGAAAGTGAAACGAGATCTGCTGAACGGAATGAACATTCTAATCAGTACAGAGTATGGACTGAGAGTAAATCAAAGAAATACGAAGGTAATGAAGAGTAGTAGAAATGAGAACAGCAAAAAACTTAACATCAGGGTTCATGGTCACGAAGAAGTTGATGCTAAAATAACCAATAACGGACGGAGAAAGGAGGACATCAAAAGCAGACAAGCAATGCCAAAAATTGCATTCCTGGCCAAGAGAACTCTATTAATATCAAATATCGGCCATAACTTTAGGAAGAAATTTATGATAATGTACGACTGGAGTACTTCATTGTATGGTAGTGTAAAATGGATTGTGTAAAACCGAAACAAAAGAGAATCGAAGCATTTGAGACGTGGTGCTGCAGTGGAATGTTGAAAAGTAGGTGGACTGATGAGGTAAGGAATGAGGTGGTTTTGCGCGGAATCGGAGAGGAAAGCAATATATTGAAACACTGATAAGGAGAAGGGACAGGACGATAGGACATTTTAAGAAATGAGGGAATGACTTCCTTGGTGCTAGAGGCAGCTGTAGAGTGCAAAAACTGTGGCTAAAGACAGAGATTGGAATACATCTAGCAAATGTTTGACGACATAGGTTGCAAGTGCTACTCTGAAATGAAGAGGTTGGCACAGGAAAGGAATTCGTGGCAGGCCCCATCAAACCAGTCAGAGGACTGATGACCAAAAAAAGAAAAAAGTCAGGACGGCTTGTCATGAAGGGCTACACAACGGGGCACACAGCTCTGCTGTAAGAGTCCCACGTGTGAAAACTGATGTGATCCTGCTATGAAAATGAATGACAGCCCAGTAGTCCAGGTTGTCGAATCTTACAATGGGCGACAGTCGGGTTGGTATCCTACCACTTTCTGGCCATGTCCAGACATATTTTTGCTGGTCATCGGGGCTCAGTTTGAAACATAAATCATCACTGAAGGCATTTCTACTCCATTCAGTGAGACTCCAGGCCGAGCACGCGTCTGGAGATGCCCCAGAGAGCCAAAAGGCCTGAAAACCAGGAGTGATGGTCTGTAGCAGCTTTTTTTCACAGCAGAACCCCTTTGGTCGTCATCTGCTGCGCTCTTGGAGCACAGTCGTACTTTAACGATATTCTACGTCCAGTTTTGTTGTCATTGGTGACAAGTCATTCTGGTATTACATTTCAGGAAGAGAGAGCCTACCTGCTCACGAGAATTTCTACTGCTTGTGTTGCTGCCTGCCAAACCCTACATTAGCCAAAAAGTTCGCCAGATCTCCCCAACTGAGAAAGTTTAGTGCATTATGGGCAAGGCCCTCCAGCCGTTTCGGGATTTTTCACAATGTAATGCACCAGTTGGACAGAATGTACTTCAGGAGAACAACTAACAACTCTGTCAGTCAGTGCCAAGACGAAAAACTGTTCGTATAAGGGCCAGAGATGCACCAACGTGTTATGTACTTGCTCCAGTTTTGAACTTCTATGTCTTGAATAAGTTTTCATTATTTTCTGAAACTGTAATCAGTTATTTGTCTGTACAGATACATCACATCTGTCGATCTGTCATATTTGGACAAGTACTTTATGGTATTTCGGTTTAATTTTTTCTTTTTTTAGTGAGTGTTTTAACCCTTTGTACACCATGGTTTCTGAGGTCAGATTAGCGTCCAGCCCAGCCTTTGCCTGACAGAGATTGGAAAATAGGCAAAAAACAACACTGTTACTTTTTATTTTATCAGCACAACCGTCGTTAGACCTAATGCACTTACTTTATCCTTGTTTAGCTAACCTGCCAGTCACGTAAGCTTCCACGATATGAGTTTAACTATGCGAACATACCACATCATAACGTCCGATTTTTCGTATTTCACGCTAATAATAATAACAATAGTTATGTAAACGGATATTTTCCATAAACAACAATCATTGTTCCCCTGTAGACTCTAGTTGGAAAAGAAAGGATTGCCTCAGCGTAATAATGCCATCACTTCATTCTCGAAAAAATCTTTATAATCTGAACAATTATTCACAAACACATCCAAAAATTCAACTGCAACATATAATTTATAAGGTATAATTTTAAAATCGTGTTTTATTACAACTCATCAAATTTGTTATTTTATAATGTAGGCCGTACTGAATTGAGATCCTATTGTCTGTCCAAAGTAGCGACCACATGGTCTCTGCCAAAGGGGAGGCGTCTCGTGACACATGTGGTATCGCTACATGACTCCATTACATCACAACCTATGCCAAATCAGTAACTAGTGGACTAACATCAATATCCTGTGCTCGATTGCTTAAGAAATAGATACCACTAAGGTCATCGCCCTTTCCAAGAATGATATGACTCTAAAAACTCCCCATGTCTAATACCACCGATAGTAGTAGGGTAACCTTGGTTCTGAGACAATTTGTTAGTGTGGACAGCATGCATTCAAGGGCAGACTTGATTAATTTATGACCCCCCACCCCTTAAGCTCTTGTTCTGTTAATTGATTTATGACCCTCTGGGGGTTGATTTATGGCCCCCTGGGAAAATCTATGTTGCCACCACCTAATGCATTTTTAGGGGATTGGCGCTACTCACATCTGCTCACCACACGAGTCAGCTGACAATGTGGAAGCTGACAGTGGTCACAGGGTGCAGTCGAACATAGTGGAGTGTCTTGGACACAGGTGCTTGGTGCAGCCCAGTAAAGTGGGTGGTGTGTAGGTATGCAATACTCTGCAGTTGATGTGAAAGATTTTTAACAGTGTAATTATGTGTGGTGAGTGTTTCATGATGGTATTCCTTGCACATTCAGAAAAAATGATCTATTTAATTACTTGTTTTCAATGTATTTTACAAGACCTGCATCTCCCAATACAGCAGAGAATGATGAGCAAGAGAGATTCAACTCCTCTGAATTGAATTTTATGAACAAACAACTTATCCTTTCCTATGTATTTGAATTTCCTGTCGTGAGATCCTTCCTTTCCAGCACAGATTAAGTCTTTTTACCACAAATTTACAAGTTCAGAGTGGGATGGGAGACTGGAGGATTTACTGGAGATAGAAGGGTTAATTAATTTATTGATTTAACGAATTAGTCAATTAATTTTATATCAAATATTTGTTTTTATGCACAAGGGGTACAGGAGAGAGTTTGAGGTTTCCACAGTGGTGGGGGACGAGGAGGAGAGGTGGGAAGGTGTCGGGAGTTTTCAGGACAGATTTTCCCCAGGGGTCATAAATCGACCCACAGGGATTCATAAATCAATTAACAGAACAATAGGTTAAGGGGAGGGGGGAGAGGGTCATAAAACCATTCATATTTGCCCCTGAATGTAAGGAACCCACACTATCAAATTTGCTCAGAATAAAGGTTACCCTACTGGTGATGGGTTTCTAAGGGGATCATAAACAACTTAGCAGAACAATAGGTTAAGAGATAGGGGTGACAAATCTATCTGCTGTTACAATTTAATTAATTTGTATATCAATTTGATGTCAAAAGTGGTGTAGCGGCACTGTTACGCCACTACTACCGATATGAAGCCAGGAGGAATATAGTTATTCTGAGGTGAATAGGTGAGCCGTTCGATACACCACAGTTAATAGCGAAAGATATTTCCCTTCCATTTTTTTAAAATCGGAAATGATAATATCCTAATGACCTTAGGTATACTAAAGATAAAATTTCATTTCAACAGGATTCGTCTTTTCTTCACTTCACAGAAATAGGGCCTCTGTGGTTGTTTAGTTTCTTCCTTGTTCATGTATGTTTCAGAAGTACATTTCCACCGAATGATTCATTTCCTGAAACAAGTACATCTGTCAAATTAATGTTTTCTAATCTATACAGATACCGGAACATGTGAATGTGAGAGTGTACCTTATATGGGGAACGGATTGGACATTCCTACATTTTCAAACCGCTCAGCTTCTACATTTCGAAATCAAGTATGATGACAATAAAATGACTTCTGGTAAAACTATGTACATTGTTAGTCCACTTCAACAATGACTGTTCCTCTAGCATGTTTTTAATACAATTTGTGTAGATGATCTGCGTAATATGCGCTTGATTATCTTTGATTCCTTACAAGAAGATAATTAAAATGAGTACGTTGGTCACAGTAAAGTCAGCAATGAGATCGATTGCACCCACTTTGGTGAATGGTTTTACAGACATTATCCAATCCCTTCTATTCGTGGTTCACCCCAGGCTTCAAGTGGTGGATCCCCATCTTACCCGCAGAAACAAATTGGTGCCCAGAATGACGTATGTCTCAGTATTGTGTTACAGTTCGTTGATAAACTGAAAAGCGAGCAGTGATTGTGGCCTTTTGCAGAAGAACGAGAGGAATACTAAGAATATGAATAAGAACCAGTGTGCTATGTAGCAGAGCAGTGTAGCGTGCTATGATTTACGCAAATTTTTTGGGATTTTGTTGATGTTGTTTCTTACCTTAGTCATGTTAGTTACTAATTTCTGTATTCCTTATATTTTAATGCATTTAGTGGAAAATATAACTCCCAGGCGTGTCTGAATACTGCGTTGCGGAAGGGTCGGTGTGACATTCTGAAACACGAGAGTGAGTACTCACTTGTTGGCTTTTCCGTTTACCGACATACTATAAGGCTGATGGTACACTCTTCTTTTCTCCAACGATCACTTTTTTATGCAACTGGTTGCTGATTATTTCAATGAATGTGTTATTCAATAAATGCTTGCCATTGTAGGATGATTGTTTACTGTACCACCCCCCTCGGCCCTATGTTCTGGTTGCCTTTTACTTTTCCATCGCGAGTGTATATACTCAATGCGCAGAAAAAAGCTGTAGAACTATATCGAAGTACCGTAGTTTTCTCTACTGCGACGCGTAACTTTGAACTTTGTCTTCAAGATGCGTACAATCTCCGTTTGCAACGGTGTGAAAGCGTCGTGCCCGCCCTGCGACGTCACCCACTGGCACGGCGACACATCAGCTGGAATGTGTCGACACATGGGAAGAAAGGACCCTGCTCAGAAACTCATGTAAATTGTAAGGTTGGCTAATGATGTGGCATTGGCACCAAATTTCACCACAATTCTGCTCAAAATCAGGGTGGACGTGTTGCACGATGGGAAGGTCGTGACCCCCCCTCCCTCCTCCCACCCCTCCCCCTCCCACCCCTCCCCCTGTTACTTGCATTTCACTGCTCTTCATGCCTCTGCGAAGGAGATCAGAACCGCGACACCCAGCAGTTTTCTTGTGTATGGCCCAGGATAACATTCCAAACTGTAAGAAAACCATCCAATAGCTAAGATCGCATAAAACATTCTTTATTTAAGACATCGGGTTTCAACCGACTGTTGTAACCGTCGGGCTTTAAAGTCTTTTTGTTGTAAACGTGTTCATTTTACGCTGAACCTCATGCACAAACTGTCAAGCTCATTATAAAAGGTTTGCCATCGCTAGAATATTTAAAAACGTAACGCACCTTGCGCAAAAGGCCATCTCAGACACATCGCCCCTAAGAATCGGTAGAAAAAGACCTCAGGAGTTGACATAAAAGGCGTCAGTGAAACCTCTCCTTACCTTGGTCTGTTCATTCCCACACATTTCATGGTCGAAAACAAGAGTTCGCAGTGCGTTGAGCAGCAGGACGACGTTCTTGGCAATGTTCGACACTGCTGACAAATCCGTGGATGATTCAGCCGTACTCGAGGGACATCGTGGGACTGCCACCTCATTGAACGATGACCACCTTGGAGTGTAGGTCTGGTATACAGGATGTGAACTACTGGAGGCTGTTCAAAATCATTCGTCAAAGTCTGAACATGATCTGAGGGCGTTTATGCTCTTTCAGCCCTCCTCTTTCTTGCCTTCCTGTGGCATCTGCCTTCTAAGACCTCCGGTCTGGCAACACCTTCTGTGCCAACCAGTACAACTGTTGAGTGTGTTAAATATGTACCTGTCATAGACTTCAATAGCCATTCAGCTGTGTGTCGCCTTCAGGCCGTTATGGTGGCTGAGGGCAAGCCACCCCTTCGACAAACCTTACGTGGAATTGCCTACCCTCAGGCGACCGAACAGCCGCAAGGGACCTCACGTGTGAATGTGTGTCGAGGTCTCTGATAAGTAAATTTTCAGTGTGCTGAACGGTGGTGCCTGGGTGGTACCGAGAATGTTGCCGAACAGGGGAGGGTCTCAGAGGTACCTGTTTATTTACGCAACCGCCAGTGTTGCACTCCTCTGTGATCACGCCTTGGGGCAGCGCAAAGCAGGCATAAAAACCCTTTGCTGCTTCGGATCACTTTCGAATTTCGTCGAATGGTTTTGAACACTCCATAATTGTTCCACTCTGTATACCAGTGTAATTACTGTGGCCATGCTACATTCCAAAGAGGTCAGATCACGTTCAGTAGGATTGCTAATATTACTGCACATTCAATAATTTCATTCCTCTTGATGTGCTTCTTTCATGTAGTCCGAGTCCTTTATAGGTCTTAGATTATTAATCGATTGTTTATTAACCTGTGCAGCTACAATCGTAGCAGCACTTTGCTCCATAATAATAATATATCGTAAAGTAACCCAATAAGTTCACAGACTATTTCGGTTTTATTGCAACTCTGTCTTCATGCATTTCAGTATCCTTTCAATAGCAGCTTCTACGGGTCTGCTGGTAATACAGGGGTAGGACAAAAATATGGCAACACCACGGGAAGTGCACTCTTGAACATATAAACAGATGCTAACCTAGGTGCAGGTCTTACAGTTGTATTTGATCACGAACGTGTTCAAATGGGTGTGAAATCTTATGGGACTTAACTGTTAAGGTCATCAGTCCCTAAGCTTACACTACTTAACTTAAATTACCCTAAGGACAAACACACACACCCATGCCCAAGGGTGGATTCGAACCTCCGCCGGGATCAGACTCACAGTCCACGACTGCAGCGCCTTAGACCGCTCTGCTAATGCCGCGCGGCGTTCACGAACGGCACGTACATAGAGAAAGTGGAAAAGCATCTTCCATTAACTCACAACGCGAATGAAATTGTATCGAGTGTTTGTAAACAACGGTCGCTAAAGATGACCGTGACGAATAATAGGAGTACGATAGCTGCGAAAGGCATTGCACAACTGTCGCAATCGCGAACCCTGTCAGCACCAAACCAACACGAAAGGAGATCCAAAAGGTAGGAAATGCAGGACGAGGAGATATTCCAAAACCACTTATTAGTGAATCAAACGCCCGTAATGGGAAAACTTCATGTCGAGACCATAAGTCTTCTTTCACATTCTCTACCGAGCGAGGCGCCGCGGTGGTTAGCAGTCTCGGCTCTCATTCGGGAGGATGACGGTTCAAACTCGCGACTGGCCATCCTGATTTAGGTGTTCAGCTTCAGGCAAATGCCGGGATGATTCCTTTGAAAGGCCACGGTCGACTTCCTTCCCCATCCTTCCCTAATCCGATGGGACCGATGACCTCGCTGTTTGGTCCTCTCCCCCCAAATAACCGACCAACCATCACACTATTTCCAAATTCCGGACCAGGTTACGCCCCGAAAGTGTAGTATTTGGGGGGTTCCTTGACGATTTGGGCAGCCATATCGTCTTATTCCATGGACTGTAAGGCAAACTCTCCAGGGTCACGTCCTATTCTGGCTCATCAGGCCCATACCACGGGCTAATGTTCGTTCCTGAATAATGCTGTTGTGTTCGAAGATGACAAGGTACCTGATCACATTGACCGCATTATCCAAGTCTGGTTTTGTGAGCGCGAGGATCAACTGTCGCATCTTCTCTACACATCACAGTCACCAGATTTATATAGTATTGAGCTTTTGCGGTTTACTGTGGAGAGAAATATACGTGATCGCTACGCACCTTCATTATCTATCGTTGCCAGGCCTTACCTCTATTTTGCAGGATGAATGGTACAACAGACCCTTGACAAACACGCATGACCTGTATTGATTGATTCCGGGAGCACTGGAAACTGTTTCGAATGATAACGGGTTTACTACACCGTGTCACACATGGTAATGTGTTGTGTAATTGAGAAACAGTCATGGCAAAAGATCCGGACTAGTGCCACATTTGGACTGCCAAGGGGAAGCTGAACTTCAGAATAAGTTCAAATAGCCAATGAACGGATAACGATCTACGAGTTGGAGTGTGAAATGTTGGAAGATTGAACGTCACAGGAAAGCTAAAAAACATGAAAAGGGAAATGCTAACGGCTAATTTTAGAGTGTCGGTAAAGAGGAATGGAAAGGAGACGGATTATAGGTCAGATTAATGAAGGGTAACATCAACAGCAGGTGGAAACAGTGTAACGGGAGTTGGATTCATTGTGAATGGGAAGGTACTGCATAGAGTGAGCTACTGTGAATAATTCGCGATACGGTTGTTCTCGTCATAATCGTCAGAAAACAAGCATCGACGACAATAGTATACATACCAAAGCCGCTAGCAGAAGATGAAGAGACAAAGTGTGTGAGGATACTGAACGGGTAATTCAATACGTAAAGGGAAATAGAAATCTAATTGTCAAGCGGGACTGGAATGCGGTTGTTGAGGAAGGAGTAGAAGAAAGGGTTACAAGAGAATAAGGACTTGATCGTAAGAATTACAGAAAAAGAAGAAGACTGATTTCTGCAATAAATTTCATCTAGCAATAGCGAATACTCTGTTCAAGAATCACATGTAGGGGAGGAATACTTCGAAAATGCTGGGAGAAATGGGAAGATTCCAGTAATATATTGGATTGTAAGGCGTGCCGAGAAGCAGAAGTAGACTCAGATCAGAACTTAATAATAATGAAGAGTAGTCTAAAGTTTTAGAGCTTAGCCAGGGAGAATCAATGCACGAAGTATTGATAGACGGATTTACTAAGCAACGAGAAGATACATTTGAAGTTCAAAAAATGGTTCAAATGGCTCTGAGCACTATGGGACTTAACTTCTGACGTCATCAGCCCCATAGAACTTAGAACTACTTAAACCTAAAGAACTTAAGGACATCACACACATCCATGCCCAAAGCAGGATTCGAACCTGCGACCGTAACGGTCGCGCGGTTCCAGACTGAAGCGCATAGAACCACTCGACCACCTCGGCCAGCTATTTGAAGTTCTCTGAGGCTATAGATATTGCGAAAATGAATAGCTCAATAGGCAGTACAGTCGAACAGCACATCTCTAAACAGACAATCACAGAAGCTGGAAAGAAAAGCACAGAAATAATGAAGATAACGGCGAAGAAACTATGGGTAACAGAAAAAATACTGCAGTTGATTCACGAAAGAAGGAAATACAAGGGTACTCATGAAAATTCATGAATAAAGAAATACAACTGACTTAGGAATGAAATAAATACGAAGCGCAGGGAAACTAGGGCGAAATGGCCGCTTGAAAAATGTGTAGAAATCGAAAAAGAAATGATTGTCGGAATCACTGAATCAGTATATGGAAAAGTGAAAACAGTCTTTGGTGTAATTAAAAGCAAAGAAGGTAACATTAAGACTGAAATGGGCATTCCATTGTTAAATACAGAGGAGAGAGAGAGGGCGGTTGGAAAGAGGACATTGAGGGCCTCATTGAGGGGGACGACTTGTCTGGTGGTGTGACGAAAGAAGAAAGGAGTCGATAGGGAAGAGATAGGTGATCCTGTATTAGAATCAGAATTTAGGGAAGACTTAGACATCAAAAAGGGGTTGATAACATTTCACAGGAATTTATAAAATCCTTCTGGGAAGCGAGAAAAAAAAGACGTGATTGTTCACGTTGGTGTGTAGAATGTATGAGACTGACGGTACGCAATCAGACTTTCGGGAGAACATCATGCACACATTTCCGACTTTAGCAAATTCCACAAATGCGAGAAATATCACACACACTGAAACTCATTCATCCAAGTTCATTACAGGAATAATACACAGAAGAACAGAAAAGAAAACTGGGAATCTCTTAGACGACGATCCGTTTGGCTTCAGACGAGGTAAAGTCAGCAGAGGGTTAGTTCTGACGTTGCGTTTGATAATTGAAGCAATACTGAAGAAAAATGAAGACACGTTCCCAGTATTCGACGCCCTGGAAAAGAGTTCGACAATGTCAAATGATGCAAGATGTTTGAAATTCGGAGGAAATAACTACAGAGAAGACAAGTAATATACAACATTTACGAGGGCAGTTCAAGAAGTAATGGAACACATTTTTTATCTCGGCCAATTTTGGTTGAAAAAACCGGAAATTTCTTGTGGAATTGACTTCCGACAGGTGACAGCGCTGTACGGAGCTGTTAAAATGGCGTCTGTAACGGATGTGCGTTGCAAACAACGGGCAGTGATCGAGTTTCTTTTGGCGGAAAACCAGGGCATCTCAGATATTCATAGGCGCTTGCAGAATGTCTACGGTGATCTGGCAGTGGACAAAAGCACGGTGAGTCGTTGGGCAAAGCGTGTGTCATCATCGCCGCAAGGTCAAGCAAGACTGTCTGGTCTCCCGCGTGCGGGCCGGCCGTGCACAGCTGTGACTCCTGCAATGGCGGAGCGTGCGAACACACTCGTTCGAGATGATCGACGGATCACCATCAAGCAACTCAGTGCTCAACTTGACATCTCTGTTGGTAGTGCTGTCACAATTGTTCACCAGTTGGGATATTCAAAGGTTTGTTCCCGCTGGGGCCCTCGTTGTCTAACCGAACACCATAAAGAGCAAAGGAGAACCATCTGTGCGGAATTGCTTGCTCGTCATGTGGCTGAGGGTGACAATTTCTTGTCAAAGATTGTTACAGGCGATGAAACATGGGTTCATCACTTCGAACCTGAAACAAAACGGCAATCAATGGAGTGGCGCCACACCCACTCCCCTACCAAGAAAAAGTTTAAAGCCATACCCTCAGCCGGTAAAGTTATGGTTACAGTCTTCTGGGACGCTGAAGGGGTTATTCTGTTCGATGTCCTTCCCCATGGTCAAACGATCAACTCTGAAGTGTATTGTGCTACTCTTGAAGAAACGACTTCAGCCGGTTCGTAGGCACAAAAATCAGAACGAACTTCTTCTTCATGACAACGCAAGACCTCACACAAGTCTTCGCACCCGAGAGGAGCTCACAAAACTTCAGTGGACTGTTCTTCCTCATGCACCCTACAGCCCCGATCTCGCACCGTCGGATTTCCATATGTTTGGCCCAATGAAGGATGCAATTCGTGGGAGGCACTACGCGGATGATGAAGAAGTTATTGATGCAGTACGACGTTGGCTCCGACATCGACCAGTGGAATGGTACCGTGCAGGCATACAGGCCTTCATTTCAAGGTGGCGTAAGGCCGTAGCATTGAATGGAGATTACGTTGAAAAATAGTGTTTGGGGAATAGCCTGGTGTATTTCAATGCTGAATAAAACAACCCCTGTTTCAGAAAAAAAATGTGTTGCATTACTTATTGAACTGCCCTCGTACAGTAAACAAGTGGCTACAGTAAAACTATAAGACCGAAAACCAAAGCGTTGGAATTAAAAATGTGTAAAACAAGGGTATAGTCTTCACCGCTACTCTTCAGTCTACACATCAAAGAAGCAATGAAGTTTCAGGAGTGAGATTAAAATTCAAAGTGAAAGGATATCAATGATACGATTCGCTGATGACGTTGTTATACGCAGTGACCGTGGAAAAGTATTAGGTGATATCCTGAACGAAATGAACAGGCTAACGAGTACAGAATGCGGGCTAAGGGTAAACCGAAGAAAGACTAAAATAATGGGAAGTATCGAAAATGGAAACAGTGATAACTGGGTTCAAAAATGGTTCAAATGGCTCTGAGCACTATGAGACTTGACATCTGTGGTCATCAGTCCCCTAGAACTTAGAACTACTTAAACCTAACTAACCTAAGGACATCACACACATCCATGCCCGAGGCAGGATTCGAACCTGCGACCGTAGCAGTCGCGCGGTTGCGGACTGCTAGAACCGCTAGACCACCGCGGCCGGCTGATAACTGGGGATCACGAAGTAGACGAAGTTAAGAAATTCTGCTACCTAGACAGAAACACAACTCATAACGGACGGAGCAAGGAGGGCATAAAAAGGAGATTTGCGTTGGCAAAAATGGCCTTCCTCGACATAAGACGTCTACCAGTACCTAACGTAGGTCTTAATTTCAGAAACTAATTTCTGAATATATTCGTTCCGAGCTCAGCCTTGTATGACGAGCTATCCTCCTAGGTGTTGGAGTGATGGACTCTCTGAGGACTTTGATTCGAAAGTAGTACTGATCGGCGCGTTCATGGAAAATGGTTCAAATGGCTCTGAGCACTATGCGACTTAACTTCTGAGGTCATTAGTCGCCTAGAACTTAGAACTAATTGAACCTAACTAACCTAAGGACAACACACACATCCATGCCCGAGGCAGGATTCGAACCTGCGACCGTATCGGACGCTCGGCTCCAGACTGTAGCGCCTAGAACCGCACGGGCACTCCGGCCGGCTGCGTTCATGGACTTAATGATCCACGAAGTATTTCTTTTAATACTGAAAGGTTGAGAGTGCTGAACGGCTGTACGGCTTTGCTGGGAGAGTATCGCTTTTCTGCGATGACACACATCCTCTATAGCCAGAACCTTGGAACTAGTGGAACCAAGAAGCTAGCTGAATGGACGGGGTTCTAGTGAAGAAAGACAGCGAAATTCCTTGAATGCAGGAGTTCCCACGGAAATCTGCGTGTGGTGTCTCGTGATATTCTGTACCTGTTGGCACTGAACTGAATTCTTGTTTTATTATTGTTGAGAAATATCTGCGGGAGTTCTTAGAAGCATATTCGGGAGCCCTGTGTGGTCTGCTCGCGGCGTACATGTTCCATTCCTGTAGTCGCATCTCGGAATCCATCGTGATAGAGGTTAGACAGCTACAGGGTTTATAGTTACTGACTTTGGAGTAGTGAGAAATTAAACCTTGTTTCGCGGCTCAAAGCGAGACTAGCGACTTTATGTAGACTAATTAGATAGCGTAGCAGAACAGATAATTAATCCCGGTCCGCGAGCATACGTTTCCGACTAAATCTGCGGAGCAGTCCCTTGCGCACTTTGCTCTGCACGCCTCACGTCACCAGGAGAGCGCGATTCTTCCCACGATCGCAAGCGTGATTGTGCGCGACGCCTCGGAAGTTCCGAAGTACGAACGAAAGGAAAGTTCTGCAACACGTTATCTTTATAACTGTTTTCAAGGGATAAAACGTCCTCACTGATGCCCTCATGGTGTCGAGAAGAATGAAAATGGTTAAGTTCCTAACAAGCTGTAACGGCTGACAAAGCTACGAGAGTGTTCAATAAGAAATGGAAAACATTTTTATCGGTCATTTCCGGTTGAAAAATGTGGAGTTTGCTGTCGGGCATCGTGCAGTATTCCCGAGCAGTGCTGTAAGTAGCCTTCAAAATGGCATCTGTCAGGGAGGTGTTTTTTCAAGCAGAGAGCTATCACTAAGTTTCTCCTGGCGGAAAAGAAAGGATATCAGATATTCACAGGCACTTGTAGAACGTCTACGGATGTCTGGCTGTGAGTGCAAGCACGATGAGTCATTGAGTGAGGCGTCTGCCATCACTCCAACAAGGTCGCGCAAGCCTGTCCGATCTCCTGTGTGCCAGCCCCGGCTTCGGTCAACACTCCTACAGTGTTGGAACGTGCGGACACTCTCGTTCGAGGTGATCGAGAAAACATATCAGATACCTTGCTACCTGCTGGACGTCTCTGCTGGTACTGCTGACACACTCGTCCATTTCTCTGCCTCGTGATGACTGGGTGTTGTATGATGTCCTTAGGTTAGTTAGGTTTAAGTAGTTCTAAGTTCTAGGGGACTGATGACCATAGCTGTTAAGTCCCATAGTGCTCAGAGCCATTTGAACCAAGCCACACTCGTCCACCAGCTGGGCTACTCATTGGTGTGCGCGCACTGGATTCCTCACTGCCTAACAGATCATACAGAGCAACGAAGGGCCATCTGCGCAGAACTGCTTGCGCGTCACGAGACTAATGGTTGCAATTTTTCGTCGAACATCATCATAGCCGATGAAAGTAACTTAGAATTGGATATCCTCGGTGTAGCGAAGCAGCTTAAAACACTTAAGAGTGTATACCATTCAGGTTCCGTTCATACATTGATGCAATAGCTCCATACATAGCAATCATATACGAGGTGCGACAATAAAGTAATGAGACTTTGCAAGATGTGGTAACCCTGAAGGCTCGCCTAGGCACAACATCTTCGATCTTGGTCTCTGAGCTGCTTCTAGTCCAAGCAGCTTATTAATTCAACTGATTAGTCGTGAGTTTTGCTGTAATAAGTTAACACGTGTTTTTGTCTCTCGTCATGGAAATGTAAACGCATAATATTGCGCAACGGTATGCCATTTCTTCTTGCGTTAAATTGGATGAAAACGTGACGACAATTTACGGCAAGCTTCAGAAGGCTTTTGGATAGGAGGTTATGTCAAGAGCTCAAGTTTCTCGTTGGCATAAAATGTTTAGTGATGGCAGAACGAATGTGGAAGATGAAGACCGCAGTGGACGACCCTCAACCTCACGGATGGATGTCAGCTTGGCCAGGGAGCGTGAACTCGTAGGATGTGATCGAAGATTATCCGTGAAAATGATTGCAGAAGAACTGAACATCAATCGAGAAACAGTTGCTCTAATAATAACTGAAGATCTTGGTATGAGAGAGATTTGTGCAAAAATGTTCCCCAAAAATCTCATACCACAACAGCGAGAAATACAGAAGGATGTGGCAGCCGATCTTATAGAGCAAACGGAAATCAATCCAGAATTGTTGAGCTGTGTTATCACTGGTGATGAAAGTTGACTATTTAAGTACGCTCCAGAGACAAAACGCCAAAGGTCGCAATGGTGCTCAAAGGGATCATCCGGACCTAAAAAGTTTGCATATCAAAGTCAAAAGTGGAATGCATGCTTGTGTGCTTCTTTGATTCCAATGGAATTGTTCATAAAGAGTGGCTGCCTCCTGAACAAACAGTTAAACAATATTACTACAAAGAAATTTTAGAAAGACTTCGTAAAAGAGTTCTTCATGTCCGTGCCAACATTGCTGATAATTGGATTCAGCATCACGAGAATGCGGCATCTCACACTGCTCTGTCAGTACAGCAATTTTTAACCTAAAAACAATTTTCACTACTACCACAGCCATCTTATTCAGAAGATATCGCTTCCTGCGACTTTTTTCTATTTCCAAGAGTCAAAACGTCGGTCAAGGGACACCATCTTCAAACAACACAAGCTGTCCAAAAGGCTGTGACGAAGGTCTTGGAGGATATTACAGAAGATGAGTTCCAGAAATGTCACCATCAACGGCAGAAGCGCTGGAAAATGTGTGTGCAGTCAGAAGGGAACTACTTTGAAGGAGACAACACTAAAATTGACTAAAACGGTAAGCAACATTTTTTTTCTTTTCACATCAATGTCATTACTTTATTGTCGCACTTCGTACAACCGCCCGCTCGCCAAAAGATCCGTACACGTAGTTGCACAAGTCACTCCAATATCCAAGTAAGAGTAATCCTCTGAATTACAGGCCTTTACCACTAACGTCGAATTGCAGTAGGACTTTGTAACATATACTGAGCTCAAACGTTACAGCTACCTCGAAGAAAACGAATTATTGACAAACAGCCAATACGGATTTAGAAAATATGTTTCTTGTGAAACACAAGTAACTCTTTACTCTTACGAAACAATGGAACCTATTGAGAGGGGACATCAGATTGATTTCATATTTTTAGATTTCCAGAAAGACTTTGACACCGTTCATCACAAGCGCTTTCTAATTATATTGCATGTCTATGGAGTATCGCCTGGTTGTGATGATTCGTGATTTTATATCAGTAAGGTGACAGTTCGAAATAAATGACGGAAAATCATCTAGTAAAACAGAAGTCATATCTGGCGTCCTACAAGCAGGTGTTATAGGCCCTCTGTTGTTCCTGATATAATGAACGACGTAGGAGACTATCTGAGCAGTGCTCTTAGGTTGTTTGCAGATGATGTTATTTACTGTCTTACAAAGTCATCATTTGAACAAAACCAATTGCAAAATGATTTAAACAAGATATCCGTATGGTGCAAAAACTGGCAATGGACTCCAAATAAAGACAAGAGTGAAGTCATCCACGTGAGCACTAAACGGCACCCGCTAAATTTCGGTTACACGATAAATCACACAAATCTAAAGGCTGTATACTGAACTAAATACTTGGATATTACAGTTACGATTAACTTAAACGATCACACAGGTAATCTTGCAGGGAAAGCAAATCGAAGACTGCGATTTACTGACAGAAGGTTTAGAAAGTGTAACAGTTCTGCTAAAGAGAGTGCTTACACCACGCTTGTCCGCCCTATTCTGTAGTATTGCTGTATGGTGTGGGAACTGCGTCAGATAGGACTGAGGAAGGTCATGCAAAAATTTCAAAGAAGGTCAGCTCGTTTTGTATTATTGCTAAATAATGGAGAGGGTTCCATGGATATGACACACCAATTGGAGTGGCAAGTTATTGAAACAAAGGTGTTTTTCGCTGCGGCAGTACCTCCTCATGAAATCTGAATCACCAACTTTCTCCCCAGACGGTAAAAGTGTTTTGTTCGAGCCTACATATATAGGGAGAAATGTTAATTATCAGTAAACGAGAGAAAATGTAGATGTGGGTTCATCACTTCTAACCGGAAACAAAACGACTTTCTTTGGACTGTTCTTCGTCATCCACCCTACGGCCCGGATCTCGCACCTTCCGACTTCCATTTATTTGCCCCAATGAAAGATGCACCCCATGTGAAACAGTAAGAGGATTATAGGGATATTATTGATGCAGCAAGACTTTTGCACTGACATGGACCTTTAGAGTGGTACCATGCTGGCATACAGGCCAGTACGTTGTTGTGAGACCGCAGCATTGAAAAATAGGGTTTTGTAGCCAAACGAGTGGGGAATAAGGTGGTGTATTCCAGTCCGCAATAAAACCAACCTGCTTTCGGTAAAAAAAGTATTGCCTTAAATATTGAAAGACCCTCGCGTAAAGCTATATCCCCAATCAACGATGATAGAGAAGGTCCAATAGGCAAAAAATTCATGTAGTTACAAGTTTTGTACAGTTGCACAAGAGAGTGCCATAAACAACATACTAAAAATCTTGACCGTCTGGGTGTAAAAAAGGGTGTGGTGTGGGAGGAGGGGGTCTCCTAAACGGCACTACTTTATGCTTTAGTTGAATAACTCGAGAACCGTGCCAACAAGTGAAAATATTTCCCAGCATAAAATTACTCTACGTAAAATTTTCTACAAATAAGTTACGATTGATTTTTGCCTCTTGGAGTGGTAATTACTGGTTTGTAATAGATAGAAAGACTGCATATGTTAATGTAATAATATTACAAATATCACATATGTGTAGTGCATCTAAGTGCAGTAGTGCCATGTTAATGGATAATTGTGTTATGAGGATTTGGCTGGATTGTGGGTGGGGCGTGGGGGTGGCGGTGGGAAGCACGGGGCCGGGTTGAGGTCATGCGCTCCCCTCGTTCATATATCTTGTAGTGTAATAAATACGTAATGTACCGAATCGACTGTGAGAAAGCTAAGTGGCAAAGACGTTATCTGAGAGACTCTATGATAATTATATCGTTGACTCGGAATATTACTTTCTCTGTGGTTTACTCGTAACTAACGGTAACTAGAGTTTTCTGTTCGCTTCTTTTGATGTTATGTGAAGAATTGTACAAGAGACACAACAAACCGTTATTATTTCATGAGAACAAAGGTGAGCGTCACGACCTTTATTAGTATTTTTGGAAGTATTGAAATAGCAGAATTGTTTCAGATTGGATGCGACGTGTACGGGAAGAGACGTGGACAACAGCACTCGAACCTGCAATCTCATGTATGAATAGTTCCTAAATATATCCAGCCGTCTCTCCCAAGACTCTTCATACGCGCAACAAACAGTAATTCTTTTAACAGCACTATCAGAGACAATTTTATCACGTTGTTACGACCTTTTACTGCGAGCACAATACATCGACAACAGATAAACAAAAAAACAGACAAACACACAAAAGAATCTACCACAATCTGAAAGCTGCAGAGCAAGCAGGCGATTGCCCACTCTCTGTACCCACTACGTCACAAGAAGCAACTGCAGGGTGTTTCACAAAGTTTCGACCCCTCCGTAGTGCGCCTTATGAATCACTGGCGGCGCAATGTGAAGGTACAAACAGTAATTCTTTTAACAGCACTATCAGAGACAATTTTATCACGTTGGTACGACCTTTTACTGCGAGCACAATACATCGACAACAGATGAACAAAAAAAACAGAGAAACACACAAAAGAATCGACCACAATCTGAAAGCTGCAGAGCAAGCAGGCGATTGCCCACTCTCTGTACCCACTACGTCACAAGAAGCAACTGCAGGGTGTTTCACAAAGTTCCGACCCCTCCGTAGTGCGCCTTATGAATCACTGGCGGCGCTATGTGAGGGTAGGTCCGAGGTGTTTATTTTCCACTAAGTGCATTAACACTACATGGAAATGCGGTAGGAGTCACTATTACTACTAATGTGATTCGTTTCTGTTTAAATCTCTGCTCACTGGTCTACACTGCTACTGCGATGATCGATTCTTACTCGTCCTGCTCAGCAGTTGTGGCATTCCTCCAGGAAAGGCAACATCGCAACACCCCCTACCACGAGTGCTGCTCGCTTTTCAGTTTGCAGACAGACCGTTCCTCCCCAACGTTTCCTATCCAGTTCTCTTACGTGAGTAAGAAAAATAACGCCAATGAACAAGTGTTTACATAGTGGTGTATTTTTAGTTTTTAAGCGAGTATCTACTTGCAATTGCCAAGTGAGCTTTTACGTATAATAAGTTTATATAGTGTCAGAAGTATTTCATATGTAAGAGTCACGATCTCAGTAGTCTACGCAGTGCTAGTACAAAGGGACTGGATTAATAAATGTGGCAGCTTGCTGCTCTCAGTCGTTGACAGCATATTGTATAGCTGTGTAATTGTGTGGCAGTCGCTTCGTGGTGAGTTAATGTGGTGTGCGTACTGTAAGACTTTCGGTACACACACCATCAGATTATTTGACTTGTCGCTCTAACGAAGTAGGCGAGAGTCAGCAATATGTCTCGTGGTCTTATCGTGGCGTGTTTATCTTCTGCCGTTAGGTCAGACAACAGAAATGCCACTTGTACGCTTAGAGTAGCAGATTGACGGTGACCAACTTTAAACAGAACTTGATTAATTTTCACACACATTTATTAAAATCATAACAAGCATAAAAATAACTTAACTTGGTTCTGGATGCTATTTACAGTTGACACTCTGAAGTTCCTTTGGTCTTAGTACGTTAATCTTATTCTCACATATCTCTGATACTTGACAAAGTGTCTATACATTTCTCTTCATGGCTATGTACAGGAATATGGTAATCTTATTAGGCGCAGACTGAAACTTGACTATAGACTAATGCAGACTGATGCAGACTAATGCAGACTGGTACAGACTGGTGCAGACTGACTAATCGGAGGTCTGTACATTCGTTATAATACCTCGCGCGTTCAGGTATCATTGCACGAGTGTGATCCGCGAGGAGAAAAGGTGCTATGTCACCAGAAATCTCATTGGCTGCGTTACATATTAATACCCGGATCGGCGGAAGCAGAATTTGGTCCGTCTCTAAGATAGCGCCATCTCCTAGTGCGGAGACGGACGAGCGCTGCGCCTGCGCTGTTGTGCTTAGCGTGGCGCGCTCTATTGGGAAAGTTGTGTACGCGCTGACTACGTGGAACTATGTACACAACAGTTAATGAATGACCAGAAAGTTACAGCACTTCTCTCACCATTCCTTGTGTTACTGGTGCACAGCATAACTCTTGTCCATTAAAGAATTGCTGCTATTTGTACAGTGGTCTCCACTGAGTGGGGCCGCTTACCATACGTTCACAGTAAACTTGCAGGATGGCTGTGAATGTACCTGATGGAATGGAAGTGATCGTGTTCAAGTCTAGACATGGACGTTGAAATATATGAAGCTCCACAACATCTAGGTGACCTGCTTCTGTAGCGGAGATAACCAATTTAAGTCTTCAGATGTTGGGAGAGCTAGGCTGGGGTAATGCATATGAGACTAAAAACTACGAATGAGCACTCACTCAATCAAAGGCAAATGCCTCCGTTATGTAGACACGAGCTCAGTGAAGCTATTTTGTCTGGTCACATAAGTGAATTCTACAAGAAACGCAGGACCGATATGGTCTGTATGTAAACGGAATAGCGCACGTCATGGGTTGCCTTTCCCGGAAGAATCAGTTTTCCTGCTAGCAGCGTAGAAGAGGAATGTGACAAGATTTACGTGGGATCTGTGCGTATACGTGTCTTGCGCAGTGTTATTACTAACTCATAACTTTCTCTGTGTAGTGTTAATACACATTGTGGAAAATAACCTCCCCGCCCCCCTTCCCTCCTCCGCCGGCCGGTGTGGCCATGCGGTCCTAGGCGCTCCAGTCTGGAACCGCGTGACCGCTACGGTCGCAGTTTCGAATCCTGCCTCGGGCATGGATGTGTGTGATGTCCTTAGGTTAGTTAGGTTTAATTAGTTCCAAGTTCTAGGCGACTGATGACCTCAGAAGTTAAGTCGCATAGTGCTCAGAGCCATTTGAACCATTTTTGAACCTTCCTCCTCCCTCCCCCCCCCCCCCTCGCATATCTCCACACAGTGTCACCATTCATTTATAAGGTGCGCTGACAAAACGTAGGCATAACTTTGTGAGACATGCCGTAGCTGCTTCTAGTGACATATTGGGCTAGAGAGAGGAGCGGGGGAGGGATGAGGAGGGAGGGCCTCTCCAGCTCACCCCTCATCCCTCAGTTTTCAGACAAGTACAACGGAGGGCGGTGCATGACCACAATCTGGCCAACTACCTTGAATCATGCTTCTGTCCTCCGCACTCACCACCCACTCTCAACAATGTTAAACTCTCAGCACACAATTTATCCCTTGACATGGCTCCACTGAACTTAGATGTAGTACACATATTTAATAAATGTTCTTAAGCTTCTTAACACTAAACTACAATTTCATACCACAAAGGACTATTTCCAATAATAATGCGACTTTCCTGTCCCCAGCAATGCAGTAACTATTACTCCTAGAGAAAAAAATGAAGAGACCTTTTCTGTAAGAATGTACTTCAGTTTTGTACTGGCAAACATGTTCGACAGAAGTCGCGGCTTTCGAATTTCTCAAGAAAAACTTAAAATATTTACGTTTGAATTTCTCTCCCATCCCCACATTCACATACGACTTGTCAGGATTTTTAGCATGTTGTTCATGAAACTCCCTCCAACCATTCGAAAAAAATTTGTGGCCACGTGTATTTTTTCCCTATTTTTCCTTCGCTCAATGGACTGAAATGGCCTGCTCATTTATTCGTATCGAAATTTACGAAATACGGACGTGCCAAAACAAAACGTGGAACTTAAGGCTGGATGACATCGCTGTGTGTATGAAAAAGAACAGCCATGTTTCTCATTAAGAGAAATGCATGCTGACGTTCATATTGCACGTCAGTCAGGAGCCTTTGCACGCCATACCAGGGTTTATTGGCATCGAAACCCAGGGCGGGGGCAACAGACGACTCTGAGCGCTTCTGCCAACAGCACGGTGGGCAGATTAGTGCCGGCCTCCCTCGCAACATGTTTTCCCTTTTACGGTCGGCGAGCAGAGTTTGCATCAGTGTTTGTGACTTAGCTTTCCCGACAATTGTGTTCGGCCATTACCAGAGCCCGCGGCCGAGCGGGCCTAATTGAGCCGTACGGCGCCAGGGAGAGCTACACCTGACTCGACCACGCCCTCTGCGCAACTGGCCGCAGCTCTGGCCTGGAAGCGCGGCCCTGGTACGAAAATAACGCGTCTTACGTCTGTAATCACTGAGTCACTGCCGTTTCCCTCCTCCGTGGCCATTCCAGCCCCACTTCCCTTCTTTTATTTATTTGTGCGGAACAGACTAGCAAATTACACGTTCCGCGTCCTCGGATAAAGCTGTCTCCGTAGAGACACGCTCCACACCTGCTTTAGTCGAGTGCTGAGTTAAGCACAGTCTTTCGGTAAACACGGAATTTCTCCTGGCAAGAAACGGAAATTTCTTTTAATAATCTAACTGAAGACCAAATAACAAAATGTCCTAGGAAGTATGGCCTTCCGAGAATGACAGAAGAATCCATATAGTTAAACAAGACCATACATACTTTCACTTCCCGCGCGCTTTCATGTACACAAGTTTTTTTGCTGGCGGCGAACGGTTTAAATGTTGCTCCTTCTTCCTGTTTGCCTTATACGAATGAATACTTTTGCTCCGAAGAAACTGTATGTGGTCATTTACCGTGCTATTATCTTCCTCCTTACTTCAACATAATATTTTCCTATAATTTGTGTGCCGGCCGAGGTGGCCGAACGGATGTAGGTGCTACAGTCTGGAACCGCGCGACCGCTACGGTCGCAGCTTCGAATCCTGCCTCGGGCATGGATGTTTGTGACGTCCTTAGGTTATTTAGGTTTAAGTAGTCCTGAGTTCTGGGGGACTGGTGACCTCAGAAGTTAAGTACCATAGTGCTCAGAGCCATTTTAACCATTTTATAATTTGTGATGTTTTCTCTCATAATTCTAGCTCTTGCTTCTCAGCGTAACGTACTACCACTACCTTAAATAACTTTATTTCAGTTCTTGGAAGTGACTTTCCCAACGGTTCGCTTTTAATAATTCACTCTGTGCTCGTTATCCTCTTCTTATTTACTGAAACTGAACCATCCGCCAATATAGTTGTCAACGTTCGGTCACCTGCTCAGAACCCTTTCGTATTTTGCTTTTACTTTTATTTTTCAGAAGCCCTAGCATTGGTCCATAAATGCTACAAATGGCAAAAGAGTTTAGTCGGCGCGTCTCACAGAATGCCAGTTATTTACACTATTTTTGTGCCATTAACCCTGGAGCAGTAAAGGAGGAAAAAATGTTTCATTGCTACTAAACCATCGTCAATTTCATTACACTACATTTTATTCCAAGGCAGCCATAACTGACACGTTATGCACTAGTTAATTACAATTACTAGACCTATTACATACAAAATGCCCTGTTTTACAACACATAATGACAATGTCACTGACCAAAATGTAATTATAAGAGAGGTCATACTTTAGCTTATGCACTAGTTACAAATTAGGATAACTCCAAGAGTATTTTCCTCACAAAATCAGTGAAGAGTTTTCTGTTTTAGACACTATTATCGCAATTTGACTAAGAACAGCCCGGTATGCTGCACAAATTGCTACTGAACAGTTGTTTCAAATTGTCGTCGTCATTCCTTGTTTGCTCCAAAGATTAATTCAGCATACGTTTCGTCCTTGAAGTTGTTGCAGGTTCTGCTGTTTCTCAGGACAAGTTCTTCAAGCAAACCACTCAGTACGTTAATGTCAAAATCAAACTCAGTCAAAATCAAACTCAGCACCATCCATATTGTACTAATTTCAGCAGCAAAAGCACGAGATTATTACTGAACATGGCCAACGAGGTGTAAAGCAAGACTCTTCTAACTGTAACTACTTGATATTTCACCTAAGATGCCACACTAAGATGAATTCAAAAAGCTAAAATGTGTCGACTATTAGAAAACAGGCACATCATTACAAAACATTCGCAGTATTTGCGACAAGAACACCAACGTCAGCAAACCGCTAGAGTCTGGCAATAAATAGTTCATCCATTGTTAATAACAATATTTGCCATGAAGCTACTGAATGACACGTGTCCCTCGTGTGTGTATATTGGGAGGAACCGCGAAGAGATACAAAGTGCAATCGTAAATGTTACGAATGTTCAGTAATTTAGTAAGAAACAGATTTAGGAACTTATTAGTAATACAGATGTAGGAGATAGATCTAGGAAATTTTTTACGGTTGTAACATCTTATGGAATAAATAGCCCACATACGAGAATTTTCTATTTGTACATACTTGTATTCTTAACACAACTTTTCGATCACTCTTCCAGTTGATAATATAATTTAGCTTTGCCAGCTGTTCTGCTTCTAACGACGGCTTCTGGCTCGCCAGCTGTACGCTGCCCTGAACATAACGACGTTTCTCTCCACATACTCTAACAACCTTGTAGGCCACGAAGCAATAAGCCTTAATCTTCCTTCTTTCTTCACCTTCTGGGATCGACTGGTATTAGCTAAATGGTTCAAATGGCTCTGAGCACGATGGGACTTAACATCTGTGGTCATCAGTACCCTAGAACTTAAAACTACTTAAACCTAACTAACCTAAGGACATCACACACATCCATGCCCGAGGCAGGATTCGAACTTACGACTGTAGCAGTCCCGCGGTTCCGGACTGAGCGCCTAGTACCGTTACACCACCGCGGCCGGCTGGTGTTAGCTATCGTGGATCTTCACCTTCTGTAGCTAGAAACTGTTATCCATTGTAACAATGTACTCCAATCTTTCTTCGGCTTATTTGCTAATTAGCACTCTCAGAATGATTGACGCCTCAATGGATTAAATACTGACCCCTTACATCGTCCAATTAACACTGGAGTAGGAATGCAGCGCCGATTCCTGTCCACCCATCACCCCTAGAGAAGGATCTAATAGTCACTGTTTCAGTACACAATGAGGATAGTTTTGTTACGATCAGCAGTTTGTCAGATGCAGAGGCAGTGACATCGCAACAAAAGATGGCGATGATGGGAAATTCAAACATGCAAGACTCCTGTGATGGGAAATTTAAAAAAACAATGCAGCGAAACAGCCAATCATAGCTTAGTATGCAACAATCATTAAAACGAAGCAGCCAATCAAAATGCGGTATTTTAGCAGTCATTAAAATGAAACAGCTAAACAGAGCACATTGTTCTGTCAGCTGTTAATATGGAACAGCCAACCAGTATAAAGCCACCACATACAAAATTTCCAAATGATCTGACTCATTTTGTGTCCTACTCAAAAATATCTGAATGTCATTAATTGTTTTTCAGAGTATTTACAGTTATTCACTATACTACAGTATTTTCATGCCAAAAAAAGTTTCAACTGAGTTGCATAAATTGCGCGGTATTCAAAAGTATCCGAACGATACGAATTGTTCTTTTGTGCTACGTTCAAAAGTATCCAAATGGCCTGAATAATTTATTAAAGAATATGTAAACAAATTGGCTATGCTGATGGAACCTACTGTCATTCCACATCTATCTCTTTTTATATCAAATACACATAAGCACGTAAAATTTTGCCTTGTCAGTAAATTTCATCTCACAAATCTGAGATTTCATATCTCTCTTTCCCTCTTTTTTATACTTCACGTTACAAAAATACAAAATCCTTGTGTCAAATACTGTACTGACTCCTCAATCAATTTAATTTAGATATGAAAAGTTTATATCAATGTTACACCTTCATTCTGCACTATCAGTAAATTCGTATGTCTGTCTTTTGTATTTGAGGAAAAATTTTTTTTGATTTCGAATACAAGTCTTTAGATTTTATTGCTTTACCCCTTCATCACTTTCATTGTCATAAGATAGAGAATAGTGCGTGTTATTTATAAGAAATCAAGAGTTCACACATTGTTGTTAAACTCATTTTATCATGTGCAAGGGCGCATACTTCTCAAATACTTTTCATGTCTTTGTTATCTGAAGTGATAAATTAAATCTAAAATGCCTGAAAAAAGATAAAGAAATGCTTAAAGGCAGAGACACTATTACAATAGGCTGTTTCCACACCTTAAATTTCTACAAATGACTCAGATGTCCAACTTCGAGATTACATTTACATAAAACGTAACACGAATTTTATGTAGCTTGTATTATACTTCAGTTTATCAAGATCATTTATTATCTATAGTGTTTAATACCTATAGTTATTGTGTCAAAAGGCACTTGGCAGCTTTATATCGTATTAAATTTACTTTGTTTGCATGCGGTGAATTCTTTACACATACACTCTTCTAAAGCTATCATTTTACATAACTTATACAACAGAGTTAGGGAATGTAATGGTGTGCCAGTTATGAAGGTTCAAACAGGCATGACAGGTATAGATTGTAAGAAAAGCACTGAAATATTTAGCTCAATATGTTGTGGTACGTATACAACAAGTAGGTTATGATCACATTTTCTAAATAAATTTACAAAATATAACTTACATTGTCAGTTTACATCTATATCTAAAGTACTTAGCTTACATTTGCAGGTTACATGTTTTCTGTATCTACAACACTTCCAACCAGTATGTTAAAGCTGCATTTTCATAAGACATCTACATCATACAGATTACACTGACTGCAGTATGTTACTTTATTAAATACAAATAGAGTTACTGAACTTAGCACGATAATGCCCATTATTTAAATCATAATCTTAGCTGATAACTAGAAAACTGTGTACATTCTCATTCTATTTACATTTATGCGTTTGAAAAGTCATATCGTAGTTAATATGATCGCTGAATACACGACTAAAGTTATGTCTTGTCTGAATAATGTGCTGGTGGCTGGCACTATCGCAGTCGACCGCGGCCCTGTTAAAGAAAACATGGGGCAAGGTGACCTCACGTGATCTCTGGAGTATGGAGGAACACGCAGCCAGCGAACAGAACTGAAATTTCCGACTGAGGCAACAAATTTGTGGTTACGGGTCGCTTGTACGGAAATGGTGCAGAGAGCAGCTGTTATCTCTCTGGGAATGGCACATAGTCTCTGCACTCGAACAGTAACGTATTTAGCTGCCCAGTGTTAACGAGTTCCTGGTTAATATTCGCTGGCGGTGCAATGAAATTCGAACGCTACCTGTGGTGTGTAGGTGATGGGGGGCAAGGGGGGGGGGGGGGCGCGGACTCTCCCCTAGTTCTATTCTGATACATACTATGGCGTACGGCCGAGTGTGCCTGTACATATGTGCCCAGAAGTGGGCACTTTCGTGTGATGCTTGTCGACTCACCTTTGACATGGATGATGTTGTGATGATGTGACCGTGGACTGGAGACAGTGTTACGATATGTTGTAGTCACGTGTTACTGTTACTGTGTATGCTTGTACTTGAGGAACTTAGTGTCTGGGAGATTAATGCTTCCGCTCCAACTGCTATCCGAATAGTAATAACGATCATTTTAATTGCTGCCTCAGACTGATAAAAAAATCGATATTACTGAATAAGACAAGCGCAACAATAATCTTAAATCAACCCAGACGAAATACCATAATCATTGTATTTCAAGGAACCAGAAATAATTATTGTTTTATTTCAAGGAACCAGAAATAATTATTATTTCTGGTTCCATGAAATACAATAATTACGGTACTTTGTCCGAGTTGATTTAAGAATATTGTTGCACTTGTCTTATTCGGTATTACTAATTTCCGATCAATCTGCAGCAGCAATAAAAGCTATGGTTTATAATTTTTACTGTCGCGTTTGGCGTAAAGCTAGTCAAGTGTAGATAAGGCTTGTGTTAAGACAGATGTTTGACTATATTTTCTGAGAATAGATTAGAAGTGTTTTGCAGGTCTCGCAGGGCGTTATAAATATTTATTGGAATTATTGTGGCTCCCGTTAAAGGACTCATATTTCACTCTGTTTTCTGGGCCGGGACCTGAAAAGTTACTGTCGCGCAGGAGCAGTACTTTCAGTCTCTTTCCTTGTGTGTGACCTACTGTCAATCTACGTCTGAAATAGGGATATTCCATTAAGTGGACTGCGTTAAGAAAAAGGCAATATGTTCAAATGTGTACAATGGATGTGGTTCATCTTTTAATGGAAGGAGATGTCAAGGGTTCCACTGGCGGTTAGGAGGTGGGTGACATATGTGGAAGGTATGACGTAAAACTGCGGTGATTTAGACATATCTAATTGCTTCTAGTCAGCCTATTGTTGTTGTAACCTTTACAATTTGTTTAACTGCAAGGTTTTGTACTTTACTAACAGAACTGATCAGGCTTTGCCTACTGGATTTGCCATTTTACGTAATATTTTGTTACGTTTGTTGTTTTAATATTTGTTTTGACGTTTTAATCAACAATTGTGGAAAGTGTTTTAAGGTTGTTGAGACATTTTGAGAGTTTTTATGAGCTTAAAGATATTCATTGTTATAAACAGTGGCCAGTATCTGTGAATTGTGCTTTTATATACCCTGGTACACTGATGTTAAGAACTTCTTGGCTTGCTGTTTTGTGAGCAATAATTTTCGATATTTTGAAGAAATATAGAACTGTGAAAGTTTTGTAGACATATTTGTTTTGAAGTGAATAAATTATCTTCAAGGAACGTTTAAGATCAAATCGATGCTATGAACGAAAGTCAGACACTTTTTGTAGGACTCCGAAAGCCCCAGTCCTCCATGGCAGTTTAGGAACGGTGCTTGAGTTAAACTATCATCACAAGAGAATAATTACATTAATTTTGTCTCTAATTCACTGTTGCAGAATTTTGCTGTATGCCATAGACAGAAGCTGCGTACAGCATAACAACGACCCATACGATTTCATATTGTACATGTAAACCACAATCAGGTCCAATAGATAGGTCATGGTCGTCAAGGAAGTTCCGCACTTATTGTTAGCACTGAAAACAGCTTCATTATTGACATCATTGTACAGCCATCAAAAAGCTTACCTCCTGCTTGGAGACAGCAGCTTTTTACACAAATGTGGAATGCTAACTGACAAACCTGGCATTGCCCAGGTATTCATTTAGCCGATTTTCTATTAGAAATGGAAACAAAAGATGAACTTTGTTCGTACTGTAAATCGAAAAAATATTCATTTCCATTTTATCAGTTGAAAGCTGTCAAAAATGCTATAATGTGTCAGTGATTTCCTTAAATTGACTCGACTCTAGGAGTATCATAATAGTAAAGAATAAATATATTAAAACTTCATGGATGACATAACATTTTTCATGCATCTCAGGGTTTTTGACGTTATATCTCTTGAACTGTTTGTAGTGCAATCTTGCGTTTGTGGGTATTGTCTGCGAAATATCTTCGGAATAGTGTTAATAGCAAAGTAGTGAAAGATCTAGCGTCAAGCAAAAAGTGACAGTTTTTCGGGCATCTCACTGTTTATTACGTCACATCTTCTGAACTGTGACTCATAGATGGTTCCTACACCGACAGCGATTGCTATGGGTTATGTGTAACAAATTAGGTTGAAATCAGTATAGTGATTAGGAGGAGATGTGGAACAAACGTACATATAAACACACACACACACGTACATACATACATTTTTGTGTTACGTATGGGTTTCAGAATACTAGTATTTATATGTCATCAAATATTCGAGAATATACAAACTTTACAAACGTATAGGTCACGCAGTATACGGTGGCCTATGTGCTGTGACCATGTGCGAGTTCATTCGTTTGTTCAGAAGGGGAGGCCGACAAGCGTTTTCCACGTTTCGGCCGCTCGACATTGACAGAATCGACGAGCAATCTTTCTCAAATGATTTTACAGAAAGTATTCGGTAAAAAGTATCAATTTTGCTTTACTTGTACCTTTGTATGCCGGGTTCATTATGATGTACCCATCATTTCGCTAGTGGTCATAGCTATTGCGGTATTAATGTGGAAGTAAGATATGGTGCAGACTTGGAAAAAATTTGCAATGAAAATCAGGAGTGGCTATGATTTTTGCTTCTGGTACATATTACATAATATATTGCTGCATATGAAATTTAGCTTTTTTGATATTGAATTTTTCTTTAGACTTGGTTGGAGGTTTCTATCTGTCACCAATTTCGAGAAAATGCGACCGTTTGTGATTGCATCGCGCCAGTGATAAGGCCAGAGTGAATTATCCACAACTTTACTCATATTTCATAAACGGTTCCAGATATCGAAATGAGATTCTGGCGAATGATTGCACTGAAGGAGGAGAGTATTTTGCCATTTCGTTATTATGCAAAGCTTTATTGTTTACCATGTTATTCCAATAACTACATATTATTTTGACGAAAGAATGTTATTGTTAAGGGCTGTCGACAGCTGGTGTAACAAGCAATGCTGTGGGTTTTGGAAAAACATATTTTCTACAAACGACGTGCTTTTTCATAAGCTACTGACCTTACTTTTCTTCACTTTGTCACTTAATAAACTTAATAAACCACTGTTTCAGAATTATCTCGCAATTGTATCTGCATAACACGTTAGTGAAGTGTATAAACTCCACTGAGTTTTGGCAAAAGAAGCAAATTTTAACATGGAAACAAGAAAAATGCGTAGGTTTTACTCAAAATTCCCCTCTCTTGGCTCTTCTCTGAAAGTTACAAGTGGTTAACAAACCAGGCGAAATAAATCGCTGTACTTTCGGCAGAATTGTTTTTAGGCTCTAACCAAAGAAGAGGTGACAGATCTTTTTGAATGCTCACCACAAGTGTGAGCGTGAAGGCGCCCCACATAATATTTATCAAAAATGTGAGTGTATGCTTCAGTTCAGAACCGCAGTTCCCCTCCAGCACACGACATTTCCCCTACAGTGCTCTGAGCGACCCCCCCCCCCCCCCTCCACCACCACCACCACTGCCGCTCTCCCACACTTCTCCAGCCGACTGCGCATCTAGCGGCCCTGGCATTTTGGGAGCACTATAAGATATTTCAACAGTCTTCCAGAAGTGATAAATACGGAACACCAAATAACTGCTTTTGGTCGGGTTTGAAATGGCAACGAACAGTGCATGAGCCAACGTCACTAACTACTATGACACACTGCACATACTGTAGCTTGCGGCATTGGTCACTCTGCTGGAGAAACAGCGACCCACTGTTTCATAAAATCTTACTGGAAACCAGATCTTCCGGGCACGTTGTTTCACGTTGTTCACTAAAGGGTGCATCAAAGGTAGCCCGTCCCCTCACTATGGGGAGCATCAAAGGTAGCCTATCCCATAGGAGCTCCACAATCGCCAGTGGATCTTAAATTTCCTTGAATCTGCCATCGTCGATCTGTATCTCTGGATTGTGGAGGGCCTTCATCTTGTCATGGATGATATCTCCGCACTTGTGTCATCTTGAAAAATAGTCATAATCCTCGACGTCATATGTGACGCCTAACAAGCAAGGAAGAATACTGTGTTGCCCCAAGTAGCACTTTAGTAGTTTTTCCGCTAGTACTACTTCCCGCACAAGTGCAGAAATCCAAACCATGGCTCTGGGGCTGTACCTCACCGGCCAGTACTTTCCATTGTATCGCACTCTGTCCATGGTCCGTATGCGAGACAGTGTTCTTGGTTCTTCGTGCATGGTGATTTTTTAACTATAGTCGTCGTGGGTATCGTCCAGGTAGAAAGAAAAAACTGTGTATCTTTTTACCGTTCCGGCTTCGTGACCTTCCAGCAGACTGAATAGTGTGGAGCATGTAGTGTCTTGCTTCGCTGTGTTGTGTGCAAATATTATGACAGGCGGGATCGTATCCCAATCTCTCTGTTTGACATCATCCTGCATCGACAGCATACCTGAAGGTCTTGTTAAAATGTTCTGTGAGGCTATTCGTCTGCAGATGGTAGTCACTTGTGCTGTTGGTGACGTCGCAGCGTTATATTACCTCCGATACCAGTCTCGATTGGAATGCTTTCCAACGATCAGAGATTATCACACAGGCTGGTCTGTGTTTCAGAATGATGTCTTCTACAAGGTACTTTGCAATTTCTCGAGCGGCAGTCGGCTCTACTTTGGTGACAGCAGAGTGCGTGAGGTAGTCAGTACGTCGATCGACTTCCGTTTGTCGACATTTCACATTAATGAATCAGTAGATGTTGGACTTAAGTTTCAGAATCAAAAACATCTATAGCTCATGGGATTGGAAATACGCTACTGTACAGACGAAAGACACTACGTGATTTGATATACTTGTCTTACACGATCCATGCACTAAGTTCCATTCCTTGATATGTGATGGTGTATCTCTTATCGCGTAAAGACGATATGTAATGAAAATTCTTCTAGAGAAAAGGCATGATCTGTCTATGGATATTATTCCATTAATTCAACAATGAATGAGTAATTATTGAGAAGAAGGGTAGATTGTCTGTATGAAGTGATATAATGATATATCGGAATATTGTGGAGATACTAATCAAGGCTGGGTTCACGGGAGTGATGGTGAGGCGACTGGAATTCTTTCACTCTTTGCTTTATTAATCTGCTGTAAGAGACTGCAGTACATCAGGACGCAGTGTGAGGAGAATGGACTTGAGGCACAAGAAATGAAATAAAATTATATTTTTATTTGATATTTTTATTCCTGCAGCCGTAGTATCTGTGCAAATTTCAAGAAAAAGTGTTTATAATATCATAAATAACTGAACCTAAACTTGAATTATTTGCAGACGAATGTATGTAAATTTACTACATACTGCCTTAATACAACGTGGTACATTCTACCGATGATAACTGCAAGTAAAATCTAGGCGGTAGTATAGCTGCTGTAGGCTGAGTTGACACCAGATGACCCAGAGCTAATTGCACCACGTGCTTTCGTCGGTAGCATTGTTTATATAGCTTACACTTCAACTAACAGGACGGTAGATACCTGACCAATGATACCTGTGTCTCTCTAGCCTACACAAATCCCAAGTTACCAGATCTTGTAGCGTCATTTAAGTTCTTCACTTTAGCTGGCCTTAGATGGGCTGGGATGATGAGAAACGATTTCGCCCCACTGGATCATAGTTCCTCTCATACAAAGCTCTGTTAATTAATTGGCATTATCCTGTCGTCGCTCCTCATTCGGGGAAACAACACTGAGCGGTTTGGGTAAGCGATTTTGAGCTGAGCTCAATCAAAATCACAAAAGAAAGTAAGATATTTTTTTAACAATTTTTCAAGTCCTATGTGGAACACAGACACAATCAGAAAACATACAATTAAAAAAAAAGAACAAAGACACAACTTTTAATAAATTTAATGCCATCTCAATTAAAAACTTAAGTTTGTTGTGTCTGCCATAAACTCAATTAAGAAATACTTGTCATTAAACATGTTTACTTTAAAATTACACTGAACGATTCTAAAATCTGTACACATGAGGATAATTCTAAATCAGTGTTTCTTGTAGTGCTCAAAAAGAGTCTTTGGTCCAAAAGCTACAGATGTTTACCAACGGTAGACAGCCTCCAAAACTTCTTAATAAGATAGGTCCTTCTTATTTTGGATTAAGCCCAAATAAACATTATTGAAGACTTTCAGCAAGACAGTAAACATGGAAAGAACGTACTAGGACAGCATAAGACTAGAGAGCAGAAAATGGAACAAATCTTTAAATTCACAGTCATAATTGCAATTAATTCGTGATTACAAGTTTTAATTGCAACAAACCATCTGTTTTGGTCTGATCAAACTTAATGTCAGATCAAATTATTATTTTAACAAACAGTTTACAAATTCACTGTATTTCAGTTAACTGCTTTTTGGACAGATTAATTTATAATCACAACCCACCAGACACACATGACATTAAATATGGCATAAGTACTCAAAATCATTAAAGGTTCAATATTACATTCTACGGCAGCTTTACTGAGACACAAAGCAGTATAAGTGATCAACTGGCCAAGGCGAGACTTGAAGCATTTCTGAAAATATTTGATAAATGGGACTTCATTTTACTACAGCAAACAATTCAATTGTCTTAGTAGTTTAATTATTGTGCTGCAAATATTATTAATATTATTATTATATTATTACATTAGAACGAGCTTATTAAACCTAGTTTAAGTTTGATATATGACAGCAGTGCTGCGACCCACGAACAATCACGCAACAATTTGCCCATACCTTCTGAGTTACGTGGTAGTACATTTTATAAGCTCCATACATTGGGTAGATTGTAACGTCCCCTTAGAAAAATTTAAAAATGACAGTGCTGGAAAACCTCTTAAGTTATTGGAATTTCAAACAGCTGAGCAAAGCTGAACACACTCAGACATTTCTCTCTTTACTTATTCTGATCATCACTAAACTGACACGCAATATTTTTAGCCCAACGCTATCTGACTTTCAATAATCCCTACATAAGAATGGCCTTGATTAACAATAAACTATACCTTCCATGAATCACTTATCTCACAAAAATATTCGTTACTCGAACTACTACAATACAGCTAGCGCCAATACTGCTAGCTTAATAAAAGATTCTAACTACTGATAGGCGTAGTTAGCAAATGAAAGATTTTGATAGAGAACGAACAACGTATTTACCTTAATATAGTTCAAAAGTCATCTCATATATATATATATATATATATATATATATATATATATATATATATATATATATATATATTATAAATTCATGACATCCATCTTTACAAATTTCCTTTTTCTGCCAGACACACGTCCAGATCGCTCGCTTATAGTAACTTCTCAAAACTCTGTCACTCTCTCTCCACATCCACCACAGCTGGCGGCTCACCACCAACTGCGCAACGCTACGCGCTGTTCCCATCCAACTGTCCAACACTACAATGACGAATATTCCAACAATTCCAACCAGCCACAGACTGCACTCAGCACAGTCAGTGATTTTCTTACAGAGTGCTACGTGGCGTTACCAACATAAAAACCTAAACAGCCTACTTACAAGATTTGCCAGCAGTGAGTTGGGATGTACCATCAAACGTCATACAGTACTATTACAAAACCAGCTGGGTCTAAATTAGAGCCTTTTAGTAACCTGTATAGCGTATGACAATTAATTAAAAAAAGTTCCCTCAACTATTAACACAGAGATACAAACCAAAATAGGAATAAGCTAATCGCCCTCGCAGGACTGCTACCGAATACAAATTAGAGAAAGTATGCTTGCAGATATTCTACCGACAGGAATGATAATAATAATAATAATAAATACATGTAATGTCGGCACTTATCGCAGGACAGAACCTAGGCGGAATGGGACAGAAAGGGTGTGCAACAGTCACCACCTAATGGTCAATGTGTGCAAAATGTCCAGCCTACACAAGCAGAATGGCGAAGTAGAACCAAGAAACTGTTCACCATAACAGTTCGTTATCGTGCAGTGAATTCGTTGCAGTACTGGTTTTTTTATGATGCTCTGCCCAGTTTCATATTGCAGAATAGAGATCACAGGGTAGGTCGGCTGGCTGACGACACACATTGCCCCTTCCGTCACAGCCAGGGGCCCACTGCCGATATCAACAAGTTAGGGACAACCAAGGTCCCCACACTCTTCCTGTGCTTCCTTGTCCAGGCGACTCTCCACTTGACGACCTGTGCTATTCTTTACATACCCATCCTCAGTGGTCACTGCCGCCTAAGAACCAGAAAGTTTGTCCTGACAGAATTGGTCAAAGAGCACAATTAAGGAAGGATCGATACTTGAGGACACATTGCAATGATTGTTGGTGCATGGCAAAGGCTATTCAGTAACTGGATCTTCCCTCTGTTCAGCAGTATCGTTATTTAATGACTGATATTTCATCCACACTGCTGTCTTCCTCCAAATGATTCCTTGACAGGCAGTCGTCATCCTTTCGTTTGTGTCCCCTTTCCAGTGCCCCTGAAGGTTAAGTGCCCACCTTGCCAGCCGATCTGATGAATCCTTCAGGCCTGTCGGCTGGCATAGAGAATAGTTACACATCACAACGACGAAACGTTTGCCAAATAAGTATGGCTGGATCTTATTGATGGCCTAAATAACAGGCAGGCACTCTTTCTTGGTTATAGATAGTACTCTGGAAGCATTAACTATCAGATTTTCAGCACCTTCTGTATTTGTGCTAGAGATGCCGCCATTCGAAAACTGCTAGTATCGGTGTGAAGTTCTGTCACAGCGCTCCTGTCATGCAATACTAAAACTGGACATGATGTTGGCGCCTCCTTGAGGATAAGAAAAGAACCTTCTTATGCATTGCTTTAACAACATTTTGAATCTCCCAGCATTACTGGTACAGAAGTCATTTATCAATCGTCATATCTAGAGAAAATGTCTCAAAAAATTTTCAAATGTGTGTGAATTCCTAAGGGACAAAACTGCTGAGGTCATTGCTCCCTAGACTTACACACTACTCAAACTAAGTTATGCTAAGAACAACACACACACCCATGCCCAAGGGAGGACTCAAACCTCCGGCGGGAGCGGCCACGCAGTCAGTGACATGGCGCCTCTAACCACGCGGCCACTCCGTGGAGCGAAAATATCTCACATCACGAATGTGGTGGAGAGTTGGAAAATCTGTGACTGCTGTTATTTTTCCTGAATGGGGGCAGGCACTTCAACTTGTTTGTCAGGTGGCTTAGATGATCCTCAAATATCTTCTAAACAACTACAATGTCATCCAAATAGCAAAGACACATTGTCCATGTAAGGTGTCAGAGCAGGTTGTCCATCAAATGATGGCTGGAACATCGCACAGCATAACTTGACGCCATTCAGGAGTTGTGAAGGCAGTCATTCTTTGGTTACCCTCATTAACCTCGACTAGGCAGTGGCATGCCTCAAAGTCTATAATTCAAAAACACTTTGCTACTTTCATATCCTCTAGGCTGTCATAAATTTTCAGTAGTGGGTAAACGTTTTTATTTTTTTTTTATTTTTTCAGCTCTTGTTAGTTGACATAGATATGCCATGTGATGTAGTTCTTCTTTACAAGGACCACAGGTTCAGTGAAATCATTTTGCAACATCTCCTCCTTTTACTTCTGGATTATATGTCGTTGAGCTGGCAACATTCTACATGAACGCTGTCTAATTGGTGGGTGACCCCCAGTCTCCACACGCCGTCTTACCATGGGCTTGTGGCTCCATCTTTTCTCCAATCCTGACTTTAAAACATCTGAAAATTGATGCAGAATGGCTACCACTCACCAAAGTTGTTCCCTTTGGAAGTTTGAGAGCATTTTCCGCCCATGCATTGTCTGCAGTGGCACTGGAGTTCAATTCTTCATCGATGACAATAAGCTATCCTTCTTGGACTGGTTTGGCTGTACCTACATGTGTACTTTTAGGGATGAGTTGTGGCGCTTCATGTCTTTTACTGACCCATTGTTCTGCTTGACCACCTGCAGTCCCTTCGATCGTCCCTGCCTTGTAGATTTTTACAGTAAAAAAACTTCACAGATTGAGTGAGCATCTCGACTGATGACTGAAACTCATCTCGATGGTGGAGCACAATCTCGAACCGAGAAGGGAGAGGGAGTATAAAATTTGCTGTTTGTTTTTTGAAAGGTTTCACTCCATCATTATCTCAAGCAATTTAGGAAAATCACAGAACACTTTACTCTGGCGGGTTAGACAGGAATTAGAATCGCCATTCACAATCGTGAGTCCATTTTCATAAAGACTGTGGCATGTTGCTCAGCAGAAAGAATTAAAATTCCTCCGTAAGTGAGTCCATTTTGATGAAGACTGTGGCATGTTGCTCAGCAGAAAGAAGGAAAATTCCTCTGTAATTAAAAGTATTTCACGAGTAGGGTGAAACATTGAGCTACAATCATAAAATTGTTTTCCCAATATCCCACAGCGAAATGGCATTGTCGCTGAATCCATACACTCCAAAAAAGGCGTTGAGAGACGGATGAAAATCTTGTCTGAGTTAGAGGACTCTGTAATACCCTGTAGCCTCTCCATCCTTTCCATGCTGTTGACTGTTGATGAAGATCATTTTGGCTTATTCCTGGACTGGATAACGGATCGCTGTGCTTCGATGGAACTGAATCACACACCTTGCAACACAGAGAATAATGTTGTTCATCAGTCCCATCTACAAGGAAAAACGTGCGTTAGTTAAACAGTGAATGAATGCAATGTACCACCTAATATAATGCAGTAGTATTACTTTTATTTGATCAACTTTAGGCTCAACTCACATTTTTGCAATATGACATGAACTTTTTTGTCCCTTTTTGTGTAAGGAACAACCTCCTGAAGTAGGTCACCATACTTATGAAACACGCTATATATGGAAACGATATATCTGTCATCAACCTAATGTTTCTTTTGTGATAGTCTGTTTTATTAAGCATGGTCTTATTGGTCGTGGTATGCTCATTCATTCCTCTGACCTTCGAACTACGGTCCACAGACAGCTAAAGTGTATACTACAGTTTACTGTGGAGTTCGAAAGGTGGTACAACTTGACCTACTTGTCATTAGCAAATATATGGAGGGGAGAGAAGTGATTAGCGGCAGATCAAACTCCCAGGAATGAACACGATTCTGACCTCGGGAATTTGGATCAGAACTCTACGGACCGCAACACAATAGTGGTGTCCCTCAGCGCCATCTATTTTGTGTAATAAGCATTACTCGAACAATAAATTAATACAATGTAGTGTTTGATCTGGCAGTACTAATTCTTTTATTGCAGACTCACCATCAATTTCCATAAATACGTTGCTGAAGTTTTACCCCGTGGCCTAGAGGTAGCGCCTGTAATTAGTAATAAAAACATTCCGGGTTTGTACCTAGCCACGGCTCAGAATATGAGTAAAAATAGTCAGCAATGGCGGCCGATGACTTGCGGTATGAAAGATCACCCTCGTTCTGCCAATGACCATGTCAAAGAGGGCAGAGGAGAGGGCAGAGTCTCTGGGGTCTCACTGCCATTTGGGGTGGGAAACTGTCCCTAAAAGGAGGAAGAATCGGTCATGATCATCGGCATGGGAATGCAGAAGTCAATAGAAACCACTGCAATAAAGACACATTATGTACATCCACAGGACTGGTGGCCTGTAAAGAAATTTCCATTGGTAAAAGATTCTGGACTAGTCACCCATTCTCTTCTCCAGGAGAGTACAACCAAGGGGGAGCTGACCATGAGGAAGAGATTGAATAACAAACTAAATAGTAATGTTCTACAAGACGAGGAGAGGAATGTCAGAAGTTTCAGCGTCATAGGGAAACTAGCATATCTGAAAAGGGAAATGCTAACGCTCAATCTACAGGGTGTTTCAAAAATGACCAGTATATTTGAAACGGCAATAAAAACTAAACAAGCAGCGATAGAAATACACCGTTTGTTGCAATATGCTTGGGACAACAGTACATTTTCAGGCGGACAAACTTTCAAAATTACAGTAGTTACAATGTTCAACAACAGATGGCGCTGCAAGTGATGTGAAAGATATAGAAGACAACGCAGTCTGTGGGTGCGCCATTCTGTACGTTGTCTTTCTGCTGTAAGCGTGTGCTGTTCACAACGTGAAAGTGTGCTGTAGACAACATGGTTTATTCCTTAGAACAGAGGATTTTTCTGGTGTTGGAATTCCACCGCCTAGAACACAGTGTTGTTGCAACAAGACGAAGTTTTGAACGGAGGTTTAATGTAACCAAAGGACCGAAAAGCGATACAATAAAGGATCTGTTTGAAAAATTTCAATGGACTGGGAACGTGACGGATGAACGTGCTGGAAAGGTAGGGCGACCGTGTACGGCAACCACAGAGGGCAACGCGCAGCTAGTGCAGCAGGTGATCCAACAGCGGCCTCAGGTTTCCGTTCGCCGTGTGGCAGCTGCGGTCCAAATGACGCCAACGTCCACGTATCGTCTCATGTGCCAGAGTTTACACCTCTATCCATACAAAATTCAAATGCGGCAACCCCTCAGCGGCGCTACCATTGCTGCACGAGAGATATTCGCTAACGATATAGTGCACAGGATTGATGACGGCGATATGCATGTGGGCAGCATTTGTTTTACTGACGAAGCTTATTTTTACCTGGATGGCTTCGTCAATAAACAGAACTGGCGCATATGGGGAACCGAAAAGCCCCATGTTGCAGTCCCATCGTCCCTGCATCCTCAAAAAGTACTGGTCTGGGCCGCCATTTCTTCCAAAGGAATCATTGACCCATTTTTCAGATCCGAAACGATTACTGCATCACGCTATCTGGACATTCTTCGTGAATTTGTGGCGGTACAAACTGCCTTAGACGACACTGCGAACACCTCGTGGTTTATGCAAGATGGTGCCCGGCCACATCGCACGGCCGACGTCTTTAATTTCCTGAATGAATATTTCGATGATCGTGTGATTGCTTTGGGCTATCCGAAACATACAGGAGGCGGCGTGGATTGGCCTCCCTATTCGCCAGACATGAACCCCTGTGACTTCCTTCTGTGGGGACACTTGAAAGACCAGGTGTACCGCCAGAATCCAGAAACAATTGAACAGCTGAAGCAGTACATCTCATCTGCATGTGAAGCAATTCCGCCAGACACGTTCTCAAAGGTTTCGGGTAATTTCATTCAGAGACTACGCCATATTATTGCTACGCATGGTGGATATGTGGAAAATATCGTACTATAGAGTTTCCCAGACCGCAGCGCCATCTGTTGTTGAAAATTGTAACTACTGTAATTTCGAAAGTTTGTCTGCCTGAAAATGTACTGTTGTCCCAAGCATATTGCAACAAACGGTGTATTTCTATCGCTGCTCGTTTAGTTTTTATTGCCGTTTCAAATATACCGGTCATTTTTGAAACACCCTGTACATACAGTGGAGGTCAGTGAAGAGAAAAGGAAAGAAGACCAGGATTTATGGTTGACCACGTATAGCAGCAGAAAATGAGTGGGTTTCGTTAGGGATAGGAAGGTAGGGCAGAAAGTGAGTTACTGTGAACTGATCAATGATAGGGTTGTTCTCGTCAGAATCGACAGCGAACCAATACCTACAGCGATCGTTCAGGTTTACACGATGATTTCGCAAGCAGTAGATTTGGAGACTCGAACGCTGTTGTAGGGGAAGGGGTAGATGAAATAGTTATGGGAGAATATGGGCTTGGTGCTTGGAATGAGAAAGCAGAAAGACTAATTGAATTCTGCCACGCGGCTCCTCTCAGCTTGCACGGTAAGTTTTGATATGTTTACATTGCCTTAATTCCACTGTTTGTTCATGCTAATGTTTGCGCTCTTCGTCGTTCGTGTTTAGGGGACTTTCATCAGTATCATATTTTATTTTTATTTTCTAGGTCATTGCCGCTACCATCATTTTTAAATTTTAATTACAGCTTTCACCAGATGACGTTATATTGGACGTGAATGGAGGGGAGTGGCTACAGGGCAATGTTCAACGTTACTATGTTATAAATAGCGTATGTGAGTACTTTCTTGTCTCATTAAAATAACTGGTTGTTTAAGAGTTCAGTTTATACCACAGAATTGGGGGATCGAATAGTTTATATGAGCTTATTTTTTGTACAATTTGCCTGATGATGCACCAATAAGTGGTGCGAAACCGGTCGTGGATTTAATAAAAATCATTAATACAGCCAGTGCGGATTTTTCTTTGGAAAATTAATTGAGTTCTACATTAAATTTCAGGTAGTAACAGCGAATACTCTGTTCAAGAATCACTAGAGGAGGAAGTACACTTGAGAAAGGATGGGACATATGGGAAAATTCCAATGACATTACATCTTCGTCACGCAGATTCCGAAACCAGTTACCACTTTGTAAGGGGCTCCCATGAACGCATATAGATTCATGTTACATTTCCGTAATGATGAAGCCTGAAGATTAAGTGACTAGACAGGAAGGATCCATGCGAAGTGAGGTCTGAAAATACTACAGAATGTAGCAACATGTTTGAAGGTCTCTGAGGCAGAAGATACCCGTAGAGCGATAATGAATAGGTCAGTACACATTTCAGTTGAAGAGGGATGGACATGTCGAAGAAGGGCAGAAGCTGGAAAGAAAAACATAGGTAACATAGGTAACTGTGAAGGATGCACGTGTAACAGAAGAAATACTTCAGTTTATAGATGAGGGAAGGAAGAACAAAAATTTAAGGGAAATTCAGAACTACAGGAATGCTACTCACGTAAGAGTCAAGTTGCTGACAAGGATAATATACAGAGGAATGGAATCTAAACTGAGGATGATGAGTATTTTGGCTTTAGGAAACCTAAAGGTACCAGAGAAACAGCTCTGACGTTGCGGTTGATGATGGAATCAAGATTGCAGAAAAATGTAGACAGGTTCATAGGATTTGTCGAACTGGAAAGAACGTTTGAAAAGGTCAAATAGTGCAACATGTTCGAAATTTTATGAAAAATAATGGTAAGCTACAGGGAAAGACGGGTAAAATAGAACATTTCCAAGAACTAGGAGGGAAAATTAGGATCTAAAATGGAGTGTTCGGTTTGAAAAGTGTGTAAGACAAGGATACAGTCTTTCACCCCTACTATCCACTCTCTACTCTGAAGAAGCAATGACGGATATGAAAGAAAGGTTCAAGAGTGGGATAAAAATTCAAGGTGAAAGGACATCAATGATAAGATTCACTGATGACATTCCTATCCTCAGTGAAAGGGAAGAAGAATTACAGGATCTGTTCAATGGAATGAAGAGCCTAGTGGGTACAGACTATGAAATGACAAGCGAGAGTAAATGAAGTAAAAACGAAAGAATGAGAAGTAGCAGATGTGAGACCAGCGAGAAACTTAACATTGGGGATCAGAAAGTAGACGAAGTTAGGGAATTCTGCTACCTAGGCAGCGAAGAACTGGCAAAAAAAGGCATTCCTGGCGGAAAGAAGTCTGCTAGTATGAAACATAAGTCTTAATCAGAGGACGAAATTCCTGGCGACGTATTTTTGGAGCACAGAATTGTGTAGTAGTGACACAAGGACTGTGGAGAAACCTGAACAAAAGAGAATCGAAGTATTTGAGATGTAGTGTTATGGAGGAAAGCTGAAAATTTGTTGGACTCATAAGGTAAGAAATAAGCACTTTCTCCACAGAATCGGCGAGAAAAGGACTATGTGGAAAACACTGAGAAGAAGAAGGGACCAGAGGATAGAATTTTTGTTAAGACATCAAGGAATAACTTCCATGGTTCTAGAGGGAAACAGCTACTGGAATACATTCAACGAATATCTGAGGACATAGGTTGCAATTGTTACACTCATCTGAAAAGTTAGGCACAGTAGATGAAATCGTGGCAGGCCGCATCAAACCAGTCAGAAGAATGACGACTCAAAAACAAAGCTCTTGAAGTATGTCAGAGGAGTTTTGGTTCATTACGTACGTTTACAGTGTCACTGAGCTGTTCCTATCAACGTATTTTATGTACTCTATAACAGCTTGAAATACCATGCGCAAACACACAAAATATTAGTCCTACAGAAAATAAAATTATCAGGACCACTTTATGAGAAATTTAGTGTAGTTAAACGTTGTACTGCAGTACTATATCGCTACATGCCATAGTTCTCAAACTATTCAAGAAAAACGTATGAATGTGAGCTTCATACACGTTTTTCTTGCGTAGCTCGAAAACTGTGGCTCCCTGTGAACCATACAGAATTACATTACATTAAAGGTCCTGTTCACTTTTTCTTAGGGACTAATGGTTTCAATGTAGTAAACGACAGAATAGGAGAATCTCTTACGTGGTTTTTGAAAACGTTACGGTTGGCATAAACGCCGTCGGTAGGGGCAATTGAATAACCGTGTATATGCAATGTCAAAAACGGCAACAGAAAGAGCAGTTTTTATTTGGAAACGAAAATGAAGCCTTATGCTTCTTTACAGAGCATTGGGGAACGACGCGGGACACCCGAACCGCCGTACTAGGCGAGGTCCTAATAGAGATGGCCTGCCGTTGCCTTCTTCCGACCGTAACGGGGATGAATGATGATGATGAAGACGACACAACAACACCCACTCATCTCGGGGTAGGTGAAAATTCCCGACCCCGCCGGGTTTCGATTCCGGAACCGCGAGACCATGGGCCGTGGATCTGTTTTTATTTACTTATACTTTTAATCTTGTTAGGTCATCAGATCATGGTACGACTAATATGGTTCTGTGGCCACACATACACTTTGTGGATACGTGTTTTGGAAGTATACATGCACTTACAACTCGTTAGGATGCTGCGCACATTCCTATACCGGCTCCATTGTATGCGAGCAAGTAGTAACGACGGCGTATTGGCGGCATTCTCACTCAGCTCGTTTCACAAGTTAAAAGTGTTACGGCCACGAACGTCGGAAGAGGTGCAGTGTTCGCAACTTGCCGACACGAGACGGTAATATAGGGAAGCCGGGAGTGGCCTCAAGTTGCGGCCAAGGCGGCGCGGCGGCACGGCAACGAGCGGCGCTGGTGCGCAGCAGACACGAGACAAGGCGCCGGGGGCGGCGAGTTACGCCCCGTGGGAGTCGAGGCCAGCCCGGGGTGGAGCAAACAATGCGGCAGGAGCGTGGCAGGGCGGCTACACCCCGGCTACATTAGCAGCGCCACCGAGCCGTAGCACGCCGGCAAACTTGGCCCGCGACACAACTTGCCCGCCCTGTTGCGAAAGGCGCGAATTTCATCTGCAACTGACACGACCTGCACCTCCTCCCTCCTGTTTACCGAGGTGTCTCATTTCCTGCGAACGTACCTCTTGAACGTTTGTTGTTTCCGCACAATTGTGTAACTCTGTTTGTCACTGCTAAGGCTTACATTGTGGTCAGGCATTGAACTTCTTGGACAATATGGGCAGTTGTTTAATCATGGGAATGCTGTAATCATACTGATTCTTGTTTTCTTATTATTGTAAGTCTCTTTTCATTTCTCTATTTCTATCCATCATCTATATTAAATCTCAAAATGTCTTCACCGTCGTCAGGCTCAATTTTCATTGAACATTCTTTATTGTATATTTCGTATATTGGTCTATGAAACTACTGTCGACAAAGGTCTTCCTTGTATTGTATCTTTGCACCTTGTAACCCTGCAACAAGTGGTATAGCGACAGCTAGAGTTCATAGTATGTCCCACATGCTCGATTTTAGAGTGTTGCACGTGCAGTCTCGCTGTCAGTGTGTGTTCCTCGTTTAGAGTCTTTGAGTCTAATTAGCCAGCACGATTGATACGCTGCGATGGAGACATAGTAGTGTTCTCCCTGTGTCGGATGCGATGCCCAATATTCCTTCTGTTTAACTGAGGCACATTGGAGGATACGCACTCGGTACTCTTCATCTGAGGAGACCTCATCCTGAACGTGTAGTCTGAAGGCTTGGACTAGTGGCAGACTACTGACAGCTGCGTGTACAATGCTAGCAGTTGTCTTCTTGGTTCACCACCACCAGCACCATTGAAAATTTAATCTTGTGAGTAACAGTTTTAAAAAATGCATTTAGCTTTCCTGTCTACCACAGCACAGTGACTTGGATGTTTTCATCCGCAGAGATGGCAAGATTAACCTCATTTCACCGTTTATTAAAATTTACGGACATTATTTACTCTTTCAGCGTCGTTGCAGTGCCGTCTGGCTCTGATTGTGTTCTCAGCTCTCCTACTAGAATGTGTAAAAAGAAAATATGTGTTAGACTGTGACTGGTTTTTAACCTATGTCTTTTGACAATGGGTTTAATAAGTGTTTCTGCATAGTGTCAATGGTTCTTTTATTTTAATTTACCAATAACATGAATTATAAATTTTTATTTAGAATTCTGGAAGTTTTTCTTCCTGTCTTGTTTTATATTTCTTTTTTTGCATATTTTTCATGTTATACGTTGCAGTTGCCATGTAAGGCCTGTTTAATGCCTTGGAAAAATAGGGAAATTTCCGCTTCTTACTAGGCAGTGTGCACTTCAAGACTTGGTGACAGAGGCCTGCTGCGTAGTGTAAACTGGTGCATTAATATACATTTTTACAAGTCCTCAGTGCAAGTGTCCGCCCTCGGTAGCTGAGTGGTCAGCGTGACAGACTGTCAATCCTAAGGGCCCGGGTTCGATTCCCGGCTGGGTCGGAGATTTTCTCTGCGCAGGGACTGGGTGTTGTGTTGTCCTAATCATCATCATTTCATCCCCATCGACGCGCAGGTCGCCGAAGTGGCGTCAAATCGAAAGACCTGCACCAGGCGAACGGTCTACCCGACGGGAGGCCCTAGCCACACGACATTTCATTTCATTTCAGTGCAAGTGGGGCGCATGTCCAGGTTTTTTCTACTTGTGCTAAGTCTGACGGCAGTAAACTGTAGATTACATTGTTTTTGTTGACAGCAGCACTGACCTAGAGAAATAAAAAAGTAATAATATTTGTTTTGTGCAAATAGGTTTCCTTGCTGTCAACATCGACCCGAGAACCTCACTCCCAACCTTACGAGTTTGAAAAGCTCCCTCAAAGACCTAGTTTACAACGTAATGTGGTTTAACACTAACACATTTCATCTATCTTTGTTTCAGTGAGATTGTTGCATTTCTCTACAGTTCCTATGAAAGGGTTACAAAACACTAGTTTACAGCTGCAGTTTCTTTGTTCCACGACAACCACTCCACCAGGAAGTAAGCCCAATCTGGGGAACATTGTGTATCTTCCAGTACTTCACAGCTTAGCTCTCTTCATTTTTCCATCACGAATGGGAAAACGTCCATTCCTTGATGAAAGATATTTTTATCCTCGTGCATACCAGGTCTCTTTTCTCAATTCTTGACCATTCAATTCCGTTAGAAAATTAGAATCGTATTCTCTAGTATTTTTTTTTCACCGTATCGAAAATACTCAACTGACCGAATTTATTTCGCATCACGAAACACCGGTACGGTGAATTTTTCTGGTTGTAGCATCTTCTTCGCCTTCTGTGGAGCTTGTGTCCAACGTTTCGATGGTTAGTTTGAGTCTGGTGTAAAACGCTGAATCCTCATTTCGCACGTTATCACATATCGATGCAGAAAAAGCACTTTGTGTTTAAGAATGCGCCAAACGCAGTACGAAAATTGTCGTGCATATTCATTTGTGGTGTGCTATAAACTTGTGCGGTATCATGTTGCTCATTTTTCCGTATGCAGTTCTTAACGCAAAATACAGCAGACTGGTTCTTTTAGAATCCCTTTCTCTACTGAACTTCACAAAACACAGTGTTTACATTGCTGCTGTGTTTGTGAGGTTCAACAGTATAATTTAAGATTGGAGTGATTCTAAAACATGTACAGCGCTTCAGCGAGTACTTCCGAAACAGATATCCATATGAAGGAGGAGAAGTAGTACGAAGACAGCTTTGCAAATGTCATGCTATATAATAACACCCATAAGATCATATATAACAAAGATTCTAGAAAGTGAGTACTGATTAAAAGTACTATTGATGAAGGAACAAAAGTGATGTAACATGCTTGGCCATTAGAAAGAACGGTTGTTTAAACACTAGTTGCACCTGATTCGCTACAAGTCTCTGCAATGCTTGCGCCCCCGCGATTGGTTAACAGTGATCTCCGCTACGAAGGAGAAAGAAAGATTAGAGTTTGACGCTACGACCGATGCGACGAAAATCAATAGAGATGTCTATACAGCCTCACTTGTCAACAGAGTGAGAACTGTAAAGTTGTCATAATACCTGTTTCTCCAGCTATAATTCCGCTTAAGGAGTGATGGATTTTGAAGATGAAACATGATATGACATGTAGGGTCCCCTCCAAGACAATCTCTCGCGAACCTTTTATGTGCGGCTGCTGAGAAATTGATTTGAATTTGTGGTGCATCATATTTATTGGGTTCAGCAGTAGAGGGTAGGAGGAGTCGGGGCAGGCCAAGGAGAAGGTACCTGGATTCGGTTAAGAATGATTTTGAAGTAATAGGTTTAACATCAGAAGAGGCACCAATGTTAGCACTGAATAGGGGATCATGGAGGAATTTTATAAGGGGGGCTATGCTCCAGACTGAACGCTGAAAGGCATAATCAGTCTTAAATGATGATGATGATGATGATGATGATGATGACGATGATGACAGATTACCATTGATGGTACGGCAGACAACTTACCTGGATTAGAGTTGTTAACGAACTAGCCCTATCCATGGTCACCCGTGTCCCAAGGCTTGTATCGTATTTTCTTTCTTTCTTTTAGCTAAGCCTCCAGATGTAGAACTGAGACGTTTGCGCGTTGCCTTAGGTCCTGCAGAAGACTCTGTCGCTTAGATATCCTCCGTGAGAAACTCTGCCGGCCGCGGTGGTCTAGCGGTTCTAGGCGCTCAGTCCGGAGCCGCGCGACTGCTACGGTCGCAGGTTCGAATCCTGCCTCGGGCATGGATGGGTGTGATGTCCTTAGGTTAGTTGGGTTTAAGTAGTTCTAAGTTCTAGGGGACTGATGACCATAGATGTTAAGTCCCATAGTGCTCAGAGCCATTTGAGAAACTCTGCTGATGTCAACACTAAACACTTGCGACTGTTATGATAAAGTGAAATGTGTGACTCACATGTCAACCGGTGTCAACAGTGTTTTGGAATCGAGTGAACAGCTCAATTAAATGTTTGCCTAGCCGAACAATGAATCAATTTGGCACTACTCGAAGTTCATCATGTTCAATGTATCACAGTTTGTAAGTAAGGTTCCAGTATCACTGCTTAAAACATTTATTGATTATTACGACAGCTGTTTCCATTTTCAAGTAGCTGCGTATACAACGTTTCTGAATTACAGTGTGCTATAGTTCTATTGGAATTTTAGACTTAATTTTTTTTTTTTTTTTTTTTTTTTAGAAGGGAAGAATATCGGCAATTATTGAGCTTAACTGGAACTGCAGTCATAATTTTCGTTGTCACAAATTGCCTAAACAACTGTGTTGTAATTAATTTTTATACTTCTAAACTGTGTAAGTAATAAGGGGAATTACGTCTACATTGTCCTGGCGAATATATAACATCCATTGTTACTGTATCTGATGGTTGTTCTCGTTATATTTCAAGTCAAATTCTAAAATATCAATCAAGAAATTTCTGTGTTATGTTGATTTTATGCTGTTAAGTTTCATACAGTAGGGCGTTACCTCAACATAACAATGAAATTTCTTAAAATTTCGCATGAAATGTAGTAAGAAATAACACACTACATATTATATATACGTAAGAACAACGTTGACATAAATTGAGAACCAGAGTTAGGCTACACATACTTGAGATATCTGAAGATATAATCACCTCTGACCATGGCCTATTACTACTTGTATGTAAATATAATACATCTGTGGTGTCAACTGTCATAAAATTACAATAAGTACTTACAGTATTAAATCAAAATATTACTCTACACTGTATAAAACGGCATAAAATCGGCGTGAAATTGACAATTTAGAATTTCACGTGAAATATAACGAGAACAGTCACCAGATACAATCACATAAGATGTTATATATACGTTAGGACAGCGTAGACGTAATTTTTCCTCTTAATTACATGATTTAGAAACATAAAAATTAATTGCTACATAGTTGATTGTGTATTTCGTGATGATAAAAATTATGACTGGAATCTCAGTTCCATGTAAATAATTTAAGAAATTCTTCACTTACGAAAAAGTTAAGTCTAAAATTCTTATGGAAATAAAGCACATTGTAACTCTCAAAATTTGTGTACACAGGTACTTGAAAATGGAAATCTTCCGAAACAGCTGTCGTAATATTCAATAAACGTTTTAAGCAGTGATACTGGAACCTTACTTACGATGTCCTCGGAAGACATACATTTCACTGCATGCCCCTTCATCAAGAAAGTAATGGTGTAACTGTTTCTGATTACACAGAGATGAATATAACATGGACTGTATATTTGTTCAGGTTATCAACTGCTATGGGAACACTACTACCTATGCCCTTCTTATAGACAATTTAGTGAAATTTTACCCACTTACCGAGGCAGTCACATCTGTAAGTCGCTCCAGACCAGTTCTGTGTACCTCTCTCGACATTCCGTAGCATTCGCTTCCCCTTTTCTAAATTTATGATCAGCACCAAGCACTCCGTCTCCAACTAATCATGGATGAAAATTTCCCTCAATAAATGTTTTTTTTGCTGATGTAACATGACAACACTTCCAGCTAAAACGTAAAATTGCCCGAAATTGTACACTATCTGACCAAAGTATCCGGCCATTTGCTAGTGACACTGATATGGGGTGTGTCCACCCATCTACTGTGGACATTTTCAGTGAAAGGTCTGATCGTCTGTGGAGGAATTACAGCTCATTCTTCCCTAAGAGCCGAAGCCGGAGAAGCGAGTGATGTTGGACACTGGGATCTAGAGCGAAATCGACCTCATCTCAATGGTGTACCACTGCGTTCAGATCAAGTCACTGGGCAGGCCAGTCCTTTTCAGGAATGACATTGTCCTCAAATCATTGTTCCACAGATGTTATGCTGAAAGAAACAATCATTGTTTATGAACTGCTCCTGCACTATACACAGTACAAAATGCTGTTTAGGTTCTAAACGGCTAGAGTGAGTAATCCCTCCGGTGGGTGATGATATTAGCTGAGATGAATCAGAATGTATGAATTTCAGCACACTTGGCGTGGTTGCTGTGGTGGGGTGGCAGATGGCAGGAAATGATCCGTCATGGAAACAGCACTACTTGAGTAATCCCTTTATTTCATAACAAGCCCAACAGTGGAAATGGCGCTGGAGAACTTCGGACAGTGAAACTTGTTGGTTTCAACAACTGCTTGGCATATGGAGAGCTCGTGGCGTGTTCCCTCAGGTGACAGCGGCAGCTGGCGGAATGGTACACCGGGCACAGTAGTGGTGACACAGGATGGCAGACGGTAGAAGCAGAAGAAACCAAAGGCGGCCGTGGAAGCTTTACGCTGCTCGGCGAGAGACACACTGGTGTAAGCGCAGTCTAACCGCGGCCCCCCATCACTGGAGATGCAAGTGAAGTCTGGCTATGTAGGATGATGAGTAGTGACAGTGTTTGACCTCTTACGTTGGTGACGTCAGGCTGGCAGCTTGATGGCCCAGGTTCGAATCCCAGTCCCCTAGAAAAGCGACCAGTAGCAGGTGACAATCACCCACTGGTTGATCACTGGTTGAAAGGTGCCATGTCAGAAGCAGCTAAACTTAGCACAGGTAGCGGCGTGCGGCTAGTGAAGATAGAGTCCAGAGATGGTAGCTTGTTCATTCATCTCGATTGGACCACCGTACACCTTTTGTCATGCCTAGCATGATTCTTGTCGGAATTAGGCAGAATACTGTGAAACTGATGACTAGTTTTTCTAAGGCGGCAGCTCTCCTGGTCAACAGACGAGAGGTGCTGGGTGTAATAGTTGAGCGTCACGGCATTATTTGCTAAAACTTTTCCGCCATATCACCGTCTCAAGGAGCCCTGTCTCTGATGTGTAGCAATTCTTCCTTTGAGAGACCAAAGCTATTTGCAATTCCTTTTTTGCACTGCTTAGATGGAGTACCGAAATACTGCTCATCACGTTTTTCATGCAATGTCCATTATCGATGGATAGGATCGGTTTTTTCCCATTACAAACAAAATCATTTTTAAAGATGGATTTCACATGTCCTTTCGACAGATTGGTCCTAAATTAGTATAGTGAACTTTTTCTATTATCGATGTGTATTACCAGTGACCATAAAACACGAAGAATAACAACTGCTATACCCTGTTCATCATAAGAATAAATGTGATGTAAATATTACGCCATGTATTCTTCTGCGTTTGCTTGAATCTCATTGGATTTCGTTTCATGTGGAGCGGAAGCCAAGTTATGACCAGTGCAGTCAAGTACGATCATAAGGATACATTTTATGCTATGTTACACGCATACAGACTAAGCGATGAAGTGCGGGACAACAGCTTTACCGGCGCATAAAATTTGGACAGCACTGACCAAACAGCGGTGCAACTAGCCTGCAATGATGTGAGCTGTTGCAGTTGAGACGTAAAAAGAGACGAGCAAAGAAACAATAGTGCTTAGAATATCATTTAATTTTTAAAGGGAATGAAATAATATTCGGAAAAACTCCAGCACTACCGTGCGCTTGTTAGGTGACCAGACTGAAAGCATAACATGGTCTCGTTCTCACCTGACATAGTGTTCTAATTACAAACGAAAGTTATGAAAATTCCTAACATAAACAAAGAGTAACTTTTATCAGCGAGATAAGTGTGATGCAAAAGCATACTGGAGGGATTTCACCGTACTATTGAATATTGAAGCCACTGAAAGTATTAATTACAGTCAGTCGTCTGGTAATCTCTTAGCTCCTTCCTTATCCGAATCTGAGAAACAATTCAGTTCGCGAACTGTCATCTGTTACGTTGATAACGAGTCCATCAACAACAGAATGCTCGAAACCAACCAGGCGCCGCATTTTCTCCTCTTCTTTTATGACGTGCCGTTCTACATCCCGCCTACGTTCGGCACTGACGTATGAGAAAGCTGCGTGCGTTAGTTCCAGTATGTCTGGAAGCTTAACAGTCTTGGTATTGCTCAGTCCAAATCCCTTAACTGGTCTCGAGATCAGTTCTGTTGGGTTCATATTGTAATGGTACAGTGGCAAATGGAAAAATGCAGCATTTGTGTGGTTTGCTCGATGCTGTGAAAATGATTGTTTTTCATGTTTCTACGACACATATCTACATATGTGGTATAAAACAATGGACTTAGTCAAAATAAAGTGTATCTAGTTTTTAATTTTTGCCTTACAAAATTAAATTAATATGTTTTCTTAATTTAAGCAACCTTTATTAACAGTCTTTCATAAAATGTCGATAACTGAGAACTTATAGTTGAAATGGAAACAGGAATTTAGGGTTAACAGTCTTTCATAAAATGTCGATAACTGAGAATTTATAGTTTAAATGGAAACAGGAATTTAGGGTGCAATATATAATTAAAAACAAGGAGAAGTGCATTAGTCATAAAAAAAAGATGATGAATTTTACAATTCCGAGATGCAGGTAATGCAAATTCTACGAGAAAAAAAGTTGACTCAGACGACACTTGCATCCGCAACCCAGTTACTGCAATGAGTTATCAAGCTAGTATGCTATCGATTCCGCCGTACACGAATGTCCTTATAGGCTCAATTGTATCGAATACAAGTCGCTCGGAAAACTTCAAAGCCTATTATCTCTGTAAATTTATGACAGACATTAAGAACAACCCATCTCTCGGTACTTATTAACCGTTTTGTACACGCGTGGTTCACTACGGAACAGGAAGCAGCTTCGCCATTGTCATACTGCGTATTAACAGCGCGACAATGAGAGCACAACAGTGCAGAGTCTGTGACTATACACGATTTTTGAAATAAGAATTACATAACTAAAGTGTGATTAAGAAAAACGTTGATGGCTGCTAATACATTTGAATATCTTCAAGTTTCATTTAACGTACGGTAACTTAGAGGTAACATATCTAATACATGCTTATGACGAACGGACCGATGACCTCGCTGTTTGGTCTCTGCCCCCAAAATAACCCAACCAACGAACTTCCAAATGCGTAACAACACCATTGTATATGTCTATGGCTTCTGACCAATCATCGTGTTTGTTTACATCAGCTTATTCTTATGAAGAACGGAGTGCGGCAGCGCTACTCAATTTCTGCTGCTCTGCTTATTATTTTTCGTGTTTCACTATCGCTGTTAATACTTATCGATGAAACAGATATCGCTCAAGACTAACTTGGGACCACTCTATAGAATGGGCATGTAATATCCCGCTTTAAAAATGATTTTGTAGGAAGCTAGAAACAAACCGACGCTGGGCGTCGCATGGAACATGATGAGCACTATTTCTTTGGGCTGACCACTGTTACATATTGCAGGAACGAAACTGTAAATATCTGCCGAAACATAAGAGGAAATACGCCTGATGTCTCTAGAGAAACAACATATACTTACCAGCATCCTGTTCAATGCTTACATTGGAAATTTTGTTGTGCTTTTATTTTTGCTTGTTTTTAGCTCTTCAGTATTTTGCATCAACCAGTTTCAATGAACTTAAGAAAGGAATGATATGAATGGTACAGCAACGTCAGTCGATGAGGGAATATGACTTACTTTCGTGCACTGGATGTTCCACATAATACAGATTATAGAAAATATTTAAAAGATATTTTCCAATTATAATGTGTGGCTACTTTATCGACATAAAAATGACATTACAAAGTACAGTTATACTCGATGTTCGGTATGAAGGTGGGCAGAGTTTGGACAGACGAGCAGCAATGAATGGTGTGACAGGAAGTGTCACATCGAATCATTCTGTACTTTAGATCTGAATAACAGTAGGGTTGCAACACCGATTACATCTATTTTGGAATGCATCACGTACATCAGAGACGTCAGCGCCGTATAGTGATGATACATACTCCATCAAGATTTGGTTTGTTATAGAAACTTCAATACGAATACCAGGTGTACATGGTTACTGTAAAATGAACGTTCTGAATACGAAGAGTAGAGGTCAAGGGAAATTTCAGAAAAGGGGAGGTGGATAGATCAGCTACTGTGGAACATATTTCGCAGCCAGGTGACCACCACATTCATTTTAATAGAACTAAATTACTGGCACTCACAAGCGGATGCCATGAATGGTTATACAGGGAGGCCATAGAGGTTGTAGAAGACGCCAGCAATTTCAGTAGGAAAGAGGAGGACGTGAAATTGAATGGCATTTGGATTCCGGCTCTGAAGAGTATGTGTATCACTCTTCCACCGTGGGGTGATAGCAACAGCGGATGATGACAGTCGACAATGGCCACTTGCGCTCACGAATTCAAAACGTGTGACGTGATGCCACTGCAAGGAAGCGGAATTTTAATGCAGTCAGTAGCGAGCCAGGGTCTGAATCGGACACTTGAGAAGCTACGATACCCCCGGAAGATATCCTCCGCAGATAGGGACGAAACGTTGGGTTTTAAGTTGAGACCCATGCGATCACTATATAATAACCCAGAACATTTTTTAACTGAAAATGTACTTGTTGTCCTTCACTATGTAGAAGCAATGATACTTCTGTTTAGTTGGTGCAGAGTCGAAGTTGCATGCCAGGCTTGTTAATTGTAACCCAAAAATGGAGTCCACGCAAAATATCATGGTCGGTAGATGCGCAGATGGCACGACATACGTGGGGAGAGCGGTAGTGGAGGGGGAAAAGCATAGGCGTTGTAGGGGAAGTGGGGAGCGCTAGAGGGGATGTGCCGTTCTAAACTGAAGGCTGGGAGTGTTGTTAATAAAAATTCTCTATTTAACTAGACTGAACTGCATGTGACTGCTTTAGTCTTTAATAAAACTTGCATCTGACTGCGTATTTAACTGAACTGAACTTTATCTGACTGCATTAAAATATTGTTGGAAAATTAATACTCAAAATACACATCTGACTGCATGAAAGTTCAGTGGTAAAAATAAATGAAAGTCACCAACCTTCATCTGACTGCGTCTGTGGACTTAGCTCGTGCACTCATTCCATTTAGCCGATAATAAAACATATATTCAACTCAGCCGTAGTGCAATGGCATAAAATTGTCATTCTAGATAACTTTACTCGTTTTGGCCCTGTTTGTTACTTAATAAAAATTCTGTCCTGATCTGAATAATTTGCCAACTGTGCAGTGGCATGTAGATTATTTTACTCTGATAAATGAAATTACTAGCTTTACTCATGGGAACTTTACTTTAATGTACCTTTTGGTTCAATGCAAGCACAGGATGCGGAGAACGACGTAAGGTGTGAGATGAAACTCTAATTTTATCTAAAAAATATTTATTGTTCAAACTTTTTAGGCACATGTGAAAAACTAAAAAAAACTTCTATAGCATGGATTTACGAGAAAGTTTCACAAAGCGCTTATTGCATCAACAATGGGATTTCTATCTAGCTTTTAGACATAATTTAACCAAAGAAAACCTATTTTATTAATTATTCTTTCTAGTTTCCCCAATTATGTGCCGAGTCTCGCTCAATATATAGCTTATTACGTGCGTAGCGCCAATTCTTACTTTGATGCCGTCACGACCCGGCTGCCTCCAGCAGGCATCTAGCTCCGACTCGAAACACGTCTGCTGTCTCTGCGCATCTCCTCACCACTACTCATACTTTTACAGCGTGCACCTAGCTCTGTTAGCTGTCAAAGATCTTACTACTCGGAGATGTACTACTCGTCCAACCTTGCGGTTGGGAACTATCGACATTTTTCACTGGCTCTATCCTGATCGAATCTCAGCGCATACCTTTCAAGGCTACACTCAGGTTTCCTGTGGATGTTAAATGGGGCCTCTGCACGCCTACACTTCCGTGAAGACCATTCAAAAAGATCTTTCTTCTTTGGTTTGTTTAGTATCCAAAAAGAATTCCACTGAAAATGCAGCGATTTATTTTCGCCTGGCTTGTTAACCATTTGTACCTTTCAGAGAACCGTCATGGGTGGAGAATATTGAGCCAATACTACAAATTTCTCTGGTTGTCACGTTAAAATCTGCTTATTTTGCCAAAACACAGCAGAGTTTACAAAATGTCACCTCACTAACATGTTGTACAAACTCAACTGCGATAGAATTCTGAAACAAACGTTTCTTATGTTTATTAAGTGAGAAACAGAGGAAAAGTCAGGTCAGTAGCTTATGAAAAAACCCAACCTCGGTTGAAAATAAACATGCAATATCTTCACCTATACTGTTCCAAAAGCCATAGCATTTCTCGTTACACTTTTTACTGATAACCTTTAAAAATTAAACTCTTTCATCGAAAGAAATCTGTAGTTAGTGGAAAAATACGGCACATCATATAGTTTTGCATTATAACTATATGGAAAAATACTCTCCTCTTTCAGTGCCAAAATCTCAATATCTGAAACTGTTTATGAAATTTGAGGAAAGTTGTGTCCATTCTGGCTGTAAGGTGGCACAGTACGATCGCAATTGAGTGTGCTACATTAGATCAGTTTTATCAAGATTGGTGACAGATAGCCAAGTCTAAAGAAAAATTCAATATGTTAGCTGAATTTCATATGCAGCAACATATTATGTAATAAGCACCAAACGAAGAATCATAGAGACGTCTATTTTTCTATGCGAACTGTCCCGAACTTCGGTAAGTGTATTACTTGCACATTGATATCACAATCACAACGACCAGTAACAAAATAATAGGAACGTCATCATGAACTTGACATATACAAGCTCGTAAAACTTGTAAAGCTATCAGTAAAGCAAAAATGATAGATTCTATATAATCGTTTCAGAAGGACTGCAGGGCTTGCGTCTCGATTCTGTCATCACCGCCCGGCCGAAAGTGGCAAACACTTGTCAGCCTCCCCTTCCGAACAAACGAATGAACTCGACCAGCGCTTTGGACGAAAACTGGTCTATGAGCATCGGCTATCGTATCCTGCTCAGACTCTACTTGCCCTTGGCAGGAACTTCTGTGACATCCGAAAGAGTGGTGCCGTCTTTGAATGATTTTGTTTTTGGTGATTTAGTGATTAGCGCTTCACAGAATGAGTATCTATTAAGATACCCGAAAATAAATCAAAAAGTTCCATTCAATTAAAAAAAAACTGAATTTTTACGTTTGTTATCCAAAAGACAATTGCATTCAAAATCCAGTTAGAAAGTAAATAAATATATTAGACGACAAAAAGGAATTTTCTGTGGAAATAATTAAAGAAAGAGGATGATACAAAATTTATTCGTGAGCTTCTTATTTGTCTTCTACTTCAACGAAATAATAAAAAGAAAAAGGAAATTAACCCAACAGTAATAACAACGTAAAAATTTATTTTTGGTTCATAACAAAAAAAATAGGAAATAGTGGATCTGACGCACGTGTCTACATCGTACACCTTTATCTGTTTGTAGCCCTTCGAGACGAACATGTAACACAAGCTCTCCAATCTCATTTTCTATCCTTCGGCACTGGTTATTTGTAATTCGCAGATAGGAGTATGATTCTCAATTGCAACATGATTTTTGAGCTCAGTTCCAAAAAAATTATGTCAATAGGAGAATACTACAGACTTTTTGGAGTATTCATCACCTCATTACTTTTCGAGAAAAGCAGAAAACAGTATATGGACTAAGTTTTCTTTTATTTATCTGTGTTATTCGAGATTTTAATTCTAGGTTTCTTGAAGAATGTAAAGCTAAAGTGAGGGAATCTCACAATTTTTCAACCTTCGGTCGGTGCCTACGTTTATTATTGATAATAACAGCAACAAGAAATCCGAAAATCGGTTATTTCAGAAATCGGTGAATTTGAGCAGTTTCGATAGCTAACTTAAACTGGAGGTGAAAAAAAATTGGTATAATCGGAAACCTGTTATGTCAACGATAACTATCATCCGTAGAGTGTATCCAAAGGAGATGTCGATTTGGTTAACTACTTAGTGGGAGCTCGATTAAATGCCACAAAATGAACATCTTAACTGCTTGCGTTTCTGCGTCAACAGTAATGAGCGTGCACGTTGACCAGCGTTAAGGAAACGTCAGACGTGTTATAGTAACCAGCAGCTCTCCATATACAGAAGTAGACCGGTAAAAGCAGATCCAAGTAAAGGAGGGAAGGGTCAGCTTTATGTTTGCGTGACATATGAACTGGACGGTAATAAAAGCCCTCCACTCCGCTTGAAAGTCAAGGGAAGAAAAAGTCAAGCAGTGTTGCAGATGGCATCTGGTGATGTGAGAGTACATACCACGAAGACCGCCGCCAATATAAACAGGCAGCGCGGCCACTTGGGCGGGCGCGCGACCCGCCGCTAGTGACTGCAGGCGGCCCGAGACGAGCGCGGCTCGGCTCGCGTGCCTGGGGGGCGTTACGCGACCCCGGAACCCCCCATTACGCGAAAGCCCCGGCGGCGCCGCAGTGGCGACGAGTGGCGCCGCCTCCGTATTAATTCCGCCTCGGCCGGTGGCGGCGCCCAGATAGCGATCGCTGGGCGGGCAGCGCGCGACACGGACCCCGGCGCGCTCGTTAACAGTTGCCCCGACAGGCAGGGCGGCGCGCCCGCGTGACTGCTGCAAGGTTACCCGCCGCATAGCTGGCCGAAGCAGTCGTCACCCCAGCGGCCGCTCTCAATAGGACGGCGTCTCATTAGGTTTTGATGTACTGACAGCAGATTGTCATCAGACGCAGGAAGGAGAACGCTCGACTTTCGCTGTCATGTTAATGAGACAGTTTACCCAACACGCCTAGATCGAAGTACAGGACTGCTCTACTTCCTTTCTGGACGTGGTGTGACACCTTTCAGCTACGCTAAAAGATTTGCGACTGTCGGCATTGTTCGACGAGGAAACGTATGTCCCTGTACACCAGGAGCGAGTCAAAGAAAGTTACAAGAGAAGGTGGGAGGGGTAAATAGTATCGTGTTGTCTATGACCTTCAACAAATAAGTGATATGTCTTTGGATAAATGTTTAACGGTTGTCTTGCTGAAGCAGGTTTGTACGTAAAAGATGACAAGAAAGGAAGTCACCAAAAGCTTGAGTTTACGTATAAATCTGAAGCAACGAGAAACACGTCTGGTTTCACCTTGCAAAGGGACATACTCCTCTCGCATGACTTTTCCTTAACAGTATTAGCTGATACCAGTTATACACTACTGGACATTAAAATTGCTACACCACGAAGATGACGTGCTACAGACGCGAAATTTAACCGACTGGAAGAAGATGATGTGATATGCAAATGATTAGCTTTTCAGAGCATTCACACAAGGGTGGCGCTGGTGGCGACACCTACAACGTGCTGACATGAGGAAAGTTTCAAACCGATTTCTCATACAGAACCAGCAGTTGACCGGCGATGCCTAGTGAAACGTTGTTGTGATGCCTGGTGTAAGGAGGAGAAATGCGTACAATCACGTTTCCGACTTTGATAAAGATCGGATTGTAGCCTATCGCGATTGCGGTTTATCGTTTCGCGACATCACTGCTCGCGTTGGTCGAGAACCAATGACTGTTAGCAGAATATGGAATCAGTGGGTTCAGGAAGGCAATACGGAACGCCGTGCTGGATCCCAACGGTCTCGTATCACTAGCAGTCGAAATGACAGGCATCAAATCCGCATGGCTGTAACAGATCGTGCAGCCACGTCTCGATCCCTGAGTCAACAGATGGGGACGTCTGCAAGACAGTAACCATCTGCACGAACAGTTCGACGACGTTTGCAGCAGCATGGACTATCAGCTCAGAGACCACGGCTGCGGTTACGCTTGACGCTGCATCACAGGCAGGAGCACCTGCGATGGTGTAATCAACGACGAACCTGGGTGCACGATTGGCAATACGTCAATTTTTCGGATGAATCCACATTCTCTTTACAGCATCATGATGGTCGCATCCGTGTTTGGCGACATCGCGGTGAACGCACATTGGAAGCGTGTATTCGTCATCGCCATACTGGCGTATCACCCGGCCTGATGGTATGGGGTGCCATTGGTTACGCGTCTCGGTCACCTCCTGTTCGCATTAACGGCACTTTGAACAGTGGACGTTACATTTCAGATGTGTTACGTGCCGTGGCTCTAACCTTCATTCGATCCCTGCGAAACGCTGCACTGCCGGCCGGAGTGGCCGAGCGGTTCTAGGCGCTATAGTCTGGAACCGCGCGCCACTACGGTCGCAGGTTCGAATCCTGCCTCGGGCATGGATGTGTGTGATGTCCTTAGGTTAGTTAGGTTTAAGTAGTTCTAAGTTCTAGGGGACTGATGACCTCGGAAGTTGAGTCCCTTAATACTCAGAGCTATTTGAACCATTTTTTTTTAAATCCTGCATTTAAGCAGGATAATGCAAGACCGTTGTACGGGCCTTTCTGGATACAGAAAACGTTCGACTGCTGCCCTGGCCAGCACATTCTCCAGAACTCTCACCGACTGAAAACGTCTTCTAAATGGTGACCGAGCAACTAGCTCGTCACAATACGCTAGACACTACTCTTGATGAACTGTGGTATAGTTGTGAAGTTGCATGGGCAGCTGTACCTCTACACGCCATCCAAGCTCTGTTTGACTCAATGCCCAGGCGTATCAAGACCGTTATTACAGCCAGAGGTGGTTATTCTGGGTACTGATTTCTCAGGATCTATGCACTCAAATTGCATGACAATGTAATCACATGTCATTACTAGTAAAATATATTTGTCCAATGAATACCCGTTTATCATCTGCATTCTTGGTGTAGCAATTTTAATGGCCAGTAGAGTAGTATCATGTGTTGTCTATGACCTTCAACAAATAAGTGGTATTTCTTTGGATAAATGTGTAACGGCTGCCTTGCTGAGGCAGGTTTATACGTAAAAGATGACAAGAAAAGATGTCATCAAAAGCTTGAGTTTACGTACAAATCTGAAGCAACGAGAAACACATCTGGTTTCACCTTATAAAGGGACGTCCTCCTCACGCATGACTTTTCTTCAACAGTGGTAGTCGATACCAGTAATATTATTCTAGATTCGGACAGGTCAGTATCACCTCAGGTGTTATTCTGAAAAATTTCATATCATTTTATACACTATATGGACGGAAAGGTTGTAAACTCCTAATGAAAATGGTGACTAACCTCTCAATAAAAATGTTGCTCATATATAACCTTTCAGTAATTAACTTACTATGAATGTACAGTGGTAAATTTGGACGTCAGCACTGCTGCGTCATGGCCTTGAAAAGTCATTCTGAATAAACTGTAAACTCTTACCTCAATTATGTCGCCGGATAACGCGTATATACCTGCTCCTACAAGAAATTTTTCTGCCACAGCCCAGTGCAATGCTGGCCACTAGATTTTGTTATGTATAAAAAAGCAACTGATTTTTCTTTACGATAATTGGCATGACTATGGATAGGAGAAATTAGTAAAGACTTTAAATTCAGTTGAATGACTGTCAAAAGTTACCTTTATAAGAAACATTATTATTGAAAAATTATTGAAAATTATTTACATGTGACTTTGATATGACAACAGTACAAAATGAGTTGTTGCAAATTACATATGAGCGCGGCAGTAAATAATAATAATTTTTGCTTTTACCTTACACTACGTCGCTCAGGCACCTCCATCGTTCTCCACGACCAGCTGCAGTAATTCCATACAGGGCACAAGTGCTCTCTGTGTGCTATACAACTAGACAACTGCTCTCTAAGAGCGACCTGATCCAACCACCCGGCTGCGAGCTACTACAACTACTGCTACTACTGCTGCCGACACTGCTCTCTTTTCTGCGATTCTGTTATAGCTTACATATCGCAGGCAGCGCGTGAGCAATCCATCAAAGTTACATCAGCTCGAGTGCACTACCAATAAATTCCTTGGTCATGGACCTCTTACAATGTGTAAATATGGACACTCTCTTTGTTTTTGACTTAACGGTACCTTCTTTAGTAAAAATGGTTAGAGTTTACACTTTCATTAACAACTACAATAAGTTCAAGAAATGATGAGAAGAAAAACAGTGATTAGTATCCATTATTCCCATTCGAAAACAAAGATTCACAAAACGGTTGTAAAACAGAACTTAAAAAAAAAGGGGTGCAAACACAGGCATCCACAGAAAGGTGCAAGATATCTTTTGAAATATTTTAATGAAATGGGTTAGAACAATACAATATGGTAGACTAGCCTACAAAAAGCAACTTCCGTAAATTTATGCATGAAATCTGAAATTATTTACAGTAATCGCAAACGTAAGTAGCTCCTTCATCGCCAGCGCAATCTAAGTGTGCCCACATTTGGCACATAACACATTTCATCCACACCTCTCCTCTCCTGTCTTTCGAAAACATTTTTCGTCACAAAAGGACCTACCTACGTCGCTTGAGTGTGGTGTATCCCCATTGTTCATATCAAGGTCATTATCGCTGTCCACAAGGTGAGGGCTTCAGGAGCCTGAAGAGTCCGATGATGAATCAAATAGTGTTGTGGAACAAATTTTCTTTTCTTGAAGATTTTGCACCTGTCTCCGCAGTGCTGCCTCTAACCCCAGAGAAACTCAACGACTTCTTCTTGACAACACTTCCGTCAGACGACATTGTCAATCAATCTTTGTATGGTGTTCCAGTGATGTGACAGTCAGTTGCTGCTTTTTGTCCCCGCTTTGTGATACTCTTTTTAATGTTAGGGATAGGAGATAAGTCGAATGGTGAAACTGCATTTGTTAAGGTCCCTGCAGAACCTCCCGGTGTTTCAGTGGCTTCATCAACTGGCATGGCTAGAGCTTGATGTGACTGTACATCAGGATAACTCGAAGAAGAAGCAGATGATGACGATGGTCCAGAGATAGCAAGCAGAGGTGCATGTGATTCAGAAACATGACGTCTATGTTCCACTGTGGAGCACCGTTTACCTACAACCAACTCAGCAGCTATGAAATCATCGTCGGTGAAGGTGTAACGGTTCATATGGTACAACCCATTTACTTTGAATCAGTTTATTGCTATGTCAGCTGATTGGGTACGAAGATAGTCTTGGGCCAAAAACCTCCATAACATCATAAAGTGCAAGAGGATGCCTATTTTGATGCAACCATACTCTCTCTGCCTCGCTGTAGTACGTTTTCAGAGGCCCGATGAACGTCTTATCTACAGGCTTCAGGTTTTGGGTGCAATGTGGAGGAAGTGAGATGATAATCACGTGGTGTTCTTTCGCCAAGTCAATTACATATTGATTTCGAACGTGGCTATAATGACCTTCCAAGATGAGGAGAACAGGCCTTTGTTCAGTCAGACATGTTTTCTCAGTAAAGTGAACGAATCATTTAGTGAACAAATTGTTTTGAACCCACCCTGAAGGATGGGCTCTACGAATTGCACCAGGGGGGCAGCCTCTCATTAGAGGTGGGGACATGTTGGTTCTATGTAAAATTGAAGTTGGCGGGATATAATGTCCCGAAGCACTCGTGCATGTGATAACTATGATTGTAGTCCCTCTTTCTACAGACGTTAGAGCCGCAATCTGCTTCTTCCCTTTCATCCCTATCACTTTTGGAATTTTGCTTTGGGCGATAGACAGGGGGCCTCGTCCACGTTATACACTCGGTCTGCTGGATATGAGTGTTTGTTAAAAGCGTCTGCCAATAATTCAAAGAAAACCATCAGATTCTCTTTATTGAAGCCTAAGGCTCTCGCACATGAAGTTCTACAAGGTTTGAGGATTGACAGCTGATCCTTGTGTCTCTCAAGATAAAGGTCAGCCCGAGCTCGCCCTGCTTCTTGTCCTTGGAAAATGGTTGTCAAACCATTTCTCTGGGCAAGTAAAAATGTCATTCTTCTCAGATCCGCTAAAGTGCACACAAAGAATTTTTGCTCCAACTCGGGGAGCTAAGAACGTAACGGTTTTACTAGGTCTGCGTTTCCAAGCTTTACCTCTTGCACCGCTTCATCAGACATTTTATCAAATTTGAAAAATCTACTTGTTTATTTGTTGCTGTGTGAGTTGTACATATGAACTTTAAACAAAATTCGACTAACCATATCCCTACAAAATTATTCAGGTGTTTTACATTGCTTAAGAGAAGAGAAGATGTGATTAGAGGCCCTCCTTCAATACGGGCCCATTTTTACACCAACCCAATAGGCCCTTATTTACACCATCCATTCTTAAGCAACGTGGCCTCTACCACGTCTAACCTAGAAGCGTGTGCAACGTAAAATGTGCTTCTAAAAGTAGTTTGGGATTCCGTTATTCCGGATATCACTGAGAAATTGTTTTAAACTAATCAGAAGGATATAAAAGGAAAACGATTTAACATACGTGCCAAACATTTGCAGTCATGAAAAACACCAATTCACACAACACAATATCCGACGCTGTAACTATGCTGCTTGAAACAAACTTTCCAGCTGTTCAATGCTACCGTCTACCAACAACAGGCACGGTTCTCAGTCCTGGTGCCAACTGCAGCACTTCGCATATCCTCTTCGTGAGGGGTGCCCGTAATCACATCTGTGCTCATTTTTACACCATTTCCTCTGTTATACTTCAAGCCAAAATTTATGAAAAGGAACTACTTTATTTATTTGTTACAATCGATATGTAATATCTCTCAATGTATAGTTGATTTTTTTAGAAACATTCGAAATTACGAAATATACGTATTTTTGGTATTCTGAGCGAAAAATGTAATTTCGCTTTTGTTAATGTGAAAAATCGAAAGACCGTGTGATATACCAAAATGTGACGAAATAAATTAACGTAAAAACAAAAATTCTGCAACAACGATTTTCAAAGTAAATGAGACCAACCATAAGGAACCAAAATTTAAGAATTTCGGCTGCAAGGATCAGACCCCTAGACTAGAAGAACTGGAGCCAACCATGCAAGAAAAGATAAGTAAACTAAAAGTTGATTGTAAATGTTATTCCTCTCGAATCTTCAGAAAAGACTTTACGGTAGTGGACAGTAGCAGCATCAAACAAGGAGGAGAAAGATTACAACCCCCACACATTTCATAGATAAGCCCTTTTATCTGGGCCGAGGTCTGATATGTCTCGTCCGAAGTTTTTCGTTGGTGGCAGCTAATCATATGGCGTGCTGTTATGAGGGATATTTTCTTTCAACCTCTCATCGGTGGCAAAATCGAAACCATAGTCAAAATAAAAAATGTTCTATTTGCAACAGTAGTTACACCTTCCAGCTACTTCTCTACGTAATATCCGCTTTGTTCTAGTGTGGTACCAACTCCCTGGTCATAGAAGGAAGGCAAATCCCTGCTCTGGTCTGCAGCTTGCTGCCGGTACCAAAATGCTGTCCTCATAACCACCAGTTCGGGTGACAAAGACAAGTAAATCAGTGGCATCTAAGTTCGATCTGTATGGTGGATAATCAAATACTTCCAATGAAAAATGCTACAAGAGCGTCTTTGTTGCATGGATGGTACGGCCGAGAATAATTGACAGTTAGGTTATGTGGGCTGCGTGACATCAGGTAAAACCTCTCAGCAGGATCATCACACCTGGTGGGTGACACTACTTTTCCGGGAATCTTTACATGCTTACTGTGTGCTCAGAACTAAGAAGTGCAACGTGAAGCGATAGACAGACACAACTGAGGCGCTGCGCAACACATCTGCATGAAGTTTCTCCAGATTATCACTGTAATTTTAGTTTCGGGAGTCTGGAGCCCCAGGATAAATGAACTGTCTATATACATAATGAAGTTTGTGACATATTAATTTTCATAATTACGTTTGCGAGATCTACTCACACCACGCCAATTTTTTTGATACAGCTCATAAAATTTAGCTGAATCAAGAGTTCTTCAAACAATTAGTTGTTCCTTAACAGTAAACAACAGAGGCAAACGCTGAGCTTAGTCTAGCCACAGGTGAATTAAGTTATTACCGAACTAAATTAAAATAAGTAAAATGTTAAAAGACATACACAGTTTACTAGTAACATAAAACTTTCCTGTCTCCAACGCAGTGTATTTCCTCGACATATGACTGGTTTCAGTTACTTACGAATCATCGTCATATATAAAATGCTTGGTTACGAATACACATCAGTACGAACTTCAATATCTTAAACACCACATCAATAGGCTGAACACCAAATCTTATATCTTTCAACTCATTACATGTAACAGAACGGAACTGTGGAGGTGGACATCTGTGTAGACTGCCACCATGACAAGGTTATTTCGTTAAATTGTTGGTCATAATTTCAAATAACTTCGAAAAATACTAGTAAATGAGTATAATACTAACAGCAACACACACACACACACACACACACACACACACACACACACACACACACACAAAGCCTTGCAGCAATTGTAAATTGAAATTTGTTTCATTTCCTTGATTGTCACTTAAATCTTCTGGATGTATTTCCTTCGGTTCTAACATTCTGTGTGGTGTCTGTTTGTTCTATATCGTGTCTCCCTACCACTTTCGCGCAACGACGCTCTGAGCGTGTTTTTTAGGGAATTGACTAATATGAACCTGCGACCTGTTGCTGGTAAGGAGACATCAGACCACACATGACATGTAGAGTTCAGAAGAGTTCAGTGAGACTAGCGACGATATAATCAAACACTTAATGATTTCAGCGTCAGCTCCACTGCACTACCTGTAAAAGAATCTTAATACTAACTAAATTTAGTGGAAGGGGTTCAAGGCTTTCCTATTTTTAGTTAGCTGGTAAAATAACGTCGAAAAAGCAATTAAGTTTACCATTGGAAATTTTATTCTACTCACAAAACATTGTTTATAAACTGCACTATTGATAAAAAGAAATGTTTTAATACAGGATGGTAAAAACCAACTGCGTTCAACAAAAATGTGAACGAATATTCCCTGAATGGGTTTCCAAGTTCTACAATGGATCGAAGAATGACCTATGCCATACCACATCTATAATCTAAGTTTAAATTAAGTTTCACAAAAGAGAGAACTATCAAAATGGTCTACAGTGACCCCCAATTATCTTTTATTAATTATCTAACTTGTCGTAAATTACAGTGGCTGATGTGGCTTCTCAATAACTATATAACAGAAAAATCATCGAGTTTCAGATTCAAGTGGCAAATGTGAATACCATGAGCTTTAATTGACGATCGACACTAGTATTACGCATAAAGGGGGTGCAGTTCTGAGTGAAGCTTTATGCACTGTTATGTGGCATCACGTGCGTTCATTACCTTGTCGGTGTTCGTCAGGGGGCGGCGAGCAGCACAGCTCCGCTCACCTCGCCGTCTCGGAAGCAACTCTTTCCTCACTTCTCCTTACTACAATTTACCGAAGTTGGTTTAAAGAAACTATGTGGCTGTGTTTTCATCTGACCAGTCAGGGTCTCAATGTTAACCTTAAGCTCCGCATACAAAAATTCTGTCTATCCAATGAGAAACGTTATACTTTTCGTGGTGGGACAATGTTTCTAAAGTTTGCAACGTAACAGAGACACGAAAAAGTCTCACGCTAAAACTTGCAGCTGGTGTGGTCCGTTTAGTGTTATCGTAAGATCTATACTGTTCTTCTGGAGGGCTCTAGCTTTTAACATGGGCTGGGGGTGGTCCTAACGGTTAGCTGGCGACGTGGGTGTCCGTCCCTTATCGTAGGGCCTTCCAGCTTAACACGGTTCTGCTCTCGGCTTCTGTTCTCGTTTCTCCCCTCGGAACTGCGTCTGTCTCACGGTGGGAAGGTATGACATGCATTTAAGCATTCTTGTGTTAGTCTGTGGTATTCCATTTGCTCACTCGTTACTCGTATTACTTTGGTTAATTTAATGCCACGATTTATTCGGAGCTATGTGACATACTACTGGATTTGCTTATCATGTCAGGGTTTTCATGGAAGGTGTTGGATTTGCCTGACACCTTACACGGTATCAGGCGATTGGTGAAACTGGATAATCGCTTTTCCCAGTCCCAGCTGCAGGTAATTCGACTGAGAAGAAAGAAGACTTTCAACAGTCCGTTGTATCCTCTCAGGTAGGGAATGAAACAGATAGAAAAAATTGAAGATATGTTCTGAGGTTTGTATTTTTGTTACATTTGAGATGGTTCGAAACTGATACATAATACCTTCCTCTGAGTAATTTACAGTATTAAAGTTATGTGCATTAAAACAAACTGTGTCTCATATTCAAAAGCCGTTCCTAAGAAAACGCGGCAATAAATGAATAACAATCAATCTCAAAGGACAAAGTACAGTTGCAGTTATCTACTTAACCAAAGAGTCTTTGAGTCGCAAGAAACCTGCATTTAACAATTATACTGATTAGTTGTATACTATATGTTATTCTCATTTTGCGTAAACTATATCATGTTGAATATCAGGTCACAAGCTGTGTTTATTCTGGCGCTCACGAAATCATAGTAACATGGATATTAGGTTTTGTGCATTTAATGAGTTGATGGACTGGAGTTCAGAATGGCCAGGAAACAGGTATTAATTTATTACTCATTTTATCATAATTGTAGTAAAAAGTGAATAAATAAAGTCACTAAGCAAATACAGGGTAATGTTTACGTTGACAAATTAGCTGGGTCGTTACGTTTCTTTAATTTAGTTTAACTCTTTTTTTAACTACATGGTGCAGTCATATAAGTCTGACTAAATACAGGATGTTTCAGAATGAATATAGCAGTTTTAAGGATTTTTAGCATTTATTATATTTAACTTGCTATTATAAATAATGCGTCAAACAGTTTTTCTTGCAGGTGCTCAGTGTGAGTACCATTCGTCACAGATCGAATCAATACGAAGGTTCTTCTCAAATCTTCAATAGTGTGTCTGGAACAATCCTTGCAACAGTTCTGTTTCTTAAGTCAGGCAGATCAGCTGGTAATGAAGGCACATACACTTGATCTCTTATGCACCCCCAAAGGTAAAAATTGAGTGTCGTCAGTTGGTGTGTGGACGTGGAGGCCACGCAAAACAAGCTCTGTCTTCCGGCTTCTTGGGGCCTGTCTAGCAGTCGGGTACTACGTCGTTTAAGCAGTCGTGTGCTGAGTTATACCAGTGAGGCGGCCAAATGAAATGGAGTGGTTGTGATTTTTTGAATTAAGGATTGAGCCATAGATATTGCGCATCAAGACAAGAAACACCATTTACATTTGTTTTGCCGAAAAATGAAGGCCCATAAACTCTCCGCTAGGATATGTTACAAGCAATTTTAAATTTAGGGGAGTTCATAGTGAGGGTTTACCAATCCTCCGTTGCACACGGTATGTCTGTTCACATTTCCACTTAAGTCTTATGTCAATTCATGACTATAGGCGACACAATCCAGTAAATGTTCATCACCGTGCAGCAATATTTCGTTTGTAAAGTTGGCGAGTAAACCGTAGTCGTCGGCTTTAGAGCTTGCAACAAATGAAAACGACAGGGAACTAGTTATCAGCATCTCCAAAAACGTCTCCACACAGACATTACTGGAACTGCTATTTCACTACTAGCCTTCTGAACTGTTTACTTTGGATTACGCTTGAAAGACTCTCATTCGGTCAACAAGTTCTTCTGTCACTCTTTGTCGTAACGTATTCTACCCTTTGCGCACAGGTTTACAAAACAAAATGCTTGAGTTGCTATTTCATTTATTTGTTATTTACAATTGTAATTTGAATGTAAAACCTGTAAATATACGCTGGTGTACAGGATTAAAACAACAAAAGGAAATATTGCAAGGTTACGTTTATTTTGTTACAAAACAGTATAAACAAATGATAGTAAAGTAGTAAAGAATACAGAACGTAAACAATTGCAACGTGCATAACGGTAGACCAAAATGTTCTTTTTTTTTTCAATTCGTTGGATTTGCACACACATTCTAACAACTGGTTAATGCGTTCAGTATGGCGTGTGACCACCTCTGGCAGCAATACAGAACTGACAACGACGGGGCACGCTGTAAATGAAGTCATCAGTCTTATGTTTAGGCAATGAAGCCCTTTCTTCCTGCAGACCTACTCGCAAGTCTTGGAGAGTGGTTGGTGGATGCTGATGTGATGCTACGCATCTCCCTAGTGCATCCCAGATATACACCATGGGATTCAAATCGGGAGAACGAGCAGGCCAAACCGTGCGTGTAATATCTTCAGTTTCCTAAGAAACATCAGACACCCGTGCTCTATGAGGTCGAACATTATCGTCCGTCACTACGAAGACTGGGTCCACAGCGCCTCGCTACAACCGCTCGTCTGGTCCCAAGATCTCGTCGCGATACCTGACAGCACTTAAACTTCACTGGTTTACCCATACAATATTATGAAGAGGTTTTCTACTGGTGAACATGATCCCTACCCACACCATTAGGGATTGTCCTCGATATCGATCTGTTTCCACTATGTTTGGGCCCAGAAGTTGTGCTCCACGTTCACTCCAGATACGAATCTGTCGGGAATCACAATGCAGACAAAATAGGGACTCATCAGTGACAAGAGCATTGGCCCACTGTTCAACCGTCCAGAGGGCATTTTGACGTCCACCCTGGACGTAATCTTCAGTGAAGACGATTCAGGCCTACACGTGCACCAGGTCTCTGTCACAAACCTACCCTGCCGAAGCCTTCTGTATACCGTCTGCCTCGATACAACACGTCCAGTGGATGCAGAGAGGTCAGACGCCAGTTGTCGTGGAGTAATGAGGATGTGCTGGAGCACCCTTGCAGCAGAAAACGGTCTCCTTTTTCTGATGTGTCAGTTGGTCGACCCTTTCCTGGTCTTTGGAATACAGTTTCGGCCTCTATAAACTGTCGGCACGCCCGAGAAATGACAGAAAAATTCACATTGTGCCATCGGGCGACAAAGGAGCATATTTCAGCTGGTCCCCTACTTTCCTTGGTACAACAAAATGTGGTATTATGTAAAACGAATTCTGTCGGTTAGTAAGGTTTTGGCAGTTTATTTGTAAACTTCCACACAGTAACGGAAACAACAAATAAGTATGCATGATATGAGACTGATGCTAATTCACCTCCCATGTGATGCAGATTCACTGTACACTACTTCTCAATCTTTTAGGCTACAGCTGCAGTATATCAAAAAACGCGGTATTTGATTTGCAAGTACAAAGCATTGATGACAAAATAATTTTTGTAACGTGCTTAGGCCACCAGGTGTCACCATCGAAAAATACATCCTGTATAGGCGTGAACTGCACATTTTACAGAGTCAACGCGACATCGACTTCCATTCTTAAAAAAAAAAAAAACTCAACTAGAAACATAATTTAGTGATCTCAGAATCATTGTGATAGCTCCAGAACCCTTTCCCGAGTTCAATACATCAGTTAAATGAACGTTCATGCCTCAGACCCGATATTAGGTGTATTTTTCGCGTGCTTAAGTATGTAAGGTCTAAGCTCTGGATCTCGGAAATGAGACTTAAAATGTTTCGAAGTTCCCCGACAACATCATCTTAAGAATATACAGTAATAATGTTGACTAATTGCTCTGAACATAAATTGCGGGAATGGCCATCCCACAATTGATAGTGTCAGTACCCAAAATATTGGTTTTTCAACCTTTCCTCAGGAATCGTCCATCAACAAATGGTGCTTTTATCGACCGCCTAAGGGCCACCATAGATTACACCTAATGCAAAAGAAGCAGCTGGTTCGTTCAATTTTCCTGGTCTAGAAGAGGTGTGTAATGTTTACATTTCGACCCCATACTATAGGGCAGTTACAGTATTTCCTTTCCTCCCATAGGTATACAAATGGCCACTAGGCCAGGGGTCGTCTTAAACGCTTGATCAAAATGGTTCAAATGGCTCTGAGCACTATGTGACTTAACATCTGAGGTCATCAGTCCGCTAGAACTTAGAACTACTTAAACCTAACTAACCTAAGGACATCACACATATCCATGCCCGAGGCAGGATTCGAACCTGCGACCGTAGTGGTCGCGCGGTTCCACACTGTAGCGCCTAGAATCGCTTGGCCACCCCGGCCGGCACCGTGGTGGTAATTTTTAAGTTGATTAAAAGATGCGCTCTGTGGGCGCTAGACAGCTATAACATCTGTGACAACGATCAAAGAAAGAGAGGCCAGAGATGATAATTAATGAGCAATCTAGAGCGCACTAATTAATTAGTAACTGTCTGTGTTGAAATCTGAAAGAGACCAGACGCATATGACGACTCGCGTAAAAAATGTACGCACGCTAAGTATTACTAAACTTGTCAATGTATTACATAAAGGTTGTGTGTGAAAATATAATAGCGACAGTTTTAAAAAGTTGTTTGAATATTTATTTATCAGGCAATATAAAAAAATGAATTCAGACATGTCCAGCATGCGTACAGAAATGACCAACATACGTTCAGAAACTACTGGTATACGTTCATTTAAGACAAAAATTGGCACTGAAATTGCCGGGGTACTGTAAGACAATATCTAATTATTAATGATAAAATTATTAATAGCGAACATCAGTTGCTTGGATAGCACCACAATTACGTACCATCTTGTTGCGAGCGAAAAGTAATTTCTAAAGATAAAAAAGTTTTCTGTAAGAATTTAATATTTTTTTGGTTTAAATGTTACTTGTCTTCGTCAAAAATTGAACCCATCAACAAGCAACAAATAACTATTAATAAAGGTGAAGATGAAAATATCAAAGTATCGATTAAGTTGCCAATAAGAGATAACAATAATGAATCGCAACAAGGCGGTAATTTGCCGAATAATGAGAACATACAACTAACTCTACTATTATTAGTAAATTACACGTGCATTTTGGCGATAATACGTGGCTCATGCATAATGAGAGCGGTCCTCAGTCAATGTTGGATGGTGAAATTTTTGATAGTAACAGAGAAAGAGGTAATGGAATTGACGATAAAATTTTTGCAACTCAGTTTTGAAAGAACGAAGAGAGCTCGCAAAAATGAGTCAATTGTGTAGATCAACCCGCAATTGAAGGACTGAGATAGAGAATAACCAAATATTGCAAGCAATATAAAAGTTGAGTTCAAAATGTCCAGAATGCGTACAGAAATGACCAACGTATGTTCAGAAATTGCTGGTATACTTTCAGATAACACAAAAATAAGGACTGAAATTGCCGGGGTACGCTCAGGTACTGCTAAATTATTAATAATTAACATCGAACAACATCAGTAGCTTGGATTCAAAATTAACATAAAAAATCGAGACCTTTGCAACAGAAGTCAACAATCTCGATCAAAAATTTTCTGTTCGTGTCAGCGTGGTAGAACCAAAAGTCGACACGGTTAATGGCGATCTTGAAGCCTTGCGTATTAATAGGGATACAGTTCTAACGAACTTCACATGAAGTTTTCTAGTATGAGTACGCAGTTAAGACAAAAGCTGTCAGACACTGGAACAGAAAAAAAAGGTGCGGCCCAAGAAAAAAAATGTAGTAGAGGAACACGAAGCCTGACAAAATGAACTCAAAAATCTGACCGAATTAGTTACGACTGTGCAGACAAACGTAACCGAATTGTATCGACTTGCAGAAAAATGCCAGAGGACGTATGCGAACTCACCTAAGATGGTCTTTCAAAAATGGGTCATACATTTCTAACATCCGAACATGAAGTGAAGTTCTTAAAAAGGATGTAAAGAAATTAAACGAAAGTGCCGAATCATCAAAATACGACAGTGGCACCACGCTCGCAGAAAAGTGCAGTGCATGGAGGGACACAGGACCTACGCCGATCCCGTAAAGGAAATAATTAGTGAACTTGAAACATGAATCTTTGCTAAAACTGACATGACATGAAAACGGCTGAAGATAAAGTTGGCTCTGAGCTAATAAACTAAGGATTTTTCAAACGGACCGTCGGTAGCTACAAATCAGAATCGGTCAGCTATAGAAAATAATCGCGCAAACACCATTCCGCCACGATCAGAGTATGATACAGGCGAATCGGGGCAATTTGCAAACAATTATGTGAATGTCTCAGCGTTGTCGAACACTGCCATGCTGTCGACAAAGAGGCGGAGAACGACATCACAATCGGATGAAATAGCACAAGGAATAACGTCAGTCATTACTGATGAAGATTTGCTCAAACACAGACAAAATTCTGATCTTTTCGCAGGAATCGAAAAAGACACACCCAGTGGTATTTGTGCGAGCGTTGAGGAACGTATTACCTCGAAATTGGTCCAAACAACAAAAAATCCAGTTCATTGTAGGTTGGATTCAGGGTGACGCCCGTTTAAGAACAGCAGAAGAAGCCGACAGTTGTCGCACATACGAACAGTCATAACAAGCCTTTTAAGAGAAGTACCGGTTTCAGGGATTACAAGAAAGATTTCGAACTAAGGTCTTTGACCCGCAAACTTTCAGTGCAAAACACGGTGGGTTGCGAAAATATTTCGAAAAATATTTAAACAAGAGTAATCTGATATCACATGTTGATGTGTTAAGAATATTAAAAGGACGATTAGCCACACTTATACGTGAACAACTGGTCGCAGTTTCGACTTACGACTTAGAATATTTTTTATCCGTAATCGATTTCATTCATCTCATATATGAAAGCAACCCTGAGACAAACGATTACAGTCGTAATTAGTCAGGTGTGCCCGGAAATGGGAATTTTTAAGAACTACAGCAAAGGCAGTAATTACAGTGGGGACAGCTCCTGCAACAGTGATGGTAGCAATCACTGCAACCAATATGACAACGCGCAACAAGCGTATCATCCACGTGCACCATCTCAGGGGTATAGTGCGAACTGTAATTTCTGAAACAGCACAAGAAACAGTAATATAGGCCGCAACGCAAGGGGTACAATCAACGAAATCGCGGTTCTCAACACCGTGAAACAAGAATGGGTGGAATAATGCGTATGGTGTGAACGGCAATGCAAAACAAAATTTAGGTAATAGTAATAATCAATCACCGAGTAACTACAGTAATAACAGTGTGTACGGGAGCGGAAGAAACCCAGGACGGTCATGCCGCCCCTAGTCAAATACAAGGCTGTACGAGCAACAGTTCTGAATCCGCGATACAAGTAGTTGATGTCACTGATGGACGGATTAACCCCCTTCCTTCGCCACATGGAAGCAGCTATCGGTAGGTCCTAGCCCTCTGGCAACTATTATAAATACCAAAACTGGCAAACAGATGTACAGTTTGTGTCAGACATTGGCGCAGTGGCGTATTTAATTTCGCAAAGTCTGTTTGACCAGCTGCGGAACAAACTTAATTTGCCTACTTTGGCAGTACAAAACTGTCATATTATAACTGCACCAGGTAGCACATCAAAACATAAAGGAAAACATATTTACATTCTCGCTTCTAGTACTCGACAAAACAATAGTTAACTTATTGTTAGACATGGAATTTGTCAGGAAGTATCAGGTGAAGATTGATCTAGCCATTTGTATATAGACGAAAAATCTGTTTCAGTTGATTTGTTGAAAACAAAGGCAAATGTCCTCAGTCATTTGACAAACAAGGTTAATATTCAGTTGATGTATCCTGAAATTTTATATGCTATACATGAAACATTTAACGATGTAATTTTTGAGAAGTGGACCACACTATAGAACATACACGAAGAAGTTGAGGAGTAATCCAAGGAGTAATACAAGAACAGAAGCATGATTTGTAGGTCTTAATGACAAAATTCTCACACGTTTTTGAAGAAAAACACAGTTTAATGAATGCGAACGTGATTTAAATGAAGGTATATCCACATAAAACTTACTGTCGCACGTCATAGCAATTTCATGGACGAGAAAGAAGGCTGTCAGGAAAGAGGTCGAGCACATGATTAAGTGGAATACAATTGAAGCATCGCACTCACTATACAGCAGTCCAATTTTAGCAGTAGCCGAACCTGATTCCACTGTTCGTCTTGTCTTGGACATCAGAGAAATAAATAAAATCATCATACCCGTAGAAACCAGACTAGACAATACTGAAGAGATATTTCACAGAGTTACGTATTTGACCTAGACTGATTTCAGGGCCTCGTACTGTCAAATACTGAATACTGAAGAGAAATTTCACAGAGTTAAGTATTTGACGTCTATTGACTTCAGGGCCTCCTACTGTCAAATTTTACTCCACCTTGAAAGGTGCCGATTCACTGCCTTCTTGTGCAATCGTAAAAGTTACCTGTTTTGCATTCTGCCGTTTGGCCTTAACATGAATGCTGGCATATTTGTTGCAGCATTAGACAACGTGCTTGGATCAGAATTCTTGAGTCAAATCATTATGTGGATGTTCTTATCGCCACATCCCTGAGGAAAGCTCATGCGCAAATACTTAGAGAAGTCTTAGAAAGGTTCTCTGAATATGAAGTTACCATTTCCTTGAAATAATCTTAATTCGCACAGGGAAGAGAGAAAATTTGTACATCAAATCATCTTACCTAGGTATTAGACATGACCCTAACGCTATTAAAATTTTCCTAGACCACAGACAAAGAAATAAGTAAAGGTATTTCTAGAGCTAGCATAATTTTTTTTCCAAAATTCGTTCCCAATCACCTGTCAAATAACAACGCTTTTCTGAATTTATTGAGAAAAAAACCACACGTGGTTGGGGATACTAAAATTCCAAGAGTATTTTGAGGCAATTAAACAGGCTTTAATAAACTGAGACTTTTTAGCATACCCAGATATGAGGAAAGAATTCTGTGTTAGAACTGATGTGTCGTCACAAAGGACGAGGAGCACTATTGTTTCCATCACAACAGAGACATCAAAACAAAAACATCACCAGTTCCGCAAGTCGTAAGCTTACAGAAACTGAATGAGCTGCTTTAGTTACAGAAACTGAGGCACTGGCAATAATATGGAAATTTCGAAAATTTCAGATTTTTTATGTGGAAATCACACTAAGGTATTCTGCAATCATGAAGCGCTTTCATTCCTATTACCATGCAAATTACTACACAAAGCGTTAGCTGGATGATACCCGTTCTAGCAACAACCATATTTTGACTATATTATTTCAAGGGTGAGCAGAATATTTTGGATATTTTGGCAGACGCCTTGTCTAGGCTTCCGCAAGTATTGAGAGAGTACGTGGAACTCACGAAGCAGACGTCAGATTTCACAGTACTCCTTATTCTCGACGGTTCTTGTAGATCGTATTAACTTAAAAAGTGTAGGATCGTGTCCCAGTTACAAGAAGAGCATGAACGGTGGTATTACGTAAGGCAACAGCTTGTGGATACTCTGAACTACAAAAATGACGCAAATTACACAACGGATATTGTTTACCACAAACACCTGATTATCCTAAGTGGTGTGTCAACGTGCCAGAAAAATGCTCTTTAATGTACTCCAAACAGTATACACATAATGTATGGGGATATTATGGGATGAAAAATTATCTAGTAATATCACATATTACTGTTTCTTCCCAGATATTAAAGCAAAGCGTATTGCAAGTAATCAGGAAATACATTATATGTCAAAAGTCTAAGCACCCGAATAAATCACGTCTTAATAAACTGAATCCAACCATATCCTCATTCATGCTTTACCCTTAACTTATACATACAGTATAAAGGCATTAATGAATATTCTACTACTCTAAGGTATGAGATGGAAGTACCTAGGACCATGATAATATATATATATCAACACTAATGTTTACTCAGGGTCATAAAAGTTGAAAAGCTTTTGAAGATGAAGGTAGCTACTAATAGACAAATTTTAACAAATAGCTTGCATAGTAAGTTGCTTAATGAGGTCTTTGCTTGATGAAGTCCTCTTCCTATCCTCTCCCTGTGTGTGATAAAAATGTAGTATTCATAATTTTCTGACTCAGCTCATGGATATTTCCTCTCTTGTAATGACATTTTCTCTTTGTCTGAAAGAGAAAAACATAAAAAATGAAAGGAAAAAGGGATGACTTTTAAGAGAGAAGTTTACCTCAGCTAGTAATGTGATGCTACACTCCTGGAAATTGAAATGAGAACACCGTGAATTCATTGTCCCAGGAAGGGGAAACTTTATTGACACATTCCTGGGGTCAGATACATCACATGTTCACACTGACAGAACCACAGGCACATAGACACAGGCAACAGAGCATGCACAATGTCGGCACTAGTACAGTGTATATCCACCTTTCGCAGCAATGCAGGCTGCTATTCTCCCACGGAGACGATCGTAGAGATGCTGGATGTAGTCCTGTGGAACGGCTTGCCATGCCATTTCCACCTGGCGCCTCAGTTGGACCAGCGTTCGTGCTGGACGTGCAGACCGCGTGAGACAACGCTTCATCCAGTCCCAAACATGCTCAATGGGGGACAGATCCGGAGATCTTGCTGCCCGAGGTAGTTGACTTACACCTTCTAGTGCACGTTGGGTGGCACGGGATACATGCGGACGTGCATTGTCCTGTTGGAACAGCAAGTTCCCTTGCCGGTCTAGGAATGGTAGAACGATGGCTTTGATGACGGTTTGGATGTACCGTGCACTATTCAGTGTCCCCTCGACGATCACCAGTGGTGTACGGCTAGTGTAGGAGATCGCTCCCCACACCATGATGCCGGGTGTTGGCCCTGTGTGCCTCGGTCGTATGCAGTCCTGATTGTGGCGCTCACCTGCACGGCGCCAAACACGCATACGACCATCATTGGCACCAAGGCAGAAGCGACTCTCATCGCTGATGACGACACGTCTCCATTCGTCCCTCCATTCACGCCTGTCGCGACACCACTGGAGGCGGGCTGCACGATGTTGGGGCGTGAGCGGAAGACGGCCTAACGGTGTGCGGGACCGTAGCCCAGCTTCATGGAGACGGTTGCGAATGGTCCTCGCCGATACCCCAGGAGCAACAGTGTCCCTAATTTGCTGGGAAGTGGCGGTGCGGTCCCCTACGGCACTGCGTAGGATCCTACGGTCTTGGCGTGCATCCGTGCGTCGCTGCGGTCCGGTCCCTGGTCGACGGGCACGTGCACCTTCCGCCGACCACTGGCGACAACATCGATGTACTGTGGAGACCTCACGCCCCACGTGTTGAGCAATTCGGCGGTACGTCCACCCGGCCTCCCGCATGCCCACTATACGCCCTCGCTCAAAGTCCGTCAACTGCACATACGGTTCACGTCCACGCTGTCGCGGCATGCTACCAGTGTTAAAGACTGCGATGGAGCTCCGTATGCCACGGCAAACTGGCTGACACTGACGGCGGCGGTGCACAAATGCTGCGCAGCTAGCGCCATTCGACGGCCAACACCGCGGTTCCTGGTGTGTCCGATGTGCCGTGCGTGTGATCATTGCTTGTACAGCCCTCTCGCAGTGTCCGGAGCAAGTATGGTGGATCTGACACACCGGTGTCAATGTGTTCTTTTTTCCATTTCCAGGAGTGTAGATGGGAGCTCTAACTTAAATGCCAAAGATAATGAAGATTAAAAACTTAAATCCTCCATGAAAACGTCTGTATGTAAAGTTTGTTATCAACAATTTTGTAATTAGCTTTCAGTTCCGTGTATTTGAATAGTATGTAAATGTTCCACATGGAAGCGAAAACATGTCTGATCGAAACGTGTGAATCAGTAAAAAATCATCATGCAGTGAATTAAGCGTCCCATAGGTGGTATGATAAGTGGTGAAGTGCAACAGAATTGACGTGTTAGATATCTGAAATCAGTGAGGCATCCACCCAGTGAAAAATTAATGTGTTGCGCATCGTTAAAAGTACGCTCACACATTTTACCTGCAAACCAGGAGAAGGAAAGGTCGCCGAGTTTTAAGAGCAGAACAATGACACGTGGTTGACGAAGGCGTGCGGTACTCACCCCGCGTAATGCTATAATTTCGTCGGCCCTCGATGTTCCTGGGGGCTCTTAAGGCGATACACTTCCTTGCTGTGGTCGGAGTCTGCGTCTTATGTAGACGAAATTGAGAAAAACTGGTCTCGGACTACACGCAGTTACAAGAGTAATTCGTGTGCGAGCTCATAAGGTACTGTGTACGAGTAAGGACAGTGCCACGACTACTCAAACAATAAACAACAGCTGACCGTGGCCAGTGATACAGCTAATGGCAGTCAGATCCAGAATTGTACGCAACTAGTGGCACCAACAAAAGCTACCAATTTTTTTCAGCAGCCAGTAACGGCGGTGTGTAACCCACAATGACAAAGTTCGTAAAACTTATAAGGGGCGTTCAAAAAGAAACGAGCCAGAGTGTTGAATGCACAAACCGGTGACAGGAGGGTAATGTCGAGGCGTGTGTAACGAGGTGTGGTTTCGACCAGAGCACGAAGGTTCACAGCCCGTCGCTAGAGGGCACGCGTGCACGTCACGTGACCATACAGAGCGAAGGGCGGTATTACACTATCAAATTTCTTTGTCCAATATCTTTGTCAAATATATTTTTCAAAGAAATTTGATGGTGTAAGAGGGAACTTCGTCAAATGCCGTCTAGGGCCTCGCTGTAGACTTGATCAAAGAAGTCGCTTGTCTTTTGTTCATTGCAATGTGACGTGTTACCACGTGGAGCGCTAGCATCGCTGCAGCGTTCTGTCACCTCCAGTGTTTTTATAAACATTGCCGGTAAATACAATTGGTGTGTAGTGACAACTACAAAATTAATAGAGATGTATGAAGCTGATGAGGCGCTTTACAACGTGAGGCATCCTGAATACAAAAATACATTAAGAAGATTGGAGACATAACCTAACCTAACCTAACTCTCTGCTGCAGCAAGGAATCAGAGTGTTACAGTGAGAATGTCTTCTGCAGATACAGCAGTTCTTAAGTGAGTATTGTGCTTTGTCATATGAGGATACACTTCACTCAGCACATACAGATATGTATGCTCATCCATTCTTAAGTACTTGATGTACAACTTGATGTCCTCCACTATAAGCCCAAGTAACAAGTTTTGTGGAATGGTTTTATCATGTCGTCGTAAAACCCAAGGCTTAAGCTAAGTACATTTCCTTTTTTTCCTCCCGCTTCTCTTCCGCATGTACACACAGTGCAATTGTGGTACATGCAGAGTGCTGTCGTTAATAACAAGTTGTTGGTGTCAGCCATCTTGAACTTTGAAGAAAAATATGATGACAGTGTAATACCCCTTTTTAGCGTCACGCCAAAGATCTTTGTCAAATGTATTTGACGAATACTTGATCACATCTCTGATCAAAACGTTGACAAAGAAATTTGATAGCATAACATCGGCTTAACAGCAACATGCATCAATCGTCCAATGCTGCCAGTCACCTTGCAAACAGTGACATGGAGGCGTCAACAGAAGAGCAAAGAGGTGTTGTTCGTTTTCTGACAGCGGAAGGAGTAGGAGGAACGGACATTCATCGACGAATATCGCAAGTGTACGGCGAACACTGCAGGTCCCTTGCAAGGGTCAAGGCGAGGCACAAGCGCTTCAGGGAAGGACGGGTGAGTTAGAGGATGATGAACGGTCTGGAACACCTCACTGCATTACCGATGCCGTCGTCCAGGTGGTGGATGCACTCATTACCCAGGACCACCGAGTGTCAGTGAAAGCCATAGCCGCCTTAAAAAGGCTCTGAGGGGAACACGATTCACCTAGGACGACGACGTCCAGCTGTACCTGCGGAACTGGTTAACAAAGCAGCCATGGGAATTCTATGAGCTAGCCATTCACCGCCTTGTGTCACAGTGGGACAAGTGTCTCAATAGCCACTGTCAAAACTTCAAACATACAGGTAGTGGTTTCTGTAACTATGCCTCCGGCTCGTTTTTTTTTATACGCCCCTTACAATAAGGAAAGAACGAAAACAAAAATGGCATTTGCCACTTTTTATTTCGTATTAGACCGAGAAAGGGGAATTGAAAATTTTAGATGTATAAATATGTCTGTGTCCTGTAATATTAGGATATTTTTTCATATTTGTATCAGCTGGGGTGTAAAATTGTAAAGAAATATCACACTTCCACAAGAATGGGATAACCTATAACATAATTAATACCTCTTTCTTTTTTGTTTATTTTTGTCATAACAGTAGAAAGCAATATTTAGAGTTAAATTATGATGAAAGAGGTTCCCATCGTAAATAATTAAACCTATCACCATATGTTCCCAAATAACAGATTAAGATAACAAAAAGCGGAAAAACAAAAGCTCTGTCCATATGGCCTTACTAATAATGACACACTGCCTCCCTATTTATATTCGTATATACAATTTCTTTTTGATAACCAAAATCTTCATGTAAAGGCAATTACCGCATATCGGTAAGTACTGTGTGCTGTATATCTTCGTAAACATCAAACACTGTGTGTGTGTGTGGGGGGGGGGGGGGGGAGTGGCAGATGTGGTGGTAATTTTTAAGGTGATTAAAAGAGAAGTCACTAGATAGCGATAACATCTGTGACAACAATAATAGATAACGAGGCCAGAAATGATTATTAATCAGCAATACAGCACGCAGTAATTAATTAGTAGCTCTCTGTATGTTTTGAGATCTGAAAGAGACCAGATGCATATGATGACCCTGCTAAAAAAATGTACGCACGTCAAGTATTATTAACCTTGTGAGTGCATTACGTAAAGGTTGTGTGTGAAATTGTATTTGGGACAGTTTTAAAAAGTTGTTTGAATATTTATTAATTAGTTCACCAAAGTATTTCATCATAAATGTTTGGAAGATAATAAGGACCGGCATGGACACCAGTAATAATGGATTAAAACACAGCGTGACACCGTACCGTTGAAAAAGTGTGTAAGGAATCATTTCAAAAAGTGACATAAGAACATTGTGAATTTTTATATCTTTGTATTTGTAATGAAACCTTATTATTCAATTTTTTTCCCCATTAGCTACGGGGACTGTTCGGATAGCCGAAACCCCTACTTTACTCGACAATATATTCCAGAGTAATCTCGAAAAATCATTTAACCCTTTTAATAATATTTCCCTTTTCATTTCCAAATCATTTTCCCCATAGTTTTACAGTGCTTTAGTAGAGACCCCTGTTTCCATCAGTCGGTAAGTACGACCACATTTGGTTGGATTTAACAACCCTACATAATACGCGACATCTTCCACATACATCGGTTTATTGCGTTGTCATACAGCGATTCGTTAAGTCCACGTACTCCAATGAAAGAGCCTGTGATAAAATTTTCTCGAATTCACGGGCATTTGCACAAATCCACAATCATTCGTCCTATTCCGAATAGATTGCTTCAGACGACAACTGTTCTACTCCCATGATTAGTTGGATAAAGCCATGATCTATGAAGCTAACTGCAAAGATCTTAGCAAAAATTTCCAATTAATGTATCTCCGAACCGCCTTATGTTGATTCCAGAACAGACAGGGCAAAGCAACGCCCATTCAAATCAACATGGCCTCATGGCCCCGAAAACCGCCAGCATATGTCACTAGCTGAAGGCTCAAGCAGTCCTGCAAAGTAATTAACACGTTTCAGTTACACGATAAAGAGATAACTTAAAGAGTATTCACCACCAAATGGAAACTGATCATTGGATGTCTTTGCTGAAAATTGCGATGATTACTTCGCGATAGCAAAAAGAAAAAAAATTGTGAACTAAAGTACAAGTGCAGTCTAACAAGCAACTTTCAACTACAACCTAAAATGAAGCGTAATGAAAGTTGTTTCTGACGTAATATAACAGAAAGAGTCGATCACTTCATAAAATTCCTTCAGTTAATACGTCCCTTTTCACACTGGTATTTTTGCTTACAATTTACTCTGTCAGCTATCTTCGCGTGTTTCAACATTGAGTGTATGTCATGTATTTTAGAAATTATCCCCGGTTGTACTAATGTATATTAGAAGTCAGAGCTATCTCTAATTTACAGTGACGTAAGTGGTTTTCTGGAAGACATCTTGCATGAACAATGGTAATTTTAATTTTGAAACTTCATTAGATAATCCTTTCGAAGCGGTTTGATTACATCAACTGAATCACGAGATCAGACTTTCTCCAATCTAATGACCAGTTTCATTTCTGAAAAAGATGATGTTTTAATTATAATTAATTAATTAAAACATCTATAAAGAGACGTCAGTAGCTCTTGCTATACATTGTGCGGACAAAATACAATTTCCGGTTGATAATCCTTCGCGCCTACGAAATATTTTTATATACGTGACAGTGACATTCTGTTGAATTTTCATTTTAGAATTTTTCTAATGGTTTTTGTTTTTGTATGTTTTAGCTCTGTCATCTTCTTTCAACCTGGTTCAATCAATATATTACAAAAGCGATTTACAGGCGAAGACATCCAGCAGTTCGTCAGAAACTCCTAATGTCTGTTCCCTGCGTAATTTACCATCAGGTAGCTTAAAATTATAGTAAAGGTAATGTGATTCACAAAATACATCGCAATTCTGACGGATGGCTTGTTTGACGCCATAAAGATGACGTCACAAAAGAAGAACCCGTAGTCTGTGGGCAGTAACGATGGTTGTGGGAAGACTATAGACACGGTATCGACTGGGGTAGCAAGCAGACGCTTTAACAGTTACAGAAGTGTATGTTTTCGAGATGACGTTGCCTTGTTTTTGCTTACGATGAAGGTGCAGCACAAATGCAGCGAAATATTAGAGTGCATTTCACTATCGTTCAGTTTATTTTGAAGCTAACTAAACATTAAGCAAATGTTTTAAGTTTTTTATTTTAAAGTTAAAAGACGCCTCATTCATAATAAGATTCCGTGAACCGGCATCTTTGCACAATCAGTGGCCACAAGACAGAATAGAGGGGGCTCGTGTTAATGAAATTTCAAATCATGCTGTCCCAAATCCGGCTTGGCTTCGAAATTTTCATCTCGAATGCTTTTGAATCAGGTTATAGCTGTTCATGTCACCAGTAAAAAACGTCGTATGTACGATATTTGACCAGACGAACCTCATCTTCTGACTAAATGTCGTATACACGATGTGTTGCTAGAATTAACTCATAAGGACACGTTCCGTTCTCGACCTACTCCTTTCATTTCGGTTCCTCATTTACAATGGTCCAGTATAATTTTGTCTAAAATTCAACTTCATTTGCAAGTGAGAAAAGCCTTTAATATCGAACCCTTCCTCGTTGAGTTTGAATAACCTGAACTCCCCTTGACACATCTCCAAACAATACTGTGACCAATGTCTGCCGTTCCAGTGATTTATTACATTCCAGCATTTAATTTAATTGTCCTAAGTGACTTATTAATGAAGTGGTGATAATACAATTTTATAGTATACTACTACCTCATAATAACATGATGCTTCTCTCAAAGATACTTTAATTGCGGATTGATAGTCAGTTACTGCAATTGTAATGTGCAACGTTTTTGATTGTTATTCCATATTCTGAACTAAGCTTGATTCATGTCGGATGTTATGTTATTACGAATCAATTACGAACTTTTAAGAATTATTTGATGAAAAACTGCGTGTTTCTGTTTTGTAAAAGAAATTGTGTTACATTTTATAAAACACATTATGAAATTACGATATAATTGTTGGTGATGTAAAAACACCTGTTATGACTTTTTTGCATTGAAATAGAATGTTAATAAATACGAGATAGTTTTATTAAACACTTTGATTTCAGAAATCGTATGAATTATAAATTTAGGAAGGAAATATTGCTAGATTTGGCGTTCGTCAGTAAACCGGAAATATTTCCCATAGTCTGCAATACGAAATTATCAACTTTAATATGTTGTCGGTATTAAGAAATATTTAAATTTCGAAAGAAGCGGATCAGCCGTGATAATGGAATTAGTCGAAATACTTTTGTAGAAACTAAACTTATGGTTCCGGGCATCAATAAGAAGACTTTCGTCAAGTAAAATCACATTTTCTTTCACGTGAAAATAATGTTACAAGCAGTACATATAAAATAATAAGAATTAGAATTAAAATGTATATCATTTGTTGCAGTCAGCACGATAAGCACGAGATATGCCGAGACGTTATCAGGATGTAGAGGTTTTAGCTGCAGTCCAATTGATGGCAATCTGAGAACATAATGAGAAATAAAATAATAAATATACAATGCTGAAATAATTTTTCTTTTGAGAAACAAGCCAGGCAGAACAGAAAATTTTTGCGGGGCACTGCAATTCACAATGAAGACCAAAATGCAGAATGAACTTAAACAATAACAGAATAAGAAAAGCTTTTGTTGTTGTTTTCTCTTTCAAACGATTTGAGTTTAATAAATTGGAATATGCACTATCCAGAATTACGTAGCATCAAGTGTAGTAAGAAATTGTAAGCCTCTGCCTACAAAATAACAGGAATATTTCACGGTGAATGCTCTTCTGATGCTGAAAGGTATTTTAATCATTTAGAGTCTCAGAACAGAGAGCACCAAGATCATCATAGAGAGAGGTGCACGGTCGTAATACAGAGTAAAACTGTGTCCCCGTTCTCCACCACTCCAACGCCCCCCGGCCACTGTGCCCCACGAGAATCATTCTGATTCAGTGTGCCACGGAAACGTTAGCAGGTAATTGTCTGCTCTTCTAGTTCAAAGCAACTGTCAGTACCCTCTGCGATAGCAAAAATGAAAGTGAGCGCTGACTTTTTATTTCATTCGTTATTTTTTTTTCTTTTATTTTCTCGGGACACAGCGATTTGTTTGTGATCCGATTCCCACTTTGAAGTTCGATACAATATCATAACACAAATCCCCGAACGAGCGATGACCTTTCTAAAGGACAGTTTGACTGTGTCTGGCGTGTTTGGGAGTGTTCCGAGAAATCTTTCTGCTGCCGAAACTTATGAAACAGTAACTTTTTGTTCTTCAGGAACTGCCCCGTTTCACTGCTTATACTATTGTGTCGAAAATCAGTTTTGATTCTGATGAAAAATTTCATTATTGCGTCCCTTACGTGAACATGGAACGCCGTAGTACATGACTAAAGAAATGGAGGAACCTCTTGTTCTTCGTAATCGAAATGTACCAGTTGGTAACTATAGGCAATAATGTGTTTATTCTGTATTTGAATTCATATTTTAAGTACTTATTAGAAGTTTTTGAAATAACAACCAATATTAACGAAAGAAACTCTCCTGTGTCGTTTAGTAGGTATGATAATATTAAGTAACGGCAACAAATCATTAGCACTATTTTCCACAATCGGAGTTCTTTCTCAAGGCAGCATCTTCGCAGTAGTGACTTTTCCAACACGCTGTAATGATGTGATGCGGAAAAAATAAACTGGATGGCCGAAATATATTTAACAAGCGTTTACTTTTGAAAAGCATTATCATCATGATGTTAAAGGATCTTCGTCAAGGTAGATGTGAAATATGATCAACTGAGTCGCTGTATGTTGCCCAGTAGTATGTTGTGAAGGAAAAGGTAGCAAACCTGAAATGATACGTGAAGAGACCAGTTTAATATAAAAAGGAAATAAGAGTAACGTCTCGTCGACATCAAGGTTGTTTTAAGGATGAGAAGGAATTCGACTGTGCTCTCTCAAAGGAAGCCACGTTTACCTCGACCGATTTAGGGAAATTACAGAAAACCTTAATCGGGATCGCCTGACGCAGATTTGAACAGTCGTATTCAAGAATGCGAGTCTAGTGCGCTAACCACCGTACCACCTCGCTAGACAGTCAGATTTGAGAAAAGAGAGTAGGTGTAATCCACTGAACTACAGAGGTTAACCAACCTCGACATGCAGCAGGATTTTTGAGCGTATCTTGTGTTCGAAAACTATGAATTACCTCGAAGAAAACGGTCTCTTGACATACAGTCAACACGGATTTAGAAAATACCGTTCTTGTGAAACATAAATAGCTCTTCACTCACATGAAGTGCTGAGAGTTACTGACAAGGGATTTCAAATTTATTCCGTATTTCTGGATTTCCAGAAGGCTTTTGACACTGTACCACACAAGCGGCTTGTAGTGAAATCTTGTGCTCATGGAATATCGTCTCAGTTATGTGACTAGATATGTGACTTCCTGTCAGAGAGGCCACAGTTCGTAGTAACTGACGGAAAGTCATCGAGTAAAACAGTAGTAATTTATGGCGTTCCCCGAGGTAGTGTTATAGGCCCTTTGCTTTTCCATATCTATATAAACGATTTGGGAAACAATCTGAGTAGCCGTTTTAGGTTGTTTGCAGATGACAATGTCGTTTATCGACTAATAAAGTCATCAGAAGATCAAAACAAATTGCAAAACGATTTAGAAAAGGTATGTGACTGGTGCGAAAGTTGGCAAATGACCCTAAATAACTAAAAGGATGATGTCATCCACAAGAGTGCTAAAAGGAATCCGTTACACTTCTTTTACACGATACATTAGTCAAATCTAAATGCCGTAAATTCAGCTAAATACCTAGGAATTACAGTTATAAACAACTTAAATTGGATGTAACGCAGAGAAAATGCTGTGGGGAAGGCTAACCAAAGACCGTGTTTTATTGGTAGGACCCTTAGAAAGTGTAACAGATCCACTAGGGAGACTGCCTATACTACGCTTGTCCGTCCTTTTTTCGAATACTGCTGCGAGGTTTGGGATCCTTTCCAGATAGGATTCATGGAGCACATCTAAAAAGTTTAAAGAAGGGCAGTACGTTTTGTATTATCGCGAAAAAGGAGAGAGAGTGTCACTGAAACGATACATTGTTTTGGGATGGTTATAATTAAAAGAAAGACGTTTTTCGTTGCGGGGGTATCTTCTCACGAAAATCCAATCACCAACTTTCTTCTCCGAATACGAAAATATTTTGTTGACGCCGACCTACATAGGGAGAAATAATCACCATGATACAGTAAGGGAAATCAGAGCTCGTACGGAAAGATGTAGGTGTTCGTTTTTTCCGCGCCCTATACGGGAGTGTAATAATACAGATTTGTGAAGGTGGTTCAATGAACCATCTGCCAGAAGCTTAAATGTTATTTGCAGAGCATCCTGTAGATGTAGAAGATTAATGTCTCGAAAAAGCACGTTGTTACCCAGAGCCTAGTAGAACCATAGAGAAAATACAGAATACTACGACTGCATCCTTAGATATGCAGGAATATTTCGGCTGTGGAAAGAAGGATACGGAAAATAGTAGGAACAGGCCAAAGATCTTCGACTACGTTAAATGGATAGGGCATACTGAAATGAAATATTTGCCTATAGTAGAAAGAAATGTAGAAGTACCACACAATCCCATTGACATAATACAGCCCCTCCGAACAGAGTTCCTGGCGTTAAACTGCGTTCTGATCTCCACGAAATATCTGTAAGCTACGGAAAATCGAGAGATACTGAATTAGATCACCGTGATTTGATTCTGCAAACACAGTGTACCTCTTTCTCCATGTTCAGGGTAGTATTCAAAAAGGAAGATTTTTGAAAAATGCGACATTCCATGCGCAATTTGTAATGGATAAAACTGTAAGTTCAAAAGATCCTAATAGATGAACATAAATAAAGACATTACAATTAAGAAAATTGAAATCGTTTTCATGTTCAAAATCAGAGCATGAGTAACAAGTAATGCTTATGCTTAATCATAAATTACGACCAAATAAATTTGAAAAGAAAACGAGGAAATAAGGCAAGGAACTTCTGTCAAATTTTACAACTGGATTTCAGACCATACCAGCCTCCGAGCTGACATATTTGGGATGACCACCAGAGCCTGCGACTAATCAGTATTTATGAAGATAAGTGCCATCATTTTTTTTATTCATACTGCAGTAATTTATTATGAAAACGAATTTACCACACCTCGACACATGTAATGAATTTACATTTCACTATGAGTAGTACACGTTACATCGTCAAAAAACGATTCATTAAACTTGGTTCCTTTATCACACACATTTTCCTATAAGTGGTAAAGGTAACTGATTTCATTTGCCTTTAAGCCCTGTGTTATATGAGACGACAGGAGTTAATCAAGATAAAGCGAATTTTCATTAAGCCGGGCACTGACTATAAAGTCTCACCATGTTAAGAAATGTATTAGTTTATAGATTTAAAACAGTGAACACCTTCACCCTAAAATAATTTTAAAACGTACTTACAGATTACTTTATATGTCCTGGCGATTCTCCTCCTTTCTTCACACAAAAGCAGGTTAACATTCCACTAAACCTTCAGTTATTTTAGAGATATTTATGTTAACCATTTTTCTTCTTCTTGTATCACCAGAGTGTGTTCTGCTAATGCTATAAGATATGAATAATTTTATTATCGTGTGACTATTATTAATCATTTTCACAACAAGAAATATTATTACGAGCTATTGCTCCCTGTTCTCTACTGAAGGCACAAAATGACGGCAGTCGGTCGGTGAATGCATGATTTTAGTAAAATGAGTTTTCCTGAACTAAATTAAAATCACAAAATGTGATTGCCACAAGCACCCACTGTGCTCTCATTTGTAATAAGTTGTTGTATAAAATACATGACCTTGATCAGTCACTTTGTACTTTTGCCAATCTTCGTGTTGTCGTGCATTTCAAGTTCGTCCCATTGAAGCACCTGGAGCTGTCATAAATTTCATGTTCGTCCCAGTGATGCCCTGCGTGTTACAAACATCGAGTGGAAAAACGTTCTGGAAGGAGTAGTTTCCCTGCGAGTCACCATTAACGCCTTCATCAGTAGTCTGAATACCTTGGCATTTGACAAAACTCTATTTCTCAGGCCTTACAAAGTCTCCATCCGCTGGAATTAAGAATCCTGTCGTACAACTGTACATTCTACATATAATATCGTTTATTTAATGCATCATAAATTCATGTCACAACTCTCCTTCGATAAACATGTACAGCCACTTCTGTTTAGCAGAAAAGATATTATTTGAGATTGAAAGTAAATATTGTAACTGAAAGAGGAAGTTCAATTCAAACCTACAAGAAGCCTCACAAGCGTGACATTAAAACTGTCTACTTTTTCTCAGTTACAATGATAAGCGAAATGATAACTGTTACGTAATTAGTAGAAAATTAAACTTGGCGCTACAAAATACGATTATTGGTAAATCACATGTTAGATGATACGTATCGAAAAACTGGATCCCATACTCCGGTATTCGCTTACCAATACAAACGTTAGGCATTTAAATGTCGAACTAAACAGAAACTGTCTTAGGCCCTTTGAAACGTCCCCTTTGAACAATTATTCACGACTGTACTTAACCTGACACACAATATTTTGTTAGCGCAACGCAATCTGACTTTCAAAATTCCCTACAAAAGAATGGCCCTGACTAACATTAAACTATACCTTTCACAAATCACTTACCTCACAAAAATCTTCGCTGCTCAAGCTACTGCAATACAGCGAGCGCCACTACTGCCAGCTAAATAAAAGATTCAAACTATGGAAAGCACTAACTACTGATAGGGATAGTTAGCAAATGAAAGATATTAATAGAGAACGAACAATGTATTTACCTTGATATCATCATATATAAATATAGCAGTTCATGACAAATTACAAACCTCCGCCATCTCTCTCCCCACATCCACCACTGCTGGCGGCTCACCTCCAACTGCGCAACGCTACGCGCTGTTCACAGCCAGCTGCCTAACACTACAATGGCGAGTATTACAACAATGCAAAGCAGCCACAGACTGCACACAGCACAGCCAGTGATTTTCATACAGAGGTGGCGTTACCAATAAAAAAACCTAAACAGCCTACTTACATAGCCCCCATGCTCCCCACAAAAATTTTTACAAAATATTTTTGGGCAGTGGCCAATAATGATTTGATAAAATTTTTCATAATTACAATAACAAACATATCAAATGCACATGCTTATTGATACAATGTTGGTCAAAAGCTAAAATTTTCTCACAGTCTATAAAGACAGTCCTGATTCATCACAGTAAAATAGTAGTGTTTTTCTCAAAGTCTGAGCAGTAGAAGAAAATGCACACGGTAGTAGTGGATTTCCATGCAGTCTTGACTCTTGACATGCTGACAGGTAATGGGCCACAACAGAGCAAACCCACAGCAGAGTCATTCGACGGTTTGAAGAAGATTGGTAGGTAGGTCATCACAGAGCAGACCCACCGTAGTCCTGGTAGAGAGTATGGTATTGGTGGGGCACCAGAGGTGCAGACCCACTGCAGTCCTTGTAGAAAGTGTGGACAGGCCCACTGTAGTCCTGGTAGAGATAACCAGCAGCCATCTGTTGTGATTGTGCAGGTGCACAATCACCAGTGAAGAGTCTTGCAGTTAATATAGCAAGTCCATAACCACCACTTGTGCACTCACAAAGTTTCTTGAAATTGTCCTTAGAACGAGCAATGCTGTCATCCAGTCCCTTGCTGAATTATCAACACACGTGCAAACACTAACAGTCCCTACTTCTTACATATTGTCCATATACTACGACCAACAGAAACGTGTGCAGTGAAATGGAACTAACAAGTTAATAATATCATGAACTGGTGACAATTACAATTTTATAACATAAGAATACAATAACAAAGGTACAAAATACATCATTAAAAACATAACAATACAGATAACATTTGTAGTACAGGCTTTACAAAAGAATCGAACTAACATATACATCAGTGGAATTATGACATGAGTACATACATAAAAGATCACAATAACTTTTGAAACATCACCTTCACATGTGAGCAACAAACCAGAATAAATAATGTCTAAGCATATTTACAAGGTAAATAACATATTATTAATGCAAATTATATTTGAGGATAACAGTATTCCTCATCATAGTGAATGTAGCTTAATATTAAAAGAAAAAAAATTCTATGAAACTACACAGAGACAGGAAGAAAACAAATACAGAAGGGTACACAAACATATAGTGGGATAACACAAAAGGGAAAGGACAGGGTTTGTTTTACTGCAGTATTTTGCATGGAGATCTCCCTTTGTTCATCATTATTCCCAAAAAGTCCTATCTAAGCCTGCTTTCTGTATTCTGTTCATATTTCTTTCAAAATAATTATTTCTGATTATACAATACTCATTTGGGCCCAAAACGTTTTTATATAACTTTCAAAACATTCTTTCCCTATTCTCCATAGTTAGGTTCTTATATAGTCTACCCCCTCTTAAGCTAACTTAAATTTACTGAGCTCAGATGCTAAACTAAGGGACGAGGCAATGCAGCAGCACATAAAACAGTTAATATAAACAGCAATAAAAAAACGCAGATTTGTGAAGCAAGCAGCATTAAGAAATTAGCAAAAGTCAAATTCAATAACACTACGCCTGGCAAAAAACAGCAGCAGAAGTATTAACCTATATCTATACATGACATAGCTCAAGCAGGAAAAATATTACAATAAAAACAACAATGCAGACAAGAGAAATGTCTATTCACATCTTAATGTCTATGTAATTAAAGTGGTGCACCACAACAACTTATTGTAAAAAGAAATATTACCATGTACTTGAAAAGAAAATTATTTGTTACTGTTACTAGTTCCTTCTTATTGTTCTTTCCTCTCCAAGTGCTCCTTTTTTAAAGAATGTGGATCATAACATAATTATTTAATAGATCTGTTGACAGAAAGTGTTCACATTAGCAAATGCATTTTATTTTATAAAAGCAATGCTGCAACACAGCTGGAAACCAGATATCAAATGAAATAAGCAATTACGCAAACCAAAGCATAAAAATATCATTCAATAGTCATGTGGCATTTCGTAAGTCAGTAGCTCTCAACTCTCGTAGAAAGACACTTGTCATAATCAGGTGTGCAGATGTACGAATATTTCCCATCAATTCATAAGCATTTCAGTAATTAGCACAAAGTGCGAGTAATCATATGTTTTCAAGTAACGAGGGTGTCGCATTAGCGATGAAAGGCACACCCTAATGGCTTGTTCTCCAGGTGTTTGACACAGCTGTGTGCCCACAACGCATTACAAAAATCATATGTTTTCAAGTAACGAGAGTGTCGCATTAGCGATGCCCTCTACAAAGGAATGTCAACAGCGAGTTTAATGGCCTCCCTTTTCTTATTTCTCTACCTCTGTCTCTGAAAGGCACTAATGGCTTGTTCTCCACGCGTTTGTCGCGCAGCTGGGTGCCCACGACGCATTATGTGCAGGTGGTCACTTAACTTTCTTACGGAAATATTTACGACAGCAGTTTCCGCTACAGTGTCAGTCTCATATAAAAATATTTCACAGGTCAAGAATTTGCGTTACAAATCTGTAGAAAGAAAATCCTATAAATATAAGTGTCCAATAAAATATTCGTCAGCATTGTGATACAGTCACGCATTTACGCACATTTCATAACTCTTAAAGTACGAATCTTTGTTTCCAACAACCTTTTTCACAAACCAGAGTCCCTAAACACTACTCATTATTCCTTACCATATTCGTCGACACTTCTTCAATATTTCATCATAACAGCTACGTGGCTTAATCAAATAACTCATATAGCATCAGCCTATTAATCATAAACATACCTCAGCAGCATAATACACATCGTCGTCGTAAAAATAACATCATAACACCTCAGTCAAATCTCAAAATCGTCGTAGCTTCCTCCAATAATTAAAAAAATTCTTTGCTCATGTCAAAAGTGTCATCTGCCTCAAACGTACTTTAAAAATCATGAATCCATACCAAATACATCATTCAAAGCTCTCATAGTATCACAATGGTTCCGAAAAAATATGAGCATTTCACAAAGTACAGACAAAATACAATTTCATAAGTGTGAAGTTATCCAACTGTGTAATTGCGTAAACATCTGTCACTGATGTAATAAAAAAGTTTATCTCTCAGTTACATGATCAGATAGCTGTGTAATTTGTGTGTTAGAGAAATATGGTACCGATGTGTAAAGTTGTATAAGCAAATACCATATTAGCTAGGGCTCCTTGTGTTTGCCAAACACATGGTACACAAAGTAGGCGTATACCCCCCTGAGGCTTAATGTAATTATACCCTCAGGTGTTACAGATTACAGCAATGGAATGAAATATATCACGGAAAACTTTCTTTGTAATTCAAAAATCTTGAAAAATAACTGGCTTAAGTACAAAATCTCTCAAATGCGTGTCCTGTAGCGCTAAATGTGCGTCTTGCTGTAAGATAATTCTGTGGAAGTGTCGTACTTATCGTCCTCCGAAAGCCAAGTTTTGCAGAAGTCAATGTACTTACCTCATGATAAACAAAAGTGAAATGCTTTATGTATAGATATCTTAGTTATTACGCTTATTGCCGTGATGAAGAAGGTACTGTGCTGTAACGTATTGTTGTGCTACGGAAAAGACAATCTCATTGTTGCTGTACCACAAAAGTTACTACTAAAACCTGTTTTACTTTCCAGAATAAAACAGAAAACTGTGCAGATATAAAGCAGAAACACTGCAAAAGCAACATTGTAAATTTTCACTCATTAGTAGCGTCGTGATAAAACCGTGTAGTTGTCACATAAACTAACCACTGTGTCGTCTGGTATCTCACAGAAAGTACTTTAAACCCAGAATGTATTTTCAAGTAAACCAAAATGATGCATTAAAATCTCATTAGCAGTACTGGTAAATGTTCTAAGTATGTGAGCCTTATAGTCGTTCCATAATCGTGCAACTAACAAGCAAGAATGTACACACACAATAACACTGTGACGTCTGTTCACTATAACAATGCATTCGTCATTTCTGTTTAAGTAAGTTCTCTTGGTTCTTGATTGGATATTTAACTTCAAACATTGTTGTATGTTAACAGATTCTAAGTCTGATAATGCATATTAGTAATGTGAAGCGAAAAATTTTATGGCAAAGACTAAGTTAAAAAGCAGATTATCTTTCAATAAATGGATTTACATGTGAAATGTGGTGTAAACCTTTACTCTTCCTAGCACGCAGAGTTTCAACTTCAACGCAATTATCATGCGGTATATGTCGGTGAGGAGTGCTAAAATTTTCTCAAGATTAGCCTGTATGCTATTTTTCCCTGAGCCAGCCGGCGCAGGTGGCTGCCTGCGGTGCGAGTCATTGTCTGTTTCTTTGTTGGCGCGCGCCGTTATTGGGATTTGGAGACCTAACTTCTACAAATTCATCGTGACGAGAGTGCTCTGCTCTGTTTAAATCTCGCCAGTTCTGATGCAATTCAGGTCTGTCGTTACGATCATATCGTCTGTCGTCATGTCGGTAGATTTGATAGTATCTTTCTTGTCGGTCACGTGGTGGAGAATTTCTCCCTGAATCGTAACTGCGCGCTGGACCGTTGCGTCTGAAGTTATTCTGTCTCCCTTGATAATAATTATTTTGGTTCCCATATTGTCTGTTTCTCTGATTGTCTCTGTGATAGTCATTACTGCGGAGAGGTGATCTTTCCCTGTAATTATTACTACTCTGCCAACGGTTGTCATACGGGTGGTGTCTATTTTGGTCACGATTTGTGTGGTGAGAATAGCCTTGTCGCGTCCAGTTATCGTTTCTGTCGTCACGGAATTGTGACGGATGTGACCTGTAGTGATTGTTTTCCTGTTTTCGCATCCCGCGACTGTCTGTGTCAATTTCTAATTCTTGTAACAGTCCCTGAAAAGCTTCAATGTCGTCTTTGCAACGTCCTGCCAAAATAATATGTCGTAAATGTTCAGGCAGTTTGATTAAGCAAATGCGGATGAGTTCTGAGGGGCTATATGGGTTTGAAAGATACTGATTCTTATGCAACATGTCTTCAAAATATTTCATAAGACTGGAAAATTCAGATTGTTCGAAACGTTTTATCATTATGATGCTTTGTTTTACTCGGTCTTGTGTGGCCTGAGACCAATATGCTGAGAGGAAGGCATGGTAAAACTCTCCTTCACTGTGGCAATCGTGAATGACCGACCGCATTCTTACAGCTGGTTCATTCTCTAAGTAGCCACACATAAATTCTAATCTGTGCTCTAATGACCAGTTGCGAGGAAAACAATGAGAGAATTGATGGAGCCACGCTTGTGGATGAATGTCGTTGGCAGAATTCTTAAACGTTTTGAATTTACGTGTAGTAATGAACAGCTTATAGTCAAAATCATCGTGTCGGCGAGTAGCATCTCGGTCATAGTTACGTCGTGTCGGCGGTTCCATCTCAAAATTCGGTGTACCTTGCCAATTTCTTTCATAATTACCGAAATGCCCTGTGTTATTATTTTGTGGCTTTTGCGTATTTCTAAGTTCCTCTTCCCGTGTTGGAGCGCGAGTGTCTTCTGAAATACGTAATTCTTGTATTACCTGTGTCAGCTGATCTTGTACTTCCCGGATTTCTCTTTGGTGTTGCGTATCAATTTGATTCAGATTTTGTTTCAGTTTCCTAATTTGTTCGCTCTGTTCTGTGTCATTAAAGACTACCGGTTTTGCGTCATTCAGATTATCATCTACCTTCGTAGATAAATTATTTAGCTGATCCGAAAGTTCAACTACTTTCTCTGATAATGAACACATTTCCTCAGTGTGTTTTTCTGAACCAAGCTTCAGAGTGTCCATTTGTGTTGAAATCGAATCTACTGTGTCCTTTAAGTTTTCCTGAGTTTTTGCAAGTTGCGTAACCGAATCGGTAGATGCAACTGAGTCAATTTTAGCCCACAAGGTCTCATGATTTTCATGAACAATGGTTTGCAGTTCTTTTATGGCTGCTTCGTGATTCTGTAATGCATTTTCATGCCGCGAAAAAATAGGTTGAAAATGCTCACAAATTTGTGTTTTTACGTCATTACACACTTTCTGACATTTCGATTCAATGTTATGTAACTCAGCAGTTAAATCCTCACGTGTTTGTTCGAGAGTTTGTTCCAATGAGTCTAACTTTTGAAGCTTTTGCTGTGTTTGTCTCTGATTTTGTTCCATTGTGTGTAACTGTTGCTGTGTTTGTTTCTGATTTTGTTCAAGCGTTGTGTCTAACTTTTGTAGCCTTTGTCCCATTTGTTGCATTAACTGTAATAACAATGCACTGGTGTCTGAAACATGTTCCTCAGTGCTTTTCGGCAGTGAATTTGCACCGGCAACATTCACATTTTGACAAGCGGAAAACGTGTCTTGACTCATTTGAGAAAACGGTGAGGACGCAAAACCTGAATCTACAGTGTTTGCAAAATTGTGTCCTATCATTTCGGATTCCTGAGGCGAGCTGTTGCCGATCGATCGATCGATAATGCTTCCCTGTTCACTACCTGTTTCACTGCCTACGCCATTGTTTGACGCCCGCTCCATTTCCCTATGCACAGTTACCAAATTACTACTTTGAATATTAGTTAATTCATTACATGGTGGGGCCAACACACTGCTTTCGTCTTCACTGTCATTTCTCAGTTTACTTTGGAGCCGAGTGTTACGTTTTTCACACGCCATTATTGTCACAATATTTCACACGATAACACAGAAAAGCACAATTTGAAGAGCAAAGATAGGGGAATACATTAACATAGCACTGAAAATAATATCTAGTTAATTACCAGCGCAGCTGCGAAATACTTGGTGCAAATCTACATGCATGCCACAACTGTTTTACTGTACAACAATGAAAGTCTGCAACTATAAAGGAGATTTTCTCTACAATTACGCGCTAGCAGTAAACAAAATCTACACTAATTACACAAACTACAATAAAAAATCAGAAGATTCCAGTGAGGTATCCTCGGCTAAGGGTCGACATATGAAACGTCCCCTTTGAACAATTATTCACGACTGTACTTAACCTGACACACAATATTTTGTTAGCGCAACGCAATCTGACTTTCAAAATTCCCTACAAAAGAATGGCCCTGACTAACATTAAACTATACCTTTCACAAATCACTTACCTCACAAAAATCTTCGCTGCTCAAGCTACTGCAATACAGCGAGCGCCACTACTGCCAGCTAAATAAAAGATTCAAACTATGGAGAGCACTAACTACTGATAGGGATAGTTAGCAAATGAAAGATATTAATAGAGAACGAACAATGTATTTACCTTGATATCATCATATATAAATATAGCAGTTCATGACAAATTACAAACCTCCGCCATCTCTCTCCCCACATCCACCACTGCTGGCGGCTCACCTCCAACTGCGCAACGCTACGCGCTGTTCACAGCCAGCTGCCTAACACTACAATGGCGAGTATTACAACAATGCAAAGCAGCCACAGACTGCACACAGCACAGCCAGTGATTTTCATACAGAGGTGGCGTTACCAATAAAAAAACCTAAACAGCCTACTTACACCTTTGCGTCCTAAACACGTAAGGGTTCCAGAGATACTCAAGTGTTTCTCGTTAATCGGCACATCTCAGCAGTGGACGAATCGAATGAGATGACATAGAGCTTCAGATACTGATTCACACTCAGGAATAGCGTACGTTTAATTCCGAACATGCGGAGCGTTACTGAAAGTTCTCTTCTTGGAGTAAATTTACAGAGTGCAAACAGTTTTAGAACGCATATAAGGATAATTTTTCTGCAGATATAGTCAAAACTTGACTTGTGGTATTGCCCAGTTGTGCCATCAAAACGAAACGAAGTTCATTCTCATTGAAGCCATTTCTGAGCTTAATGCCGAAAATATTGTTCCTTCTCACTTAGATCTCAAGTGAATCAACTTTCAGAGTAAATTACCTCCAAAATTACGTGAAGGATTTTAGATTTTTCTGCAGCATTTCTCAATAAATAATGATACCTTGTATTATATGAAAACTATTTTGTACAGTTCTGAAGTTTTTCTAAATGATACTTCAATGCATCCTGTTATCCTTTGTTTTCCGACACGCCATTGCTGCCATATTTGACATTTTAGTAGAGAAAACAGCTGTTAAATTGGGAGTTAAATTTAATTAGACTCGATAGGTTTAGAATTTACATGCATTGCCTCATCATCAGCCTCACACCAGCTGATGTTTTAACGGTTCTTTTTAAAGGTGTCGACGGCCAGCTCCTTAACTATTCTCACAGTGCTTTCATAGTTATAATATGATATAGTATTGTCAGCTATCGATATATCAACAGATATAACAAAATCTTCTTTCTTAAGGTGGTACTGTTGTGACGAAACAAACGCTGTATCATTGAGGCGAGTGAGTGTTCCGGGGCCTAACCCTGTCCGCTGCTAGTTGCACCACGTCACCATAACGCGGCAGTGCGTAGCTCACAAGTGTTGCACCATAATTTAATAACGGAATTAAAAGTTAAACTTGCTTTTCCAGACTTTGTTAGCATGAGCATCAGTATATTAATTTGTAAACTATTAAATCTCACAATGATCAAGTCAATAATTTTCCCTAAATACATCGTTTTAAGAAAAATATAGGTGGCGCTATATAATAAAGCTAGAAAGCCAAAAATTGGTCATAATGTGCAGATGTATGTCAAAATTTTCTAGTACAAGTCTCAACGTGATTAAAGAAATATCTCGGTCAGAATCAGCGTTTTTAAGAAATATTGAAAACCCTAGATATTAGACAGAGAAATGTGAAAATTTGCATAACTCTTGAGTTCAACATAAAAGCTTTAATTATGTAACACCATTGATCTATCACCAATAGTTTTCCAGTAATTGGCAGAAAACTAAATTTGGAACTAAAACATCCTTATTTGTAATAGATAAAGTTACTGTGATATCAATGCTAGAAAGTTTTGGTTTCAGCTCGTAATGATACCTATTAAATAATAGAGCTATAATAAGTTTCATGGCCTGGATGTAATATCGAATACATGGTCTCTTAAAGTTGCAGTTCACAGGTCAGGTTCTACTATAAGTTCTGTGCCGAAAATTCTAGACGGCAAAGTTTAAATGCAGGATAGGTAGACTTTTCCTTTGATTTTAACCAACTTAACTGCATAAATACAAAAATTACGAAGATTCTAAATTTATACTCAACAGTCTTATAAAATACTGTGTGTGCGAGAAAGCGGCCGTTTAGAGGCTGGCACCGTGCGCATAGGGCGGATGACAGCAGGTGATCCCTTGGCCGTACGCTGCGCCACATGTATGAATGAGTACAGCCCGAGCGACAAGTCTATGATCCACGTCATCCAAACGCCATAGTGCGCGCTGCCCCTGATGACGTCACAGAAAGGCTGTTACTAAACATATATTTTCAGTAATAATAGAAAGTGAAGTCGCGAGGAGTTTACACCGTCCTGGATCGCATAGATTTCGCAGAAGTAACTATTAGTGTACCGCCAATAATGTTATTTTGATTATCAGAAGTCAGGGCGAAAGACAATTTAACAGGAACTTATCACAGAGGTCGCTTTTGATCTGCTCGTAGTGCTGTTTAGGATAGAGAGATTTATTGTCAGTATTAACATAATGAATATTATAATGTCGCGTGTGTGAATCAGAATTCAAAATCTTCATTTATAATCATAGTCATGATCCTGATGAGCAAATAAAGAATATAAACATTTCTTTCAGTGGACTGGACAAGAATGTGGACTTGCAGACTGGGAACTATGGTCAGTATGTTGTCCATCGCTTTCTGGCTGACCACAGAAATAGGTTCCAGACTCTCGTAAAAGACGGCGAAGGAAATATTCCATTATTCTAATACTTAATTATTATTATTATTATGATTAACTCGCCGCTCCGCACTGTCTAGTATAATTCTGGAAGGGAAGCTTCCGGATAAGGTTTGATTGTATGTGTTGATGACATACTGTAGTAGCTAGTGGCTGAGTAATGAAACAACTGCGCAGCTTTAGGCGGTTATGCATCAAAGCGTTAGAACGGAAGGTAAATATACCACACCAGAGTGTACACTCACCTGTTATCAGAGAGTAAAGGAAATCATAAGGACAAATACCACAGAAATTACCTAACGGTTATCAGTTTTTCAAGAAAACATGCAGCCTACTAAAACCTAAGTATACGACCTTGAAGTTGTGTTACAGTCTTTGAACAGTACTTCGATATGAATTGTAGAGAGCACTGGTGAAATACAGTATATAGTACTATCGTCAGCTGACCGTCCTAGTTACTGCTCTGAAACCATCTTAAAGGGTGGGGACGGTATATCTACATCAGACATTTTAAATCTAGAGATGATTTCATCACAACGAGTGTAGTTAAATATTTTGAGCTAGTAGCCTTTTAAGTAACAAAGCTAAATATCCACAAAAAATTGACAGATAAGGAAGAAAACAAAGCAAAGTAGTGTTGAATGCAGTAAAATACGAAACTGGAAAAAGCAGTTAAAAGTATGGTAAAATGCAAGTCGAATATGGCAGTAGAGTCAGAAAATTATGTTTATGGTATTACAGAAAAGTTACAACAGAACCTTCATGTAACACATGTAACACAAACCGTGAATTGCGCAGCAAGCACAATGATGCTCAGGCATTGTCAGTTCATATCGACACTGCACAGAGTTATGCTCTTTTTCTGTTACCCAGCAACAATTTCGAATGTGGTGAGGGAGAGTGTGTGCATGGCAGCTTCTGAGCGTTCTTAAAGGCGTACTAGGCTCTCGCGTAGGAGTCTCTCTGGTGGTCAAGAAGGAAGGTTCCAGCTGGCAACAAGAGAGCCGATTCCATCCCGTGCATGTGAGCTGGGAGGACGCCTTCAGAGAAGCACATGACCGCCAGTACGATACGTCGTAGCCTATGTGAGCATGCGGACAGGATGCGAAGTGGGCAACCGTACAACAGGGAGCGGCCAGAGGAAGACCAGTTGCCCCAGTTCAATCAAAAGCCCTTAAACTTCGTGATCATTTTCCAGATTATAGCTTGTAGTTGTGCACTTGATCCACCGAGCCGACTTTAACATACAGTCCAGTCTGTTCAGTGCATTTTGCTCGACCACTCCCTGTTGAGCTGTTTATATTTTTATTTATTTTTTACTTGATGTTTTTATTGGTTCCGACGTCCGCCCCGATAGCTGAGTGGTCAGCGTGAAGGATTGCCGTCCTACAGGACCGGGTTCGATTCCCGGCTGGATCGGGGATTTTCTCCGCTCAGAGACTGGGTGTTGTGCGGCCGGACGTGCCCTGCAAGGGGCCTCCCGGCCAATGACGCCAAACGCTCATTTAATTTCGTTGGTTCCGACAACCCTGAGGCGAATTGATTACTTATAGTTTGAGTTAAATGGCTTCCATTCGTTAATTCGTTCTTGCTATTGTGGTTCAGAATGAAACGCTTTTGCCTTAGATTTAAATTCGACGTTAGTTTGATGCCAGGGTGGCTGGGGAGACTACGCGATCGAGAAATAAATTGTTTTTGCCCTAAGTCTAAATTCGTCAGTATCTTGTTCATATCCTGTGTTTTCCTTCCTGATGCTCTCATGCCGGGTTACTACGAGGGCCGTTCAGTAAGTAATGCCCCACATTTTTTTTAAAAAAAGACGTTAATATACATAGACAAAGGTCCTTGTTGGTGTTTCACATTTGACGTTTGTTCTGTTCGCCGGTGAAGTTTCGAACCGTTCTGGCAGATGGCGGAACCGTAGTACTGCGTCAAAATAGCGTCTACATACGACTGACGAAAGCAGAATACTGTTATTGAATTCTTGTGTGCAGAAAAAGAAACAGTGGTGAAAATCCATAAACGTTGGTGTGCAGTCTATGGCAATGTTGCAGTTGGGCGACGGGTAAAGAAAGTTACAGCCTAAGGAAATGCAGAGACAGAGCACCATGATCAGCCACGCTCGGGACGCCCTGTCACAGCCACTGCTTCAGACATGCTGAATCGTGCAGATGCCATCATTCGTGCTGACCGGCGCATCACACCTCGACAATTGGCTCTACAGCTGTCGGTCGACATTGGAAGTGTGTCTGCAATGGTCAAGACTCTCGGATATTCAAAGAGGTGCTCACGATTGGTTCCACGAACGCTCACAGCGGACCAAAGTATTCAAAGAAAGGCCGTTTCATTTGAATTGTTGGAACTTAAAGATTCTCTACGGGGAACACACTTTGAAAATGACGAGAGTGTCAGTCATGCAGTGAAAACATTGCTACGCCTACAGGACAAGAGCTTTTACCAGCAGGGAATACATGCTCTTCCATAACGTTGGCGTACGGCTATAGAACGTGATGAAGACTACGTAGAATAATAGGACATCGACAAGACGTGTTGGTGTATATTGTCACCAAATTCTGACTCCTAACCATAAATATGTTCTGAGGAAAAAAATGTGGGACATTATGTATTGAATGAAACATCAGATCACAGCAGAGAGTTGGACGTACTCGGAAGTCCGTCTACGTTGTCTATATTAACACAGCTAGGTGTTTTTTAGGTTTCACTCCCGTTTCTGCACAGCTACTAGGCACTACTGCATTTTGGCACCCAAAGGGGTGGTTTGGTGAATCAACGGCAACGGAGAAGCTATGCATCTTTCTAATGGTAGAAGCTTGTAAGTACTGTTTCAACTGGAACAGTTAGGTATGTGAATAGCAGTGCCCGCTGACGCTTACTCTAACTGCCTTGAGATAAAAATGGACGCTTAAATCTCTGATATTTATTATATTTTTAGCTCAAACCGCCTGAGGTCGCTCATCTGAAGTCGCTCAGTTTGCATTTACGTACGCCAAATTCACGTTCCACACATACCCTACAAAGATTTTAGCCCAGAGACCAAAGGGTTGGCGAAATAAAAACTGTGGAATAATCATTAATAAACCGCTTATCTACGCAGCGGGTAAAGTGGATGTCGATCTGCATGGATAATTAATTACAGGCATGTAAGGACTGGTTAAAGTGGCGTCATAAGCGCGGGAGTTTTTCTAGCCCTTATTAATAGAGGCAGCCAGCTCCTTCTGTCATTTGTCCTACAGATTATATCGTAACAAATATGTTGCATAGAGGGAGGACATGATCGGGAAAGAAATGCATCGGGTTAAATAGCATCTAAACTCGTTTCATTAAATTTCCACAGCTGATGGGGAGAATAGATTAGAGTAGTACAGTTGGTCTGCTTTTGCTCAGAGCATGTGTCCTATTTTTATATTTTTGTTTTGGGATTGTTGAACTTGTATTATTCCGAGCTGTATCTTTCCTTAATTCTGTTTGGTTAAGCTTCCGTCAGGCTGTTTCCTAAAAGTTTCTACCTACCGGTTGTACTAAGCTTGCCAGATCTTCTTGTTGTTAGTTCGTTATTAATGACTTAAAAGCTGCTGCCAATAGATACAAGCACTATTGTTCTAATTTATTCTAATTTTCAGGACTTATGTTATTTTTTTGTACTAAAAAAGTTATTTGAAATGTATATCTATATACCGGCAATGCAATGTGTCATCTGGGGAACTCTGAAGAGCCACCCGTATTTGTGAACTGGTTAGTGAGCGTTTGTTAAATGTATTCTCCTTCTGTGTTTTGAAAGTACCGCTCAGTGCACCATACGGCGAGATCGTGTAGAACGATGCGTCCCTCACGATGAACAGATGCAGGATTTGAGTCCTCCCCAGTTTCAGTTGATTGCTGGTTTTTGTAATTGTACTGTAAATCTTCATGAAAATCTTTAGGTTTTTGTTACTTATGAACGCAGTGCTGATTTATTTCAATAAAACTATTATTGTGCGAATGAGGTTCTTTTTAACGGCCTAGCCGTGCCACTCCCGAAGCATCTAGCCCACTGGCCAAAGCGATCCAAGAACTGCAAAAATTAACATCTCCATTTAAGCATTATTTGTGACAACTCCTTTGGAGAAAAAGGAAGAAGGTATATACACTCCTGGAAATGGAAAAAAGAACACATTGACACCGGTGTGACAGACCCACCATACTTGCTCCGGACACTGCGAGAGGGCTGTACAAGCAATGATCACACGCACGGCACAGCGGACACACCAGGAACCGCGGTGTTGGCCGTCGAATGGCGCTAGCTGCGCAGCATTTGTGCACCGCCGCCGTCAGTGTCAGCCAGTTTGCCGTGGCATACGGAGCTCCATCGCAGTCTTTAACACTGGTAGCATGCCGCGACAGCGTGGACGTGAACCGTATGTGCAGTTGACGGACTTTGAGCGAGGGCGTATAGTGGGCATGCGGGAGTCCGGGTGGACGTACCGCCGAATTGCTCAACACGTGGGTCGTGAGGTCTCCACAGTACATCGATGTTGTCGCCAGTGGTCGGCGGAAGGTGCACGTGCCTGTCGACCTGGGACCGGACCGCAGCGACGCACGGATGCACGCCAAGACCGTAGGATCTTACGCATTGCCGTAGGGGACCGCACCGCCACTTCCCAGCAAATTAGAGACACTTTTGCTCCTGGGGTATCGGCGAGGACCATTCGCAACCGTCTCCATGAAGCTGGGCTACGGTCCCGCACACCGTTAGGCCGTCTTCCGCTCACGCCCCAACATCGTGCAGCCCGCCTCCAGTGGTGTCGCGACAGGCGTGAATGGAGGGACGAATGGAGACGTGTCGTCTTCAGCGATGAGAGTCGCATCTGCCTTGGTGCCAATGATGGTCGCATGCGTGTTTGGCGCCGTGCAGGTGAGCGCCACAATCAGGACTGCATACGATCGAGGCACACAGGGCCAACACCCGGCATCATGGTGTGGGGGGCGATCTCCTACACTGGCCGTACACCACTGGTGATCGTCGAGGGGACACTGAATAGTGCACGGTACATCCAAACCGTCATCGAACCCATCGTTCTACCATTCCTAGACCGGCAAGGGAACTTGCTGTTCCAACAGGACAATGCACGTCCGCATGTATCCCGTGCCACCCAACGTGCTCTAGAAGGTGTAAGTCAAGTACCCTGGCCAGCAAGATCTCCGGATCTGTCCCCCATTGAGCATGTTTGGGACTGGATGAAGCATCGTCTCACGCGGTCTGCACGTCCAGCACGAACGCTGGTCCAACTGAGGCGCCAGGTGGAAATGGCATGGCAAGCCGTTCCACAGGATTACATCCAGCATCTCTACGATCGTCTCCATGGGAGAGTAGCAGCCTGCATTGCTGCGAAAGGTGGATATACACTGTACTAGTGCCGACATTGTGCATGCTCTGTTGCCTGTGTCTATGTGCCTGTGGGTCTGTCAGTGTGATCGTGTGATGTATCTGACCCCAGGAATGTGTCAATAAAGTTTCCCCTTCCTGGGACAATGAATTCACGGTGTTCTTATTTCAATTTCCAGGAGTGTACATTTCTTGGTAGGCCCTATTGGTGGTTTATTACGAGGATGGGCTGAAAAGAAATGCCTCGAAATTCTTTATGTAAAACTCTTAGAGCTTCTTAAATAAAACAGACATCATTAATATCTTCATTTTTATTCTTCAGACCTACATATTTATTTCTCAACATTGTCACCCTGGCAACGAACATATTTTTCCCAAAAAGTCACCTATGTGCTGATATCGTCAGTGTCGAAAGTTCGACTTTATGACGAAGCCACAACGTCACCTATGCTTGCACCGCTGGTAAACTTAGTACAAACGTAACACCGACAGGCAGAAACTCGCAAGAAACAGCCTGACGGAAGCCTCATCAAACAAAATTAAAAAAAGATACAGCATGGACTATCAAAGTGAAATCCTCGAAGGCATCGTTTAAGTTTTCGAAACGAATGAAAATCAGATGGAGCCAAGTTGGGACTGTATGGAAGATGATCGATGACAGTGAATCAATGGCGTCGGATTGTTGCGGATCTCGCTTCGATGGCGTGTAGTATGGCATTGTCATGGTGTAGGAGAGGGTATTCCACGTGTGGGCGAAGTCTCCGGATCCGAAAGTCGATTACAACACGCTGCTTCTCAAGCGCCGACACTGTTACGTCACACAGTGCCATGTCTCACAATACAATTCCATGCTCCCTAGCGGCAGTGTGTTGCAACTGGCGTTAGCGAAGCGGGAAAGTGGACCGAGTAATATGCATGAGATGAAATACCTCAATCGATATTGAGAATAGGATAAACAATTAGGAGGCATTACTTTTCAGCACGATCTCGCTTGTTTTTCGTGCACTCTTATGCGCTGTGAAACCTAGGACTGTCCTTGGCATAGCGTATTAAGGGCCAATTCCCCTCAATCAGCCCACAAAATTAGCAATTTCACTAATTTTTGGGGACAAATAATGAAGCAATCAACGGAAATCTTTTGCACATTGTTTATTTACTCTTGGACAACATTTTCTGATCTTTTAAGAAGTTCTGTCACGGTTAAATCCCACCCGAGGAGTTAATTTGCTGTGTCCAAAATGAGGTATGTTCATTACGTACGACCTGCAGTCAGTGAATCATACATGAAATAAAATAAACAAACAGTTTTCTTAATTTATAGGCTATTGTACAAGGAGTAACTGTTGAAGAACTTAAAATAAAATTAGCTTATTGCTCCTTGCGAACATGACCAAGCAGCAATTCAGTGAAATTTCAGTAACAGGTCCTTTAGTGTACACAGTTTTTCGAAATTTGACGAAATAATCAAATGGTAGATGTTTGACACAAAGGTGTAGCTATGTCGTTTGTTAAACTTCCTGGCAGTTTAAAACTGTGTGCTGGACCGAGAGTCGAACTCGGGACCTTTGCCTTTCGCAGGCAAGTGCTCTTCCAACTGAGCTACCTAAGCGCGCCTCACGTCTCGTCCTCACTGTACTTCCGCCAGTACCTCGTCTCCTACCTTCCAAACTTTACAGAAGCTCTCCCGCGAACCTTGCGGGGCTAGCACACCTAAAAGAAAGGATATTGCGGAGACATGGCTTAGCCACAGGCTAGGGGATGTTTCCAGAATGAGATTTTCACTCTGCAATGGAGTGTGCGCCGATGTGAAATTTTGGAAGGTAGGAGACGAGGTACTGGCGGAAGTAAAGGTGTGAGGACGGGCAGTGAGTCGTGCTTGGGTAGCTCAGTTGGTAGAGCACTTTCCCGTGAAAGGCAAAGGTCCCGAGTTCGAGTTTCGATCCGGCAGACAGTTTTAATCTGCCTGGAAGTTATAAATCAGCGCACACTCCGCTGCAGAGTGAAAATCTCATTCGGGATATGTCATTTGTTCTTGGTCACGTTTCTTGCAGTAACTGTTGAAGAAATTAAAATAAAAGAAAATTAGCTTATTTCTCCTTGCGAACATGGCCAAGCAGCAATTCAGTGAAATTTCAGTAAGAGATCTATTAGAGTGCTCAAAATCCATTCCCCCAGCTTGAGATACAGTGCATTTCAGGCTGACAGAATGACACTAGCAGGCAGGCAACTGGCCTCGGCGATGTGCCAAGTAGTTGCCTACCTGCAGGGGCCTCGGACTACTCTGCAGAGTTTCTCTTTAAAGGTTTTTGAGTCATCAGTATTCTGAACAGATTTGACGCGCCCCGCAGCGATTTCCTCTCCCGTGCCAACCTTTTCACCTCACAGTAGCAATTGCAACAAACTTCCTCAATTATTTGCTGCATGCGTCCCAAGCTGAATATGTAAAGGTACATTTTTGAAATTCTTGTTAAATGTGGGCCGATGCAACCAAGGGTTTTGCTTAGCAGGAGATCTTAGAGTGATTCTTTGCCGTTTCTTTCACTCATGTGCTAATGTCGCTTCCTTCCATGATCACGCCGCAGCAGGCTGTATAATAGGAGGGCTGAAAAAGCATAAGACCTTTTGCTGCTTTAGATCACATTCAGATTTCGTCGAACGGTTTTGAACGGTCCCTCGTGATTCCACCCTGTTCACCGGAGCAAAACCTGCGGTAGCACTGCACTGGAAAGGCAGAGATCACGTTCAGTGTGTCCATCGAGAAAGGGCTGAATAGCACAGGAGGTGTCAACAGACCCAAAGGCTGTCAAAAACGTCGTCTGTCTGCTCATCTCACGGTGAACTGTCTTTTTCGACAGCCAAATGCGTGTGAATCAACATTCCACAGACAGGAGTAGTTTCACTGACGCCCTTCGTGCATCCTCCAGAGGCTTTTTCGGTTGAATCCTGAGCGGTGGTGTGTCTGAAATGTTTTCCTCGCCCACCCATAATAAATTCGCATGTCAACGCTGGGCGTCGCAGTTGCAACCTCCATTGCAGAGACGTCAGAAAAGGGTTAATATAGGTAAGAGGGGCTGTAACTACCTCCCTATCATGTGACACATCCACAGTGGGGTTGGGCAACGCTGTGGTGAAATTTGTGACATTATTATCCCACTTGAAGAGGTTTCTTTCGCAGGTGTCGACACCTCGCTGTTGGAGCATAGTCGAGCCAGAAGGTGATGTCTCGGGGAACAACGCTTTTGCAACTTTAGAGAGGATGCTTGTAGGCACCTATGACCCAAATGCCAAACTTACGCGTCGACATGGATTAGGGGGTTCCGAAAAGCGATCCTTTAATTCTGTTGCCCAATATAAATACTCGTAGATAAATAAAATTAAGATATTGATGTGAGTCCACGTGGATAGCGTTAATGTTGAGTGAATTATACGCACTGTGTGGACATAGAGATGACATGCAGTAACGAGACGGAAGGATTAAAACAATCTAGGTGTTACTGATACGCACACTTTTATTTTCCACACTCTTGGCCACTGCTGATACTGCATTTGGTGTTTCCGAACAAGCAAGCTGTTCCATACCGGCCACTCAAAGGGTGGGTGTTGGCTCCTTCTGTCATTTCTACTACACATTATATAGCAACAAAAAGTGGTTTTTGTTCCTTACAGAGAGGACATGATAGAGGAAGAAGTGATTCGGGTTAATTAACATGTAAACTGGTTACATTTAATTTCGACTGTTGTGTTACTCTAAGAAAGATCTAGCTAAGTGCTCTCAATTAATTATTCAATGCACATGAAGTATTTACGATAAAAGAGATTACTTATGCTAAATTGAAACAGACACACTGATTTATGTAACCTTGCCTAGTGCCGCTCGGTGGTAAGGAAGCGGTAGTTGTGTATGGGATCCAAAGCGAAACATTCATTTACTCAAAAATCCAGTGTTAGATGCACACTAAATTACTGAACTTACGCATACATCTTATTCTGGGACACAAGATATGATGGCGGGATCTCATAGTGTTTATAGCCAAGTGTACATCTGTAGACCTAATTTCTATAGCGACCATAAGAAAGTGCATAAGGTGGTTACTAAAGGAAAATGAACTCTCCATTGATGTACTGGTGCAAGATATATCCTAGCAGTTATTTTTTCAGACGAAGGTTATTAAAAAATGCGAGGCTTCACACGCTAGTTGCGTATCATTATGCTTGTTATAAGACACGCAATCATTTACGCATTGTTATATAACTCTTCCGTAGTTAGAGACACAGTAAATGTCCGTACACATGGCTGAGGATAACAACAGCAATCAAATAGTTCACAAAGGAAATTAGTTATAGTTACAAGATTTGACACGGAAATGGTATATTATTGTACTTATTACAGCACATGCAATCATTTTAATGTGGTCCTACTGCAGCGGGAGCCAGAGTAAGGAACACGTGATTGGTTGAAGGGGACAATACCAAAGACGTGGATCACAAAGAAAGCAAGAAAAACCTACAAAAATTCACACGGAAATTGTCTATAATCACGCTTATTATAACTCACTCAATTATATTATAACCTTTTCGCAGTGGCAATAGAGAACAAAGGAACCATGTGCTTGGCTGAGTAGCACAATTGCAACGATGTGTTTTACAAGGGAAAGTGGTTAAAATTACGACGTTTAATACTCATTTCCGTACAAAATATATAATAGTCTACGCAACTGTCGAAAGGGTTATTACGTGGCCCAAGTTTATCAGCTTCCCTCGATGATGGCGAGGAAACTACAGCAACTATCTGGTCGTTTCTTATGGAAAAGACATATCTTTCGCTTACGGTATGAAATGGTCAAGAAGCCTCGTTCCTTTGAGAGGTTGGGCCTGGCTGACATACGAAGGAAAATGCATGCTGTATGTGCGACATACTGTTCTCACGATAACTCAAGAAACACACATTTACGTCTCTTTTATTTCTCTGTGTCCGTCCAGTTAATCTTGAAGCCCTTATTGACTATGGTCGCATAAATTATAAGTTAAATCACCTTCGTGACTTCTATATTGTAGTGAGCTATTTGGGGGCTGACATTTTACGGAGACCCGTCATCACCATGAAATTACTACACACTCGTTGGAAAGCAGTCCCTTCCCCGATTCTCGCTAAAAGAAAATTGCCGCAAACGAACTGGGCGACATTATGGTGCAATATCGCTCTTCCGATACTGCCGATTCTTGTAGCGTCTTCTTGGTATAAGGTAGTAAATAACTTGATTCCAACAAACGAGAAACTTTTCTGTATTGGGCTTAGCGACACGGATTTATGTAGTCGTAGTACATCTACAGATACGATACGACATCACTTTACTTGTGGAGCTCATATGGCATATTGGTCTTGGATTAGGACGCAATTGGCCTTCCTTACTCAATCTTCTGAGGCTGCATACAATACGGACATCATACTGCACCCAGGTTCATCTTTCTTTCCGCGGTCGAAAACCCATACCGTTATGTGGTTACTGGGACACTTCGTTCATTATGTTGTAGAAGGCGAGGGGGAAGATTCCATGAACTTCATGCAGTACATGATCACTGCCTATTGGACATGCTTGCGAATGACTTGATATCGAGACCTCTTCGCCAACATGTTGAATCTTGTTTATCGTCGGCAAGGTGTTAGTTAATTTCATTTTTCTGATGATACGTGTTTTCCTTGTTATGTCTATATCAAATCTGATTTACTTCGGTTTGTCTCTCCTAGTTTACCTGCTCGTTTTGATTAGTGTTTTGACTTGGTATCGCTCCAGTTCTATTGTACAATGTGTATAGATGAAGTATATATACACATGAGCGTATACAATCCTTGAAAACATACTGGAATATTTCTTAGTTTGCTATTTAGAATATAATCTGATTCGTTGTCCTTCTGCTTTTAGATTGTATATAAACTTAAAAAAAACTAAATACACTCCTGGAAATGGAAAAAAAAACACATTGACACCGGTGTGTCAGACCCACCATACTTGCTCCGGACACTGCGAGAGGGCTGTACAAGCAATGATCACACGCACGGCACAGCGGACACACCAGGAACCGCGGTGTTGGCCGTCGAATGGCACTAGCTGCGCAGCATTTGTGCACCGCCGCAGTCAGTGTCAGCCAGTTTGCCGTGGCATACGGAGCTCCATCGCACTCTTTAACACTGGTAGCATGCCGCGACAGCGTGGACGTGAACCGTATGTGCAGTTGACGGACTTTGAGCGAGGGCGTATAGTGGGCATGCGGGAGGCCGGGTGGACGTACCGCCGAATTGCTCAACACGTGGGGCGTGAGGTCTCCACAGTACATCGATGTTGTCGCCAGTGGTCGGCGGAAGGTGCACCTGCCCGTCGACCTGGGACCGGACCGCAGCGACGCACGGATGCACGCCAAGACCGTAGGATCCTACGCAGTGCCGTAGGGGACCGCACCGCCACTTCCCAGCAAATTAGGGACACTGTTGCTCCTGGGGTATCGGCGAGGACCATTCGCAACCTTCTCCATGAAGCTGGGCTACGGTCCCGCACACCGTTAGGCCGTCTTCCGCTCACGCCCCAACATCGTGCAGCCCGCCTCCAGTGGTGTCGCGACAGGCGTGAATGGAGGGACGAATGGAGACGTGTCGTCTTCAGCGATGAGAGTCGCTTCTGCCTTGGTGCCAATGATGATCGTATGCGTGTTTGGCGCCGTGCAGGTGAGCGCCACAATCAGGACTGCATACGACCGAGGCACACAGGGCCAACACCCGGCATCATGGTGTGGGGAGCGATCTCCTACACTGGCCGTACACCACTGGTGATCGTCGAGGGGACACTGAATAGTGCACGGTACATCCAAACCGTCATAGAACCCATCGTTCTACCATTCCTAGACCGGCAAGGGAACTTGCTGTTCCAACAGGACAATGCACGTCCGCATGTATCCCGTGCCACCCAACGTGCTCTAGAAGGTGTAAGTCAACTACCCTCGCCAGCAAGATCTCCGGATCTGTCCCCCATTGAGCATGTTTGGGACTGGATGAAGCGTCGTCTCACGCGGTCTGCACGTCCAGCACGAACGCTGGTCCAACTGAGGCGCCAGGTGGAAATGGCATGGCAAGCCGTTCCACAGGACTACATCCAGCATCTCTACGATCGTCTCCATGGGAGAATAGCAGCCTGCATTGCTGCGAAAGGTGGATATACACTGTACTAGTGGCGACATTGTGCATGCTCTGTTGCCTGTCTCTATGTGCCTGTGGTTCTGTCAGTGTGATCATGTGATGTATCTGACCCCAGGAATGTGTCAATAAAGTTTCCCCTTCCAGGGACAATGAATTCACGGTGTTCTTATTTCAATTTCGAGGAGTGTAATTACAAAAAGCTTCTAAAAAATTTGTTCATACGTATCATGAGAGCTTGGTGGTGGCTTTTAGGCTGTTCTCGTTTTTTTTCGTTTCTCCTTTCATTATTGTTTTGTTATCATAATTAATTTTTTCTCCCACTTGCAACTTATATTACATGAGGATTTGACTATAGTCTACTGAAGTTTCATGATAGTATCAAGTCACTTTGATAGCAGAAAAAAATAGCTGATTGGTCAGCGCGACTGAGTACCTTGCTAAGGGGCCGGGATTGGAACCCGGCTGGGTCGGAGATTTTCTCCACACAGGGACTGGGTGTTGTGTCGTCTTCACCTTCATGATCTCATCCCCATCGACGCGCAAGTCGCCGAAGTGGCGTCAACTCGAAGGACTTGCTCCAGGCGACCGGTCTATCCGACGGTAAGCCGTAGCCACACGACACATCATTTTCACTAAGTAGGATAAAGACAAAGGATAGAGAAGACGGAACTAAGCGTGGCGTGTTTCGTCACGGGATTGTTTACCCGGAAGGAAAGCGTTACGGAGATGCTCAACAAATTCCAGTGGCAGATGATACAGGAGTTGCGGTGCGGATCAGAGGAGGTTTGCTGTTGAAATGTAGGGAGACTACCATCCAAGAACGGTCAAGCAATATCGTACTTCCCACCACATTCTTCACACAAAATTACAAAAAAAATGGCTCTGAGCACTATGGGACTCAACTGCTGAGGTCATTAGTCCCCTAGAACTTAGAACTAGTTAAACCTAACTAACCTAAGGACATCACAAACATCCATGCCCGAGGCAGGATTCGAACCTGCGACCGTAGCAGTCTTGCGGTTCCAGACTGCAGCGCCTTTAACCGCACGGCCACTTCGGCCGGCACACGAAATTACACTGGAGTGCCAAAGAAACTGGTATAGGCATGCGTATTTAAATACAGAGATTTGCAATCAAACAGAATATGGCGCGGCAATCGGCAACATTTATATAAGGCAAAAAATGTCTGGCGCAGTTATTAGATCGGTTACTGCTTCTATAATGGCAGCTTATCAAGATTTAAGTGTTTTTGAACGTGATCTTATAGTCGGCACACGAGCCATGGGACACAGCATCTCTGAGGTAGCGATGAAGTAGGGATTTTCCCGTACGACCATTTTACGTGTACACCGTGAATATCAGGAATCCGGTACAACATCAACTGTCCGACATCGCTGGGGTCGGAAAACGATCCTGCCAGAATGGCACCAACGACGACTGAAGAGAATCGTTCAACGTAAGGGACGTGCAACGATTCCGCAAATTGCTGCAGATTTCAGTGCTGCGCCATTAACAGTTGTCAGTGTACGAACTATTCAACGAAACATCATCGATATGGGCTTTCGGAGCCTAAGACCCACTCGTTTGGCCCTGATGACTGCACGACACAAAGCTTTACGCCTCGCCTGGGCCCGTCAACACCGACATTGGACTGTTGATGACTGGAAACATATTTCCTGGTCGGACGAGTCTCGTTTCAAGTTGTATCGATCGGATGGACGTCTGCTGTACGTGTATGGAGACAATCTCATGAATGCATGGACCCTGCATGTCCGCAGGGGGTTGTTTAAGCTGGTGGAAGCTCTGTAATGGTGTGGGGCATGTGCAATTGGAGTGGTGTGGGATCCCTGACACGTCTAGATACGACTCTGAGAGGTGACAAGTTGGTAAGCATCCTGTCTGGTCACCTGCATCCATTCATATTATAAGGTCCCTTCTCCTTGGAGATTATATGGGTTAATTAATGATTCTTATGTCACAATCGTCTTGTTGTAGTTGACCGTGTATATCGAGACTTCATTCATTGTTAAATGCAATGGTGTGGTACTAACTGATGGAGACGTATTAAGAACTGGTAAGATTTAATTTATTTCCTTTATCACACTGCACAAACATAAACACACTATTATTCAAACTGTGTGCCACTACTATTAAACATAGAGATAAATCCTTCGCTACGCAACCGCCTCTGGCTCATGCAGCCTACACCTTCCACAGCCTCTCAACAACTGCCTCTACTTGCGACTCTCTGCGCCACTGGGCATTGTCGCCCTCCAAAGAACAACCACTTACAGATACTACACACCAGTACCCTAACAATGTTAATTTTGCATTCCGATGGGCTTGGTCAATTCCAGCAGCACAATGCGACGCCCCATGCGTCCGGAATTGCTAGAGAGTAACTCCAGGAACACTCTTCTAAGCTTAAACGCTTGCGCTGGCCACCAAAGTCTCCAGATATGGATATTATTGAACATGTGGGGGATGCCTTGCAACGTGCTGTTCACAAGAGATATTCACCCCTTCGTACTCTTAGGGTCTTCCTGACAGCTCTGCCGAATTCGTGGTGTCAATTCCCTCCTTACCACATCGTGTTGTGGCACTTTTCATACCCGCGGCTGCCTTACACGATATTAGGTAGGAGTACCACTTTCTTCGGCTTTTCAGTGTATCACGACAATAGAACTAGAGAAATTAAAGTCATATGGACAGTAATTTTTCCCATGTTCCATTCTTTAATGGAACAGGGAGTATTGAAGAGCCACCAGAAGTACCCTACGCCAAGCGCCGTATGGTTCCTTCCAAAGAGTAGATGTAGACGCAAATATAGATGTAGACAAATTCCAGGAGGAGAATCAATTACAATTTCAAAAGTAATATAAAGAAAACATTAGTTCTTCGAGTTTAAGAAGGAGCGCTAGGTATGAAAAGGGGTTCTACAACCTAAGAGACTCAGTGGTTAAGAACTCCGAATTCAAATCCATGTTAGATACAAATATTCGTCGCCAATAGATTACAATTTTGGCGTACCTCAAAAGTTTGCATTGATATCTTTTCAAGTCACTGCATCTTCACTGGTTACATCCCATAGATCTATTCGATGCAATGTACACTCCTGGAAATTGAAATAAGAACACCGTGAATTCATTGTCCCAGGAAGGGGAAACTTTATTGACACATTCCTGGGGTCAGATACATCACATGATCACACTGACAGAACCACAGGCACATAGACACAGGCAACAGAGCATGCACAATGTCGGCACTAGTACAGTGTATATCCACCTTTCGCAGCAATGCAGGCTGCTATTCTCCCATGGAGACGATCGTAGAGATGCTGGATGTAGTCCTGTGGAACGGCTTGCCATGCCATTTCCACCTGGCGCCTCAGTTGGACCAGCGTTCGTGCTGGATGTGCAGACCGCGTGAGACGACGCTTCATCCAGTCCCAAACATGCTCAATGGGGGACAGATCTCGAGATCTAGCTGGCCAGGGTAGTTGACTTACACCTTCTAGAGCACGTTCGGTGGCACGGGATACATGCGGACGTGCATTGTCCTGTTGGAACAGCAAGTTCCCTTGCCGGTATAGGAATGGTAGAACGATGGGTTCGATGACGGTTTGGATGTACCGTGCACTATTCAGTGTCCCCTCGACGATCACCAGTGGTGTACGGCCAGTGTAGGAGATCGCTCCCCACACCATGATGCCGGGTGTTGGCCCTGTGTGCCTCGGTCGTATGCAGTCCTGATTGTGGCGCTCACCTGCACGGCGCCAAACACGCATACGACCATCATTGGCACCAAGGCAGAAGCGACTCTCATCGCTGAAGACGACACGTCTCCATTCGTCCCTCCATTCACGCCTGTCGCGACACCACTGGAGGCGGGCTGCGCGATGTTGGGGCGTGAGTGGAAGACGGCCTAACGGTGTGCGGGACCGTAGCCCAGCTTCATGGAGACGGTTGCGAATGGTCCTCGCCGATACCCCAGGAGCAACAGTGTCCCTAATTTGCTGGGAAGTGGCGGTGCGGTCCCCTACGGCACTGCGTAGGATCCTATGGTCTTGGCGTGCATCCCTGCGTCGCTGCGGTCCGGTCCCTGGTCGACGGGCACGTGCACCTTCCGCTGACCACTGGCGACAACATCGATGTACTGTGGAGACCTCACGCCCCACGTGTTGAGCAATTCGGCGGTACGTCCACCCGGCCTCCCGCATGCCCACTATACGCCCTCGCTCAAAGTTCGTCAACTGCACATACGGTTCACGTCCACGCTGTCGCGGCATGCTACCAGTGTTAAAGACTGTGATGGAGCTCCGTATGCCACGGCAAACTGGCTGACACTGACGGCGGCGGTGCACAAATGCTGCGCAGCTAGCGCCATTCGACGGCCAACACCGCGGTTCCTGGTGTGTCCGCTGTGCCGTGCGTGTGATCATTGCTTGTACAGCCCTCTCGCAGTGTCCGGAGCAAGTATGGTGGGTCTGACACACCGGTGTCAATGTGTTCTTTTTTCCATTTCCAGGAGTGTATTTGATTCGTTTTAAGAAGTCTGCTTGACCTGGGACTCGAAACTGGAATGTTGTCGTTCGCCATCGGTGACCTACCTGCTGTCTCATCGTGTCATCACAGTAAACACTCTGCTCAGAGAAAAGAATAAACTCTCTTCAACAAATCTGAGTCTGCAAAAAAGCCGAAACATCGTACTATATCCTTTTTCAAGGATATACTTTAGATAGCCTCTGCTGTTTGGAAGGCAAGGGAAGGGGCTCGTGACACATTGAAACCTGGAGTTTGTGTGATAGGTTGGCTCTGGTGACATGTCTGTGAGGCACTGCTAGCGGAAAACAAGGGATGCAATTACAGATCCGACACAGATACATAGTTTCAACTTGTCTGTTACCTTAACTGCTAAAAATACCCTCCCTGGAGGAAAATGGCTACTTCGTTTCCTTAACAAGATATCGTAAGGGTAGGTGAGAGTTCCTAGGGGGATAAAAGAGGGAGTAGAGGTATAACTCAGGCGTTTCCACAACTGCCTACATTGTGTCGGATGAGCGTTTAGTACCGCGTCGTTAAATGTATTTTATCATAAACATAACAAAATAAATCGCTCACTTAAGTGGTAATAGAAACGGCGCCATTCATCAAAATGTAGAAGGTATGTGATAACCTGACGGGTTACACGTCGAGCGTAACCTTACGACCTCTTGCGTTAATTAGTATTCCGTCACTCGATATTACTACAACTGGGAAGCATTGAAGTCACTCCTATTTGAGGCCACAACTCAAGATATTAAACGTCAATGGTGAATGTAACTAAGGGTGTAGGTCGGAGGTGAAGATCAATTTTGTCCACAGAATTACTCCCCTACTCAAAAATAGCAGCACCACTTTGCAGCAGTTACGCTATTGTTGTCAGTATGTTGTCGTCTCCAGTTATTGTGGTGCCTGCTGATGATGTATACTATCAGCGATATTGGCCTTAACACTGTCACTGTTCTTTTCTTGTAGTCGCAACGTATATAAAGCATTAGATGTTGCACGAAATTAATAGTCCGTGATTATACAAAGCTGAGCAGTGCTGAAGACCCCATCACAAACCTGTACCCCTAGGCTCACTTAGCGCTCAAAACCGTTTATTATAAGTCTATTTTTCAGTACTATTTCCACTGAAGAGGCTTCTAACATTTCTTGGAACACTACGTGATAAAATCCTCATTACCGTAGAATCGGTTTCCTTGCTCAAATGTAACTAATTAAGCACGCTCATATCTGTCTAAATTGTAGAGCCGTCCTCAGATTTCTGTGGGGATCTGCTTGATTTCTGCATAACTCTCTCAGTTAACTGTTTTATCACATACATGAGCAAAAGATAATTACTAAATACGAATTCTCGGAATAATGGCGTAAACACGAAATGCCAGACGTTACGGTTAATTCCAGGTTTAATGAAAACTCATTTCGTTGTTATTAAGCTCCAGAATCTTGTGTTACAGCTGTTTCCAGCGAAAGGAGCCAAGGTGGCGAGGTGACTCTAAGCTGCCTGATCCTATAAAAACCAGTGTCAAATTGTTACCCTGATACACAACACCCCCAAGAGTTATCACTGTATCTGCTACACAGTGCAAATCTGTAACACAAAAGGAATCTGTTTGGTCCGTAGGGAACACTTGTGTAGTTGACACCTTTACGTAACTAGTGAATTCACTGATCAACATCGCCTCAAAAATATGATGGACGACACGATAGAAAATCTGGTTCCTTTTCTACAGAAATGACAGCGGGTTACAGTATAACCATGAGATTTATTAACTAAAAACTGAGAAATCAAATGATATAACAACCTCTGGCATTTAAATGCACAAAGAAAGACAACTAGTATCTGAGAATAATCAATAAGCAATGTTGAAGTGAAACCTTAAGAAGTGATTACAGTGCCATATCATCTATTGTGAGGAGGACAATAATGCCTAAGTGTCTGAAGTACCACTATTATAGAACAGTGACTGAGTACCAAAGTAAGTAAAGAAGAGTCCACAAGCAGATAAGGTCTGCTGTGGGGAAGCATCAAGATAGCTTGTCTAAATGCCTACTGTGCCGGAGCTGCTAATACATTACCAACCACCGATGTGGATGCCTGTGCGGACAGCTATCAGCACGTCACTTTGCTCTGTGCGAAATATAAGTTATTTCGACGAGCCATCAGGATTGGTATCCACAGAACTCTGCCCATGTTACCAAAACATTAATAACATTCCTAAGTCGACCAGGACACCTATCCTTACTCCACATCCTACCTCTCTGACAATCTGGATGAGAGTCCCACGCTGAAAAGTTCCTCTCTGCAAAGAAGTTCCGAAAACTTCGAGTACTTCGATCACGTCAAGTCGCAAGACTACTAATAATGGCCAGAAGTGGTTATTAACGCCAGTCTAATGTGTACAAATCACAGCACAACAACTCCTCTAAAACACAACTCTCCCAGTTGACAGGCTTATTGCCAAATACAGCGGCGCCTTCTTATGTCACCAAGCGTCATTGACTGTCCTCCATCGAGTTACTTGCTTTTGTGCATGAAGGAAGCCACAGGCTTCCGGACATGCAACAAAACAGTGCTGGCGTAAGCTGGTGCCAGCGCTGTAGGTGGCAAAGAAGTTGCGAGAAGATCGATAATAGACGCCTGAGCAAGCAAGCCTGTCAGGCCAAAGACAAACTCACAAGAAACGCGTCACCAACGCATCTCGAGCACCAGTATTTACATCACCACCACGGTTCAGAGGGCCCAGTCAGTCATCCAGTGGGTCAACGAGTGGAGTCATATGTCGCAGCCGACTGTGACAGTCGCAGTTAGCTCCGCCCCTAGCTCAGAGTCAGCCAGTATCTAGCGACCAGAGTAGCGTACACTGCGGACTTGTACTTCTATTACGGAAGAGCTTGTACCACAACAACTAGCTCAAGTTGCTCTCTGTTTATGTAACTTCCTGGCAGATTAAAACTGTGTGCCTTTCTAGAGCTCTCTGTTTATGTTAATAAAAAATCTAGTTAATACATGAGTGCAGTGGTGTTAGGAAAGAGGATACTGGCAATCAAACAACATCTTCTCCCAGCGTCCTATGGTATAGATCTACAGGGACGAGACGACACAAAAGAAACAACTGAACAGGCGTGTGTACGTGGATGTTACGGAGTCGCACTGCAAGATGCCGCACAGTTGGACATAAGCGCATTCGTACTCTGCAAGGAAAACGCCAGAACCTGGCGAGGAGGCGCTTACCCTGCCGTAAAGTCACTTATGCGGAGCCAGACCTTGCCGTTTAGCCGGCTCTGAAAGCCATATCGTCCTCACACAGGGCGCTACAAAAGTGACCTGCAGGCCCTTGCTGGCTGCCATGTTAGATCATCCCTGGGATGCCTTCTCCCGACTCGGGCTCATTTTCAACGACCAGCGCCCTTCCGGGAGCTCGCCCAGCACGCGAAACCTGCCATATCCGGTGTGCTTCTACTGTGCAGAGCAGCCGTGAAACAGACCCCACAAAAATATACGGAAATGAAGTTAGTGCCATAACCCAATTTAATCGGAGCAACCAGAAGTTAAAGCACTTAGCACCTGATCACTTGTCAGTAATCTCCTTAATCGGCCAGTTCTCGCTGAAAACAGTTCATGTTGGCCATAAAAAGCGAAAGATGACAAGCCAAGAGAACTCTGTGTCTTACACTATATTGAAACTGAAATCGGATACCATTAACTTATTCTAAGAAACTGCACTCTTAATGAGTGCTATGTTTTATTGAGATCATGTGCTCAAAAAATTGAAATGAACAACAACAAGCAGGCATCAAAAATCAGGAAAGTAAAGCAAAGAACTAAGCCAACGTAAATTTCAGTGTGGGTTATATATCAAATAAGAGCCTTATACACAAACATTGGCATAGAGAGACTTAAATGATTTCCTGATATAAGTCATTTATGAATACAAATAACTATATTACTTGACACTCAGAAGTGTTAACTGTCAAATTTTCACTCGCATAAATGATCATTTGCTGTACAATTTTCAGTGTTCAGCTCTGTTGATAGTTTATATCTGTGTTAGAATGAGAGAGGGCAATCCTCCAGGATGCTTTCAAGTCTTTTGTCATTCCAAAGGATGTGACAGTATGTTCAAGCTTCTGAGAATAAAGATGGAAAAGCAAACATACAGAAGGACAATATACACACTGACGGAAAAAGTCTCAACAGCAAAAAGTAATTAATATACAGTAATGAAATTGGGGGAATATACTTATCTAGACAAAATATGCAACTGATTAACATTACAAGATCGCAGGTTCATGTAAGTGCTGCCGGCCGTTGTGGCCGAGCGGTTCAAGGCGCTTCAGTCTGGAACAGCGTTCGTGCTACTGTAACAGGTTCGAGTCCTGCCTCGGACATGGATATGTGTGATGTCCTTAGGTTGACTGTGTCACAATGTCACTTAAATATTGTTATACATGTTGTAACGAACACTCAGACAAATTAAAATATAGTGAGGTGTTGTAGTGCTAGTAATCCTGATTGAGAGTCCAGTTTTCCAAGTTATCTGTTTTACTGTAGTCGCTCGGAAACTGATACAACTGGCTTCTTCGGAGCTATTCTACTTCACTGGTGTACGAGCCATATTGACGTCAGTTGTCTTGTGATCTATTATGGCGTTGTCCTTGTCAGTGGCGTTCTTTTGGTCACAACTGTGTCCAGCGTTGCGTTGCGTTGCTGTTCATTCTACTGTGCGCTCATCTTCTGTTATACTGTATATGTTACAGTAGCTCTATTAAGCCCAAATGTAGGATTTGTTTGCAGTTATAAGATTTTTACTCTTCCGTCAAATATTTTAACAGATACCATGAACCATGGACCTCGGCGTTGGTGGGGAGGCTTGCGTGCCTCAGCGATACAGATAGCCGTGCCGTAGGTGCAACCACAACGGGGGGTTATCTGTTGAGAGGCCAGACCACCGTGTGGTTCCTGAAGAGGGGCAGCAGCCTTTTCAGTAGTTGCAGGGGCAACAGTCTGGATGATTGACTGATCTGGCCTTGTAACACTAACCAAAACGGCCTTGCTGTGCTGGTACTGGCGTTCTACGGATCGGAGCGTGGAATGTCAGATACCTTAATCGGGCAGGTAGTTTAGAAAATATGAAAAGGGAAATGGATAAGTTAAAGTTAGATATAGTGGGAATTAGTGAAGTTCGGTGACAGGAGGAACAAGACTCCTTGTCAGGTGAATACAGGGTTATAAATACAAAATCAGTTAGGTGTAATGCAAGAGTAGGTTTAATAATGAATAGGAAAATAGGAATGCGGGTAAGCCACTACAAACAGCATAGTGATCACATTATTGTGACCAAGATAGATATGAAGCCCACGCCTACCACAGTAGTACAAGTTTATATGCCAACTAGCTCCGCAGATGACGAAGAAGTTGATGAAATGTATGATGAGATAAAAGAAATTATTCAGACAGTGAAGGAAGACGAAAATTTAATAGTTATGGATGACTGGAATTCGATAGTAGGAAAAGGGAGAGAAGGAAACGTAGTAGGTGAATACGGATTGGGGGAAATAAATGAAAGAGGAAGCCGCCTGGTAGAATTTTGCGCAGAGCATAACTTAATCATAGCTAACACTTGGTTCAAAAATCATGAAAGAAGGTTGTATACAGGGAAGAAGTCTGGAGATACTTGAAGGTTTCAGATAGATTATATAAAGGTAAGACAGAGGTTCGGGAACCAAGTCTTAAATTGTAAGACATTTCCAGGGGCAGATGTGGACTCTGACCACAATCTATTAGTTATGAACTGTGGATTAAAACTGAAGAAACTGCAAAAAGGCGGAAATTTAAGGAGATGGCACCTGGATGTACTGAAAGAACCACAGGTTGTAGAGTGCTTCGGGGAGAGCATTAGGGAGTGATTGACAACAATGGGGGAAAGAAATACAGTAGTAGAAGAATAGGTAGCTTTGAGAGACGAAATAGTGAAGGTAGCAGAGAATCAAGTTGATAAAAATACGACGGCTAGTAGAAATCCTTGGATAACAGAAGAGATATTGAATTTAATCGATTAAAGGAGAAAATATACAAATGCAGTAAATGAAGCAGGCAAAAAGGAATACAAACGTCTCAAAAATGAGATCGACAGGAAGTGCATAATTGCTAAGCAGGGATGACTAGAGTACAAATAAAAGGATCTAGAGGCACATATCACTAGGGGTACGATAGATACTGCCTACGGGAAAATTAAGGAGAGCTTTTGAGAATAGCAAACCACTTGCATGAACATCAAGAGTTCAGATGGAAACCCAGTTCTAAGCAAAGAATGGGAAGCAGAAAGGTGGAAGGGGTATATAGAGGGTCTATACAAGGACGATGTTCTTGAGGACAATATTATAGAAATGGAAGAGAATGTAGATGAAGACGAAATAGGAGATATGATACTGCGTGAAGAGTTTGACAGAGCACTGAAAGACCTAAGTCGAAACAAGGCCCCTGGAGTAGACAACATTCCATTAGAACTACTGACAGCCTTGGGAGAGCCAGTCCTAACAAAACTCTACCATCTGGTGAGCAAGATGTATGAGACAGGCGAAATACCCTCAGACTTCAAGAAGAATATAATAATTCCAATCCCAAAGAAAGCAGGTGTTGACAGATGTGAAAATTATCGAACTATCAGTTTAATGAGCTACGGCTGCAAAATACTAACACGAATTCTTTACAGACGAATGGAAAAACTGGTAGAAGCCGACCTCGTGGAAGATCAGTTTGGATTCCGTGGAAATATTGGAACACGCGAGACACTAACGAACCTACGACGTATCTTACAAAATAGATTAAGGGAAGGCAAACCTATGTTTCTAGCATTTGTAGACTTAGAGGAAGCTTTTGACAACGTTGAATGTAATGCTCTCTTTCAAATTCTGAAGGTGGCAGGGGTAAAATACAGGGAGCGAAGGCTATTTACAATTTGTAGAGAAACCAGATGGCAGTTATAAGAGTCCAGGGACATGTAAGGGAAGCAGAGGTTGGGAAGGGAGTCAGACAGGGTTGTGGCCTATCCCCGATGTTATTCAATCTGTATGTTGAGCAAGCAATAAAGGAAACAAAAGAAAAATTCGAAGTTGGAATTAAAATCCATGGAGAAGAAATAAAAACTTTGAGGTTCGCCGATGACACTGTAATTCTGTCAGAGACAGCAAAGGACCTGGAAGAACAGCTCAACGGAATGGACAGTGTCTTGAAAGGTAGATATAAGATGGACATCAACAAAGGGAAAACGAGGATAATGGAATGTAGTCGAACTAAATCAAGTGATGCTGCGGGAATTAGATTAGGAAATGAGACGCTTAAAGTAGTAAAGGAATTATGCTATTTGGGGAGCAAAATAACTGATGATTGTCGAAGTAGAGAGGATATAAAATGTAGACTGGCAATGGCAAGGAAAGCGTTTCTGAAGAAGAGAAATTGGTTAACATCGAGTATGCATTTAAGTGTCAGGAAGTCGTTTCTGAAAGTATTTGTATGGAGTGTAGCCATGTATGGACGTGAAACGTGGACGATAAATAGTTTAGACAAGAAGAGAATGGAAGCTTTCGAAATGTGGTACTACAGAAGAATGCTGAAGAATAGATGGGTAGATCATATAACCAATGAGGAGGTATTGAACAGAATTGGAGAGAAGAGAAATTTATGGCACAACTTGACTAGAAGAAGGGATCGGTTGGTAGGGTATATTCTGGGGCATCAAGAGATCACCAATTTAGTTTTGGAGGGCAGCATGGAGGGTAAAAGTCGTAGAGGGAGACCAAGAGATGAATACACTAAACAGATTCAGAAAGATGTAGGCTGCAGTAGGTACTGGGAGATGAAGAACCTTGCACAGGATAGAGTAGCATGGAGAGCTGCATCAAACCAGTCTCTGGACTGAAGACCACAACAACAACAACCAGATTTTGCTTCCCTTTTGTCTTTTCGTATATCTTTAAGTGAAGTAAGTGAATTAGGTGTTTTCTGAGTTACGGCAGGAGGTCTAGTGTTTTCTTTACTTCTGTTTCGTTTTTGTCAGCTTTTAGCACCGACAGTGTGTGCATGTGGTGGCATGTACGCGAAAGAACTATCAAGATTCGAAGTGGAACTTGAAGGCTACCAGGTAACTGCTTTTGTAACGATTCCATTGTGTTGAGGTATAGGATTCTTATTTCACTGCGTCTATGTAGAGCGCTTAAGACATGTGAACTACTTTGATATATGTTTTTATATATTTTTTTAAACTCTGAGCAGAAGGGCTTTCTTTAGAGGTACGAAGAGCTCAGTTGTAGTTTATGATTGACAAGCTTAAATATATGTTTAATTTAGTGACTAATGTGACCAAATGAGACTTATTAAAATGGGTCGTGATTGATGTTTGTAAAGTCATTCTTGCCGCCAAGTGAAACATAGTGATACTACGCTTATTAATAAATGATAACATGCAACTACGTCCAGGAAATCATCCGGAACATTCCACTCCACACTCATTGACTTAGACAATTCATGCATTATCTCGTTAGAGCCCATATACTGGACGGCGTTTATTACTGGACCGCTTTGTGCCCGTTTCCCAGTCATGTAAACACACCGCTGCAGCAGCGGTACACAGCGAGCAGTCCAGTATCAACAACAGCTCCATTCAGTTTGAGTTCAGCACTGCAGTAACATGCCACATAGACACATACGTACAACACTTTGATCGAGTCAGGTTAGTGGCTTTACTTTCAGCATATCATAAACAGCAAGATGTTGTCGATCGGTTACATGTCACTCAAAGTGGTGTGTCTCAGGTGTAGAGAAAGTACACAGAGACGGGAAATGTGAACTATAGATCTCACAGTGGTTGCCCTCGTATGAAACACAAGTACCGGATCATATCCTAGCCGGCCGGAGTGGCCGTGCGGTTCTAGCCGCTACAGTCTGGAGCCGAGCGACCGCTACGGTCGCCGGTTCGAATCCTGCCTCGGGCATGGATGTGTGTGATGTCCTTGGGTTAGTTAGGTTTAAGTAGTTCTATGTTCTAGGGGACTGATGACCTTAGACGTTTAAGTCCCATAGTGCTCAGAGCCATTTTTGAACCGGATCATATCCTCCACTTGTCGGCTCGCAGGCGTCCTTCATCAACTGCCGCAAATACTGGAAATGTCTTCTCCCGGGCTACAGAGATTCGTATCTCAGAACAAACAGTGGATAGAATACTACATCATGGTGGTCTTCATTCCAGATGACCAATTAGAAGTTTTGCACTGAACCAAAGGATCCGACGCAGTCTAGGGACCTGTGCTCTTGTACATCAACATTGTACTGTTGGGGCCGGCCGAAGTGGCCGTGCGGTTAAAGGCGCTGCAGTCTGGAACCGCACGACCACTACGGTCGCAGGTTCGAATCCTGCCTCGGGCATGGATGTTTGTGATGTCCTTAGGTTAGTTAGGTTTAACTAGTTCTAAGTTCTAGGGGACTAATGACCTCAGCAGTTGAGTCCCATAGTGCTCAGAGCCATTTGAGCCATTGTACTGTTGCAGAATGGAGTAAAGTCATGTTTGCTGACGAGGCCAGGATTATTTTGCGACCTGACTCTAGACATCTTAGGGTTTGGAGAAGCGTTAGACGACACCCGGAACGTCGATACGTTTAGAAAGTCGATGTAATATTCTGCGCCGCTATAGTGATGGGACGGTGGACCACTCTAATTCCCGTATAAGGCAATTTGACTGATCCCCGATACCTTCAAGAGGTCCTGCAAACAGTTTTAAGGTCCTATAGACGGTAATTCTATGACAACTTCATCCTAGTCGATGACAATGTAAGACTGCACCGTACTCTAGCAGGGGTATCGGTGTCTTCAAAGTTGCAACATCAACCAAATTCATTGGCCAGCATGGTTCCCAGACATGAATGCAACTGAGCATGCATGGGACAAGTGGAAGGTGGCCATTTCACAGAATTTGAATCAAAATATCGTTTTCTTTTCCAGAAGAAATGATGTTTGTTTTATTAATAAGATATTGTACAAACCCCAGTGAGTGTACTATAAGAGGTCATTGTAGTATACTGTATGATATTCCAAACTTCTGTTGAGGTGTGTATTTTGTTGGTTGAGCTTATGTTTGTGGTATGTCTCCCTAGACATAGTTAGCGGTCCCTACACGTAGCGGATCACTGTAAGGTGAACTAGAGGAGAAAAGTAGTAAAGACGGAAAAGAATTGGAATGTAACAATGCAGAGCACCGCTGCATTAACATTCAATAAACAGTTCTCTGACTATCGCCAGCGAAGGTGATTAAATGAAACGAGCCTTCGACCGAATGAATACTTGTTGGCCATTGTGAATTGAAACGACTGCTGAAACAACTTCGATGTACCCACTGTAGTTATCGCGATCGGTGGATCTACGCTGCATTGATCTGTAGGCCGCCGTTTGTACGAAGAGCGGCGACAGTGAATTTTAATCAGTTTCTTCTTTAATTAACTAGTCTCAGAAGACATTAGTACAAGCCACGGAAGAAATCTCATGGTGCGACAACCCATCCCATAAGCTGTGACATCTACGCAGCCGGCCGTAGGGGCCGAGCAGTTCTAGGCGCTACAGTCTGGAACCGCGCGACCGTTACGGTCGCAGGGTAAAATCCTGCCTCGGGCGTGGATGTGTGTGATGTCCTTAGGTTAGTTAGGTTTAAGTAGCTCTAAGTTCTAGGGGACTGATCACCTGAGAAGTTAAGTCCCATAGTGCTCAGAGCCATTAGAACCATTTGAACCACATCTACGCAAGGTCTTCGGCAACATCAACAACAAAGATCGCCAAATAAATGTGACAGGTGTCACGCACAATTTTGGTATCTGAATCGGTTGTGAGCGAGCAGCGATTTTGTAAAGCTGTGTCACAGAAGTTAAATTATTAGCTTTGCTGTGCATGGACGCGCAGGACCAGAATTTTTGCTAAGCTGTGTTAGAGTAAGGAACCAATGGCAATGTTATGTTTCAAATGTAAAGTCCCAATTTATCAATGTGTTTAATGGACACTGTAAGGGAAACTGATTTGTGAAAGAGGAAGTATAATGGAATTTCAGAGGTAAATATTATATTGATGCTTTTTTTTTTCATTATTGCTGTCCCGTTGGGCTAATCGGGTTATTGCACTGAGAGTTTCTACACTCCTGGAAATGGAAAAAAGAACACATTGACACCGGTGTGTCAGACCCACCATACTTGCTCCGGACACTGCGAGAGGGCTGTACAAGCAATGATCACACGCACGGCACAGCGGACACACCAGGAACCGCGGTGTTGGCCGTCGAATGGCGCTAGCTGCGCAGCATTTGTGCACCGCCGCAGTCAGTGTCAGCCAGTTTGCCGTGGCATACGGAGCTCCATCGCACTCTTTAACACTGGTAGCATGCCGCGACAGCGTGGACGTGAACCGTATGTGCAGTTGACGGACTTTGAGCGAGGGCGTATAGTGGGCATGCGGGAGGCCGGGTGGACGTACCGCCGAATTGCTCAACACGTGGGGCGTGAGGTCTCCACAGTACATCGATGTTGTCGCCAGTGGTCGGCGGAAGGTGCACGTGCCCGTCGACCTGGGACCGGACCGCAGCGACGCACGGATGCACGCCAAGACCGTAGGATCCTACGCAGTGCCGTAGGGGACCGCACCGCCACTTCCCAGCAAATTAGGGACACTGTTGCTCCTGGGGTATCGGCGAGGACCATTCGCAACCGTCTCCATGAAGCTGGGCTACGGTCCCGCACACCGTTATGCCGTCTTCCGCTCACGCCCCAACATCGTGCAGCCCGCCTCCAGTGGTGTCGCGACAGGCGTGAATGGAGGGACGAATGGAGACGTGTCGTCTTCAGCGATGAGAGTCGCTTCTGCCTTGGTGCCAATGATGGTCGTATGCGTGTTTGGCGCCGTGCAGGTGAGCGCCACAATCAGGACTGCATACGACCGAGGCACACAGGGCCAACACCCGGCATCATGGTGTGGGGAGCGATCTCCTACACTGGCCGTACACCATTGGTGATCGTCGAGGGGACACTGAATAGTGCACGGTACATCCAAACCGTCGTCGAACCCAGCGTTCTACCATTCCTAGACCGGCAAGGGAACTTGCTGTTCCAACAGGACAATGCACGTCCGCATGTATCCCGTGCCACCCAACGTGCTCTAGAAGGTGTAAGTCAACTACCCTGGCCAGCAAGATCTCCGGATCTGTCCCCCATTGAGCATGTTTGGGACTGGATGAAGCGTCGTCTCAAGCGGTCTGCACGTCCAGCACGAACGCTGGTCCAACTGAGGCGCCAGGTGGAAATGGCATGGCAAGCCGTTCCACAGGACTACATCCAGCATCTCTACGATCGTCTCCATGGGAGAATAGCAGCCTGTATTGCTGCGAAAGGTGGATATACACTGTTCTAGTGCCGACATTGTGCATGCTCTGTTGCCTGTGTCTATGTGCCTGTGGTTCTGTCAGTGTGATCATGTGATGTATCTGACCCCAGGAATGTGTCAATATAGTTTCCCCTTCCTGGGACAATGAATTCACGGTGTTCTTATTTCAATTTCCAGGAGTGTAGATTTGAAGGTGACGAAAGTGTATTCAGATGGTTCAAATGGCTCTGAGCACTATGGGTCTTCTGAGGTCATTAGTCCCCTAGAACTTAGAACTGCTTAAACCTAACTAACTTAAGGACATCACACACATCCATGCCCGAGGCAGGATTCGAGCCTGCGACCGTAGCGGTCGCTGCGCTTCCAGACTGTAGCGCCTAGAACCGCTCGACCACTACTGCCGGTGAAATTATATTGTTTGGATGTTAAGACGTTCATTAAATTTAAAATCAGCTCTGAACAGTTTTTCACAGCATGCAAAGAAAACTTAGTGTTGTCGTTTACCTATATTTCATTTTTCACTTACCTTTCCCTTACTATTTTATATTGTTCATGGTCTTTTCAAAAGTAGAAAAGGAGTCAAGTGTGTTCGGAAAATACACCGATCCTACTTACAGAGAACTCACTGCAACTCTTGAGTATCTCTGTGTAGATACAGTAATAGGCAGCTTTACCATAGCAGCACGCAAGACAAAGCAGTACTGCAACGCGTTATCTAGATTTGCTAGAATAGAGGCAAGAACTAAATATATTCATGGTTTCCTTTTTATTTTATTAAGTCAGAGCCAATTTAAGTCATTCAGAGAAAGTTAGATTTTGTGTGTTTGGGATCTGTGATCAGTTTTGCAAAACTAGTTACCGTAGTTCATTATTGATGCAGTTTATACTGTTCAAATTCTTGCAGTCAGATTGATAACGTTTACAGTATGAAATACTCCCCTTTACTTTACTACAGTTAATTATTATTACAGTACAGATTTGCTTTCACATTACTACAGTACAAGTTACATTACGCCCGTTTAATTATTAATACAGCTCAGAGCTTACAACCAGGTACAGTATGTCAGTCATGTTCTTATTATTTAAAGAGAATTTTCACTATTTTTTTGTTATTTAAATAGAATTTCACTCTTATTTTTTCATTAATTAAAGAGAACTTTCAAATGAAGTGAACTCAGATAAGAGTCCGAATAAGACAACTGAGGAGAAGCACGAGAAAGAGTTCGCTTTTATATTCTGGGCTATGGCTCCGTGTTAGCCATGGTAATTCGTCTGATGTCCGCCTCCTTAGACGAGTGCTAACGTGTCTGCCTCCCACGCAGCGGGCCCAGGTTATATTCCCGGCCAGGCTGGAGATCTTATCCGCTCGTGGACTGGGTGTTGTGTTGTTCTCATCATCGTTTCATCTTCATCACCGGAAAGCAAGTCACCTAATGTGGCGTCGATTGAAATAAGACTTCCACTCGGCGGCCGAACTTTCGCGGTTGGGGCCTCCCGGCCAATAATGCCACATGATCATTTCATCTTATCCGTCTGCTGAAAAGACGCAGACTCAAGTCAATCCTCAGGTCTCCATCGAAAATGCGACAAATACTGAGACCAGTTAGCATCACTTTACCAAATACACTACGAGTGCGGCGAATCTTACTTCGGACATGCAGTGTACACTGTTGAAGAGTGCGGTACGGAACATGGGGGACTGTACGGTGTGCGCCAGAAGCCTGCTTTGCGTGAGCGAGCTCTGAGAAATAGCCACCGTATCAAAACAATCAGCACCTCTGTCATGGCTCGCACAGAAGGTTTATTGGACAGTGCATTTAAAGAATTAATTGAAATAAAATTCAGTGAGCACACTCCTGAAATAGATGGTGGCCTTCAGTTCAGTGCGGTGTGTTACCCATCCGTCGCGAGTCTGAACCCGGCGCGTCGATCGCAGAGTTGACGTCTGCCTATACAGGGTGTTACAAAAAGGTGCGGCGAAACTTTCAGGAAACATTCCTCACACACAAATAAAGAAAAGATGTTATGTGGACATGTGTCCGGAAACGCTTAATTTCCATGTTAGAGCTCATTTTAGCTTCGTCAGTATGTACTGTACCTCCTCGATTCACCGCCAGTTGGCCCAATTGAAGGAAGGTAATGTTGACTTCGGTGCTTGTGTTGACATGCGACTCATTGCTCTACAGTACTAGCATCAAGCACATCAGTACGTAGCATCAACAGGTTAGTGTTCATCACGAAGGTGGTTTTGCACTCAGTGCAATGTTTACAAATGCGGAGTTGGCAGATTCCCAATTGATATATGGATTAGCACGGGGCAATAGCCGTGGCGCGGTACGTTTGTATCGAGACAGATTTCCAGAACGAAGGTGTCCTGACAGGAAGACGTTCGAAGCAATTGATCGGCGTCTTAGGGAGCACGTAACATTCCAGCCTATGACTCGCGACTGGGGAAGACCTAGAACGACGAGGACACCTGCAATGGACGAGACAATTCTTCGCGCAGCTGACGATAACCCTAATGTCAGCGTCAGAGAAGTTGCTGCTGTACAAGGTAACGTTGACCACGTCACTGTAAGGAGAGTGCTACGGGAGAACCAGTTGTTTCCGCACCATGTACAGCGTGTGCAGGCACTATCAGCAGCTGATTGGCCTCCACGGATACACTTCTGCGAATGGTTCATCCAACAATGTGCCAATCCTCATTTCAGTGCAAATGTTCTCTTTACGGGTGAGGCTTCATTCCAGCGTGATCAAATTGTAAATTTTCACAATCAACATGTGTGGGCTGACGAGAATCCGCACGCAGTTGTGCAATCACGTCATCAACACAGATTTTCTGTGAACGTTTGGGCAGGCATTGTTGATGATGTCTTGATTGGGCCCCATGTTCTTCCACCTACGCTCAATAGAGCACGTTATCATGATTTCATACGGGATACTCTACCTGTGCTGCTAGAACATGTGCCTTTACAAGTACGACACAACATGTGGTTCATGCACGACGGAGCTCCTGCACATTTCAAACGGCTCAAATGGCTCTGTGCACTATGGGACTTAACTACTGTGGTCATCAGTCCCCTAGAACTTAGAATTACTTAAACCTAACTAACCTAAGGACATCACACACATCCATGCCCGAGGCAGGATTCGAACCTGTGACCGTAGCAGTCGCGCGGTTCCGGACTGCGCGCCTAGCACCGCTAGACCACCGCGGCCGGCCTGCACATTTCAGTCGGAGTGTTCGTACGCTTCTCAACAACAGATTCGGTGACCGATGGATTGGTAGAGGCGGACCAATTCCATGGCCTCCACGCTCTCCTGACCTCAACCCTCTTCACTTTCATTTATGGGGGCATTTGAAAGCTCTTGTCTACGCTACCCCGGTACCAAATGTAGAGACTCTTCGTGCTCGTATTGTGGACGGCTGTGATACAATACACCATTCTCCAGGGCTGCATCAGCGCATCAGGGATTCCATGCGACGGAGGGTGGATGCATGTATCCTCGCTAACGGAGGACATTTTGAACATTTCCTGTAACAAAGTGTTTGAAGTCACGCTTGTACGTTCTGTTGCTGTGTGTTTCCATTCCATGATTAATGTGATTTGAAGAGAAGTAATAAAATGAGCTCTAACATGGAAAGTAAGCGTTTCTGGACACATTTCCACATAACATATTTTCTTTCTTTGTGGGTGAGGAATGTTTCCTGAGCGTTTGTCCGTACCTTTTTGTAACACCCTGTATATCGTGATTCTGCAGGCACCAGTGGCGTGACAGCCAGCGTCAGAGTATAGAGCGTGGTCAGAAACAGCATGAAAACCTTCCAAGAGTGTTGCGATGAGGAATAACTGTCTGGAAAAGGATTCGATACTCCGCACTGTTTCCGAGTCAACTGGCATTGAAGTTACGCAATCAGGCCATTGCGCACAGTAATTCAAGCAAACCACTAGACATACGAGGTGTGACAATAAACTAATGAGACTGATTTTCTTTGCAAGACATGGTAACCCTGCAGGCTTGCGTAGGCACTATATCTTTGACCTTGGTCTATAAGCTGCTTCTAGTCCAAGCGGCACATCGATGCAACTGCTATGTCTTCAGTTGTGCTGCAATAAGTTATCACGTGTTTGTGTCTCTCGTCACAGAAATGGAATCGCATAATATTGCGCAACGGTGTGCCATTTCTTTTTGCGTTAAATTGGATGAAAACGTGACGACACCTTACGGTAAGCTTCAGAAGGCTTTTGGATAGGAGGTTATGTTTCTCGTTGGCATAAAATGTTTAGTGAAGGCAGAACGAATGTTGAAGGTGAAGACCGCATTGAACGACCATCAACCTCAAGGATGGATGAGAACTTGGCCAGGGTGAACTCGTACGATCTGAACGAAGATTATTTGTGAAAATGATTGCAGAAGAACTTAACATAAATCGAGAAACGGTTCGTCTAATAGTAACTGAAGATCTTGGTATGAGAAAGATTTGTGCAAAAATTGTTCCAAAAATTCTCACACCACATGAGCGAGAAACACGGGAAAATGTGGCAGCCGATCTGTTAGAGCAAACGGAAATCAATCCAGAATTGTTGAGCTGTGTTATCACTGGTAATGAAAGTTGGTTGTTCCAGTACGATCCAGAGACAAAACGCCAAAGTTCGCAATGGTGCTCAAAGAGATCACCCAGACCAAAAATAGTTCGCATGTCAAAGTCAAAAGTGAAATGCATGCATGTGTGCTTCTATGATTCCAAGGGAATTGTCATAAAGAGTGGGGTGTCTCCTGGACAAACAGTTAACGAATATTACTACAAAGAAATTTTAGAAAGACTTCGTAAAAGAGTCCTTTGTGTGCGAGCCAACATTGCTGATTATTGGATTCTGCTCCACGATAATGTGCCATCCCATGCTGCTCCGTCACTACAGCAATTTTTAACCTCAAAACAAATTTCAGTACTACTACAGCCACCTTGTTCAGCAGATATCGCTCCGTGCGACTTTTTTCTATTTCCATGAGTCAAAACGGCGGTCAAGGGACACAATTTTCTAACAACACAAGACGTCCAAAAATCTGTGAGGAGGGTCTTGGAGGGTATTACAGAAGATGAGTCCCAGAAATGTTACCATTAATAGCAAAAGTGCTGGAAAAAGTGTGTACAATCAGAAGGGAACTACTTTGAAGGAGACAACACTAAGCTCGACTAAAACGGTAAGCAACATTTTTTTCATACCAGTCTCATTACTTTATTGTCGCACCTCGTATATGGTGTCAGTTGTTCTCACAGTGTAGACGATAGCACCCAGCCTTTGGCCCGGGTTCTTTTCTTACCACCATTCCATGTCCAGTTTTTGTATCGCTCTCTTGTTCGGTTTTAGAAAACCAAACAAAAGACACGTTTGGTGATATCGTATCTGGTGGGCCACTTGTATTTGGGTGCGCAACGACCTAATTGACTTACTTCAATGCTGACTGACTTGCAAACGGCATAACGTATAGAATTTTTTCTTATTAACTATTTCTCATTTCTCAGCACAGTCTACCCTGCAACCCCCTTATAACTTTTCAGACTGTTGCTGATCACCCTGTATAAGGGCGTAACAGCTGCAACTCTGCAGTCATTCCACGTTACAACGTCCACGAAATATTTGTTCGAAATTTCGTGGCGTTTTAAATACTTACTGCGACTGGAACCCCGAGAACATTTCATTCAAAAATTTGAGTGAACGAAACGGATTACATTAGAATTTGGTTGTAGCAGATACGTCAGGGTTATAAATTTAAGGCGAGGTTGGAAAAGACAGAACAGGAAAAAACGTAAGAGTGCCCGCTATCTTGTTTTTAATGTAATGTTACCAGAGTGCGTACAAAGCTCCTGTACCTGAATAATTTCGTCTGCGCGCACGAAAATTTTTCTCGAAATAAAAAAACAACAGCATGTTTAAAAAAGGAGCAGTGAGAAGTGTTTGTGGGATGTTCCGTGCTGAGTCTGCCATTCTGCACGGGGAGCGGTGCCAGCGAAGATGTAATTTCTGGGGCAACCGGGCGCTGTCTGTCTGGCTGCCGGGGAGGAAACGAGAATGTCGCCCTGGAGCGGCGCGACCTTCAGCGTCGCCTTTATCGGAAAACAGAGCCGTCGTCACAAACTTGTCAACCCGGGGAGGCGCGGCGCGGCGCCGGTGTTAATATTTTGTTTGCGAGCCGGCCGCCGGCTGACATTTTCCCCGCCGCGCCATGGCTGACACTGGCGCCACCAGGATGACGCCGAGAACAAAAGAGCAGCGGCGCTCGCAGCTGTTTGCCAATATCCCGCGCTTCCTGCGGATTCACACGTTACTTTTCTTCTTCCTTCATTTAAAAAAAAAAAAAAAAAAAAAAGATGGGAGGAGAGATTTCTTTCACTGCTTGTGATTTATGAAACTGGTACACTTACAGATAATTTTTATTTGCTCGTCCAATTCCTCTTGTTCACTAGACGCCAGCGAATTTTATCGATTATTTTCCCACTCGGTTATTCACTTCCGCTATTTTTTATCAACTAGTAATATCAAAATCATAGCGACATACTACAGTAGCTCAGTTTCTTTTCTTTTTTTTTTTTTTTTTTTGAAAAAGAAAAGAGATAGGAACGACTCTGAAAACATTGAAAGCAATAGAAAGCTAAAATTTTGGGCATTAACTCGGAAAGTATGAAATGTGTCGCTTTAGCACAAATAGGCTCCAGAAAGGAAACACGTACGGCAGATTAAATGATTGTGTTACAACAAGAAACTGAGAAACAGAGAGAATACAAGAGAGAAATCCTCCTATTATACATTTTTTTGTAAAAGCTTTTGACGATATTATTTGAAGACATCTGTGGAGAATAATCAGCTGGCCGGGGTGGCCGAGCCGTTCTAGGCGCTACAGTCTGGAACCACGCTACGGTCGCAGGTTCAAATCCTGCCTCGGGCATAGATGTGTGTGATGTCCTTAGGTTAGTTAGGTTTAAGTAGTTCTAAGTTCTAGGGGATTGATGACCTTAGAAGTTAAGTCCCATAGTGCTCAGAGCCATTTGAACCATTCTTGAGAATAATCGAAAATGAGGTATTACATTTGACAGACATTTCGAGACGCTTGTACTAAAATACTTCTTTCTTCCTAGACCGAAACGGAAAATTGACCCAACCTATGTTGACAAATAAGGACATAACAGAAGAGAACGACGTATCACCCACATTTTCCAAACTGTTGTTGTGGTCTTCAGTCCTGAGACTGGTTTGATGCAGCTCTCCATGCTACTCTATCCTGTGCAAGTTTCTTCATATCCCAGTACCTACTGCAACCTACATCCTTCTGAATCTGCTTAGTGTATTCATCTCTTGGTCTCCCTCTACGATTTTTACCCTCCACGCTGCCCTCCAATGCTAAATTTCTGGCCCCTTGATGCCTCAGAACATGTCCTACCAACCGGTCCCTTCTTCTCGTCAAGATGTGCCACAAACTCCTCTTCTTCCCAATTCTATTCAATACCTCCTCATGAGTTATGTGATCTACCCATATAATCTTCAGCACTCTTCTGTAGCACCACATTTCGAAAGCTTCTATTCTCTTCCTGTCCAAACTATTTATCGTCCATGTTTCACTTCCATACATGGCTACACTCCATACGAATACTTTCAGAAACGACTCCCTGACACACTACCTGAATAATTTCTTTTATCTCATCATACATTTCTTCAATTTCTTCATCATCTGCAGAGCTAGTTGGCATATAAACTTGTTCTACCGTAGTAGGCGTGGGCTTCGTGTCTATCTTGGCCACAATAATGCGTTCACTATGCTGTTTGTAGTAGCTTATCAGCACTCCTATTTGTTTATTCATTATTAAACCTACTCCTGCACTACCCCTATTTGATTTTGTATTTATAATCCTGTATTCACGTGACCAAAAGTCTTGTTCCTCCTGCCACCGAACTTCACTAATTCCCACTATATCTAACTTTAACCTATCCATTTCCCTTCTTAAATTTTCTAACCTACCTGCTCGATTAAGGGATCTGACATTCCACGCTCCGATCCGTAGAGCGTCAGTTTTCTTTCTCCTGATAACAACGCCCTCTTGAGTAGTCCCCGCCCGGAGGTCCGAATGGGGGACTATTTTACCTCCGGAATATTTTACCCAAGATGACGCCATCATCATTTAACCATACAGTAGAGCTGCTTGCCGTCGGGAAAAATTACGGCTGTAGTTTCCCCTTGCTTTCAGCCGTTCGCAGTACCAGCACAGCAAGGCTGTTTTGGTTATTGTTACAGGGCCAGATCAGTCAACCATCCAGACTGTTGCCCCTGCAGCTACTGAAAAGGCTGCTGGCCCTCTTCAGGAACCACACGTTTGTCTGGCCTCTCAACAGGTACCCCTCTGTTGTGGTTGCACCTACGGTACAGCTATCTGTATCGCTGAGGCACGCAAGCCTCCCCACCAACGGCAAGGTCCATGGTTCATGGGGGGGGGGGGGGGGGGGGGGGGCTTTCCAAACTATATCTGCACATTTCAGTACGAGAAGGGAAAGTTCAGTCCGATGTGGACATTTTTCCGCCAGAGAGACACATTACATGCAAACATTGTCTCATTTCCGGCCAAGAAAGAAGATGTACAAAACATACTTCATATATTGGGTAGAACAGTTCAGAACAAAGCAAACAGGAAAACAAAAATAAAACTTACTTCTTAAGGAAATAGACCTAATAAATCGAAAAAATTTGTTGACGATGTAATATTAGAAAAAGCTAAGTATTTTCCCTGCCTAGGATATGATATTATGTTTAAATATGGAAGAGATTCACAGAAACAAACAGATAGAACTTCTATATAAGTGGGGGGCAACAGGTACCTTAAAACCAAAACACGAAGAAGGAGAATGGTTGAAATTTTCTAATATCATGATTGTTCTGAAAGTAAGTTAGTCATACAGCACTTACAAACAACAAGTGAATAGAATTCACCCAAAAGAAGCAAGATTTTTCAGAGCAATAAAAGAATGTAATAGATTAGATAAAATTAAGAATGAGGAGATTAGGAATGAAATTAATATACTGGAGTTAACAAAAAGGTATGATGGTTGAAATGGCTCTGAGTACTATGGGACTTAACTTCTGAGGTCATCAGTCCCCTAGAACGTAGAACTACTTAACTCTAACTAACCTACGGACATCACACACATCCATGCCCGAGGCAGGATTCGATCCTGCGACCGTAGTTTTCGTGCGGTTCCAGACTGCAGCGCCTAGAACTGCTCGGCCCCTCCGGCCGGCGAAAAGGTACGACCAAAGTTTCATGAAACATTCCTCACTCATAGAGAAATAAAATGTGTTATACGGTCATGATTCAGAAAAAGCAATATTTCCGTGTTAGAGCTCATTTTGCACTTATCTTCATAGCCACATTTGTTATGGGAAACACAGAAACAGAACGTACCATCATTAAGTGAAACGACTTCTTACGTAAAATGTTCAAAACACACTCTTGGTTACATTTGCTTACAATGCAAAGTAAGTTGTAATTCGTAGGTTCACCGTCAGTGTTTGTTGCTCCAAAGGAACAAAGGTAATGTTTACGTGTGACCACTTCATAGCTTATGTCGACGTGAGACTATGCTCATCACTCTAGTAGCTTCAAGCAAGTAGCGACAACTGTTTAGTGTTCACCAAGACTTAGTTTCCGGTACAGTGGATGGAAGTATACTCAAATGCGGAGTTGGCAGATGCTCATTTGTTGTACGGAGCTGCAAATTGTAATGGCCGTGGCGTTCAACGTTTGTATCGGGAGATATGTCCAGGATGTCTGAAGCAATTGATCGTCGTCTTAAGGAGCTTGAGATTTTTAGGGTTGCTAATCGCGACTGGGGAAGGCCTACGAGGACGAGGACACATCAGTTGGACGAGAAACTTCTTCTTCGTGCAGTTGACGACAGTTCTATTGTCAGCGTAAGGCAATTAAATGCAGCAAGTAACGTTGATCATATGACTGTCCGGAGAATATTACATGAGAACCTGCTTTACCCGTACCACGCGCAGTGTGTGCAGGAATAATCTGCAGCTAATTTTCCCCTATGGGTACACTTCTGTAAATGGTGCACTCAGTAGTTTGTCAGACTTCACTTTCCTTCAAATGTGCTTTTTACGGATGCGGTTTCCTTTCAAAGTGATCAGATAATAAATTTTCATATCCAATACGTATTGGCTGCCGGGGATATTGACGACGTTGTGGAATCACATCGTCATCACTGATCTTCTGTCAAAGTTTGGATCTTGTTGGTGACTCTTTGTTAGGACCTCACGTTCTTCAACCCAGGCTCAGCGGAAGAGGTTAACATACTTTCTTAGAGTATTCTCTACTTGTCCTACTGGAAAATGTACCTTTGTAAGTTCGTCAATACTCATGCTTCACGGATGATGGACCTCCTCATTTCAGTATTAATCTTCATAGGCTCTTCTAAATAACAGCTTCCTTAACTGGTGAATAGATGGTGGTGGAGCAACAAAAAGAAAACAGCTACTGTGACACTCACTTGTTTATTTTGCCACAATGCTTTTCGGCGTGTCACACCATTATCCTCAGGTGGAGAAACGGTTATTTACATTGGCCGCTGCCGTTGAAGAGTACAGATGTGTTTTGAAAGTGGCAGAACTAGGAGACTGTACTTAGTTGCGGCTTTTGCTGATGACAAAAACAGTTTTTTTAAAGGCACTTTTGAGGTTAAGAAACAAAATTTACCGATACTGACAAGGGAACCTCCCCATCGCACCCCGCTCAGATTTAGTTATAAGTTGGCGCAGTGGATAGGCCTTGAAAAACTGAACACAGATCAATTGAGAAAACAGGAAGAAGTTGTGTGGAACTGTGAAAAATTAAGCAAAATATACATACTAAGTAGTTCATGGGAAGATATGCAATATCAAGGAGACTGAGAACGCAGGAGCGCCGTGGTCTGGTGGTAACGTGAGCAGCTGCGGAACGGAAGATCATTGGTTCAAATCTTCCATCGGGTGAAAAGTTTAATTTTTTATTTTCAGTTTATGTGACAAACTCTTATGTTTTCATCACTTTTTTGGGAGTGATTATCACATCCACAAGAAAACCTAAATCGGGCAAGGTAGAAGAATCTTTTTACCCATTCGCCAAGTGTACAAGTTAGGTGGGTCGACAACATATTCCTGTCATGTGACGCACATGCCGTCACCAGTGTCGTATAGAATATATCAGATGTGTTTTCCTGTGGAGGAATCGGTTGACCTATGACCTTGCGATCAAATGTTTTCGGTTCCCATTGGAGAGGCACGTCCTTTCGTCTACTAATCGCACGGTTTTGCGATGCGGTCGCAAAACACAGACACTAAACTTATTACAGTGAACAGAGACGTCAATGAACGAACGGACAGAAAATAAATATGCAAAAATAAAGAAAGTAAAATTTTCACTCGAGGCAAGACTTCAACCAAGGATCTCTCGTTCTGCAGCTGCTCACGCTACCACGGGACCACTGCGCTCCTGTGCTCCGGTTCTCCATGATGTTTCTTATCTTGCACATGGACTACTCAGTTTGTATATTTTGCTTATTTTTTCACAGTTCCACACAACTTCTTCCTGTTTTGTTAATTGATCTGTGTTCAGTTTATCAAGGCCTATCCACTGTGCCAACTTATAACTAAATCTGAGGGGGGTGCGATGGGGAGGTTCCATTGTGAGTTGTACTTACATGCATGGTAGTGTTGTAAAAAGTCTGCATACTGGTGGTTGTTGTATATCCTCTCCACTGTACATTATGTTTACACTGCCACTTCAAAGATGTTGCATCTGTTACACATACACATGTTTACACTGGATACAAAGATAAAAGGTTAAATGGTACCTACATAAGTATGTTTATCTGTCTTTAAGTATGAACTAGCTGGAGCAGTGGTTACAAAAGTAAAAGATGAAACGGTTGAGTATATAAACATGTTTTCGTTTTAAAAAATATGAGTGAGCTGCACCGGAATATGGGTATTTGCACAGTTCAATTATTACATCAATTTCTTAAACGTAAAAGGATTACAAGGGCATGCATGTGTATTGTAGGCTGAATTTATTGAGAGATGAATCAGAGTGGTTCCATTAACTGTTGTTCACTGAAACCGTAAATTATTAGAGTGCTTTAAGTACTTTATCAAAGCTTTTGTAAAAGTTAAGCAGGTATCACTATTGTTGGGTAGGTGTTCCTGATTTTTAGTTCTTCCTATAGAGACACGCTGTGTCCCTTTTTTAGTGTTTGTAGTATTTCAAAGCTGCTCTATGTATTGTCAAATAGATGTCCTGTATCTATGACATGGGAGGTTATTGCATATTTATGTGGTATATTGTATCACATGGCGTTGATGTGTTTTTTTGTATCTTCCACGGAAATTGTTGCCTGTTTGACCTATGTACTAAGCTCAGCATTTACTAAATAATATTTTACGTATGCCAGAGGATTAAAATGTACTTCAACTGCTTTTTTTGTTACAATGGAGTTTCTGGCAAATTTTATTGTTTGTATGGAATGAAAATGTTATTTTGTGTTGCTTGAAGATATTGGCAATGTTTTGGAGAATGTAACTGAGGAAGGGAATATATGTTAGTGTATTTTCCTGGTTCTTGATGGCTATTTTGTTCTTTTCTTTTAATTTTTTAACTGCAATGTCTATTAATTGGGGTTTATACCCATTAGCTGCAGCTATTTGTCTTATGATTTTCATTCTGGAGGTTCTCATCACTCAGAGGGATTTTATAGCTCTATGAAGCATTGAGCAGTATGCTGCTAGTTTGTACACGCTATGGTGGCAGGAGGAAGGATATATGTATATTTACGTGATGTTTGGTTTTCTGTAAATTTGGAAGACTTATTTGTTACCTTGTTTGCTGAAGGTTAGATATAGGAAGTTAAGGTTTTTTCCTTATTCTGTGCTAACAAGTGACTTTAATATTATGATGCATTCTTGCAGTGTTTGGAGGATGTCTCAAACACAATCTTTGTTTTCTCCATCAGTGATCATAAAAGTATCTTTTACATACCTTCTGTAGAACTGAACTTTTTGAGTGCATGTTGGCTTTTTGTGAAAAGTCTCTGCTCTAGGGTGCTAAGGAGTATTTCAGCTATAGTACCTGATATTCTGACACCTGCAGCTAGCTTATTTGTTTATTTGTAGATTTTCCATTGAAACAAAAGTAATTATATTTCAATGATAGTTCAAGAAATTTGATGAATCCTGTAACTTTTGCTGGGGAGAACTTCTTGTATTTTAGAAGGTTTTGTTTAATAACAGCTAACTGTGATACTGGATAAACAAAGTCTTCTTCATGCCCAAATAGTGGAAGACTGTGGAAGAATACACATTTCTCCAGAAATATATTAGACCATCAGGGTTCCACTATACAGATTTGTTACATCTATGGAGATTATTTTGCTGTTGTTAATACTGTGTAGGTCTTTCAGGTCAATGATAAATGAGAGGTTAGTTTCTTTCAAGCCCAAAGCTATCCTGTAGAATCTTGTTGGGTTTCTGTAGAAATTTGCACATAGGGCAGTTTATTGGGTTTGACATGGGTCTTGAGCTTTTAATTGAGATCTTATTCATGGTACTGTTGGATTCATGCATATACTTTAGTGTTTTCACTTCTCATTAAGCAGGAAGTTAGTTGCACCAATTCCTTGGTCGCCGCCATCTCTAGCTCTAAACCAACAAGGCTTTTACTTGTGGGGGCTTTTGGAAGATATGTGTATGGAACTGTGATACTGGATATACAAAGTCTTCTTCATGCCCAAATCGTGGAAGACTGTGGAACAATACACATTTCTCCAGAAATATATTAGACCATCAGGGGTTGTATGAGAAGGCTGACTGATGCACATGTCTTCGCTAAAATAGTGCATTTTGAACATTTAGTTTAATATAATATGGTATAATGTGCTGATGCATTCTTTTCCCGTGTGCTTCTCATGATTGATGTGTTGAACAACTGTAGAAAATGAGATGTAACATAGAAAGAAAGCGTATCTGGACACCTTTCTATGTAATGCATTTGTCAGAAACTGCTTTATTTCGATAATATTGACATTAATATATTTTGCTTAGAGCCACACGTACAAGCTTGTGCAACACAAGTAGTGTATGATAAGTCCCTTATTATAGTAAGTAAATACACAGGAGCTCCAAGAAACTTTAATCTCTTCATAAAAATATTTGGAACATCTGCTGTCTCATCTCACAGTAAAAAACAAGAAAATACTGGATGCTGATGATTTTGATGTGGATTTACTGAAAAACGCTGGCAGTGGACAACTATTGTAATCAGTAGCATTGTCATTCAATTTCATTCCTACTGTGAACTATGCAACTAGTGTAGGAAAATATTTTAAGACTGCTATTGATATTATCTTTGGAGACAAACGTAGGGAAAAAGTCATATCACATAACCAGTACTAAATAAGCTATCCGATCATGACACACAGCATTTATGTTAAATTTTGAAACTTGTCAGGATATAAAATCTTTTAAATCTGAGTACAGAGGACTAATAAATCAATCAGAAATTTAGAATTTTAGGAGACTCCTCAAAGACATGAACTTGATAGATGTTTATAATACTTCCAATTCAAATGAAAATTGCAAAGCATTTATTAATAAAGTTATTTCCTCATTTGGAAATAGTTTTTCCCTAATGGTAACTCAGATCAAACAGAAGTCTAAAAACATCTGTAGATTACACAAGAAATAAAGTTAGAATGTGAGTAAGAAAGGGAATTGTATATCGACTATTTAGGAGCAGTGCTGATATTCGCCCTATAATGAATTTCAAATAATACTTCAAAATACTGAAGCAAATAATCCAGAAACGTATGCAGTTTTATTATAAGGAAAAGATAATTACATTAGGTAACAAAATAAAAACTATATGGGATACAGTGAAGACAGATACAAGTAGGGCCAGATGGGAAGACGAATAGACCGCTCTAAAAATAAATGAGATATTGGTAACAAGTGCATGTAGTGTTACAAACCACTTAAACACGTACTTCCCTGTTACTGACAGCTTGGGGTTATCTGGTCCAGCAAACAGCGCAATGGAATATGTGAGACCTGTCTCTACAAATAGCTTCAGTAAAATGGAAATGACTCTCACTTCTGTCAGTGAAACAGTATCTATCACAAAATCCTTAAAATCAAGGTATTGTAGTGTTTCTGATAATGTATCAATGAAGGTAATCAAAGAGTGATCATGTGAGTTAATTCTATCTTAAGTTATTTGTATGTCATATACGATCATATTCTGGGGTAACTTAACAAATTGAGCAAAAGTTTTAGAGTGCAAAACAGAGTAATAAGATTCATTTGTGGCGTAAATTCAAGAACATCATGTTGAAATCGGTTGAAGAAACTGAGTAGTCTACCCACCACTTTTTAGTATGTTTACTCCTTAATGAAATTTGTTACAAGTAATATATCTACGTTTCCAACCAATTGGTCAATACATAGTATCAATAGTATATTAGGAATAAGAACAATATATACAAGGACCTAAAATCGCTTACCTTGGTCCAAAAAGGAATCCAATATCAAGGAACACACATTTCAATTATTTGTCAGCAAGTATTAAAAACTTGATTTCAGATAAAGTATAGTTTAAACAGAATTTGAAGGACATTTTGTTAGGCAACTCTTTCTACTCTACAGGTGCGTATCTTAGCAGGGACTGTTAGACCAGTAAAAATGACTGCTAGATTTCAGTTCTGGCAGCATATAGGCACAATGGTCTATATGTATTTTGTGGGTGTGCATAACTATGTATCATTCTAACCATGTCTTACTCGTAATTCTGTAGCATTCCCAATTTATTGTAATGTAATCCCAAATCTTGACAATCTTCTGACAAATGATCAGGGAAGGGAGTATTAAATTCAAATGTTCTGTGTTTTATACATTACAATTTCTGACATGTTCCACACCCACGAGAATCGTCTCATTTTTTAATCTATGGAACGAAAACAGAACCTAATCCAATCTAACCTAAGGTCTTCTTCTAGGCGTGAGGAAAGTTGCCCGAAAATTTTCCTGAGCCTTTTTGTTACAACCCGTATATAAATTAGGAAATGAAATCAATGAAAACAGAACAAAGTGGAATGAACCATTAATGGGATGAGTGATGCAAAGATTAGCTCTGAAAACCTTAAAATACAGAAGTAGAGGGAGACGAGATGAACGAAAACACAGTAAAAAATCGATTTCGTAGCAAGTAAGTGACTAAATTTTGAAGTACAGAAAAAGAGGAAGAATACCTAATCACATACAGCTAGAGTGATCTGAACTTATAAGACTTTCAAATATCGTGAACTAACATTTGACCAAGGACGAAATTGGGATTGTCTTCAATTCGGCATCCAAAAGAAATTCCTCAGTAGATTACGGTTACTAATTAGACAAACAAGAGCGTAGATCCCGCATCATTCATACATACAAGAACGCTATCTGACCCATACTCGCAGAAATTCTTGAACTATATGCACACCGCTTATCTCTCCGTATCCGTCCTCCCCAGCCCATCTGTATCACTCATCACTGTACCGAACTTCGCACATCTGAACTACAAAGAACACTTGCTATGCGTCACTCTTACACGCGAGACCTAACAGCTTATTGTGTCGCTCATCATCTGCCACACCCGTGACACCACATTATACCATCCTTTCGTCGCTAAACACTCCATATATACTTTCACGAAACTTCTAACCATCTCTCTCTGACAGACCATTAAATGATCTCTCAGAGCATCAGAACAACACTTCCCACTGTAACGCACGCCATCCGTCCCATCCATAACTAAGGCTCTTGCTACCATTAGTTCACGTTGTCACATCCCTTCAATACGCTCTTTCATCCATGTATATCACACATTCTCTTCCATGTAACACCCTATACAACACCAAAACTGCTCAACTCAGTTGCCAGGACATCTCCTGTAACACATCCCACCATCGTCGTCAAACAGCAGAAAATTGCGTTATGTATACCATCACTTTTAAGGAATATTCCACCAGCACTTGTAAGAATACAGGAGTATTCAAAACTGGAATACTCAGAGTTAATGTTGCGATATAATACTCGTATTACATCTTGTTGCCATCGGCTTTAGACTCATCGGCTTTCGACATTCTAGGACACCGTTACACAGCTGAAGACTCAAAAGACAGTACACAAAACATCATCGAGAGGTTCTAGCTGTAGGGGACTGGTGTTTGCAAATATATGTGACATTTAAAGAATATGAATCTACACGAAAAACACAGAATAGGAATCCTGCAAACTGACGTGGGCACACAGCAAAACATTTTGCTGATGATGCTGTAGCTATTAAAAGCGTAAATCACAACCCAAGCTCAGTCAAACACTGGGTTTGCGTATTTATAAAGCACTCCGTCTTCAGGCCACGAGTGGCCTACCGGGGCCATCCGACCGCCGTGTCATTCTCAGTGGAGGATGCGGATAGGAGGGTCGTGGGGTCAGCATGCCACTCTCCCGGTCGTTATGATGTTATTCGGTCGAGTAACTCCTCAATTGGCATCACGAGGCTCAGTGCATCCCGAAAAATGCCCACAGCGCATGGCGGCCTGGATGATCACCCATCCAAGTGCCGACCACGCCCGACAGCGCTTAACTTCGGTGATCTCACGGGAACCGGTGTATCCACTGCGGCAAAGCTGTTGCCCTTTACGTATTTATAGTCAGATACTTAGAATTTAACACGTTAAGTATACCATTACACAATAGTTCTTGTCTTGCAACGTCAAATAAAAGCTTTCCAATTTTGTGATATTCGTATACAAGCATAATCATTAAATATCACTTATGTTTGGAGACAGAAGCTTTTGTACAGCAAGAAGGGCTCAGTGATGTTGTGTGGACATTCTGTTCACTCTTATGTACTCTGACGATGGCCTAAAATACCCGAAACATAATTTAACATACATGTTAGTATCCGACATTAATACTGTGAATTCCAATTTTTAACGCATTATTTCTGTCTAACCATCCTGAAACTTCTGTTTATTTATTTCCTTTACTATACTCCTTTCCATATTTTGTAGATTAACTTACGCTACGTGTTCTTTGTTTTGATGTTACTTGATGCGATCATCTTGGAAAAGCTGCTAACAATCATGTTTACCAATCCCGATGATAAGGTCAACGTTACAAGCTAGGGCACCATGCATTGCGCCGACACAGCATTAAATTACAGAGCCTTCAGTAACTTGTGATTTGTGTCCAGACACATTCCAAGTGCGTGGTCAAAACAAAGTTTAGCTCACGAAGCTGTGTTTTGGTACTGTTAGAAGTATTTACGTATTTCCTCCATGCGAAAATATTCCTTAATGAGGTAAGCTTTGTGGTTTGTTGATAAAAATTGAGTTCGTGCCGACTTTTTTTTACATTCCATTGCAGTTCAAGAAAGTTTGCTCGTATCCACATTGCCTGATGAACACTTTTAATCGATATCTGCTCTTTGAGCATGAAATCTTTTTATCTACATCAACGAAGAAAATACAAGAATCCACAAAGACACTTACCGTGTTCTTCAGGTGCTAAATCTATGAAATACAAAAGTATATTAGAGGTAATCTCGAAATAACTGTATTCTTATTTGGCTTTCAAGATAGCTACGGAAATCAGCCAGGTTTTCTCTGCTTAAAGAACAGCAGGGCTCCGAGCATCTATCACAAAACTGTTTAGTGGGCAACATGAGATGATTAAAGGTTCGTCATGACATTGTGACGTGTCAGCCACTGTCATCTCAAGGAAAGATCATGTTCCTGTCTCGTCATTTATGGGCAAATCGTCAAGGCATTGAATCTTGCATCTGAAGAATTCCAATATATTAAATATCTCTCCTCCTCCCCCCTTCCCCACTCACCCCTCCGAAAAATGCGAAGATAGAAGTATAATGAGTCTCCTAGTAAGGACATCAATTCAGTATAAATCATTGGGAAGTAGCTATATAGCGAAGAAAATCGTGGAAGAGTTCCATTTCGCATTTTTGAGTAATCGAGGTATAGAAAATTAAAAACAGGTGGTTGAGCATTTTCGCGAGACTCAGCAGAAGACGTGATGCACAATATGGAATCTAATCCGATCCAGACGAACTTGAATGTATCCCCGAACGAACGGTTGTACGAAAATATTAACGAATTGGAGATTCTAAAGATAATACGAGAAGCGAATGCATGGTCATTATATTTGGAGGCTGATAAGCAATTGTGACCAATTAACCGAGAGAAAGAGTACAAAAACCTCCAATTTATACACTTAACATTATTGCCTCTCATAAAATTTTCGTGTTGACTCAAGTTTCGCTACTCTCACAGAAAAACAACTGCTGAGTAAACTTATTTCATCACTTGCGTAAATCAGAGCAGATTCTTGTATGCAGCATTTTATTGCTGAAGTAACTTGGAAAATCAGAACAATAGCCTGAAATTTCTATAACCGTTCTTATTACCTTTTTTAAATCACTGTGACTTCTAGGTTTAAGATTAGCATAACAGAATATGTACGAAAATTCCTGTAAGTGGAATCTTTGTTAAGTGGAGATTTATTTTAGTTCCTAACAAACTGCTAGTTCACTTTTTAAATAAAATTTTTAAAGAATGATTGTTGGAAAATTATATTGTGTGAACGTCTTGAACTGATCCCGCTCAGGCGGCTGACGCTGAACCTGCCTCGAATGCGTACTGCAGAGACAACGCATGATTAGCGTCACGTTTCAATCTCAAGCACTCTTGAAACTGGAGCATTTAAAGTTGAAGCTCCACAACGGACGAAAATACACATCTCATATTTTCACGCTTACTGCCATGTAACATCTACCACAAGGCTATGGAAATAGACTTCCTCATGCTTGTCACAATTTCAATCATGGAATGTAGACTAGCTGTGCTGGTACATTTACTCGGATTCCCTCTCCACTAGGCGTAGTTGTACAATATATCTTATTTTAATCCTTCATTATAGTCTCTAACATACATTTGTAGCAGAACCTAATCAGATGGAGATTCATTTATCGGCCTCCTTTTTTTACACCCAGTAAATACGTGAATCTGTCCAATAAAACCGTACAAGCACATGAAACCAAGAACTATATACAAATTTTGCACGATATTAGTACTAGCCGGCCGTTGTGGCTGTGCTGTTTTAGGCGCTTCAGTCAGGAACCGCGTGACCGTTACGGTCGCAGGTTCGAATCCTGCCTCGGGCATTGATGTGTGTGATGTCCTTAGGTTAGTTAGGTTTAAGTAGTTCTAAGTTCTAGGGGACTGATGACCACAGCTGTTAAGTCCCATAGTGCTTAGAGCCATTTGAACCATTTTATTAGTACTAAGCGAGAAGTCAAACAAATTCACTTTTGCTGCTTAAATCTTCTGAACTTTCAGATATCCCTCCGTTTCGGTTTTTGCTACATTTTTTAGAATTCTAATAAGCGCTATCGTAGTACATTACTAGTCAGTCAGAACCGATAAAAAATTATCAGAAAGTAATTTAACCACTCTATGGGTTCGGAGAGAGACTCCGATTTTCTGTGCCTACCTTGTCTACACAAGCAGCAGTTATCCACAACTCGTATGTGTGACTGGTATATTGGCTGCTCGCCACCGAAAGAGTGTTTTCGGAGAATGGGTTATTTAAAGTAAGTGAACTTTAGACTGCACAATTTTCTGCACAGTTGGTTTCTATCTGCTTTTCTGTCATATCGTCTGAATCACATTACCTCCGGCACTCTACCGGAAAGTGCTGCTGTCAAAGGTTGGTTAGGCTTTTTCAGGTAGAGAATCGGTGAAGGTTGAGAGCTCTTAAAAGATTCTAGGTTCCTTCGTTGGCGAAAGGTTAACATATTCCAACTAATGTTCGCATAACCACATGGGATATGTACTGATAGACCTGAGCCGACTTCTTGCCGACTTGCTGTGTGGCATTTCTTTTGCACTGCCACCTTCTCACCCCACTCTCTCATGCAAGAATTCTCATGTGCACAAGTAAAGAGCTTACAGTGCATGAGTTAACGCCACATATGTGACCAACTAGACGGTGCCACACATCACGACTGCACTCATTCGTAGTTCAGTACATACTGATGCGAAAAAGTCGTGGGATACCTCCTAATATCGTGTTGGGCCTTCTTTTGTCTGGCGTAGTGCAGGAGCTCGAGGTGGCATGGACTCAGTAAGTCTTTGGAAGTCCCGTGCAGAAATACTGATCAATGCTGCCTCTATAGCTTTCCGTAACTACGTAAGTGTTGCCGATGCAGGATTTTGTGCGCGAACTAAACTCTCGAATAAGTGCTTGAAGATGTTCGATGGGATTCATGTTGGACGATGTGGGTGGCCAAATAATTCGCTCGAACCCTCCAGAATGTTTTTCAAACCAATCGGGAACTATTGTGGCCAGGTGACATGTATGGGTACATGAAGTCCAGCCGGCCGCTGTGGCCGAGCGGTTCTAGGCTCTTCAGTCCGGAACCGTGCTGCTGCTACGGTCGTAGGTTGTCATCCTGCCTCGAATGTGTGTGATGTCCTTAGATTAGTTAGGTTTAAGCAGTTGTAAGTCTAGGGGACTGATGACCTCACATGTTAAGTCCCATAGTGCTTAGAGCCATTTGAACCATGAAGTCCATGAATGGCTACAAATAGTCTCCAAGTAGCCGAACATAACCATTTCCAGTCAATGATCGGTACCGTTGGACCAGACGACGGAGTCTATTCCATGTAAACACAGCGCACGCAGTTATGGAACCAACATGGTTTGGGCGCCAATCTCGCGTCCGTCGGCCGTCGTAATTTAATGTATATATTATTATTGTTATTATTATTTTTTGATTGTTGCCGACTTACGTGGTGGGCCTTAATAAAAATGATATTTAAGTTGAACAATGTAATAAACTTTCTTCGGCTAGTCAGTTCACTTTAAAGCAAGAAATCTTTAGTTATTAATTAAAATTGCGGCCCACACACGCGCGAGAGTACTTTTCTTGCCTCCGTTGACCATTGTATTGTAGTCGGAGTCCTGGCTCTGGCTCTCAGCTATGGTACTGAAAATAAGAATCTTAAAGCTAAGTATTTCTGCAACTTCGTGCGTCTGTGGAGAAAAATTAATATTATGTTAATAGCTGGCGAGTTTTCCGCTTCCGCTAATTTTTCGTATGTTAATATCGCCACGTAATGGCGTCGTTGGCTGCATCGGCCGCTGCGATTGTTGAGCTGTAAATTACTTGAATCCAGGTTAATTCAAGGAAGACGGACATGAAATCGGGATCACCTCTTACAAATTAAAAGTGCACAATAATATTAAATCGTTATATTATATGTTTAACTCATACAAATATGCTTACATTTGTCAGCACACGCAAGATGTCCCTCTAGACACATTCAAGACAAAAGAAGAAGTGAAGTCGACTAAAAAATTAACAAAAGAGCGTATCTTGTCGTCTCTTTAGATCATTCTGCCATAAATTATTTCTTTGCAATCTAAACCTACACAGGGAAATTATTATTTTACGGCTACATGATAAAAAATTTGGCACTGGGGACGCTATAATGGGTACATGAAGTCCAGCCGGCCGCTGTGGCCGAGCGATTCTAGGCTCTTCAGTCCGGAACCGCGCTGCTGCTACGGTCGTAGGTTGTCATCCTGCCTCGAATGCGTGTGATGTCCTTAGATTAGTTAGGTTTAAGCAGTTGTAAGTCTAGGGGACTGATGACCTCACATGTTAAGTCCCATAGTGGTTAGAGCCATTTGAGCCATGAAGTCCATGAATGGCTACAAATAGTCTCCAAGTAGCCGAACATAACCATTTCCAGTCAATGATCGGTACCGTTGGACCAGACGACGGAGTCTATTCCATGTAAACACAGCGCACGCAGTTATGGAACCAACATGGTTTTGCATAGTTTCTTGTTGACAACGTGGGTCCATCGCTTCGTGGAGTCTGCGCCACATTCTAACCCTACCATCAGCTCTTTCCAACTGAAATCCGGACTCATCTGACTATACCATGGTTTCCCGGTCGGCTAGGATCCAACCGATATGGCCACACGGCGAGGACAGGCACTGCAGGCGATGTCGTGCTGTTAGCAAAGGTACTCGAGTCGGTCATCTGCTGTCTTAGCACTTTAACGCCAGATTTTGCCGCACTGTCCTAAGGGATACATTCCTCGTATGTCCAGATTTCATTTCTGCAGTTATTTCCCGCAGAAATGCTTGTCTGTTAGCACTCAGAACTCTACGCAAACGCCGCTGATCTCTGTCGTCAGGTGAAGTCCATCGGTTCTGTGTCCTCCTTGGTCTCCTTGGTGATTGGTAATGCCTGAAATTTGGCAATGTTGGCACACTATTGGCAATGTTGATATCGGAGTACTGAATTCCCTAACGGTTTCCGAAATGGAATCTCCGATGCATCCAGCCGAACTACCATTCCGGGTTCAAAGTCTGTTAATTCACGTTGTACGGCCATAATCACGTCCGAAAACTTTTCACATGAATCACTTGAGTAGAAATGCCAGCTCCGCCAATTCACTGCCATTTTATACCTTGTGTACACGATAGTACTGCCATCTGTGTACGTACATATCCCTGTTGCCGGAATTTAGTTACCACAGTGTATAGCAATTACGAGGAGACTCACCTGCAGTCAGTGGAAATAAAGGTACACCATACCTATAACCATTTCATTGCAGAGTGATTGAAAAACGTGAGAAAATATGGAATTAGCCGATCAAGTCGAACTGCATCTTTCGACGTGCAGCTACAGCTGAAAACATAATAAAATGTCAGTGCATAGCGAGGAGAATAAGGAACTGGACTACTCGTAAATCGGTCGCCACTGTAAGGTACTTCGATTTCTGCGCAACCTTTCCAGTCACCCTGTGAACGTATGTCGCAACAGCAAGCGTTTGCATCCCACGCTGCCGACGTTAATAATGGCGCTGACTTGCTTTTACGTGAATTAGGACTGGGCCTTCTGTGCTCCGGCAATTCATTTAGGATGTGAAAGCTATAAAATTGATTAAGCCTTTAATTAAGTGCTGAAACATTAGCGACTCACGACGCGCAGTACTGTGTACAGGACCGTAGATGTAAAAATTGCCATTCAATAGATTCAATGGTGGCGTCTATGCATTACCCAGTCGTTCTTTATAACAAGATCGATCATTCTCTTACGGAGACGTTATGGACGTGTTGCGGTTTGAACTTTTATTTCACAGAATTTAGCACTCTCGGATCACAATATATATTTTGACATGGCGGTGCCACACAGTCTGTAAGTATCTGAAAAACGTCAAACTCCAGAACTGCCAATAGCTGCTGCTAAAATAATTCTTTATTTACTTTCGGTTTGTTCAATGGATCATCTTCAGGCAGCATTAAATTATTTACGATAGTCTACATGGTACCGTGAGAACATAAGAACGTTGCCCTACAGGCTATTGTAAATCATTTTACGATGCCTGAAGATGATTCGGTGATCTAAGTCAGACGTAGGCAAAGACATGTTTTTCATAAGCTGTTGGTGATTTAGAAATATGACCTTTTAGAAGGAGCTGAATAGACTGTAAACTGACATACTGTCATTTTTTCCGCTATAGTTCTTTGCCTCTTTGTAGGAATTGGCAGAAGAAAATGCCAACCCACGAGACTGTAGTTTTGGGAAACTACGTTTGGCTTAATATGTGAATAGTAAATCACTGTTTACTTACTTCTAACTTTTCCTAATGATTATTACGCCACCTTATAAGCTATGTAATCTGCCACGTTAGTAAAATATTTGTTAATAAGTACTAGGAAATTCTTGATTTGTATGATCGTCCCTAGTACTGTGTGTTAGCACTGTCTTCATTAAAAATTGCTCGGAAAAGTTCTGAGAGCAAATACATGACTTGTACTGTCTTACATCAGGGTAGTATAGCAGGGAGTCTAAAAATAAGAAAAAAAACTGTTACAATAGTGTTCACAAAGTGACAAAGTCATTTGTTCTATAGCGACTGAATGAATGCACTATGCTGTTTCAGAGCTTAAGTGCTTCTTTTGGGCTATGAAACGAAATACTAAATATTCAAAACACAAACTTACTACAATCCAGTATGTGTACAACACTCAGGCGGGAGCTATGTGAGTCTGTGTTAAGTGTGGTCATAACAATCCATAAGCCAGTTTTCGGTCTTTATTCTCTTCATTATTCACGTAATTATTTGTCAGAAGTGTGCAGGAAATTTTTTAAATTTTTTTTAATAAGATGTGATGCATCATATTTACTTGCTAACTCTAAGATTATAGAAACTTCCTCTCTATCTCTTTTTTGCAATGAAACTGAATAACTCAGCATTCGCTTGTTGTTTGACCTTCACTGACATCGTCACCAGCCTTATACTTCTCTCACAGTGATTGCGATGTATGTTCCTTCCTAAAAAGAAATACACACAAACATTTACAGAGAAATAAAGCAGGATATAAATAATGCTAACGCACAATGTTTAACGTAGATTCAAATCAGTACTAACCACTTAAATAGGTTAATTATAGGTTTCTCTGTTTTTCCAGGGTAAAACGAACTCGCAACTGCAACAACCATACATCACTATGTATATTACTTTAAATTTATATAATTAAACAAGTGGCGAAAAATTTTAATAAATTCTATGTCTAAAGCTTTTGGGGTTAGACAGGTGGAAATATAATACCAAGTCACAGTTGCGGTATCTTCAACCACTAATGAACCTTCTAGTGTGTAATCAGGATGTGCATTACTGTCATCAAAAAATAGATCCCTTTTGTTATTCGAACCACAACAGATGAATTTTCAGATTAACTCTCACAAAATTAAGGCACAGAACTCTCTTTTGCAGACTAAAACAGTTACTTCTAATACTACAAAACGATTTATTCCTCACTAAAGTCCAGCACCGCTAAAGTTACCTCAAATCATGAGCACATGATTTGGAGTTATTTTATGTACTGTATGGAGAGCGCACTATCTTGCCACTGCATAGGGTACAGCTCGTTCTTTCTCAATACTCTAATGTCATCCGACACGGAACTGGATGTCAGAGTGGAAGCTGAACGTAAGATGGGCAATGAGCACAATATCAGGGCTTTTGTTTGCAGCCAGATCTGGTCTTTCCACACGCTACCGTGTCTGTGGTATACAGTGCCCATCATCCTCAATCGGGGATAATCACCGTAGCCATTCTCAAACGCCGGGAAAAATAACCATGTAATGGAACTGCGCTCTGAAGGGGTACACAGCAGCAAAACACTCGACAGTTCAATACCAGACGGCAAAATCAGGTGAGCATGCATACTGTATCTCATTAAAAATATCTGGGCACCCCAGTGACTACAACATGTCACTACAGCGGACCCGCCAGTTTAAAGGCAAGTGGGGAGCATTGTTTTATCACCAGGGAGAATGTGTTGATCAGGAGAGTTCTGTGATTTCAAAAGTGGAGTACACGCTCGACGTGCCAAAGTCACAAATCCAATGAGGACAATTCAACCAAACTAAAGTTGGTCAAGGTGATTTTTATTGATGCGATTGTGACGTGGAAAAGCGTAGTAGCAAACTACAGCTAAGCCCAGAGCAGCCGGACGTCATGTACTGACGACAGGGACCTTTGAGCACTGTGGACGGTGTTCGGAAGTAATCGCATTAAACTGACAGAAGAAATCGTTCGTGAATTCCATAGCACTACCAGCGGTCCTGCTAGCGAGGTAGGTACGTGCAGGGAGATAAAAAGAATGGGATACAGTGGTCGAACAACACCTCGTAATGCACACATTTCTGCAGTCAGTGATAAAGGATGCTTGCTATTGAGTGAAGACCGACGTCTCTGTACTGTGGAATGTCGATTCACGCAGTCAGATGGAAGCGTTTGGATTTGGCGAACGCCTGGAGAACGTTCACTGTCATGATGTATAATTCCAGCAGTGACGTATGGAGTAGGTGGTGTCTGGGCATGTGGGTGTTTCTAGATGGTTAGGGTATGGTCTCCTTATTGCGCTAAAGCAAAAGTAAATGTTATAGGATATGAACGAACTTTACAGTATTGTGCACTGCGTACATTCGGGAAATATTTTGGGGGCAAAGATTGTTTTATCAGCATAGCAGTGCATCCTGTCATAGAGCAGCATCGTTGGTTTATGGGCAACAACGTTCCTCAAACGGCCTGGTCATCCCAGAGTCCCGACCTAAACCCAATGGAATACCTTTGGGATGAGTTAGAGCGTCACTCTACTGTAGGAATCAGCGTTCTACAAGTCTGCCTTCTTTGGTTTCGATCCTGAGAAAGAATGAGCTGCCATTCCTCCACAGACATTCAGGAGCCTACTTGAAAGTGTCCCTAGCAGAATTCGAGCTATCATAAAAGCGAAGAATGGAAGCACCGCGTGTTAATGTTCACTAATGCTTTTGACGAGATAGTGTACCAGCCAGGAACACGCCGTATCTAATGTGTAGAGAACCTACTTATGTTCGCGCAAATACTATTTATTATTTTTATTTGTTGCTTATTTAGCCTGACTAGATTATAGTGATAAGGACTCTCTTACATCTGACCAGGATCAACACTAAAAAATATTCTCAATAATAATAATAATAATAATAACCAGTGTGAGATTTGGCAACCCCCATCTGGTGCGTCCCCAGGTGGCGCATAGGGGAATCCTTGGTAAATACGCCGGTAGGTGGGAAATATAATACCACCCGTGGACAAAATGGCAATCAGAATCCATGTTGCCCCTGACTTGGAGAAAGCGGCAGTTTGGTCGGCGTCTGTTCACCAGGTCGTGCGGCTGTAAGCATGCTCCAGCAACTCCAATCCCTGGTTCTGCACATTTATCGAAGCTAGACATATGATGACAAGCAGACAAGTACAAGTAATGACAAAATTACCCCAGGTGGGCAATCCACCCACTCCAAAGTGGCAACAGAGCATTCAGATTCTGGGGAGCTTGGACTTAAACGAGAGAGCAAAGCAGAGTGCTCTGACAAATCCACCAAAAACACACACGTCTTTGGGCATTTACAATATTGCGACACTTATTCAAGCAGGAAAAATCACACAACTCACAGCAGAATTCACAAAGCAGAAAATTCTAATTCTCGTCTTGCAAGAAACACCCTATACATATTCAGAAACGTTAGTCCACAAAAATTACAGAGTCTTCAAAAGTCAAACAAACAAGAAAATTGGCAAAGTTGTAGCACTATTTGGAATGGCCTTTCTTGTAGACAAAAAATTTCTGGACTCAGTGACAGATTTGAAACCCATCAACAATTCACTAATCACCCTAAGAACCAAACACACAAACAAAAACTACACGTTTATTAATCTACATGCACCAAAAAATGGTGATAATAGAAAAGAGCCTGAAAAAACAAAGATCCTGGAAAGAACTTGATACAGAGAGGCCAAAATTCCAAAAGATGATGTCAAAATTCTACTTGGTGATTTCAATGCACAAATTGGCACAGAACACAGATACAAAAAGATAGCAGGAAACTATCCAGCACACAAATTTACCAACAGAAATGGCACATGACTCATTGAATTATGCCCGCAAAACCACCTAAAAGTTATGTCAACCTCACTACCGAAACATCCCAAAAAACAAAAAACGTCGCGTTCACCTATCCATGATTTGAGAGAATTTCAGACTGATCATCATGCAATATCATATGACTACCAAAAAGAAATTCACGATGTGCAAGTATGCAGAGGTGTAAATACCGATTCGGATCATTATTTGAGCAGAATCAAAATTAAATTCACACCAAAGAGGAAATTCAAAAGAAAAACACCGCTGATTCCAAAATTTGATCTACACAAAATCAAAGACTCCAAAATCACTGAAAAATGGGAAGAACAACACGTAGAAAATTTGGAGAAATTTCAAACTAAAATCATCAAAACAGCAAAAGATCTAATCCCTATTCACAAAAAAAACAAAAAAAAAAAAAAAACAACATAACACACTTGGTGGAATCAAGAATGCGAGAACACACTAGAAGAAAGAAGACAGGCGTTTCAAAATTACAGTTGCAACATATAAGAAAAAACAGAGAAGAAATTTTTCGAAATGTGTAAACAGACTTCCAAAATTTAAAGACAAGTTAAAGGAAAATATGTCAGTTAGCAACTGGAGTCAATCGAATAAATCTTCAAAAACTACAATAGACATGATTTCTACAAGAGCTTCGCAAACCAGATCAAAAGGTACTGGTCACAAAACCTTTGCTTTCGAAAACAAGTCAGTAAATTGGCCCTGACAAGTAAAGAAAATTCCCAAGTGATAGTCACATATTCTTCACAGCTTTTAAATTGTCCAGAACCCAAAGAGAGATCCCCGGAAGTGCAACCAGAAATCACCATAGAACTGGTCACCACCGACACAAGAAGAAATTTAAGTGCACAACAGAACACTTAAAAGTAATAAAGCATCAGAGGAGAACGGAATTGTAGCAAAACTCCTGAAAAATTTAGGACCAAATTCACTCAAACAATTTACTCAAGTAATCCAAAACATCTGGCTACCCGAAAAATTCCCAATGACTGGGAGGTTGCTGTAATGCATCCACTACAAAAAAAAGGTATAAATCAGATGTAAACAAATGTAGGGGGATCCCTCTATTACCAATCACCTACAAAATTCTATCAGCTTGTCTCTTGAATAGAACACGACAGCAATTCGAGCCCAAAGTAGCTGAATAACAAGCAGGATACAGACCGAGTAGATAATGTCCGGGGCAAATTTTCAACCTCAAAACCATACTCAAAATGCGAGCTCTCAGACCAAAAACTGTGGTATGCACATTTGTAGATTTCAAAAAAGCATACGATTTAATAGACAGGCTCTCGCTAGTCCAGATTTTTGAAGAGAGATCATAAAACAAACACTAATTGGCACGAAATCTTAAGTCAAATTTATGGGGGAGATATCAGAACCGTTCGACATTCAATGAGACAAGGTGATGGGCTCCCTCCTATAATGTTCAACGTAGTTCTAGGCAAAGTTATGGAAGAATGGGAGAAAGAACTCAAGAAATGTAGGGTTCGGAAGCCAATACGACTTGGTGTTGCCCAAAACAACTTCTACATACCATATCTTGCATTTGCGGAAGATCTGGCAACACTAACAGACAATGAACAGACTGCAGTCAAACAGCTAGAAGTACTCAAACAGTGTGCTGAAAAAGTAAGTTTACAAATTTCATATGAGAAACATGAATTCTTTTGTTCAAAAACAAAGATTTCAAGCTTGAGAACAATATATGGTAAAATGAAGACGCTCCCATGCCTTGGAGAATTCATCAAACTGACAGGTATTGAAAAATCTCACAGCAACATCGCCTCCAAGAAAAAGCATTAGGATTAACGTAAAACGTCTACAACAAAAAATCAATGTCAAGAGGGGCAGTACTGTCATAGAACCAGCAATCCTCTACGCAAGTGAAACACTAACTCTTAACAGAATGCAACAACTTGAATACATCAAAAAATTAGAGAGAAGGACCATCAGGAAATCTGTTGGAGGAAGACATACTCAAGACGGTTTAGGCTACAATCAGTTAAAACCACAGAAAAGTTTTCAAACATCAACACTGATATTAGGAAAAAGCGAATGAAATTCTTTGACCATCTCAGCCGACCACCAGAAAATCGATTGACGAAGAGAGTAATAGATTAAGTATCCTCACTTAAGAATTCCACAACTTGGCAAGATGAAATTCTAAAGGACCTGAATAATACAAACATAAGACCAGCCGAAATTCCAGAAAGAGACACTTTCAGACACAAAGTAGGCAAATGGGAAGTTGTATCAGAGTGACCAAATGAAAAACATTACAAACCAAAGTGGTAAGATGAGCGTAAACAAGCTTTTTCGGAAAGAATGATATCTATTGGGAGAACAAGAAGAACTCGCAGAAAAACTGATCGAGTTATTTTTTCAAACATTTTCCATTTTTGGAGAGAACTCAATAATAATAATAATAATTGTGCAACACGTCCCTAAGATTAGCATAGGGTCAGAAGTATCGTTATTGGGCGCTCTCAGCTTAAATAATAGTGACCTGGAGTGACAGGCAGAACTATATATTGGTGCATTTTAACTTTTTGTGATCTTTTTGCTTGGTAGAGAGACATTCCGCTGAAATGACGGGAGGTGAGTGTCTCCATCTTGTTCCACATCCGTGGGAAAACTAACTATGATTTTGGAATTCTGACTTTCGCTTAAGACAACGATTTCATCCCTACCTGCAGGCTGCTCTGAATTAATTTGTTAAGACAGTGAGGTAGAAATGTATTACCACAGAAAAAGAGTGCCATTTAAACCCTTAACTCGCGAGGTAGCTTTTCTGTAACGTATACTACGAGATGTAGTCTCTGGTTCCTCTATAATTAAACCGAGATTTAATGCTAAAATCATTTGAAATTTTTTACTTATGCTATATAACATTTATTTTTACAATTATTTATGTGTTGTTTAAATGCTTCTAGTACATTTTATTGCATTAAACAGAGGCTGCATTATTTTACTATTTATCACACTAGAACACTTATTTCGTATGGTTATTTTAAGTAGTACACATAAATAGACTGTTAGAGTTCTGAATTTTACATCCTAAAAAATTACACAATCTCTGTAGCAATTAAATTTCCAAATAAAACCAAATTCCAGGGTTTAAATTTGTACATAAAAATCCCACCTTATAGGTACAAAAACAAAGTCTGTCAAATTTACATTCATTGCTGGGAACTACATCTTTCTTATCACCACTCAGAACACATTCGATTTTAACAGGTACTTTAAGTATTTCATTGAAAAAACAGACAGATCGCCAACTTTCCTAAAGTTCTTCCTCTGAGTGATACTCTTGTTCGATAGCAGTACTGTGATCACTGGCTAATGTAAAATCGTCGTCTTTGTCGCTTATTTCTTGATGTATATCACTGACACCATCCTCCATGGACCGACTAACAATTCCATCAAAATTGGGAAAGTTAAAAATAACAAAACATTTTGAGCTATACGGTACCGTACTGAAGAAAACAGGCACGTAGTTCACGAGGTGTGGTTTAAGAGACTCCAACAACTGTCAATAACACGTGTCAGCAATAAACTCAGAAGGCGATAACGCAACCGACAACAAAACGCCGTAGGCTTCGCAATTTAAGGAAGGTATGGGGAGTATAGAAGCATTCCACCACAGCTGGCCTTTGAGAGCGAGTTCGAAAATTTTCGCGCGGTCTGAGAGACCACAAAAAAGGTTCAAATGGCTCTGAGCACTATGGGACTTAACATCTGAGGTCATCAGTCCCCTAGAAGTTAAAACTACTTGGACCTAACTAACCTAAGGTCATCACATACGTCCATGCCCGAGGTAGGATTCGAACCTGCGACCGTAGCGGTTGCTAGGTTCCAGACTGATGAGAGAACACACCTCGTGAGTTGAGGGTAAGGGTTCATGCACTGGTATGCAAAGCCTAAGAACTAAAGCAACTTTTGTGCGATGTGTCTTTATCAAGTGACACAGCTCTATGTAACTTAGACCAGACATAGAAGAAAACGCCACATTACAGTACAGAAAGTGACTGAAATAAACAGTCAATTAAACGGACAGAAATGACGCTTTTATTCAAACGCTGCAGTTATACTGAAGTCACAATGGTTTATAATAGTGCATTTGACATTACAAAGGACAGGACATGATTCATAATAGGATTTATGATCACTATGGACGGCAATGTATGCTCTTCAAAGTGCTTCCATGCTCATCCCAAGTTTGGTTCAGGTAGGGCGTTCGGTTCCAACAACAGTGCACAGTAACTATTCGCTATTGCTTTTCCCCTTCCTTCAGCTGTGTAGTGTTGCAGGGCCTGCCACATTTGGCGCTGCAATCACCCTGACCTCAAGTCACGTGAAGTCCAGGTTTCTGTGCGCAACTAGGAGACCTCTGACAACATGCACCCGTACTTTCATTCATTTCCAGCGGTATAGTAATACGTTGCGTTACTTTGTACACCTCGCCCGTAAGTTCTGCAGAGCAGTGTAGAAGAACAATGAAAATTTATGAAAAATCATGACGACACATTGTGGGCCGCCCCCCCGTCCCCCTACCCCACCTCCATCATTCTACCGTAATTGTATTGTACTGATCATCTCCGCGACATCTTAGGAGTATGCATACTCATGACTGTAGGAATGATCGTTGGTGACAATGGCCTCTCATCCCCTGTCCCATAAATCGTCGCCGTCGCTTTGAAAACGGAGAAAGGTGCCGCCCGCTAACATATAGGTAATAAGAGGTAGCGAACCACCTCAGCTTCGCACGGGTAGCTCTAACGTACCTACGGCCAAACGACTTATCTGGCTCAACAAGAACAAATTACATATACAAACCTTCCACGGAATGTCTATCTGTTGGTGGAAATCGTTTCAAAACCCTTCCCGTATGCCTTGGACTAGAAAGATAGAAAAAGTCGGCGCTGTTCTTTAATTTATAACGTTTAGTAATATTAAGTATATTCGCAAAGTAGTGTACGTGTAGGAAAAGAGCATTAAATTTTTTGTTGTTCCACTTGCACATTCAAGAAATCAAAATTATTCTAGATACAAAAAAGTATGTGACTCACCTGTTACAAGTGTTAGCATTGTGGCTGTATGCTTTCCCGGTAATGCTTTTTCTACTTCTGTTTCCTCTGCTACCTCATTGAGCCATATGCATCAGCAAAGCCTCAGAAAATAGGTAAAAATTTGATATAACAGTTCTATAATGGATGCCCACGTTCTGTGTGGTGTAGAGTGCGAAAGATAAATTTTTATTATTAAAATAGCTTTTTGCCAGCGTCTGCGCCCCAGTGTGCATATGCCTCATATACTTCTCTCTCTCTCTCTCTCTCTCACACACACACACACACACACACACACACAAACACAAACACAAACACAGAGATACGTGCACTGATGCGTCAAAGAAACTCGTATACACATCCGTATTCAAATACAGAGATACGTTAACAAGCAGAAGAAGACACTGCAATCGGCAATGACTATAATGTCAACAAGTGTCTGACGCAGTTGTTAGATCGGTACTGCTGCTACAATTGCAGATTATCAAGATTTAAGCGAGTTTGAACGTGGTGCTGGCGCACGAGCGATGGGACACAGCATCTCCTAGGTAGCGATGAAGTGCGTATTTTCCTGTAAGACCATTTTACGAGTGTACCGTGTACATCAGGAATCCAGTACAACATCAAATCTCCGAGATAGCTGCGGCCGGAGAAAGATCCTGCAAGAACGAGACCAACGACGACTGAAGAGAATCGTTTATGCGAATCTTTCAACGAAATATCGTCGATATGGGTTTTCGGAGCCGAAGGCCCACCCCGTGTACCCTGCACGACACAAAACTTTACGCCCCACCTGGGCTCGTCAACACCGACATTGGACAGTTGATGACTGGAAACATGTTGCCTGTTCTGACGACTCTCGTTTCAAATTGTATCTAGCGGATAGCCCTGTATGAGTGTGGAGACGACTTCATGAATCCATGCCCTTATGGGACTGTTCAAGCTGGTGGACGGTCTCTAATGGTGTGAAGCGTGTACAGCTCGAGAGATAAGGGCCCCCTGATACTTCTAGATACGACTCTGACAGCTGACGCGGAGCAACGGGAGTTAAGCTGGAGGGAGAGGAGATGGGTGAGGTGTAGGAGTAGGTCGTCGGCAGAGAAGGAAGGACGAAAGCCACATTGGGTGTTGGGGAGGGGGTGGTGTCAGTGGAGGTGGTGATGGATGCGCTGGGTAAGGATGGATTCGAAGAGTTTGATGAACACCGAGGTGAGACATATACAGTGATAGGAAGAGGCATGAGATGGAGGCTTGTTAGGTTTGGGGAACATCAGGATGTGGGAGGTTTTCCACAGGTCGGTGTCGAAGCTGGTGGCAAGGATTACGTTGTGGAGGGCAGCAAGCACTGCAAGGATGGAGGGAGGGCAGTGTTTGAGATGGCGGTATGTAAAGCGGTCGTGACCGGAGGCGGTACTGCGTTTAGTGCGGAGTGTGAAGCTGATGTCCTGTGTAGTTTTGGGAGTTTTAAGTTCTGATGGTGGTGAGTGGTCCAGGTACTGGAAACTAGGAGCAAGGGGAGAAGCAGAGGTATCCATACGTTCGATGACATTGGGGAAGAAGGAATAATCAAATTGGGGATCATATGGAATGGAAAATACATTGAATAGGTGGGGGGCAAAGTGTTTGGCCTTATTGAGGTTGTCAGGAAACGGACAGGCGTCATGGAGGAGAGGATACTGCGGGGCAGGACGGTTCCCAATAAGGAGGTGGAAAGCAGACCAATACTTGGAAGAGTGTACGGGGAGTGTGGGATTGAGTTATGTGCATGTCTGTCGCCAGGCACGGAGTTTCTTGGCAGGAGGCATGTCGGGGATGTGCCGTTGTAATTGCCAGTGGGAGGTGAGTGTGTCCCGGTCACGAGTACGGAGGAAGGATCGGTAGAGGCGACGGGATTCACGAAGGAGAAGGACGGCGTGTGGGGGCACGGCTGGGTGGTGAGGGTGGATGGCTATGGTTAGGATATGAGTGGCTACGGCGTCAGACAAGGTCTGCTGGTGGAAGGCAGTGGTTCGGGAGAGTCGAGGGTAGGGTCGTGGCGTCTGACCTGGGTGTGTATGGAGCCCCTGTTGGTGTGGGAGTAATCTTGCAGACCAGGTAAGTGCAGGTAAATTTAACAGGTAGAGGACTTGCGGATGAACTACGAGTATACAGAATCTGCAAGTACATCTCTGTTATCATTCAGTAACCCACCCCTGTTATTACTCATATTGCAGCTGCAGACTCTTCTCTCTAACAAAAGCTGCCCGCTTAATTTTGGTGTATTCCTCCTATCTGTTAAGTCAGTGTTAAAATTGACGACTTGCCCGGAAAAAAACGAGCTAACCCTCAAATATAAAAGGTAAGAGATATGTGTTGCCATCTGCTGCTGGGTACAGGAAATATCAAAATTCACATTGGTCTCATCTGTAAGTGATACTTGGATGTACGACCAGTGTCAATTTTGATAGTTCCTTTACCCAGCAACAGATGCAACGCTTATCTCTAAGTTTGTACATATGAGGGTTACCCCGTTTTTCCGCGCATATCTTCAGTTATTCGTGCGTATACACTAATGAGGTCTGAATGTAATGCAGTTGTAACTCAATGCACTAAGAACGTAATAGTATGGGTAAGGAAGTTTGACGTTGCGGGCCTATCTTAGCAAGAACTGTAAGACCACTTCAGCACATTGCATGTTATAAATCAGTGTAAACTCGCACCTTTTTGAAAGTGTGTTTCATTAACCGTCCTTGCCTTGCAGTGAGCTACGACCCCTTTCAAACACCTCCGAATCACCTCGGTAATATTGAAAAGACTGTACTACTCGCCGCACAGTCCTTGAAATCTGATAAACAGGAGTGGTGTCCACTTCACTTCTGAGATGACTCCACAATAAGAAGAAGAAGGTTAATTGATGTTGGAGCCAAAATGCAGATTCTGCTGTACCAATTCGTCTTGGACGATAGCTGCGTTTTAGATTCCAGTGTACCATCATGGATGTAGATCTACATCTTCATTTACATCTACATCGACACTTCGTAATCACCTTACAGCGCGTGGCGGAGGGTACACCGTTCCACTGCTAATCGTTTCCTTTACAGTTGCACTTCCAAACAGAACGATGGAAAAACAGCTGACTATACGCCTTCGTATGAGTCCCTAATTTCTCGTATCTTATAATCGTGGTGCTTACGGGCAATGTATGTTGGAGCAACAGAATCATTCTGCAGTCAGCTTCAAATGCCGGTTCTCTAAATTTTCCCAATTGTGTCACTCGAAAAGAATGTCACCCTCCTTCCAGGGATTCGAATTTGAGTTCCCGAAGCATCTTGTAACACTTCGTGTTGTTCGAACCAATCGGTAACAAAGTTAGCAGTCCGCCTCTGAATTGCTTCGATATCTTCCTTTAATCCGACCTGGTACGGGAATCAAACACTCATGCAGTACTCAGGAATACGTTCCAGTAGCGTACTGTATGCGGATGTACCGTAACATAGGGTAATATTGGACAGTATTTTAAGATTCTTTAAGGTACCTTCGCAAAAGATATTAAATTCACGCGAAAAAAAGGTGAGGCATTTAGGATGACTTTCAAGAATGATATGATCAGAGAACATGAGCCTAAAATATTATTTAAGCGACCAGATCTTAACAAAGAAAGCTGAGCATTGTTCCCCCTTATGATGGGCTAAGTACGAACGGTAATTGTATTTCCACCCAAAGTTCCATACTTCCTTCTAATGGGGAAATTGCGGACACAAACTGTCTCTTTAAAAAATAGCAATACACAAACTTAAAAAATTCTTTTTACGTGATTAGAAAATATCTTAAAGTTATTATAAAATGTTTTGCACGTCTTCGGAAAACATTTGACACATGTTTAGGCATTCAGCAAATATGACTTCACTGTTTCACTACTCACTTGGGCACCTTCGCATTTAATATTCCCAGACAATTGGAAGCTTGATATGTTAGAGCGTCGCTATAAGAATGAGAGCGATCACTCTATTCCTAGTATGTTGCAATAAAAGCATATTTCGCTTAGTCCGCAATTATCGAGGTATCCTTTCACTAGGTGCCTTACATCTCTGGAGGTAAAAGGGGAACCCCAATATACAGTCCTTAAAATACTATGGACAGGCATGTTCTCTTCGATGGTGCGTAACACAGAAGGCCTTTCAGGCACTCCAGGGTTTGTATTATCTAATTTATTCTCTAATGTTGTACGTACGACAGTTTTCCTGATCTTGTAGCAGCAACGGCTTCTTCACAATTTTAAGGATCATAATTGCATCTTGCTATAGGATTAAGTCTTATTTTATGTCTGTGGCATTGTCCGATATTCCCGCAACATATATAGGTATCTTTAAATAGTTTACTACATTGATGTAACTGAGATACTCGAAAACTTCATTCATATTTCCCTGTTAACAATTTTATAAGGAAATTGCGGCCAGTACTTTTTTTTTCTTCTAGTACAATGAAGGAAGTGTTCGCATAAAGATAACTAACAATAACTGAGTACTACACTGAAAACTGCTACACACCACAGTCTCAACTTCCAAGTGCAACTACGTGTGTTCGAATCCGCCTGACAACACGTAAAGTGTAAACAGAAAAACGAACACACGAAGTAACAGCTTGCATTAGTGATTGCAGCGTAGGAAGAGAAACAGACTGTTCCGAATTTACTGCTGTGTCCGATATTTCCCCACCTTAAGGTACCACATTTCTTAAACATGGGCCCAATTAGATTTTGACTTAATAGGAAAGTTTACATTTCATATGTATTTCTGCCATCCTGGTCTATGCCTTAAAATGTGAGTCTGTGGCAGCCCATAACCATACTTTCGCAATTGCCTTGCCAACAGCTAGTTTCCTGAAACATAATTACTAGAAATTTTTGGTATCTATTATGGTGTGCTTTCACACATCTACATCTGCTACATACAAATCTACACACTGCAAAGCACTGTGAACAGCACGGCCGGGGGTAATTCTCGTTACAAGAGTTATGAGGGTTTTTACCGTTTTCTCACGCATGAGCTTCTGGAAGAGTAACTGTTTAAATGCCTCTGCGCATGGTGTTATTAATGTAGCCTTATCCACACCATCCTTGTGGGAACAATATGTGAGGGATTGTGGTATATTACTAGTGTCGTCATTTAAAACCGGTTCTTGAAATTTTGTTAGTAGACTTTCTGGGGATAGTTTAATCCTATCTTCATTTCTTTCAACATTTCTGTAACTGAAACTTCCTGGCAGATTAAAACTGTGTGCCCGACCGAGACTCGAACTCGGGACCTTTGCCTTGCCCGCGAAAGGCAAAGGTCCCGAGTTCGAGTCTCGGTCGGGCACACAGTTTTAATCTGCCAGGAAGTTTCATATCAGCGCACACTCCGCTGCAGAGTGAAAATCTCATTCTGGATCTCTGTAACTGTCCCGGTGGTAGTACAAACTGGTGGCCAACCTTGTTACCTTTTCTGTATAACTTCAATCTCTCCTGTTAATACTATTCAGTTGGAGTCACACACACATGATAAATATTGTAGAATGACTTGTATGCAGTCTCCTCTGCTGACTTATTGACCTTTCCCAGAATTCTACAAATAAACCGAAGTCTTCTATATCCTTCACTCACGAATGAGCCTATCTGATCGCTCCATTGCATGTGCCTGCAAAGCATTACATCCAGTTTACCGGTTACAACTGTTACCCGTTGGGATTGTAGTCATAGGATACTACTTTTTTTTTTTCGTTTAGTGACTTTCACAGTTCCACATTTCTGAACGTTTAAGGCACGTTGCCAATCTAAGCACCAATTTGAAATCTTATCAAGACCTGATCTGCAGCTCCTTCCCGATAACTGCGTCCTTTGTGAAAAGTCTGTTGTTATCCACAAAGTCATTAACATAGAACATGAACAGCAAGAGACTCAACACTCTTATCAGGGGTGCACACGAAGTTGCATTTACATCTGTTAATGACTTTCCATGCAAGATAACTTCCTGCGTCCTCAATCCAGTCACAAATTTCGGCTGATTTCCAATAAGATCCTACTTGTGTTAATAAGCTTAGGTGTGGTACTGAGTCAAATGTTTTTGGGAAATATATATATATATATATATATATATATATATATATATATATATATGGATTTCCCATTATCGATATTTTGGATGTGTGTGCTGGTGGGCATGGGGGAGGTCATTCCGTTCGAGATACCTTGTTATGTTTTAACTGAGAATAATGTTCTAAGATTCACCAAGAAATGAATGTGATGGATAACGGACGGTAGTTCTGCGGATCACTTCTGCCACCTTTTGTCTAGATGCGTGTGATGTCTTCTTTTCTTTCAGATACTAAGCACGGTATTTTGTCACAGGAATATACGTCAAATGATAGTTAGAAGAGCGGCTTACTTAGCCACTAACTGCGTTTATAATCTGGTAGGGATTCCATCGTGCCTTGTAGTTTTGTTCAGTTTCATTGATTTCACTGTTTCTCAACGCCACTTACACAGTTATCTATTTCACTCATCTGTTCAGTGATGCGAGAGTTAAATTGGGGTGGCACTTCTGGGTTTTCCTTTGTAAATAACTTTCGAAAACAGAGCGAAGCATTTATGCTATTGCTTCGCGACTCTCAATTTCAGTTCGTGTTTCATCTTTTAGTGACAGGACACTAATTTTGTTTCCACTAACAGCTCTCAGATTTGTTCGTGTTTTCTGGATAGTTTTTTGACAATATTCTACTATGGTAGTCACTGAAGGTTTCACGCATTGCACTCTTTAGCGAGATGTGTTTCATTCAGTGTCCCTCTATCTATAGCCCTATGATTTGTTCTGTACCTTTTACAGATTTCGCTGTAAGTTATGATGTGCTCTGCACATACCGCTCTGCACACACACACAAACCGGGGGAGTGCGGAAGGAAGGTGAGATACTCTGCTATTTAATGAAATTATGTTTAGGGTAAAGTTTAGTTAATGCTTATCTCATCCCAAGAAATACTTTATAAATTTGTTGATATTAAACTCATTTTTAAATTGTGTGAACGGACAAACACACTAGAGGAGTAGGCTATGTGTGTCCTGGCTTAAATGAACGAGGCTAAAATACTGCTGCTGGGAGCGCCAGTGCGCATTATTATTATCGCAGTATTAGCATTAAAATTATTTATGGTGCTATAATAAGCTCGCGCTTAAATAATGATGAAACGTCAATTGACTGCGAGTGATCTATATGTAAGGGCGTTATGAATTTAAAGCCGTTTATTAGTGGTTACACGGGATAATTTTCAGCTGATCCGCAATGCAACCGGTATTGTCCGCGCTCGTTCCTTCCGTATTTTTACAGCATGTTCGAACGGAAGTTCGTTACGCAGACTTGTCATACACTACAACCTCCCAAGTTACCATTTTGTTCGGTCGCTCAATGTGAAGCATAGGCTAAGATAGTTATACGGCAGTGGTACGACTCTGATACAAGTTCGACGATTCCTTTGAAAAATACGCCTTTTCCTTCCTCATCTTTGTTCTTCACTTGCTAAAGCCACATTTAAAATTATCCGGTTGTGAAAAGAATACTAAGCTCTTTCCATCCTTTGATTCAGTTTCTAGTAATTTTAGAGGTGTCGCTGGATGATATGGTACTTTGAGTCCGTGTTTACAAATATGTGCTTACAGGAACCGTTCACTGACCATCACCATGCAATATCGCTAATGCGGCGTTGCTATCGTCATGAATGGGATCAAGCAACCCGTCTGCTTCTTTTTGCAGCAGTAATAAAACTTCTAGCTAGCTATAATGTACCTTGTATAAAATGATACCATTTTTCTATTCAAGTAACTTAACGAGGCCGATGTGATTGTTTCAATGACATCCGACTGCAGCAAAATTTCTCTTCGTCACCGTGAAAAACGTCTGGGATCCTGCGTTATCTGATAACATATCAAACAATGCAAAAAGGAAGAGATTACTACCTTCGTGCGGCACTAATAAGCGTTGTGTGCTTTATACTGAGGAAGAGACGGAGAGTACAGTCTCATGACGCAAAATAACGAAAACTGTGTACCGTCTTCAGTCAGCTAGGATTTTAGAATTTAAGACGCACTTACAAAGAAACTGTTTATGATGTAATTTTGGAAACCATTTTGTTCTTTAACGATACCCTCTATATGCCAACTGAAAAAAGGTATAACTAAATGTGCACAGAAAACATGGTAAACAGTCGAAGTTCTTGTCTTGGCACGAAGTACATTTACGAGGAATGATTTTATTTTCTTTGGTCCTCTGACTTACAACACCAGAGACTGTCGCTTAGTTCAAAGGAGAGCCCGCCATAAAAGAGATATTATCTGGCATCAAATTTGTTCTTTCAACGTTCACTTCCCTTTCAGAAGGCACAGAAGAAGCAGTTCTTAAAGAGTTGTCAATATTTGTGTCCCTTACCTCTTAATTCCACCACGGCGCATAGCCCTCTGGTCAGGTTCCTTGGGAGACGACAATATGCTTCTTGTTGCTTTCGGCTCGTCTCTGTTCTCACTTTCCGTAACTGGCTGCTGATGTCCATCGTTGAATACTCCCTGTCCTGTTATTGCTTATTGTACATTTCAGATATGTGAAGTGTATAACAGAGATATTGGTTCATCTTACTATATGTCTACGATGCCGTTGGTTCTTAGGACAAGGAATCGTAGTAAAGTAAATGAATCAGAGTCTGTGTCCGTATGGGTTAAAGGTACACAGGATTGTGCCAAGATTAAAATTGTTGGTGATGTGACACACTACTATGGAAACTGAAGTAAAGTACCTGTCCTTTCCTTGCTAACCAATTGAGAGGAACGTTCCACTCCCTCGCAACCTTCCTACAATTTACGATTGCAGCTGATTTTCCCAGGATTCTTTCAGGAGACAACCAAACTGCGTTTCCATTATCGCATAGTGTGGGTGGTTGAAGAAGGAAAATTCCTTCTCCATAGGCTACAGTGCATGTGTGGTGGGACAGAGTACGCATAAACCCACAATGGTGGGTTCTATACAGTATTAAAGAACAATGACTGATTTCGCGTGCGTTGTGCGGCCATCTATCAAAAGCAATACAGAACCCGCTGGCTTGAATTTCGAGAAACGTTTAACTCATGCACAAAGTGCTTCTTCGCTAATGCAGCCCGATACTGTCATATGCGCAGCAGTTTCTGATGTCGGCAATCCGTTGTTGAAATCAGTCTAAGATCTGATGCCTCTGAACACTACGATCCGGGTTTTGAACTTTCCCACAGCACTGAAGCAGGCCAACAGTCTCATTTTATCCCCTTCCCTTTCACGTCGCGCTAGTACACACTTTTGCCCTTTGTCAACAACGACTCGAGCAGGAAGATTGTTATTAAGAGAAAAACCAGTCCCACGAATATTGAATATCCTACCGCCTTTATTCGACAGGTTCAAATATATCAGTGCTGATTGCAACAGGCCTTTATAATTCAGTTAGGGCTCTGCTTGTACCCAGAAACTCGGGGCTGTGAAACGTCCACAACTCCTTGCAAGGCGTTCCACATATATCTGGAATCAGTAAATCAAATTTTTTTTCAAACAGTCTTGAATTTTTAGACCTTCTGCTTAATTGAAAGCTGCGTCGCAACCATGCGGAGGGGTGAGAAAGAAACCATATCTTGAAGCCTCTTTCATAGAGCAGTTCCATGATAGTCTGTGAATATTGGTTATTTTGTAATTTTTTGCGTCTGAAATGTGTTCCCCAACACGAAGCATGCAACGTTGTAGTGTTCCATAAATCACTGCATATTGAACACTTGCATCAAACACTATGACCCCCATTTACGAAGGATTTTGTTGTCACTTCCATAGACTCGACCTTCCGTTTCAATAGAGTGAAGAGTCTGTTTTTTGTCTAAATCGCTAGGCGAGTTCATCGGTTTGTTCATAAGGGGAGGCCGACAGTGTTTGCCCCTTTCGGCCGTTAGGCGGTGACAGAACCGAGGTGCACGCCCTGCAATGCTCCCCAAACGATTTTACAGAAACTATTCGGTAAAAAGAATCATTTTTACGTTACTTATTGCTTTATATGTCAGGTTCGTGATGACGTGGCCACCTATTCATTAATGGTCATAGTTGTGGTATTTACATGGATGTAAGACACTGCGAGAAATTCAAAGAGCTTGCACTGAAGAAATAGAGGTGGCTATGATTTTGTGTTTGGTGCATATTACATAATACGTTGCTGCATTTGAAATTTAGCTAACATATCGAATTTTTCTTTAGACTTAAGTTGAGGTATCAATATGTCACCAATGTCGAGAAAATTGATCTGATTTAGCACACTCATTTGGGATCACGTTACGCCAGCGATAAATCCTGAGTGAAATATCAACAACATTCCTCATATTCCATATATGGTTTCAGATATGGAAAAAAGATTTTGCCAGGTGATAGCACGCAAAGGGGAAAGTATTTTGCCATATGTTTATATACAAAACTCCGTTATCTACCATGTTATTCCACTAACTACAGACTTTTTTAATGAAAGAGTTTAATTTTTAAGGGCTGTTGATAGCTGGTGAAATGAGAAATGCTATGGGGTTTGGGAACACTGTAACTGAAGAAATTACCTGTTTATTTTCTGCGGAGGATGTGCTTTTTCATAAGATGCTCACCTTACTTTTCTTTACTTACTCACTTAATAAACTTAATACACCACTGTCTCGTAATTCTCTCGCAATTGTATTTGCAAAACATGTTAGAGAGGTGACGTTTTCTAAATTCCACTGAGGTTTGGCTAAAGAAGGAAATTTTCACATGGCAACAAGAAAAATGTGTAGGTTTTACTCAAAATTCGCCACTCATGACGCATCCCTGAAAGTTACAAATGGTTAACAAGTCAAGCGAAAATAAATCGTTGGGTTTTCAGTGGAATCCTTTTCAGATACTAACCAAAACATAGGTGACAGATCTCTTTGAATGATCACCATGCAAGTGTGGGTGTGGAGTGGCTTCTGTTAATATTTAAAAAATATGGTACCACTCCCGCTGCAGCGCTCGACATTTGACCTACAGCGCCTGCCCGTAACCCTTACCAGTACCGCTCTTCCCAAGTGTGCCCTGCTGACTACGTATCTACCAGTTACGGTATTTTTTGCGGCCTCTACACACACTGTGTCCATAAAAAATAGTTCACCTTTAACCAGGCATGATTAAATTGGCTCACAATTTACGGTACAGTCTTTATTATTCACACTGCACCAGATTGTATTGTTTGATTCGTTTGATGATATTCATATTTATAAAACGTTGTGAACAATGCATATCTCAAAAATTGTGTCATAAATACACTCACAGATATCACACTAATTTCTTATGAATTCAAACCCCTTGACAAATGAAAATACTTTTGATATAATGTAACGAAAACTTTCATAATGGAAAGATTGGTTGCCTGAGATCAGTCACACAGAGGAAACACAACAATCTCTCCTCGAAATACAATTAGACGAAGCAGTTTGCAATTATGGTGATGTTAATGGTCGTGAATCACAGAACAGAACGTACCTCGAAGCCCACGTTTCCACGTTCTGATGACCTAAACTTCAAGTTATATTCCCCCACTTCTCACTTAACCTAGAGTGAAACTGCATCACTATGTACAGGATATCCCACAAAGTGGTTTACACTGTTTAAAGTTTAATGACTGTAACAAAACTAACCAAAACCATGAATTTAGTAAGTGATGTAGATGTTCATGACATTACTGATGATGGTTTACTTTTGGAGATGTTCAGAATTTCCTTCAGCGATAGCAACACTGCATCTAAAACTCTGCGAAATGGATCGACACACTTATTTTGTTTGCCATTTGAATGGATTCGCGAACAGTCACAGCCGCCTCTCCCACGTTGTTCAGCGAGCGTGGCTTTGTGATGCAGACTTCAGTGTTTCCCACAGAAAGAAATCAACGGCATTAGACCGGGAGATTTGGGTGCAAGCTCAACAGTTCCTCAAAATATTATCTGATCCTGGAACTGCCGCATATCACACTGGTAATGTGACGAAAAAAGACAATCTAACAATCTTCATCTCGGTACAGCTGATACAATAAGTTCCCGCAACGTGATAAGGCACTACTTCACACATATCACATTTCCTTCAAAAAAGAGTGGCCCCAGAAGTCTTCTGACAGATGTATCAGACCACACTGATAACCCAGGAAAATTAACTGCTTCTTCTTCTTCTGAAGATTGTCTCTTGCGCACTAAACACAGTTATGGCGATTGATGGTTCCATTCAGTTAACGTCACCTCATCAGACCAAAAACTGACATCAGTCAACAGTTTATTTCACAGATACATTCACAAAATTCGAGGTGCCTACGCAGATCATCCACATTCATCGCATAAAGCAGTTTGGGAATGTAGAGCTTCAATTCTGCTTGCTTCAGTATGCGATGAAACCTTGATTATCTTGCACCTGGTGTAGATTGCCATATGTACTTCTTTAGTGATCTCGTGAAAGTTTATGTCACTATGTCCATCACTCTTTCGTCCGCTACTGTTTTCTTCCTCTCATACCGTACCTTCTTCAGATCACGCAAATTTTCTTCCCTCTCAAATTTATCGTGTAATTTCGTTATTTTTACACATGGCGCTTGCAAAGTATCCAACTATTCTCGCCATCACTTCTCCACTTCTTTCACGTTTTCACGTTTCCGGTAACACTTTAATATACACTTTCTCACTTTAAAATCTACTTTTTTACTCCGTGTACAAGTTTCCACCCTTCCTGTTATTTATATTTCATTACTGGCTACTGAAAATAAACAAGTGAATGCCTATACACACAAGTCACGAGAGAAACATATAATCACAGCTGGTTGAGATTATCATTAATACCTCCTCAGTTATTACAGTTCAAACAGAGAAAACCCCTCTGTGGGACTTCCTGTATCAGCTATACGAATGTGGAATCGTGTTAAAATAAAACGAAAGTGCAGGTGCTTGTGATCAGTACTACAGAAACTAGCAAGGAAATGCATTATGTACAATAGAAATCTCAGCTGAATACGGAAGTTATTTCTAAGTGAGGAGAAAAGACCAAAGAATCTGAAAACTCGTGAAAATGAAGCATTTTTTTATTTAGGTATGGGATTGAGAGAAAACTTGACTTGATACATGCACTTGACCCAAAACGTTGGCAGGACTTCAGTAATTTTGGGCTGCTGCACAACGTAACTAACAGAAACGTCAGGTTTGCTAATCCTGCGTTTTAATTTTAAGAAACAGGAGGGTTAATCTGATAATCATTGTAGGTACTAGCAAACATTAACTTGGCTCGTTTCACTTTTGCAGCACTTCCAGGCATAGAATAAACAATTATTACTTAAGGAGCATGTTTGTTCTTGTCACTTCTTTTCTAGATAAATTTTATATTGTTGAGGTCTACTGCACAATGAGGCTTGTTCTCCTATAGTGGCCAAGAAGCTATGTGTGCAAGCGTCGGAATATAAATCCAAAGATTCAGAGTTCACAGTCGGCGTAAGTACTTTTTGCCACTGTCCCCTCTGGCTACAATTTGCACATGTAAAAAGAAATAATTTGTGGTACTGGAAAACTCTAGGTTTCCTTACTACTAGCTGAGTAAGTCAGTTCAAACGTTGTAAGAGGTTCGGTTATACCACTACCAAATTCGTTGCTTCTGCGCTACAGTTGCGATAGGTATTCAAATACAAATGGCTAGACATACAAGGCAGCACTACAGCTGCATTAGAGATCTGAGTAGAAATTGCTGGATATACAAGGCACTACTTTCAAATACAAGTTTGGAAGAATTGTAGCTAAGCCGAAAACTACTGACGTCTGAAACTGTGAGATGCAATGCCTTCCAGATAACGATGTTATATTATATATATTATATTTTATCCTGGTAAAGTATGAAAATAAATTGGTACAAGACTCAGAATGTTTTAATTGTAAATTACGTTTGTTACATAATGAATTTATACATTTTCCTGTTAAATGATTATGGTGACAAAATTTTTTATGTTTTGTGTGTAATGTTTCTCACATAAAGAACATTTTTTACATCAATTACGTCTAGCTTTTTTTGAGAAGATAGTGGCTCTATTTCTTAACTTTCAGAATAAATTTTCCCAATTTCCTTAACTTCTTCATTAATACTTTCTATAAATTTTTATAGCAATTAGGTTCTCTACAAAGACTTAATATTTGTAATGTCTATTTATATATTTAGTATAACAACAAAAACACTTGGTTCATGTTTTCAGTATTTTGTAGTAAAAGAATTTTATGGATAACCCTGACAATTATGCATTTTTAAAAATAAACTGTCAGAATCTGCATAAACAACGAAAGCAACCATTTGCATATACTTATAATTTTCAAATTCTTTGTATTACCTTTATGAGGTATTTCTACTTTTACTGATATAATAATGAAACTATTTTTTGTGAGTGTATGCTTTCCCGGTGTACTATTTTTTGTGTGCTGATCTAGTTTTTCTCCTTTCTTTAAAAGGTAATAAACACAAGTCACAAATAAATTTTGTGCCCTTTCTTGTTAATTAGTCTAGAAATAAGTTGGGATAAAACTTTTAATCCGACAGTAGTGTGATTTTTTTCTTGAAATATAGTAAATTGATAATTTTTCTTCTTTAGAGTTTGTTATTTTTGATAATATATTTCACTGGAGGATATTTTTGGACTGAATGTTTAAACATTAATGTATATATTAATATTAGTATGAATTTTAAGAATGGGAACAAAATATAAGGTATGGGAACAAAATATAAGGTACTTTTTCATCAAACTCTTCAACAACAAAATTATAATTACTCATTCCATTGGGAATTTTATATTTCTGTTCATCTATTGGTTTTAATGCCGAAGCTACAGCCTATGGGAAGTATTCTTGATCATTATATTTTACATTAATATAAACTTCTTTCCTTTAACTTTTTTTAATAATTCGATATAAGATGGACCTCTTAATGGAACATATTTAATAAGTACTAATTGCGGTCCAATAATTTTATTGAATGTCCATCCCAGTCCTTGTGATCGAAAATTAGAGATGTTTGTTTGTTAAAATATCTTTTCTCCCAATCCTAAATTTTTTAATTATGACGTTTTTTATAAGAATCCTATAATGTTGGGTTTAATGTCCATGTTCCATAGTATTATTATGTGTCTCCAGTGTGTACTGGTAAATTTATTTTAGAACAGTTAAATTATTTAACATTTTCTTTAACGATTTTCCTACTTTTAGGTTTTGTCATACTTAATAAATTATTAGGATCAAGTGACACTATATTACTTTCAAAATGTATAGTCTTTAACGTTTTGTAAATGCTATACCAACTAAAAATTTACTTTCTATTTTTTTATTTATTTTCCCAAACATATCGGTAGATAAGGGAAATATATTCTTAAATAGACTACCCTTGTTACTTTTTATTGCCCTAACACAGCGGTCTAAACTGAAATATTTCATTTAATGATTTATCCTCATTATTTTTAAAAACATTAATGCTATTGTCCATTTTACAATAAGGGAACCGTTTCCTATTTTCCTCTATATTAAATATTTAATTATAAATTTAATCAAATCATCCTTATTTAATTTATAATAGCCTTTTAACTAATTTTTTTACAATATTATCAGAAGTCAACCACAGCGAAATTTCTTTTAAAATGAAACTAGCCTATCGAAGCTTCTTATTTTAGTACTCGTTTGGTTTTTAAAAATTTAAAATATTATTAGAAAGTTTTTTTAAAAAATTATCCACTTCATTCTCAAATATAATTTTTTCGCACGTGATAGGTTTTTATTTATTATAATCAGTTAAGACATACAATACTTTTGATATTCTTTTTAGTCATTAGATTTTGGTTAAATTTACAGAATAAATTAGACTGTGGGTGAGGGGGATGGTTAGAAGTTCTCATTAGAAGATCGAAATGACCAGTAGCGCCAGGCACAGAGAAGAACTGGGCATTTACAATGACTCTTAATTCTTTAATGTTTGTTCTATTATCAACCACTATGACAGAACTGCCATGTTGGTGCTCTTACCTTTCTGTACATTATGTATCAAAAAGAAATGTATGGCAATGTTCAATTAAACTGTGAATAATTCTGGTAATGGTGCTAAATTACATACAGAACACTCATTGAATTACTAGCGATAAAAAAACTTAGAATACATCTAACTTTCTATTTGAAACATTTGCGTTATTTACAATGAACATATCAGAGATGGGAGCTTGCCCAGCTTGTGAAATAGTCCCAACACGAATCCATATAAAAGGAAGAAGAATTACAGTGAAATATAAAATCAGATGAGCGAAAGCAGGAAATCAGGTCTTGCCAGAAGAGACAAATCCAGAACCAATGCAGTCACAAAAAGTACACATGATAGTGATGTAAGGCCATTGTGGAATAAAACCTGTTTTCTACTCAAATGGCTGTTACACCTTTCAAAAAGTTTTATACGACTGAGGCTCCACACAAAAGTAAAAATGGAAAGTACAGGCTGTAAATACAGCAAAACAGAATTATGAAGCCAGTTAATCAGGTGTCACGTAGAAGACTGAAAGAACAGATAGAAATGAGAACACACATGGCACAGAAGAAAATCAAACATCAGATGATAAAAGTAAATGGTAACAAAAATGGACTGGAACATTCAACAAAAGACGAAAGTAGGGTATACAGAAGGGGGATATGCAAAATGTCCAGGCCACTTCTGTGGAAGGAGAAGGTTTCATAAATGAAGAAAACGCACATACGCGAAACAGAATTTTCAAAAACTAATGACTGTGAGTGACTCGATACCTAGTAATAGAAAAGCAGGATCTGACGCAAAAGACGAAACTGATTTTTTGAAGGACATGCTGAAGAGAAATAACGAAGAAACCTCTGAAAGACAGAATTTCTAATTTCCACATGAGAGGGTAACATTTGTTAACTGCTTACCGTGTTTATGTTCCAGGTCACAAACGTTGCTCAAAGCAACGACCATCCACATTCACGCCAGCCTGGAACTGCAGTAGAGATGCCATTCACAGTTGTTTGCAGCACCTTTCGAACAGTGGACCATGGTGTGTTCAGCTTTCGTAAAACAGCTCTTGCACTGGTTGATGTTTGCACATTGCTTCCATTATTCTCAGCCATGGGAACAGTAAGTTTTTCTACAATGTGTGGCGTAATTGGCCATCGACCTTTCCCAGTTATAATTCCCACAGCGCCAGTTAATTGACACTTCCGAATCACGTTCATCAACCCATGTACACATAGAGGAGCTCACGTAATCCTTCAGTCCGTCGACACTCGCGAAGGGCAGCGTTACTGTTGCTGTTGTTTTGATAAACCAAATTTACATGAAAAGCCCTGTTTACCTGGCCCAGAACCAAGCTGACTGTGCAACTGTAATGCACATTGATGCTTATATTTCGAACTTCCTTCACCATATCAGTACCAGCGCCTACGGGCAATCCATGACACTAGCACTACTAAAAACGCAGATCCTACAGTTCATACTCTGAACATCATTCTTATAAAGTTGGGTACCCATATGGTAAATAGTTTTCCGTCCACAATGACTGAAACAGTGAAATCTTGAATATAACCACGCTGTATAAAGGTATATATACAACAAATGACACTGCAATAATTTTATGGAAGTTTTATTTGTCTAGATAGCGAATTTATAAAAGGATATTACCAGTTTTGATTGTGCTGACAATCACCTTCACATCATGAAGTATTGTTACAGAATGGAACATGTTGCATATTCTCTAATCAAGTACTGAATCATTAAAGCTATTTAATGGCTGTGTACTTGAATGTACGACATGTAAGGCGTTAGACACCATAACGCTGTTTTATGATCTGAAGAAGTTCATTTTATAACTCGTGATCTAGACAAAGAAAGTTTACATTCAAAGTTCAGCTCCCGGTTCCACAAGCTAGACCATGTCAAGCCTTACAAAATTATATTTTTTTTATTGTGAATCAGCATCCACTAAGAAATGTCAAGGTTAGTTGTCTGATATATCCAACGCCAGAGACTGGGTAGACGCCCTAATCACTTTGGTAGCTAGGCATGTTGTTGACTACCACCAGAACCACTTTACTGAAATTGAGCATTAGTTTAGCATGAAGTAGTCTGTCTTCACAATTGTGAGACCCCGTCTTGGCGTCGAACTGTGGGTTGTGAAGGGATTTCCTTATCAAAATTTAAACCCGAACAAGTTACTATTTTGAAGTTTTTAGCCTACGCGACAATATCATGGGTGCCCGTCCATCATCATACCTGGAGAATCGAACGTCGTAGATCGGATCATCATAGGCATTTAGTCTTATAAATGAAGCGTCCAACTGCAGTTTATGTACAATAACACTTTATTTTCCATTATTTTGTCTGTATTGTGAATTAATTACTCACCAATGCCATTGTTACCATCACCAAGCTCAGAAACATTTTTTTCCTTGTTGGAAACGAATTGCCTTTTATTTATTCATCAGATGAAAAACAGTCCCTTCCTTTCGTCTTCATTTTCATTTCTTTTCTGAGAACATCGCATATCCCTCGAGAACATTGAAGGACATCGTAAAAATGAACATTAAATTTATCCTCGTCACAACAGGTTAATAGAACACTCAATAAATTTCCCGAAATTTTGATTCATTCTAGAACATTTTGCGAACCCACGAAGTGTGTGAGAAAATGATTTAGACTGTGTTTTGGGTGTGTTATGAAAGCGGAGCAGCGGAATTTAGAGCTACATTATTCAACTGGATGCTGCATCATGACAATCCCGCGAGTAACAGGGACACCTCCGTCACCGAATTTTTGGCCTCAAAAGGCGGTTCTGTTGTTCCACAGCCCTCCCCCAACCCCCCTCCCCAACTATTCACCTGATCTGAGTTCCTGCGATTTTCCTTCTTTCCTGAAATTGAAAAAGTCTTAAAAGGACATTGGTTTGTGACTCTGGAGAAAATTCAAAAGAATGTGACCGACGTGTTAAAGGCCATACCAATTGGGGCCTTTCAGCTCTGCTACCAAGAATGGGAACAACGACTCCGCCGATGTATAGCTGCGAAGGGGATAATACTGTTGTTTGAAAAAAGGACACAAGAATCAATATCTTTACATTCTGTAACATTAATTTCTCCTACATTCTCGAATGTTTGGTAGGAACAGTCTGGCGCTCGATGTTACGCTGCTTTAGCGCCTACCATCGGTCTGGTAACCTCTTTCGCCAACGATATCTTCGAATCCAACACGTGCAGCTCCAAACCGAATAATTCCCACGATGATGTGGCGTTATGATCCAGAATTATAGTGACATGCTGGGAGAAACCACGCTCACGTTTGTTATATACACTGATTATGTCAGCGGGAGATTAGTAACACTATTCAATACGGACAAAAAGTATCCACAAATACGCGCCTGTGTTTAGTTTTTGATCTAACAGTCAGAGGGCTAGCCTAAATAAATTTGCTTCTGAAAATATCAGACTTACAGAACTGACCATTTAAATGTCTTTCCTGTAAAAAATTTATGTATGGTTAATATAATTCGTATACGACACTGACTAACAGTTAGCAAGCAGTAAAGGAAACAAAAGGAACATTTGGAGTAGGAATTAAAGTCCAGAAGAAGAAATAAAAACTCAGGAGGTTTGCCGATGACTTTGCAGTTTTGGTAGAGGCAGCAAAGGACTTGGAAAAGTAGTTGAACGGAATGGAGAGTATCGTGAAAGGAGGATATAAGATCAACAAAATCAAAACGAGGATAATGGTCGATTTAAATCAGGTGATGCTGAGGAAATTAGGTAACGAAATAAGACACTTAAAGTTTTTCTATTTAGGAACTAAAATAACTGATGATGGTCGAAGTAGGGAAGATAAAGAAATCCAGACTGGCAATGGTAAGAAAAGCGTTTCTGTCAACGTCGAGTAAAGATTTAAGTGTCAGGAAGTCCTTCTGAAAGTACGTCGGCCGGAGTGACCGAGCGGTTCTAGGCGCTACAGTCTGGAACCGCGCGACCGCTACGGTCGTAGGTTCGAATCCTGCCTCGGGCATGGATGTGTGTGATGTCCTTAGGTTAGTTAGGTTTAAGTAGTTCTAAGTTCTAGGGGACTGATGACCTCAGAAGTTAAGTCCCATAGTGCTCAGAGCCATTTGAACCAATCTGAAAGTATTTGCATGGAGTGTAGCCATGTATGGAAGTGAAATATGGACGATAAATACTTTAGAAAAGAAGAGAATAGAATCTTTTGAAATGTGGTGCTACAGAAGAATGCTGGAGATTAGGAGGGTAGATCACGTAACTAATGAGGAGGTACTGAACAGAGTTAAGGAGAAGAGAAATTTCTGGTACAACCTGCCATAAAGAAGGGATCGATTGGTAGGACATGATCTGAGACATCAAGGATCACCAGTCTAACGCTGGAGTGAAATTTGTGGGGTAAAAGTCATAGAGGGAGACCAAGAGATGAACAGAGTAAGCAGATTTTGAGTGATGTAGGTCGCAGTAGTTACTTGCAGATGAAGAAGCTTGCACAGGATGGAGTAGCATGGAGAGCTGCATCAAACCAATCTTCGGCCTGAGGACTACAACAATAACAGCAACTGACTAAATCTTTAGTTTATCTGTATGTGTTTATGTATTTCTCCATTGTAACAGAATCGGCCTGTTACTCTACAAATTATTTGCTTGTTTTTTTTACTGTGTACTGAAAAGTGACATTGATTTCAGTTTTTATGTAAGCACAGGTCAGGTGATTACAGGGTTATATATACGAAATCAAATAGGGGTAATGCAGAAGTAGGTTTAATAATGACTAAAAAAATAGGAGTGGGGGTTAGCTACTACAAACAGCATAGTGAACGCATTATTGTGGCCAAGATAGACACAAAGCCCATGCCTACTACAGTAGTACAAGTTTATATGCCAACTAGCTCTGCAGATGATGAAGAAATAGATGAAATGAATGACGAGATAAAAGAATTTATTCGGGTAGTGAAGGGAGACGAAAATTTAATAGTCATGGGTGACTGGAATTCGTCAGTAGGAAAAGGGAGAGGAGGAAACATAGTAGGTGAACATGGATTGGGGGGAAACCGCCTTGTAGAATCTTGCACAGAGCATAACTTAATCATAGCAAACACTTGGTTCAAGAATCATAAAAGAAGATTGAATACCTGGAAGAATCCTGGAGATACTAAAAGGTATCAGATAGATTATATAATGGTAAGACAGAGATTTAGGAACCAGGTATTAAATTGTACGACGTTTCCAGGGGCAGATGTGGACTCTGACCACAATCTATTGGTTATGAACTGCAGATTGAAACTGAAGAAACTGCAAAAAGGTGGGAATTTAAGGAGATGGGAACTGGATAAGCTGAAAGAACCAGAGGTTGTAGAATTTTGCACAGAGCATACCTTAATCATAGCAAACACTTGGTTCAAGAATCATAAAAGAAGATTGTATACCTGGAAGAATCCTGGAGATACTAAAAGGTATCAGATAGATTATATAATGGTAAGACAGAGATTTAGGAACCAGGTATTAAATTGGACGACGTTTCCAGGGGCAGATGTGGACTCTGACCACAATCTATTGACTATGAACTGCAGATTGAAACTGAAGAAACTGCAAAAAGGTGGGAATTTAAGGAGATGGAAACTGGATAAGCTGAAAGAACCAGAGGTTGTAGAGAGTTTCAGGGAGAGCATAAGGGAACAATTGACAGGAATGGGGGAAGGAAACACAGTAGAAGAAGAGTGGGTAGCTCTGAGGGATGAAGCAGTGAAGGCAGCAGACGATCAAGTAGGTAAAAAGACGAGGGCTAATAGAAATCCTTGGGTAACAGAAGAAATATTGAATTTAATTGATGAAAGGAGAAAATATAAAAATGCACTAAATGAAGCAGGCAAAAAGGAATACAAACGTCTCAAAAATGAGATCGACAGGAAGTGCAAAGTGGCTAAGCAGGGATGGCTAGAGGACAAATGTAGGGATGTAGAGGCTTGTCTCACTAGGGGTAAGATATATACTGCCTACAGGAAAATTAAAGAGACCTTTGGAGAGAAGAGAACCACTTGTATGAATATCAAGAGCTCATGTGGCAACCCAGTTCTAAGCAAAGAAGGGAAGGCAGAAAGGTGGAAGGAGTATATAGAGGGTTTATACAAGGGCGATGTACTTGAGGACAATATTATGGAAATGGAAGAGGATGTAGATGAAGACGAAATGGGAGACAAGATACTGCGTGAAGAGTTTGACAGAGCACTGAAAGACCTGAGTCGAAACAAGGCCCCGGGAGTAGACAACATTCCATTAGAACTACTGATGGCCTTGGGAGAGCCAGTCATGACAAAACTCTACCATCTGGTGAGCAAGATGTATGAGCCACGCGAAATACCCTCATACTTCAAGAAGAATATAATAATTCCAATCCCAAAGAAAGCAGGTGTTGACAGAAGTGAAAATTACCGAACTATCAGTTTAATAAGTCACAGCTGCAAAATACTAACGCGAATTCTTTGCAGACGAATGGGAAAACTGGTAGAAGCGGACCTCGGGGAAGATCAGTTTGGATTCCGTAGAAATGTTGGAACACGTGAGGCAATACTAACCTTACGACTTATCTTAGAAGAAAGATTAAGAAAAGGCAAACCTACGTTTCTAGCGTTTGTAGACTTAGAGAAAGCTTTTGACAATGTTAACAGGAATACTCTCTTTCAAATTCTGAAGGTGGCAGGGGTAAAATACAGGGAGCGAAAGACTATTTACAGTTTGTACAGAAGCCAGATGGCAGTTATAAGAGTCGAGGGGCATGAAAGGGAAGCAGTGGTTGGGAAAGGAGTTAGACAGGGTTGTAGCATCTCCCCGATGTTATTCAATCTGTATATTGAGCAAGCAGTAAAGGAAACAAAAGAAAAATTCGGAGTAGGTATTAAAATTCATGAAGAAGAAGTAAAAACTTTGAGGTTCGCCGATGACATTGTAATTCTGTCAGAGACAGCAAAGGACTTGGAAGAGCAGTTGAACGGAATGGATAGTGTCTTGAAAGGAGGATATAAGATGAACATCAACAAAAGCAAAACGAGGCTAATGGAATGTAGTCAAATTAAATCAGGTGATCCTGAGGGAATTAGATTAGGAAATGAGACACTTAAAGTAGTAAAGTAGTTTTGCTATTTAGGGAGTAAAATAACTGACGATGGTCGAAGTAGAGAGGATATAAAATGTAGACTGGCAATGGCAAGGAAATCGTTTCTGAAGAAGAGAAATTTGTTAACATCGAGTATAGATTTAAGTGTCAGGAAGTCCTTTCTGAAAGTCTTTGTATGGAGTGTGGCCATGTATGGAAGTGAAACATGGACGATAACTAGTTTGGACAAGAAGAGAATAGAAGCTTTCGAAATGTGGTGCTACAGAAGAATGCTGAAGAAAAGGTGGGTAGATCACGTAACTAATGAGGAGGTATTGAATAGGAATGGGGAGAAGAGAAGTTTGTGGCACAACTTGACTAGAAGAAGGGATCGGTTGGTAGGACATGTTTTGAGGCATCAAGGGATCACAAGTTTAGCATTGGAGGGCAGCGTGGTGGGTAAAAATCGTAGAGGGAGACCAAGAGATGAATACACTAAGTAGATTCAGAAGGATGTATGTTGCAGTAAGTACTGGGAGATGAAGAAGCTTGCACAGGATAGAGTAGCATGGAGAGCTGCATCAAACCAGTCTCAGGACTGAAGACCACAACAACAACATATAAGCACACGCACGTGTTTTGTATTGCATTTAAAGTATGTGGGGCACAGATATTAGATTTTAATCCCTAAGAAAAATTTTCTCGTGCGCAAATCGTATTTTCAATGGATGTGATGAACTTAAATTACTTATAAATACATTTACCATAACTATTACGATGAAACTCCCTCTCAGATTAAAATTGAGTGCCGGACCGAGACTCGAACTCGGGGCGTTTGCCTTTCGCGGGCAAGTGCTCTACCAACTGAGCTACCCAAGCACGACTCACGCCACGTTCTCAGCTTTAATTCTACCAGTACCTCGTCTGCTACCTTCCAAATTTCATTCTAGACTTATTACGTTTATTAATAGTATGCTACTGGACTAGCTACCTTATCATTTACAGTTATCTGGCATTCCTTTGTTTGCCCCGATTTTTCAAGTATCTCATTGCGTCTCTCTGTTGTGTAGTCACCCCGTAATGTCCAAGATGTGTTGCCGGTTAAGCAGCGCGGTACTGCGATGCCAGATTGTAGTATGGGCTATGCTAGAAGCGCAGCTTTCGTCGAGGAAACCACCACGCAACCCGTGCCCGCTCTTGCTTGGTCCAGTTGTCTCCCCTCCACGTCTTCGTCACTCGCTTTCATCGGCACCCAGCCGTCAGGTAGGGGCGCGCTCCGTGAAGGCGACTTTCGGGTGGTCAACGCTTGATTGCCCAGCTGCTCTTCCGGAAAGTGGCTTCCAACAGCCAGAGACTTAGAGTTTCTAATTCAATGGGTATCGCTGTAATGTGGTAGGACACAGTCCGTTTACTGTTTCTTATGAAATCGTAACAACCGAGTAGCTCTCCTATTTGGCCGTGATGAATGGAATTACTGTTAACACGACCGCTGAATTGCGTTAGCGGGCATGACACTGGTGGTTGGATTTCGAACATCGACAGCGACTGATCAAGTTTATTATATGGTGTTGTGATTAATGATAAACTGATTATTTTATTTGGTTATCGTAGCTAGCAAGTAAGGAAAACTTTCTAGATTCCTAGATTCAAACCGGTATCATTAGGCAGTATCTCAGTTCTGTAGGGCCGGCCGGAGTGGCCGTGCGGTTCTAGGCGCTGCAGTCTGGAGCTGAGCGACCGCTACGGTCGTAGGTTCGAATCCTGCCTCGGGCATGGATGTGTGTGATGTCCTTAGGTTAGTTAGGTTTAATTAGTTCTAAGTTCTAGGCGACTGATGACCTCAGAAATTAAGTCCATAGTGCTCAGAGCCATTTGAACCTTTTTTTTCGGTTCTGTAAAAGTATCACCACTTGATCAAAAGTATCCGGACAGCCCTATGAAACACGGAACTGACCACCAGATGTAACGAGAACTTGACCCGTCATCATAAAGGGAGACGGGTAGTACTGTCAGTGGGAAAGCAGTAACACCAGAATGGATCGATCGGGAGAGCTCACATCCAAACCTTCAGATATAGGCAGTTATATCGGTACCAAACCTGGTATATGCTCTGGCGTCCGGGCGGACATATGTAAACGATGAATAATAAGTACCACATAATCTACGGACCAGGAGAAGTAGAACAGTGAGCATCTGTCGTGCAGAGCTCCCTCGGGGAAGTCGGTAGAGCGTTAGCACATCGTACCACTGGTCCCGGGTCTGGGTCCTGCTCATGCCAATATCTTTACTATAGTACGTGTGAAACTGTTATATGGGACAAAATATTCCTCTCAAGTGAAAAAATTTTTCAGAGTTTCTAGACGTACGTTGGTGCTGCCATCTAGCAGTTAGTTATTATTATTATTATTATTATTATTATTTTTATTACTGTTATTATTAGTATTATTGCCAATAGACCTTTGCAGTAAACCCCAAACAGTTCTTTTACATGGCACGAACATGTCCCATATAACAGTTTCACATGTACTAAGTACAGAAACTGGCTAGAGCAGATCTCGAACTCAGAACTCTTGGCACGACAAACTGACGCTCTACCAACTTCCCCACACGAACTCTGCACGGCGAGGACTCACGCTTATGATTTCCTGTGCTCCACAGGTCATGTGTTGTCTATTACTTACCGTTTTCGCACGTTCTCCTGGACGGAAGCGCAAACTACGTCGGAGATTTGGTTGATACTCTGTCGATATACAACGTTCAGTGCCTATCTGACTGTCTGACATCTTGGGGTTTGGGTGTCAGTGACTTTGTGGGTGGACTAGTCCATGAGTGTCACCGGAGTAGCCAATTTATCTGGAACATTTAAACCATCCGAAAGTTTCACAGCTCGACTTTTGGTGATGTGACCGCGAAATGGTATTGCGAAGAAACACGCACAGCTGATCTAAGACCACGCAGATCCCATCCACTGACGGATAAGAACCGTCGACCACTGCGAAGGGTGGCTGTAGAAAAAATCGCGTGCAGTCAGAGGAAGGAATCACTCGAGAGTTCCAAAGTGCTACCAGTAACCCTTCCAGCACAATGACTGCGTGTACTTTGGTGAAAATGGTAGGATGCGATGTTCGAGCATCTCCTCATTAGCCACACACTTCTGCAGTGAATGCCAAAAGACGCTTGAGCTGATGTAAGGAACGACGCCAGTGAATAGTGGATGACTGGAAACGATTTATTTGGAGTGATAAATCACTGCATACCTTTTGGAAATACGAGGGGAGGATACTGGTTTGATGATTGCTTGGAGCGCGTTTCCAACCTTAATGTGTAGTTTCAGCACTAAATTACAGAGGAGATTGTCTTACGATATGAGTGTTTTTCGCAACTTGGGTGTTGTCCCGCTATTGTGCTTAAGAAAACTCAAAATGCGGAAGGCTATGAACACATTTTACAGCATTGCGCACTATGTACAACATATGGACAGTTCGGAGAAGTGACTGTTTAGAGCAGCATCCCAAGCATCGACGAGGTAATGGATCGTGGACAGTAACATTCCAGACATGGACTCATCTCCCCAAGGTCACGACTGGAACCCAACGGAACACCTTTAGGATGAGTTAGTATGTCGAATTGGCTGCAGACTCCAGTGTCCAGCCGTACATTCTCTGAGTTCGGCTCTTGAGGAAGAATGGGCTGCCTTTACTACTCAGACACAAAACTGAAAGTGTCCCCAGCAGAGTTCAAGTTGTCATAAGAGCGAACGGTGGACACACTCCACTAATTGGTGGGTTGGTTGGTTGATTTGGGGGTGCCGACCAAACAGTGAGGTCATCGGTCCCACCGGTTTAGGGAAGGATGGGGAAGGAATTCGGCCGTGTCCTTTCAAAGAAACCATCCCCGCATTTGCTTGAAGGGATATCACGGAAGACTACGGTCACAGGTTCGAACCCTGCCTCGGGCATGGATGCGTGTGATGTCCTTGGGTTAGTTAGGTGTAAGTAGTTCTAAGTCTAGGTGACTGATGACCTCAGATGTTAAGTCCCATAGTGCTTAAAGCCATTTGATAACCATTGCGCCACCTCGGACAGTCACTAATAGGTGTCCGGATACTTTTGATAGCAAAGTGTAAGTGGAATGTATAAACCACTTTTTCTTTCAATGAACTATCCTGTCACCCATCTAACATGGTTTATGGGTTTCTATCGTAGACTTTAATCTGTAAGATCGGACTGATATTTGATCCTCACTGCACTGTACTGAATCTGTGTCTTAAACACTTCGCCTTCCTGATAGCATTTATTCCCTCAGGACTCTCTTGCATCCATACCATCTATCTCCAACACTTTCTCCTATTTTCTTTCTAACTTCTCACTTGCAAAGAATTGTATACAGCGCTGTACTTTACATCCCCGTGCTAGTACGCGATACTGCTTTACGTTATTGCCAAACAAATGACACCTTGTATCCAAATGAGACAAGACTTTTCTGTGAACAAATGCCGTGCGGGATTAGCCGAGCGGTTTAAGGAGCTGCAGTCATGGACTGTGCGGCTGGTCCCGGCGGAGGTTCGAGTCCTCCCTCGGGTGGAGTGTGTGTGTTCGTCCTTAGGATAATTTTGGTTAAGTACTGTGTAAGCTCAGGGGCTGATGACCTTAGCAGTTAAGTCCCATAAGATTTCACACACGTTTGAACATTTTTTGTGAACAAATGTACTTAGTAAGACGAAACAGTTAACTGACGCACAGCAATCAAATTACAGAGGGCAGCCTGCATGGACAGTTAAGGTGTTCCGGCCAAAGATTGAGGTATGCCGAACAGATTGTGACATTAAATTCTAATGTGTAGACACATTGGACTTGTCGTAATCTTCCGAATTTTTGTTAAAGTGAAAGATCGTCAGTTTAATAAGGCTCAGGCTCAGATATTTCTGAGCATCCTGAACTTCAAAACTTGAGTAAACAGTTAGGCCAAACACAGGCATCATCCAATAGCAGCGTTACACGGTTTGAGCAACGCTTCTACATGGACTTGTGAGGCCTCTCGATGACACCTAACTCCTGTCGAACATCAGCAAATTGCTGTGAATGTACTGTTATAAGTCACTGATGTGATTCACCTAAGAGGCGTGCACCACATTTTTCATTTGTTGGCAGAAGAAAAACTCAGGTCAGTGAAAAAATAGAAAAAAAGAGTTTCAAATTTTGTCTACATTCGCAACGTTAACGAAAGCAAAGGAACAGACTTAAACACTGTTACTGTGCAGAGTGAGAAACAGTTCACAGAAGTGAAGTGTAAATAATGCAGCGCAAGAAATACTGCAGAATGGCAAAAACTGCCAAGTGCATATGTCAATCAAAGTCTTTCGACGTCAGCCGCTGCTATCAAGGTGGAAAGAAGCAGAATATCTGAAGAAACAACGTAAGTAACTCGCACAACAACTTTATAAACAAAACGATGGTTAAACCTAAGACAACCGGATAACCACCTAGAATGCTTTACAAATAAAAGTGAAATTCGTCTGATGTAATTCTCTTTAGTAAAATTGCAGACAGCTCAAGAGGGACAGCCAATAGCAAATTGGGTTTTAACAGTTGTTGCGGAAGATGACCATGTAACCAAACGTATCAAGTCAGTTGAGGGTAGAAGGTCGGGCTCACCGTGCTGTGAAGATATTATCAACTGAACTGTTTTAGCATCCCATTACGCAGAAATCACGTTGTCCAACAATTTCTGGCACGTATTATAGTAGAACTAACAGCTTGTCTTCATGAAGAGCAACCAAGCTGTTCTTCCCAGTCGGATGGCTTCATCCCAGTCGGATGGCCTGCACCGAGTAGGTAACCGTGGATAACGACACACCATTAAATTACAGAATTTAATTTTGCGTTCTGTTACAGTATATTAGGGTTAGAATTTGTGCTCATGCGAATAACCGTCTAGCCTCCCAGATTGAGGTTTCCTATGACTTGGCTAATGCGCTTTAGGTGAATGCCGATTTCATTCTCACTCTTTCTCCAATGCGGAGCCATCTACAATGCTCTCTTCTTCGATAGGTTACCTTCAATTTTCCCTCTGTGTTTCCTTGCTTGAAGAGATTAGACTCAATAATAAGGCCCAGGGGTCCACGTGATATTAAATGAGCACTGCCGCGCGGTGTAGGCGCGCGATCTGAGGCGCCTTGCCACAGATGGCGCGGCTCCCGCCGTCGGAGGTTCAAATTCTCCCTTGGGCATAGGTGTGTGTGTTGCCCTTAGCATAAGTTACATTAAGTATTGGTTAAAAACAGTCTTGGCTGCAATTTTAGTTTATTTTCCAACTACACGTTTCACCTTATTTAGGCATCTTCTGTTTTTACTGAGTGTAGCGAAGGCGATGTTGGCTTGATGTATTCGACGATGCCCTTTGGCTACACTGTCTAAAGTTTCGTTCTAAGAAATAACAAATTAAGATCAACCTGAAGATGCCTAAATAAGGTGAAACTCATAGTTGGAAAATAAACTAAAATTGAAACCAAGACTGTGTTTAACCAATACTGTTAAGCACTGGTTTGCTGTATGCCACAGATGGATTGGAAGAGTTTCTTAGATTAAGTGGTGTGGATGCCTAGGGACCGCTGACCTCGGCACTTTGGTCCCATAGGAACTCACCACCACCTGAGCACTGTGCTACCCTATCTGAAGAGCATCTTAGGGGTCTTCTAATAGGAACCCTCGACTTATTATGATCCAACCTTAGGCTCATCACAAGGGCTTTTTCAAGTGATAAGTCATTATAAATATGACTAAAGAGTTGTTTCAGTTTTGCCACAGTGTGAGATATAGTCTGTGTACCTATTTCGTCCAAAAACGGGCGATATCGAGCAAAAACAGCCGTTTCACAGTCAGTACTCCACTACGATATCTTTAAAAGTTCCCTGAGTCACCTATACGAACGAAGTAAAGAAGTTGACAGCGTCGTATTCGAATATATTTTGAACAAGATTACCGAACAAGATGGTGCAGTAATTAAATCATTTCACTAGAATATTCTACTGATCATAAAGGGTTATTAAAGCAAGATTAGTTTCTTATTATCGAGCACTAACAAAAAGAAGAGGCAAAGTTGATGCACAAACAACCAAAGTACACTGTATTAACAAACTTTCTTGCAGCTGCGATCCATAATAGTATTTTCTTTAATATCAAACTGGTATATTAGCATCGACATTAATTTTGTCTACCCTGTATTTAACAGTGGCTACTGAGCGGAACCGCACCTACTTTAAGTCCACTGTCTAGCTGATAGCTTCTGACCCTTAGCAGCCGCCTCCAGTTCTTGTGTTGAATAGTACACTTTTGCTGCCTTTCTGACTGTAACCCTTTCTTCTAGTGTTCTCCACTATCTGTTAAGTTGTTTCTTGTTTACGATTATATAACTCAGAGAGCTTCAGTTATTATTGATGGGAAGTGTTTTGTACCGCTGGTCGTTACTATGAGCCAGCTTTCGTACTAAACAACAGATTCATGGCTGGTTTCAGAGAATAAACACTGGCATGTAAGGATTTAGTCAGTTATTGTATGGAGTCACGAAATATGATCAGCGAACTTCAGTAACAACTTCGATATTGACGCTAAAAGGGAAATGGTGACAGTGTATAGTGTGGCATGTTCTCTGTGTGGCTGCAGTCAACGGGAGAATAATCTCCAGCGAATTAACTGTAGAAGGTGAAATAACTTTAAGGTTGCTATTATTGCTAAGCTTATTTCTGCCATAACTAACAGCATATAATACACTCCGTGTCAGGTGTTGAAAATCATACGATTCACAAGCAAAAAACTTGTGTTCAGCAATACACATGGCTTCAAGGTGAACACAACGAGACACCGCCATAGTAAGAAATGTTTGAGTTGCAACATGTGGTGTTGCCCCTGCAGTGAGCACCTATTACACGTTGCATTAAGTCGTACACGTCTGCAGCAGCACCCCAGGCGTTCATTTTTGGAACTATAGACTGATTCACGTCGACTGTGTACACGATACACGCTGGATATTCAAGGCGCTTGCGCACTAGATGGCAATAACGCGCGAATCTGGAAGAATAATCTCTTATTTCTTGTAAAGTCGTTCATTTAAATCAAAAATGTCTGAGAGCTCAAGGTTCCTATATATTAAGTAATTGCTGTTGTCTTACGTAGATATCACAAAATTATGTTATAAATCTTCTGATTTATGGGCACATCTGTTCGTTTTATATTATGAGACGTGTTTCCAAAAGGGTCTTTTACCTCAATTTAGATTTATGCAGCATTTTTCAGGTGGAGGTTGCAGTTATTTTTGAAGCTATTGGCCTGGCAGTGGTTGCAGCTCTTAGGATTAGGACAGAATAATGAAGACGACAAAAAGCCTGCAGTCGTTCGGTTCGACTGTGGCTGGGAAGGAGGGGAGATGGCAGGGGTATATATTCCCTACTCATGAAGATACTAAGCCCCGAAGATACGAAGAAATTTCGTAACCTTGGGTGGTTGGACGTGTGTTGTGTTGAGAAGGTGTTGTTGATGATGCAGGAAGGAGTTCACTCAAGTGACACAGTTATGTAGGAGGCAATTTCACATAGTCGGAAGCAAGAATCTAACTATTTGTTTACTCGGTTTCGACCAGACTCTCATGCCGATTAAATCCAGGTTCTCCTTCCTAGCATGCTGAAATAATGCAAAAGATGTAAACGAATCAAACGCGGACTTTCGTCTGTTAAGGCGCTAAGTATACAAATCGAAAGCCACACTTATAAAGTTACATGCGTATTTATTCAGAACTAAATTGCCAACGTTAGTTATTAGTAGCAGTATTGTGGGGTCCTCAGCGCAATTTTGATATCAAACTGATATTAAAATTAATTAAATTGATCAATTAATCAACCCAGCCATCGCCCACCCCCGCCCCCGCCTGCCCACGACTACTCCCACCTCCTCTGGATGAGGTCACTTGTTTTCTCAGCTGCGCATGTGCCCCAGCACCCTGCTCTCCCTCCTCCCCCTCCCCCCAACCTACCCTATTAGCGGGAATTTTGTATTTTTGCGGAAATTCCGAATTTTCGTGGTACACATCAACTTTCGGTTCAGAGGACATGATATTAACGGGAATTATTGATGGAAAAGCCGCGCGGGGTAGCTGTGCAGTCTGAGGTGTACTGTCACAGTTTGCGCTGCTCGTTTGTTAGTTTATGTTAGATTAAGTCGTGTGTAAGCTTATGGACCGATGACCTCAACTGTTTGGTCCCATAAGATCCTACCACAAATTAAAACTTAATTGATGGAAGTTGTTTAAAAATAAGGAATAAATGTTAGAAATCGAAAACAAACAATTCACAGAAGGAGAAATCTGAGAATTACGCTTTGAGAAGGACATAATTTGCATTTCGTATGACATGGGTGCTCTTGTTTAACTACCGATCGCTTCATTGCTTCGTATATTGCGATCACAAAGTCATTAAGATGCTGCCAAATGAGTTGCGGGTCGCCATCGCCTCGTGTAGGGATTTCGTCGTTGTGTCTTCCGAACGGCCGCCAGCCTACCAGTATCAGGCAACAGTCCCTTGCCGGCGCTGGAGTCAGCCCACTGCCGCCCGCCCCCTGACCAGATGCGAGTATCTGCATCCAGTTCTCCATCCACTTGCTGGCAAACCCAGGATGTTTTCGGGAAGGGACCGCTACTTTTTTCACATAATTTTTTTGTCTCCCACAGCAACGGCTTGCTCCAATACTATCCATCTGTTTCAGAGTGAACAAAGAGTGTTTTTTCTAAAGCTAGCAGCTGCATCCAATATTCCATCCACTTGCAGGCAAACACAGGATGTTTGTCTCAGACCTTTCTTTCCACCTCCCACAGATGTGATACTTTCCTCAAACACCTGCACCAAGCCTGTTTTTAAAAAAGAAATGCATGTTATAACTTGCTGGTGTGGCACTCTGAGTTCTTATTGGTCATCTGCAAAATAGAGGGTTGAGTCTGAAGCTATATAAAGCCCAACCCCCAGCCCAATCACCACTGTCAATGTCATTACTGCACCATGAAACGCTCAGCTTGCCTTGATGCCAGCGGCAGTGATGGTTGGAAACGGCCAAACTTGTGTCAATTCCCATGTGTTTATAAAAAAAATATATGAGTTCAAATTTGCAAAGCAAACTATTCAAATTTTTTCGAGACCATGATACATTTTCGTAACAAGTGATTATTAAAGTTCTTTTCTCTTACTATTACAGCTTTCATTCCCGAAATGTTGTTGGAATTAGAATGTCAGCTGGAAGCCGAAAGTCTCCAGCAAGCGGAAGAGGTTGTGCCAGCATCATGTAAGTACATCTCAGAATTCTGTGTGTGATAGTTATATGTTCAGAAAGCGTCTCTTAAAGTGTTCAAATCGTAACAAGTGCTAATAACATTTCTACTGTTGCTCTAGCATTAGAGCAGCAGCAACTGGAAACAGACAGTCCCCATCAAGTGGAAGAGCTCGTGCTAAGTACATATCCAAATTCTGTGTGGTAGTTTACATGTTCCGAAAACAGCTCTTGATATATTCAGGTCGTAACAAGTGTTTGTAAAACTTTTTATCTCGCTGCTGCAGCATTAGAACAGTAGGTGATAGGCACTGACTGCTGCTTCTGGAGTCTGAAATGGAGCAAGAAAGTAAGTACAGTTGTAATATACTTCCCTTAGACTTTTTTTATCATATACAGTTGTGTGAGGTTTATATAAATTCATTGTTGTAGATGTTGCTACTGCTCAAGAGGAAAATGAGATTTTTGTAGGGACATGCGTTGAGAATGATGACCAGGAGTCATCACTTCCATCTGGTATGAACGTTTTACTTACTTACTTCATTTTTTCGTAGTTATAATCAATATCTCACTGTTGACACTTTCAGAACAAATTTTTGTTGTTATTTCTAATAATCAACATCTTGTTGTAGGCGACTTGCGTGAGATGGATCGATGGATCCACAACAAAAACAATTCTGGCGAGGGTGAGATGCTTGAGTGGGAGGGTCCGATGGTGACTGCTCAAAGACAGAGCAAGGTCTCCCGTCTGCAGCAGGGGATGGACATATTTACATATTTGACCGGGTGGGAGAACTACCAGAAATATCGACTGAACTGCTCAATCCTTCGACTTGGAATGTGACTGTCACCGTTTAAGCATGTAGCTGTTTCAGGGATGGCGATTTACTTAATTGCCGTTGTTTGTGTACAACATATATATTTTTTTAAAATCTTGAGGATTGTGCTTAATTTTTCTCGTTATTTGTATGTTGCAGTGGTGACACCAACACCGCCAAGACAGATGACCTGCTATCCCCCCCCCCCCCCCCCCTCCCACGAGCGGCGTCCACCGCCGTGCAAAGCGCCTCTCAGTGCCACGCAGGAGGCTGCTGCAGTGCCTGCGCCCCGAACCATTGCATACCATCTGGCGTCCTTCGGTGGTTCAGCCAAATCAACGATCTCCCACCCCCAAGGCTGGCGATGGTGAAGGCTCCAATATGCTGGAGCATCAAGGAGCGCCATCGCCGCAGCCTGGGTGATCCCACGCCGCAACCGTCTACTTCACACGCTCCGGCTGCGCGCCCTCACCGACAATATGTGTGCCTCGGCGCATATCCCTTCCCCCTGAAGGCGCCTCATCCCCAGCCCCCTAATCCACCGGCTGGACGCCGCCATCACCTAGCTGTAGCATTAAGGGGCTCCGGAACGCCCTATACTTGCAATGTTAAAATAACGCTTATAAATTACATGTTTCCTCACAAAGTATTTGAGGTAGGAAGTTGAACTTTTTACAGATTATTTATTGGAATATGGGCTACAACTTAACACAGGGATTTTGCAAAATTTTAGTTCAGTTATTAAAGATGATTTTTTTTCAATTGTAATGAAAATTCACAACATTTTTTTGCAATTTTTTATTTATATATTCAAAAATATACAGTTTTTTTGAAAAAGGCTGTGTTAAATTATGCAGAAGGTACTGTGTAACATTTACTGAAAGTTTAAAACAAACATGTTTGGAAGATCCTTAGAAAACATGTAATTAGTACGAGATAATAAAAGTTTTGGGAATCGAGCGACAAAGATTGGATTAACTCTTTAGTGCATTCCAGGTCCATAGGATGGATTATCTTCATCCTCTGCCAACTCCTCCTCCAGCTTCCTCTTGTTCCTCCTCCTGTTTACTCTTTCTTGTATTTCTAGACTCTTTACACCCTTGTCTGCAGCCCGAAGGAGTTCCTTGTCTAAAGTAAGCATCGCTCGTTGTTGTGTTCGTAGATTTTGCTACCATTTTCTTCAGTTGCAGTTACTGCAACACTGTTCCAAAAGGTGGTCATGTATGAACACTTATCGCATTTCAGTTGTATTTCACTAGCAAGTCCTACGTGCTTTATTATGGAGAGTTCCAGACCAACTTCACTACAATGAATACATCTTACACAGTTTGAAAAAATTCCTTTGAGAACCGACATATCAAATATTTCATTCACATCCGATTCGCCCATAAAACATTCATAGTTTTCATTCATTGAACCAAGCTTCTTCTGTGAAGTATTTTCTTTCCCACTTTGACTGCTATGGGCAGTTGTACTTGAGAGGTTAGGTTCACTCACTTGGTTATCGTCTTTATTGTTTATAGTAATAACACATACCTTTGGCTTTCCAACATTTCTCCTTTTCTTAAAAGCCTTCAGAGGATTTCTAATAACTTTACTTTTACTCATTATTATACTTCAACAAAACAGAGACTCAAGAAACAGAATTAATTACGAATATTTTCGAGATAACGACAGAGTAAATAAACATCAAACAGTCGACAATCACACCAGCGATATATATTGAACCATCACGGGTTAGCCACAACACATACTTTATCTCACATCACTAAAATGTACCTGATGAACACGGACGTTAATAATAACACCATTTGACAGCAGTTTAACAGCGCCACAGTGGGTCACGCCCATGTAGAACACATTTCAAAAAAAAAATTAAAAATAGTTGTAGTCTTCGGAATTGAATAAATTATATATCTATCAAAAGGTAATAGTCTGCAGATTCAGAAAACGCAAAAAAGTAAAAATTGAACTTTTCATGATTTTGAGCCTTTCCGGAGCCCCTTAATAATAATGAACTTGTGGGTAGCGGTACTGCTCTCTCCCGTCCTGATAGTGAAGGACATCAGATTAGCTGCATCATGACCCCTCTAGAATACTCGGCGATTGCTAGGGTCTTAGAGGGGCGTATCTCATTTACTAGAATAGAGTATCTGGCTGGAGGTATCGTGACCCATTCAGGTTTCTAGAAGCGTGTCTCCCGGTGCTAGAGGCAGAGCTGCTGAAAGCCTTAGACGATCCGAGATTCATTGCCATTAAATGTAATGCAGTGCTCTGCTGCGAGTTGACCCACCCGCCCAAACAGCAGGGTGCTGCTCAGGAGAAAACCTTAAATTACATCTCGGATGATAATGGCGTTATATCTCGGATTACATCAATCGCCTAGTGGTGTCGTGAATCCACCGTGGGTGCTACACTGGCCCGATTTTCCGAGATGGAAGTAAGAGTGTCAGCTAAAGCACTCAGCCAAATACCATACCTTGACATCCATATTCATGTCTATGATCCGTTAAATGGAGGGCCCAGTTGTATCAAACTCCCTGAGGATATTAAGAAGAAGCTGGGCTTGCCTTAACGTTCAAAATGAAAATGATAACGCTTGTCTTGCATGGTCAATCCTGTCTTGTGAGAGAAATTACACAAAAGATCCGCAGTGCGCATCTCGATACGGAATAGGTCTTAACATTCGTGCATATTATAGCTTTGATGGTATTGAGTTCCCTGTAAAGACTCAGTACATGCCAGAATGCGAGTCTCTGTTCTTCTTATAGCTCCACATGCTCTTGTAATTCAGTTGGTTCTATCTGTTGACATTCTGTGAATAGTTTCAGATGTACTGACTGGCCCAACCTGACCAATACCCAACTTTTCGCAGTATATTGGTTCACGTTTATGGCCTGAAGAAGAAGCAGAAAAGCAAGCCAGATGGGCAGGACAAGCATCCTACAGTTGGACCACGTCATTTTTCAAAATATGTAGGTGAGCCTGATCTTCATGTAAACATGCTGCTCTTCTCTGAGGGTGATAATCAGCATTACGTATGGATCAAAGACATATCCTGCCTCCTCTACAGCCAAATCTCGAAACATAAAGATAAGAAACACATTTGCTTTATGTCTCTGAATAACTTTTCAGAAGATAAGTATTTAAAAAGGTATCAGGAGGACTGCGAATCCAAGGAACTGGTTCGTGTTGTTATGCCTACAGAAGGAAAGTTCATTCAATTGAAGAATGCTCTGCACCAGGAACGATGTCCATTTGTTGTCTCCTTGCCCCATTACCCACTCTCAAGGGAACTCCTTAGCCTCACATAACACCTTCGTCCAAAACTACGTACTGTATGCGGCGGCGTACCAAACTGCATGTTCAAATGATTCAAGTCCTAACCGCTATGAATCTTATGTCAGGGATAATCCTGCAGTTTAGTTGCTCACTGAGCTTGAAAAACTCTCGTGCGATGTTGATATGCTTTACAGCACCAACATTCCCATGACCGAGTCAGTGGAGGATAAAAAATTATGCAACGATGCAGTTAACTGTCATATTTGTGGGCTACCGTTAGATAGAAAAGCAGAAACTCTGCATTGAGGTCATTGTCATCTTACGGGGAAGTTTCGCGCTGCAGCTCACAGTGCATGCTATTTGAAGTATGAGTTACCACAACACACACCCGTTTTCTTCCATAACTTACGTGGGTATAACGCTCATTTTCTAGTTGGGTAATCGGTTAATTTCGGTTGGGAGAAAAATAAGGTCAGTGTCCCGCCTGACAGTGCCGAGAAGTATATTGTATTCTCTAAACGAATGACGCAAAACTTACGCTCCGCTTCCTTGACACACAATACGTTTTATTCAGGGGCCACTCCACAAACTCATTGAAACTCTACCTTGGGAGAATATACATATCACTTCATCTCCCTACCACGACGAGGAAAAGTTTCAGCTTCTGACTAGGAAAGGAGTTTTCCCTTATTACATGTCACTTGGGTTGTCCTGAGATGCAATGCTCAAGAAAACTAGTCAGAGCTTCCAACTTTTGACTAATGCCGATATGCTTCTTTGATTTGTGCACGGGATCCGTGGAGGACTTTGCCAGTGTTCCATAGACACGCTAAGGCAATTAATCCACGTATGGGTGCGGGTTTTAACGCATCTCGATTCAAGTTATATACTATATTTGGTTGTGAATAACTAATACGGGCACGCCATGATGCAGCCCCTGCGAGTTGGTGGGTTTCAATGGCTGCCCGAAAACGAATTAGAGGTATTAGGAAAGAACATTGGGTCTGGCGGCTGATTCTGATATAGGGAAATGTGGTGAAGCTATACCTCATATACCCTGTTAGTTTGCATGAAATGACATGTGACTTGCCATTATGTCCAGAGCAACACGTTCTGCGAGGAAACACTATCCATAGACTGATGACCACTGTTGGACACAAGCAGAGGTATGTAATTCATTATCGTTATCTCCAGTAGTGTCTCAGCTTAGGGATGGAGCTAGGTAGAATCATCTGGGCTACTTCCTTCAATCAGTCTCCCTGGTTGAAGGAGTATACTGAATTAAATACCGAAAAGAGGGCGGTCGCGACTAGTAATTTTGAAAAAGACTTTTACAAATTAATGAATAATTCCATTTTCGGTAAAATCATGCAGAACGTAAGGAAAGACCGCGATATTTCGATTAGGACCGAATAGGATGGGTGTTGGTTAGTAAGAAGCTGCATCGACAAACCAAATTTTAAGCGGGACACAATTTTCAGTGAGAACTTTGTTGCTGTGGAGATGTCAAAGATTTAAGTAGAGTTTATGAAACCAATCTATTGAGTATGTTATACTGGACATCTCCAAACTCTACCTGTACTGCTTCCACTATTAGTTTGCTGACGCTCATTTTGTGGGACCAAAGTTACTTTATTTGGATACAGATAGCTTCATCTGCTAAATGAAGAACTGCGATCCATATGAAATAATTAAGTGTCACAGTAATGAATTCGACATATCTGGATGCACAGCTGATAATCTTTACGGTATTGTTCCTCAGAACAAGAAGGTTATTGGCTTAATGAAAGATGAGGCAGATGGATTGCGGATTGTGGAGTTTGTGGGTCTAAGATCCAAACTGTATGCATATTGTACAATAGATGGAGTCACCCAGAGGTGGTCTAGGGGTGTGCGACATGCGGCATCACTTGTCCTCACCGTTGAAGACTATTTGCAGTGCCTGTGCAGTGGAGTTTGCGGTGATCCACCACAACCTTCGCATATGATACAGCAATCTAATATTCGATCGCGATGTCACGAGGTGTACACTGTGCTGCAATCTCAAGCGGGATTGTCACCTCACGATGGTAAAAGCACCATTTGTGATGACGGGATCGAAACCCTCCCATACTCACACTATTTACTTGAAGTGCGAGAGGGTGTGGGGGACCCTGACTTTGTGAATGAGAGAGGGGGAGTGAGTAAGTGACTGGTTGAGTGAGAGCTTGTACCTAAGAGTATAGCTCTTTTATCATAGTTTATATATTGTATGTGTGATGTATGGCAAGCCTGAATGTGTGAGTACTTATGTTCGTCTGTGTGTATGCTTGTGAGTGCTTCAGTGTGGATGTCGGTTTAAATACATAAGCCTGTGTGTAAATATATTTTTTTTCTAAATAAGTACCATAATACCTAGGCACGACAATGCAAGCAGTATGTGCTGGGAAAAAATTACAGAAAATTTATTTAAAAAATTAAAGCTAAGCAATGTATATAAAAGATTTAAGAAATTGAACGAAAATCATCAAAAAAGTTAAAAATGCAAATAAATGAAAAATATAGTTTACCGTATTATTTCTCGCTTTTGAACTTCATGTTTGTGTATGAGTGTATGAGTGAATGTGTAAATAGATTAGTTTTTTTAAGTTTCACCTACCGCTAGCAATCCAAGTCATACTAGTTTTAAGTGTGAGTTCCACCCAGTTCGTTCTAGTGCAGCAAAAATATTGCTTTTAATTAGTTACTGCAGTAATGAAAATAGCGACAGTAAACATTTTAGTCGACCACAATATTATCACAATCACATGCTGAACCACTTGATGGCACAGGCACATGTGGCCTGAAAGCATTCACAGTGAGATGCGTTTTCTTTAATCGCCACTGTACTTACGTAATGTACGTCACCACATGTTTAAGATGACAGCCACGGGAGGCAAAATGCAGCAGTATCGTGGTCGGGTACTCTTTAGTACTCGTATGTGCGCGTTTTCGCTTTGTGGTGGGCATGCGCCGTTTCACAGGAGTTTAGAACTGGTGCCATTTTTACGCACCCAGATAATGCGTCTGCTAAATGTCTTAGTTCCATCGAATCTGCCGTCAGATGGCAGTCGCTCTAGACCTGTACCGTTCGTGGTTAATCTTCGTCCAAAAGAAGTTTTTGTAGAAAAAGTGAACAATGCCTCGGTTACTAGCGGTATTACTGTGAAGCCACATAAAACAAAAATATTGTAACACACATTATTTCCGAAAATGCTTCTATTAGTCGATGGAAAAGTTCGTACCGGTTTTGTTTTTCATGTTGGTATTTCGGTTGCTATAGGTTTATTTACCGTTTGTCATTATTTATTTATAGTTGACTGTTGCTGTTTGGGTTTATTGTCATTTTGTCATTTCGGGATAATGAGCGGAGATGTGGCCGCTACAATATGGAGTGCAAAGCGGAGAAATCGGAACATTTCCGAAATACTCGTATTCCTCCGTTTGAGTTCAGTAGAGGGGCGACAGCAGCCGGAGCAGCCAGAAGCATTTGCACTGTGTATGGGGGTAATGCCACTGGACAGAGCAAGGCAAGATAATGGTTTTCTCGTCTTAAGGGGGATCGTTTTGACATTAGTGACTCACAACCTTCAGCAAGACCTCTGGTGATTGACGAAGATCGTTTAAAAAAATAATCCACAATGATCCACATCATTGTACTCGACAACTGGCAAATATGATGAACTGTGATAATTCCAGACGTGCGATATTTGCGTGCAATGGAAAGGTTCAAAAATCGGATTCAAAAATGGTTCAAATGGCTCTGAGCACCATGGGACTTAACATTTGTGGTCATCAGTCCCCCAGAACTTAGAACTATTTAAACCTAACTAACCTAAGGACATCACACACATCCATGCCCGAGGCAGGATTCAAACCTGCGACCGTAGCGGTCATGCGGTTCAAGACTGAAGCGCCTAGAACCGCGCCGCCACACCGGCCAGCAAAAATCGGGTGTATGTGTAACACATACAAGTCAAACTCACAACAATAAACGGATGACCACATGAGCATCTCTGCTAGTTGGTCATCAACTGGTGCTTGGTCAACACTGACCATTTCTATCTTGTACCGTTACTGGTGACGAGGATTGGTATTTTTATCCTAATATAAGGAAAAAGGAGGGAGCGATCGGGCCCAAACAAAGCAGCAACTGCCTGTACAAAGACCTGCACGCATCTACAAAAGGTAATGTCATGCTTCGGGGGGAGCAGCAACGGTGTGGTGTACGACGCACTGCTTGCACGAGATGTAACCATCACTGCTTACATTTATTGTCAACAACTGAGACGTCTTGCAGAAGTAATTCGCGATCAGCGAGAAAGAAGACTGCGTGAAGTGATGCCATTCCACAATAGCGCCGGCCCGCACTCTGGTAGACAGACAAAAAACACTCTCCACAAAGTGGGTTGGGTTGTCATTCCGTATCCAACTTATTCACACGATCTTGCAGCCTCAGATTCTCACCTTTACCGCTCTCTAGCGAATAGCCTTCAAGGAACTTCCTTTCTCGATGAAAATGCGCTCCGAATATAGCTCGCCTGAAAACCATATGATTTATACAATTCCGGAATAAAAAATTTACCCCAGCGGTGGCAGACTGTTGTAAATAGAGAAGGCGATAACTAAAGTGTCTATTACGTTTATCTGTTTTGATCAGGGGTCTCCAAACTACGGCCCGTGGGCCGAAAGCGGCCCACGTGGGCCGGCAAACCGGCCCGCGTTAGCTGGCCCGCCAAATATTTGAGGTGGTACCTGTACTGCCAACAATTGAGTTTCGAGGCTTCAAATGGCTTTGAGCACTATGGGACTTAACAGCTGAGGTCATCAGTCCCCTAGAACTATGAACTACTTAAACCTAACTAACCTAAGGACATCACAAACATCCGTGCCCGAGGCAGGATTCGAACCTGCGACCGCAGCGGTCGCGCGGTTCCTGACTGTAGCGCCTAGAACCGCTCGTCCACTCCGGCCGGCGAGTTTCGAGGCCTATACACCGCGACATTGGCTCTGCTACTCGCTACAAGACTACGTAACTAAACTTATTGTTGCTCCGCTAGAAATAACAATGCGTTGACATATTCTACCTCTGCTGCGTCTTGTAGTAATAGTGTTGCTAACAATGATTTTGATACTTCGTTAACTTTGCAGGACGCTTTCGTGAAGAATGTGCAGTGACATACTTTTTTGTCGGTGAAATTCGCCAGAATAAAATACACCAGAATTTCGGTCAGGTACGTCCACCAATCAAAATTATGTAATTAAAGAAAAATCGTACTTCGTTTCAGTGCGAGTTCATCTTTCCTTTAGCCTTACATTACGGTGATCATGGAGTGCTAGGGTGCTTTAATCCCACTAGGTAGATCTTGGCCCTTATGACTTCATGGAGGAGTCAATGTGGCCTGCGCACTAAAAAGTTTGGAGACCTCTGTTTTTGATTAATAAATTTATGGAAAAACCCTGAAAGTTTACGCAGCAACCTAATACTTAACATTATTTTCACGTTTATTTAATCGTACATACGTTGAGTAATTCTAACAAAGGTTTTATTACGGGAAGAGATAGGTTCAAAAATAGGGTGTAAGTGTACCACATGCTCTAAGCCATATATCCTGATATCATAACCGTATGCAGGTACCGCAGCGTCCACACACGCACACTCGTACACACACATCCACCAGGTGGTCCCGAGCGCTTTGGCCAACTGCAGAAGCGATGTAGGCGATTGCCTCGCCCCTGCGGCGTGCCGCCATCGCTTCGCCGTCAGAAGGTGGCGGTAATCACCGTTATTAGGGCGCCATCAGTCTGCCGCCGCTGCCAGGGCCGCCTCTTCAGATGGAACGCCCCGATACCGCGGCGCTTCTGGAGCGCTGGAGAAAGGGGTGCGGAGACTGTCGGCCGCGCACATTACGGAGTCCGACTAGCCAGCGTTCCGTGCGCTGTGAAGGCACTACACGTACAGTCATTCTGCAACGATGTCTACACCGATGGAAAGTGCTGCAGTATGATGCCGCCGCCCGATATTTATCAAACTTTGTGGACGTGTTCACAATGTAATGAGCATTAAATAATGAAACACTGATTCCATTCGGAACTACTACGAGGTGGCAGAAGTCGTGGGATAGCGATGTGCGCATATACAGATAGCGATAGTATCGCCGACAAGGTATAAAAGAGCAGTGCCTTGGAGGAGGTATCCTTTGTATTCAGGTGAGTCATGGGAAAAGCTGTCGCACGTGAGTATGGTCGCATGACGGGAATTAATAAACTTTGGTCGCGGAATGGTAATTAGAAGTACACGCATGGGACATTTCATTTCGGAAATTATTAGGGAACTCAATACTCCGAGATTCACAGTGTTAAGAGCGTGCCGAGAATACCAGATTTCATTCATTACATCTCACCACGGAGAAAGCAGTGGCCGACGGCCTTCGCTTAACGACCTAGAGCAGCAGCGTTTTTGAAGACTTGTCAGCGTTAGAAGACAAGTAACAGTGCGTAAAATGACCGCAGAACTCAATCTTTGGCGTACGACGAACGTATCCTCTATGACACTGCGACGAAATTTGACGTTAGTGGACTATGGCAGCTGACGACCGACGTGAGCGCCTATGCTAACAGCACGACATCGCCTGCAGCGTACCTCCTGAGCTCGTGACCATCTAGGTTGGACCCTACAGGATTGGAAAACCGTTGAGTCCTGACTGAGGTTTCTAATCGACACTAACATTTTAATAATAATCTTTGGGAATATGGAACTTTCAAGAAGTTCCATGACGGTTTGGATGGATGTTTGCGTTAGTAATTTCCGCAGTTACACGGATGTTTTTCTTCTGTAAAAAACAATTGCATTTCTCTATCAATATCTTTACCTACTTTTCAATTTAGAACCAGCTGAGATTATAATCTCGAATTCTATTGCAAGGAACCAAAAAGACCACTGACAAGCCTGAAAACTTCTGCACGCTACCAAATGGTTTTCACAGGCTTGGGGAGATACGGTACTAATAGTGGTGACGTATTCGAAGTCTGGGATGAATTCTCGCGCAAATTATACAGTGAAAGAAAATTAATGTTGTTAATTCCGTTGGATTAAATATTATTACACAAACATAAAAAATTGAAAACGGGACAATATTTTATGTGTCTAAATCTGATTTTACCTGATTTAAACGCCTGAATGTACTGTAAAACTGAATTGTTCAAACATATTTCGCACATGTGAAGGAAGGCTCATACGAAAAATCTAACAGACCTAAAAACTCGACTTTGAGGCACAAACTACCAGAAATGAGCGACGTTATTTCAGACGAAGAATCAACATCCGTAAAAGGTATATAAATTTCACTGTAAGGTCTTTTTTTTAAAAAAATAGTGATTTTCACTTTACTGTATTTGTTTTTCAGCAGAAAAAGGTGAAGAAATTGTCAGTGAACTGGAGAGTGATGTTTATTATGACGATAATGTTGTTGAGTGCGATAGTGCTTATAAACGTTCGCTTTTTTCTCTTTAAATAAACTGTATTTTTCGGAATTTATCCTACTTTATTTTTTTTTTTTTGCAATTTCGTTAAAAAATCCTTCAGTGCCAAAGATACAAGTAATATCTTTGTTTGAGGGATGCAGATTATTCGTTGACTTGGAAAATATGTATCAAATGCGACCTTGCAATTATATTTGAGCATCGGAAAGTTGTCTCATTAGTTAGGTACTGCACTAAATTCGTCCGCTATTAATTTTTCTGTATCTGGGCAACTTATTTTATCATATCCACCAGTTTCTGGCACACTGCTTTCTTATCGATCAGTAAAATTTTTTAATACTTTCATAGCGGTCTCAATATGGCAGATACTCATATTTTCATCTGAGCAATTGTTTTTGCGAATTAATTGACGCAAATCCACTAGTACAACACATTTTCAGGTGCTTTGCCGTGATTTATTTTTTTTTTATTTATTTTTTTCAAATGATTTCCTAGGTTTGCGCTACGCTACATGCGTCTAAGAACCGAGATTTCAATGTCTTACACCCAGCACAAAAAAAAAAAAAAAAAAAAAACTGGTGAGTGAGTTCGGTAACATTTGTTGATGTTTTCTAAAGTGTGGTTAGATCGAATGTGACTCGAAACATTTCTGGAGTTACTGTTTTTATGGTATATCGACTCTACCGATTTTATATGCTTTTGGCCGAATCACTAGGAACCAGAAATTTTAGTCGTGGGGTCTTTTACTATCAGAGCAATTTTGCACTTTGAAACAATCAAAAGCTGATTCTTCACGAATCTTAATGTTTATGACATATCTCTTGAAATATGTGGCACACAATGAAATAATTTTGCTGATGCGTTCAGTGGTATATGTGGATACTGCCTACAAAATGTGGTGCTAATAGAGTTAGCAGTTAGCGAGTAATAAATTAAAACGATATGCCTGATGGTGAAGTTGTACTGTATGGATACCAAAAGTGCAGTCAGCGGTAAACGGAACCCCATTGACCATTTTGCAGGGGAAGAGGGCGAGAAAAAGTTTCGCAAAATTTGAAATTACTTGTGAAAGTTGTTATAAGTCGCTAAATGCTGCCATTCTCAAATACTGGGATGGAAGTAGTGTGAGTAAGTAGTCCCTTTTGAGTTACGCTGCCTCACTATATACAGGACGCATCACCTAGAATATGAACCGAAAATATTGCGGAAATGGGAAGTGCTATTGATACACGGTCTTCACAAAATGGATTGATAGTCAGGGACTCGTAATGTTAGCCAACCAATGGGTTGCAATACCTCTTAGAAAGCGTTCTTTCGTTACAAAATTACATTTTTTTAAAAAATGGAACAATACTTGTTGACATTGGATTCCCATCAGTAACGAGACAACTGGCCATCTCTGAGTTCAAGATGGCCACCGACAGACCAATACACGCTTCCAGCCCGGTATGGAACAGCTGCTGCACAAGTGCTAGCATTTCAGCGGAGATGACCGAGAAGGCTGCTGTAATATGTCGTTGCATATCATCAGGTGTTGTTGTAAGCCCTCGCAGACAGCGTCGTTCAGCTTTCCCCACAGAAAAAAGTCTGCAGGCGTCAAATTGGGGAAACGGACCGGCCAGGTTATGGGTCCTCTGCGTCCAACCCAACGGTTTGGAAACAGTTCTTGAAGACACGCTGTACCACTTAGTCAACTATGTGCTGGACAGCCATCATGTTGGTACCACAGATTCCTCCTTGCTGCAGAGGAATGCCTTCTAGCATCCGTCGAATAAGCTCAATTACGAGGCAGCGATACTTGTGCACCTTCAGTGAAAAATTGCCCTATGTGGTGATGGTTCACTATCCAACACCATACGTTTACGCTCTATGGACGCTGACGTTCCACCTGACGAAGCCAACGGGGTTGCCAACAGATCAGTGGTGCATGTCCCGTCGGTTTGCCTGGCCATGGGTAGTGAATGTGGCTCCATCACCAAATAATATACATCTGGAGTATTCTGTCTTAATGTCCATATTCAGAAATTAACACGATTCTCATAATCGTTTCTATGCAGCTGTTCGTGGAGAGAGATGTGATACTGATGGCAACTTTGTCGATGGAGGATACGTAGGACACTATTGAGTACACATTTCCACGTAGTCAGTGCGTACACAACTTTCCCACTAGAGCGCGCCCCGCTAAGCACAACAGCGCAGGCGCAGCGCTCGTCAGTCTCCGCACTACGAGATGGCGCTGCCTTAGAGACGGACCAAATTCTGCTTCCGCCGATCGGAGTATTAATATGTAACGCAGCCAATGAGATTGCTGCTAACGTAGAACCTTTTCTCCTCAAGGATCACACTCTCGCAGTGATACCTGAATGCGCGAGGTATTATAACAAGTGTACAGATCTCCGATTAGTCAGTCTGCATTTGTCTGCACTAGTCTCTACCAGTCTATACCAGTTTACATTTGTCTGCACCAATTTGTATCTGTCTGCATCAGTCTGTACCAGTCTATAGTCAAGTTTCAGTCTGCGCCTAATAAGATTACCATATTCTTGTACATAGCCAGGAAGATAAATGAAGACACTTTGTCAAGTATCAGAGATATGTGAGAATAAGATTAACGTTGCAAGACCAAAGGAACTTCAGATTGTCAATTGTAAACAGCATCCAGACTCAAGTTACGTAATGTTTATGCTTTTTATTATTTTAATAAATGTGTGCGAAAGTTAATGAAGTTCTGTTTAAAGTTGGTCACCGTCAATCTGCTACTCTAAGCGTGCAAGTGGCGTTTCTATCGTCTGACCTACCGGCAGAAGATAAACACGTCACGATAAGACCACAAGACATATTGCTGACTCTCGCCTACTTCGTTAGAGCGACAAGTCAAATAATCTGATGGTGTGTGTACCGAAGGTCTTACAGTACGCACACCACAGACACTTCCCTGACTCATGCCACTTCCTCGTGCGACTGCTAACTTGCGGAACAACTACAACAGCAGCAAGAACATTAATTTCGCCCTTTTCTGCCGTCTCTTGTTTCCTTCTGTTATGTTGTCTAGGTGTCACACGACACTTGGTTGAAGAGGTTGATAAATAATTGCTGAGATGGTTGACGTCTACTGGGATATCTTGCTGCGTACACCACGTAAGAACAAACTGCATTCTTAATACACTCTCCATACACCATGAGCTCGTTGGCTTTTTTTTTGCAGGGGTAAATCCCATAGGCCACTTATGGCCTACTGCTTGGACCGTTACACACTAACTGACTAGCAAGTCACAATGCGACTCAAGGAACACATAAGCACACTGTAATCAAACATACCAATATCGTACCTAGCAACTACGCAGGTAGAACAGTACAAACAAGTGTCGGGGTGGAAACTTTTCAAAATACGGTATCTCGTCAACGACTCACTCTAGAATATCTTCTGGTAAACCTTGCGGGATGTAAGGTCGTGGTCCATGAAACTCTTCAGCTCCTAACGTTTCGTCCAGTGCTTCGCTGGACATCTTCAGAGGGGTGTTTCTCCTCCGGTGAGTCGGCAAGACTCACCGGAGGAGAAACACCCCTCTGAAGATGTCCAGCGAAGCACTGGACGAAACGTTAGGAGCTGAAGAGTTTCATGGACCACGACCTTACATCCCGCAAGGTTTACCAGAAGATATTTCATCCGGTCGTGAAAGCCTTCATACTATGATCACTCTAGAATGCTGCAACAAACCTTACTGAATTTCTTATTTACCCCATTCTTAGTTTGTTAATGTCAATAGGCACTGTTCCACTTAAAAAGTGTATGTTTGCAAAAAAATACACTTTGTAAGTATTATTGCAATCTGTTGATTGGGTAACAAAAAATGGTTCAAATGGCTCTGGGCACTATGCGACTTAACTTCTGAGGTCATCAGTCGCCTAGAACTTAGAACTAATTAAACCTAACTAACCTAAGGACATCACACATATCCATGCCCGAGGCAGGATTCGAACCTGCGACCGTAGCGGTCGCTCGGTTCCAGACTGTAGCGCCTAGAACCGCACGGCCACTCCGGCCGGCGATTGGGTAACATTGTGAGTCGCTGGCTACGTATCCGTTCTGTGGAAACTACATATTAATACCACATACCATTTCCGCAATGTTTGAGGTGAAAGTTTTAGGTGATTCACCTTGTATACATAGCTTCTAACTGAAATACTCGTCTTATAGTGTCATTTCTTTAACTTAAGATTATGCCTCTTAATGAGCACATTATGACAGACTTTTAAATTTTAAAATTTAGGCAATAGTTACATGAAAAATAGAAATTCAAATTTTTGCGTCCCCCGGAAGCCTTTAGGTAGGCAACCAGTAAATGGCATGTGTGGCTGATTAATAATGTGGATGGACTGAGGTCAAAATTAGAAAGTTTACTCCAGTGAGGGAAATTATGAGGCGGGACATGTTCTTTCAAAGGAATCATCTACGTATTCACATTGACCGATTTAGAGGAACCAGAATTTGGACGGGATGATGAAGAATCGAACTGCCAAATTTGAGTTCCACGTCTTAAAACAATACCGTGCGTTTAAGAAGTGTCGTGGGCTTAACGGCCTTGAGAAACAGGAAAGCTACAGGCATGAACCACATCAACAATTAACTCCTAAAATACGGTGGAATTCCTTTCCAGCAGATTGATATGTCTGTTCATTATGTGTTGGAGAGTCATACCAAGAGCATATCAGAAGGTAAAAGTTATATCACTGTTTCAAAAAGGAGACAGAAGTGAGTCAGAATTAAAGAGGTACTGGCTTACTGGACGCAGAATGCAAAGTCTACGCTGAGATCTGTACAGGAGGTAGAAGTACGAGGGTTGACTGAAAAGTAATGCCTCCACCTTCGTAACTCTTCAGCAGTTCGCAGCATTGGTATGTGACAGGTACTGGCTAGTTCCGTAGCCTCTTCTCTACAGCTCCAGCTGGCGGGAAGCCTTAGCATTTAACGGTTGTATTGTTACAGTGTAAAGTATGGAACCATGCGCACGCGGTTGGTCAGTGCGATTTAAGCAACGTGCAGTCACTGAATTCTTGAGAGCGGAAGGTGTCACCCCAATGGAGATTCATCAAAGAATGAAAGCAGTTTATGGTGACTGGGTTGATGTGAGTACTGTGCGTAGTTGGGTGAGTAAGTTTAAAGATGTTGAGGCGGGATCACCTGGCCTGCATGACAAACCAAGAGTTGGACGTCCTATGACAGCAACCACCGACTTTGAAAGTGTGGGTCACATTATTGCTTAGCTGGGCTATCGGAAGGTCCGTGCACGATGCCTACCCCGGGTGCTGACACTGAAATGAAAGTGCACAGACCTGAAATTTACGAGAAACTCCTCTCGCGTTGCAAGAAGAAGGTGACGCCTTTCTCCATTCAATTGTGACAAGAGACGAAACTTGGGTACACCATTACGACCTTGAGACGAAACGTCGGTCTATGAATATCGACACTAAGGCTCGCCCCAGAAAAAGAAATTCAAGACACAGCACTCAGCTGGAATAATCATGACCACAGTGTTCTGGGACGCACATGGTGTTATCCATGTTGATACATTCAGATCATTACATCACAACGCTTCGAACTTTGAAACGATGGCTAACAAGCGTCCGAAAGGAAAATGTAAATGTTTTCCTGCAACATGACAATGCGAAACCACATATTTCACGTGCCACCACAGCAGAACTCACAGACTGAATCTCACCACCGTACGGCATCCTCCATACAGTCCATATTTGGCACCGTCTGACTTCCATCTGTTCCCGATAATGAAAGACGATATGCGGAGACATCGTTATGCTTCTGATGCAGACATTGAGAGAACTGTAAGACTGTGATTGCACAAACGGAGTGTCGACTTCTTCCGTGACGGCTTCAGGAAACTTGTTCATCATTGGCTGGTGATTATGTGGAAAAGTGAGTATTGGTAATTAAAGATCATATTCTAAGGATTATTTCTGCGTTTGATTTATTAAAATATTCCCATCCAAACCCAACTAACCAAGTTGGAGGCATTACGTTTCATTCAACCCTCGTAATATCAGAGCGTTTACTAAGTGAAGGACAAGTGGTCTATGGTAAAGGAAGATAGACAATGCAGTATTTCTGATGAAATAGGTAACCGGAAAACATAGTAAATTTATTTGGGAGACTCACTATGTTTAACTGGAAAAACTCAAGGTAACAGAAGAAAACTGTGGAGCATAATGAATGAAAGAGGTTACCAACGTAGTTTAACACATTGGAGCCGACACACGTACTTGATACGTTCACTATGTTTCAACCATAAAATTCGACGGACGTAAGTCAAACGTTCTTCACTTCCGACTTGTTTGTTTGTAATTTAAAGGCGTGTTTTACGTTTGTAAGTGGCGAGACTACATGTTTGGCTAGTCTGTTAAGTGCAGTGTTGATGGTTAGTGCGCGCCAGTCTCTTATGGATGGTACCGGTGTTACGTAAACTGCGCGCGAGCTCGGAAAATTGTTGAAGGTTGTTCGGTTCTTTGTCAGCCGCCGTGTTGTGCTATTTTGTGCATCCGTCCTGTGTGTAAAAACATATAAGTAGTGAATATGGATAACAGACATCGCTTGTCAAACTTAGAGATTGAAGAACTCTTGAACAATGGCTCAGAACTTGATGATCTGTGGGACGACATCGGCGATTTTTCAGAAGACGATGACGACTCACGTGAGCTAGAGAGCGAAACTTGTGCTGCTGATAGAAACGATGTTAGTGAGTATGAAGGAGCTATGCACAAGTTTCTATTAGTCAGGCTTGTCATTCAATTCAACAGCCTGCCCTTCATAATGAATGGTGGCCGTGTAACACAGGTCTTTGCGTTCCCGAGTGTTTTGAAAGATTTCATACCCGAGTGAAGGTCCCTAACTTGTAAAAATGAAAAAAAAAATTCCCAATAAAACATTTCACCTGTAAATGAAGTATTTAGTATTTCTTGCTGACAAGTGACTTTAAATGAATAGTCTGCCATTCCCTACGACTTATGAAAATTTTGTACACTTTGGGGAAAAATAAAAATGCTGGAAAACAGTATCTTTAGAGTAAGATCTACAAATCCCTGTTCAATTTATTCGTGATAAACGTATACATATTCATAAAGAGGAAGGATGGAAGATGAAGCTTATATACTGCCTAAGCAGGTAAATGGATTAGCAAATTTATTAAAAAATTGAAAATTGTAGAAAATTTCCTCAGGATCCGGGTATTAACTGGACTGCCGACGCATTAGGCTACAGTGTGTTAATAAACACCTTAAGAAGTCTATATGTGAACACAAGAATCGTGATAGATGTAACTGGAGAGGTGACAACACCTTTAGTCACTAACAGGTGGACAGACAAGGATGCAGAAATTTACCTATGCTTCACTGCATAAACGAAAGCCACGAGTTTCACGCAGTGTTAGAATAGGCGAAGACTGCTCTGAATCGTGTCAATGTCTCAGTTTTAACAGCGAAAGATAATTACCTGCTAAAAGAAATCTACATTGTAAGCAAAACAACCGGAGATCCGAAGATTTTTTTAAACAAAAAAAAAGAAGAAAGAAAAGAATAAGCCAGTCATTTCAGTTGTCTAAAATGTGATATCACATAAATATTTTAGAAAGATGCAGGCGACGAAGTTAGGAAATTTGTGTGGAACAATATACACATACTTTAGAAACAAGGTAAAAGAAAAAGAAATTACACAAATCAAGTTTTATAGAGTACAAGTCGTTCCCACACTACTTTAAGGAAATGAGTCATGGGACATTTACAAACGACAAGAAGGTATTATTCAGATAGCTGAAGTGAAATTTCATAGGGCTGCGAAAGGCTTTACCAGAATAGATAGATTAAGGATCGTCGATATTAGGAATAAAGTAAAGATTTGAAAGTGAGAAACAAAGCTGAAGACAACAGAAGAAAATAGATCGAAAATCTTGACACAAAGACCTATGGCCAAAGAAGTCCGGGATGACCAAGGAACGATGGCCTTCGCAACTGGCAAAGACGTAATACGAGTACTTAAACTACGGAAGAAGAGGACTGCGCCATATCCCCCATTACTGAGGTCAGCTACAGCACTCCTACCTCTACATAATCAAGGAAGGATGAGATGTTGTGAAAATACTGAGTTGCCTTTTGCCCTCGGACAGATATGAGAGCTCGGGTCGAAAGTACTCAAAAAACATTCGTATGTTTGTAAAACGTATAAGGCGAACGTAAAACAGAATTAACGACAAAATTTTTTTGTGAGTTTATAAGGCGCTCTAAGATGTTATCAAATGTCTACAGGAACTAACCTTCGGTAATAAAACTGCGCAATACTCAGGTAAAAGTATATTAGATTTAGAAAATAACACACATTAAGAAATGAGGAACTAAAAGATACTACATGTATTATACGCTACATTTGTTTGATAAAGTGTGTCTCTATCGTTAAAGAGAGATCCCATTTATTCTCGATTAAAGCTGCTATATATTCTCCATTGTTTACTAAAGTATGCTAAGACACGTTTTCATTTCTATTATCACATCAAGCAAATAATTTCCGCTGATGTCAATCTTGTTTATGTATTTCTTCTGTGTGTGCTTGTGATTTTATAACTGAGACAGATAAACTGAAATTTTGTTAAACATTAATTATAATCTATCCACAAATTTCAGTATTTCAGAGAGAAGTGTTGATCAAATGTAATTAATCAACCAGGAACGTTTTCCTTGTCTCCTGAGTCAAAGACTGTAGAAAAAATAATTGTACCTAAGAAAATATGCGGGAACCAAGTACGAGTTTATTTTCACTGTACGTCGGTGGATAACTTCGGCACACACGGAGGCTGTTCCCACAAGAGGCATTTTTCCCCTTCACCTATCCTGTGTCCGACACCACAGTTCCTCGTTACGCGAAGTTATAAATCACGTCAATGGATGGCCAGATGTTTCTCTGGAGTTGCATATCGCGCGTCTGCCATTAGTTTCAATTTACTATGTCACTACTCAGCAGCTAAAAAAAATGTGCCCTGCGCGGCAGCAACAGCGCGTTAACAAAAGAAGCGCCGCGAGATGTGAACGGAGCCCTACGTTTAATAACAATTTCCGGGCAGAGCTCGTTAGCACATGCGCGGCTCGGCCAACCGCTGCACACGCTCTCTTTTGTTTGCGTCGCGTGAGTCAGTCCGGGATATCCTGGCGGCGCGTGAGACTAGAGACGACAATAACTCGTACAATGCACGCTGATTAGTTTTCTTGTCGCGGTCGGCTGCACCATATAACAGCGGTTTACTTGTAAATTAATTCTGTTTGCAGGAAGCGTTAGTCCACGATGCATGCAGATATGAGTCACGTGAACCTGAGAACAAACGGGTTAGCCACACAGCACCGCACTGGGTGATAAATCAAGTTTTAGAACCGAGAGTCGATACTGAAAGGAAACAAGAGGCGGCTCAAAGCCTTTTCAACTGCGGGACACTTCTACCCAGCGTATGTGATTAGAAACCAAAACATGGCCTTTCGAGCGCAATTCTCTAACTGAGCTATCTGTAGGCCAAGCACAATTTCAGTTCTCCAACAATATCTTCTACTTTCCAAAATTTATCGAATCTTCCTAGCACTCCTGGAATAAACCATATCGTTGAGAGATTTTCTACTGAATTCAGGGTTACAGGTGCGAATGCCGGATGGCACGCAGTTCTAATCTACTGGGAAGTCACTAAAGACATTGAAACAACACACAACTACATCGACAGTGAAGATAAAAATCTTCTGGGTTGATAAGCCGTGTATTATATCTTCTATAATCCTACGTAACGTGGCCTAACAACCCGGAAGATTTTACCTGCAGTCACGTACACCACGGAAGTCTGCACACATACATAACATCGAAAATGTCGATATAGCTCCGAAGATACTACAGTTCTTAATATTCTGAGGTATAACTTAGTTAGAGAGTGTAAACTCAGAGAAGGACCAGGACTGAAACATAAAGAATACACTTAAATGCAATGCTGCGTGCTGATGGTCCGGTTACTATTCAACGAAGTGAGGAAGAGTTTCAGAGATCTGTAGATTGTTGCCAACAGAGATCTGTAGAACATCGACAGATATCTGTAGATGTCGTCAGTAGATGTATTTAGCTTATAGCATGGAAACCCCTGCACAAACAACCAGGGACGGAGTTCGTGCGGTGATTAGTGCATTCAACTTATATTCGGGAGGAGGACGGTTCAAGTCTTTTTCAGCCCATCCGGATATAGTATTACAATTGATACATGAAATCTCTTAAGGAGGCGGACGACTATGGTTATAGCGTAGTGCTGTATTGGAGCTGAAGAGATCACTTCGAAAAAAGCCATACAGTCACTGAGAACGTATGTTATTACTCAAATTGCTCACTTGACGCGTTTCGGATTTATTTCTGACATCAGATATCCGTTACTTCCGTCTAATGCTTGGATTTATATGGCATGACTATCTCACTTTTTAAGAATAAACATCAACAGCCGGCTGGAGTGGCCGTGCGCTTCTAGGCGCTACAGTCTGGAACCGCGAGACCGCTACGGTCGCGGGTTCGAATCCTGCCTCGGGCATGGATGTGTGTGATGTCCTTAGGTTAGTTAGGTTTCAGTAGTTCTAAGTTCTAGGGGACTGATGACCTCAGTAGTTAAGTCCCATAGTTCTCAGAGCCATTTTTTGAAACATCAACACTTTTGGCATTAACGCTGTTTGCACTCGAAGCTAAATATTTAAAGTTAGCTCAGAAGTGCAGTTAACCGATTGTGCTTAGGTAACGGTGTTGCTGTTAAATACGCCAAGCATAAGTTTATGTCAGCATCGATTGCTAACACTGTTAAGGTCAAATGTGAACGTTTATACGTTAAAAGTGGGATTCGCTTAGCATATAAATCCAAGCATTACGTTGAAGAAAAAGATATCTGATGACGGAAATAAAGTCGAAATTAGCAGTTTAAGTAATAAAGTTATTTTTCACCTGCTGTATGGCTTTTTGAAGCGACGTATTCAGTTCCAGTGCTGTACTATATTATAATCCAGATTAGGTTTCCAGTGATTTCCCTAAAGCACTCCAGGAAAGTGCCGGTATGGTTAATTTATAAAGGGCATGGTCACTTTCATCCCACACCCTTCACCACCCCGATCTTCGTGCTCTGTCTCTGAATGACTTCGTTATCGACGGGACTTCAAACTATAATCTTCTCTCCCCTACCCCTCTGCAAAATACCGTAACTACGGCTCTTATAGGAAAACGTCATGTTCGAAATAAGACAATAGTCCTATTTAACAAACATCTCACTTCGATACCATGGCTGAGACATAACTTACGACAGTGATATTAGTATCGGTCACAAACACAACAAGTATCAGGTGGTATGTGGAACAAATCTAAGAAAATTATTTAGGAAAACAAGAAAAGAAACTAAGTGGCACTTTCGCTTCATGGCACAGAGTCATGTGCGACGAGTGCTTAATATCTTAATGAGTTACCAGGGTTAGAAATGAGAGCCGTGAGATACGTGAAAGGCTACACAAGACAGTACATTATTAATGCAGAAGACAGAATCAACGAAACTGAGGATAAATGGCTCTCACTTCTGCACAAAATATGAGAAGAAAGATTATCAAAAGAAGTTCTACCACAGAGGCTGAGTAGTTGAATAGACAGTTGAAAGACTCAAGAAATATAGACGGCAAATATTTGCTGCGATAGAGCAGATGAATCACTTCCTCTTCGAAATACGCAACCAATTAGACATTTTGCTTTAATCAGTTTTTCTGAACTGTACTGCAGCTAAATAACCTAGTTCGACCCACTTTGAATGCAAATTGAAAATAATACGGCACAGTCGTGGATAAGCTACTGATACCCGTTCATAGCATGTATACAGCAATGTCCGTAACTTCGCATACTGTATGTATGTACGAATGTAGTATGGGTGCGCTCATACCCACGAGTGGGTGCATACATTTATTTGTATATTTCTGCTGTCAGGAGATGAAGTTCGTCTTCGCTATTACAACCAGCACTCAATGACTACAGCACCGCTAGCTTTCTCTGTGACTTACTGATGTTCTTTTCCCTCCTTCGTAGCTTAATGGTCTGCATGTCTGGCTCCTATTCAGGGGACTCGGGTTCGATTGCCGGTACTGCCAGGGATATCACCTTGGTGGGAGGACTGGAACGAGGTGCATTTTGCTTAGTGTTGCCGACTAAGGAGCACTTGAGTGATTAGTAGGCGCACCAGGTAACGAAAACTGACAACGACCGATAGAGCGCTGTGCTTAAGCCACGCCCCTGCATACGGCATCCCATGACGCTTCTGACAGACGTTGACAAGGCGGTTGGTCGGTCCCCACTGGACTATTAAGGACCAGAACGCGGGAACTGTTTACTGTAACTGTTCTTTCTCGGTTGTGCACGGTACCACGCTATTGCTGAAAGTACTTACACCATTTTTCGATGTAAATTATTTAATGCTTCATTATGTTTCGCTGGGAGCATAAGGAACCAATGCCTACCCCACATTAGTCGCAAATACCTTAGTTAACTTATTAATTAATTAATGGCCTACAAAGAGTAGGAAGATTAATTTAAATAAACGTGACTCTCCTTTACAGCAGACTTCAATTAGATACCCTAGCAGGGCCTACAGACTAAACTTCACTGTAGCCCCTGCGTGATACAGTTATCGTGTTTTCAGTATTACGAAGGCGCGTTCTGCATTTATTAAATTAAAGGATATGCCCCGTTGCAACCTTAGGCTACTTATTATTTTGCCGGCCGTGGTGGCCAAGCGGTTAAAGGCGCTACAGTCTGGAACCGCGCGACCGCTACGGTCGCAGGTTCGAATCCTGCCTCGGGCAGGGATGTGTGTGATGTCCTTAGGTTCGTTAGGTTTAATTAGTTCTAAGTTCTAGGGGACTGATGACCTTAGAAGTTAAGTCCCATAGCGCTCAGAGCCATTTGAATCATTTTTGAACTTATTATTTGTCGGATTTTTCTAGATACCCTCACGTCACACAAATATTATTAGAGTCTATATAAACTTGAAATAAAAAAAGAAGAAAAAACGTGTGTTAGATCATGCTGCTATTTTTTACGTACTTTTACGTATTGAATTACATGGTTTGAACTAAAACAGGGAAACACTGTCAAATATGTGCGCTTAAACATATGTAGATGATAGATACGGCCGCAGGTTGCGCTGTTCTATTTGACCATGAACGGCCCCTGTGCAGTGTCCTCACAAGCGAAACTCCCTAGCGCAACCCCTCAGACTTACTGGTAAGACGGCCCAACGGATAACGCGTCACAAACTGAACATAAAAAAAAATGGTTCAGATGGCTCTGAGCACTATGCGACGTAACTTCTGAGGTCATCAGTCGCCTAGAACTTAGAACTAATTAAACCTAACTAACCTAAGGACATCACACACATCAATGCCCGAGGCAGGATTCGAACCTGCGACCGTAGCGGTCGCTCGGTTCCAGACTGTACCGAAACTGAACACAGATCAAGTATTAAAATAAGCAGAAAGTATACTAAATTGCGAAAAAAAGAAGCAAAATCTAAACAGTGAACGGTCCAAATTCAGGATATGCGAGATCGAGCGATTAGCCACGGCGTCGTGGTTATGTCGCCACGGTGTTCGATTGCTAGAGGGGAGATCTGTCCTCAAATTTCCTCCGAGCATCATTTTTTTTTTTTTTTTTGCAAAATTATGAACTGTCCGTCCGGTCCCTGACGTGTCTGTTCGCTGTATGCAAATTTGTGTCTCTGTCGTGATGTAACGTCAATTTGCAACAGCGCAGTGTAAAGAGAGAACCTGTTGACGTACGTACCTCCTATGTGGTCTACACAAGTACAAAACGTTATGATTCTTGCTTTCCGTTTTGGAAGTGTTGATTCTTGAATTCCTTTGTTGTAACATAGCTCACAGCCATTTATTTTTTGTTTTCATTTCTGTGAGAGATATATGTTGCATGTCGGCTGCTCTCACTATTCGTCACCTTTACTTGCGATGATAATGTATTCTTACCACATGATTCATATCCTATAACAAATGTATACTACAACAATTGCCAAGACTACAGGAGGAGGACAAACATGTCAATGACCGTACAGACAGTTCGCAATTTAAAAAAAAAAAAAAAAAAAATTGGGCACAGCATCGTGAACACACAACCGCGAAGGCATGATTCTACATTTCACTCGATGTTGCATATCATTAGCTTGGACCGTTCTATGTTTGCATTTTGTTCCTTTTTCCACAGTTGAGTACACCTTCTTCCTGTTTCCATGCCTGGCGTGTATTCAGTTTTTGACAGGCTACCCAGTGAACCATTTTACCGCTAAATCTGAGAGGGATGTAATGGGGAGTCTCTATTGTCAGTATTTTGGAAGTGCCAATGCTTGTCAAAATAATGTTGAGTGTAGTTTTGAGTGCATCATGTTGGAGCTATGTGAATTAGAATGCGAGTATGTTGTTGGTACTTGTATGGAGGTTGCTGCCATAACCAAGGGAGCTAAGGTGCTTTCTATTTTAAGAGACGCCGAATCAGACATTTAGACGGCAAGTAGAGAAAGCTGATGTAAGGTGGCAGCTTGAATGTATGTTTAATTTCGCACCTTACATGAGATTTTACACGTCATAACAAGTAGATGGATATGTCACCTGACATACTTCAGTGATAGTGAGCAGGTTTGCCTATTGAAATGTACAGTCTGTAATGCAAAGGGATGACACTCCATTCGACAGTATTAACACACCGAACCCAAATCGTGTATGTCAATGAGCAAAAGGTGAAAAATGCTGCTGGAAGAAACACGTTATTTTGGGGGCCGACCTGAGCTGCGCCGACATGGACTGCATAGAACGAAAAGCTTCTAACAGGGGTTGGTGATCCACAGCGAGAGAGACAACGAACGCACCGGCTGATACATCGAGGGGAGCAAGTAGCGGCCCAGCGCTGCCTGCGATGTACAACTTCTTTACAAAACTGCGTTGGGGAATTTTCAGATGGATACAAACAGGCCAGTGACGCAGTTGATCACCCGAAAGACCCGTGGTGCTCTGCTGATGCATGTGTGTAACTTTTAGGTGTCAGGAGCGGGCAAAAAAATGTCTGATTGTCTGAAATAAACTTGAAAGGAGTAAAAGTGACAATATTTTGATGCAGTTTAAAGGTAGGCCCTTTGCGATTGGCAGAGGTAGTTTCCACAAGAGCAAAGGAACGCGCCCATTGGTCTGAAGATGCCATGATGTGAAGCACGAAAGGACACAGGTGGGGGACAGTTAGCTAGGAAAGACACAATACCAAAATATTCGGGGGCTCTCCGCTGAACCAGCGTCAATTGTAGAACAGAGCGCATCACGCTCTGTGCAACGCCAGAAGAGGAACTTTTGTGTGAACACTTTGTTCGCTAGAAATTAGCTGACGAGTCGTTGAGCTCTGATAGCGGAGAAACGATACAGCCACGTAGTTAATTGTTCTTGCGAAACTGAGAGGGTGTTGAATTATACACGTTGCTCATCTGTGCACCTGTATATCATCGTATTATCCAGACTATAGGGATGAGTACATGTTTTCTCTCCTAACGAAAAATGTAGGACAGTTTCAGCTGATAAAATCACCAAACGTTCTGATTAGCTTTTTATAGGATTTTCAGAGGTTGAGAGCAGCAATGCAGCCGACAGCACCTCGCCGCTAAAGGTAAATGCCGCTGGAAGAGGCGTAAAGTTGTTGGATCACCAGCTTGCGTCCACTGCGAACATGAGCGACTTTGACTAATCTTTTGCTCATCTTGTCACAAAAACTAACCATCCTCCGTAGACTTGATTGTCATCCTAAATAGTACCGAACTTAGAACCGGAATCCGATGATTTGTCGTAATATTGAGCAACCCAGACTGTGCTACACTGTCTAGAAATAAGAAAAATCTTGTAGAGAACCTTATTTTCAAATTTGATATCGTTACGTTCTGCTAATCAGATTATCTTGACATTTGTCCTGAAATTTTCATGTCTCAGTCTATGTAAGTCCGTTTGTTTCTCTGACAACAATACAGAAATTAAACAAATTTTGTACAGCTTAACACCGATGTGCTCTGTCATAGAATCAGGGTCCACTCCTAAGTCCAGTAATTTATTCTAGTAATGTTAACGCACCCACATGGTATTTTGGCTGATGTCTGACGAATGTGAAAAGGAGTGGAATGTCAGAAAGTGACTTTAAGTCACAACGCAGACGAAAATGTGTGTTGATTGATTGTGGCAGATGGTCACTTAAGAGGCTTGTGACAAAAATTAAGAGGACGATAGCTGCAAAAGGCACTGCAGAAGTGAATGTCGCACCCGCAATCGCCCTCAGCACCAAAACAATTCGAAAGCAGTTACATAAGCTGGGCGAGCTACAGGGCGATCTGGAATATCTGACCGACACGTGACTGAAGCAAGTTCCCGTAACAGGAAAATGTAGTGCGAAGACTATAGAACCTGCACTGTGGAGCAATACAAGAATATCATTTGGTTAGATATCTCTTGTTGCACCCTGTTTCCAACTTCTGGCCGAGTTTGCGTCCCAGGAGTAAAAGATGGCGGGGTTCTGTGATGATTTGGGTAGCCATAACGTGGTAATCCTTGGGCCCCACAGTCCTCGCATTACTGCCAAGGATTGTGTGATCATTTTGATTCATCGATTCTGTGACGTGGAACAATGTTCGTTCCCCAACGGTGATTCTGCGCTCCAAGACGCCAGGGACTGTGCTCACAAAGATCGCACGATCCAGGACTGGTACTGTCAACACAAGGATCAACTGTCACATCTTTCGAACGCTTCAACTGCAGGGTCCCGACTTTATTGTGCCGTTCTGTTCTACCACGGACTGAAGAGAGAGTGGCCGCTTTCCACCTCCTTCATAGTTACCTGCACTTGCCACAATTTTACAGGAAGAATGGTGTAAAATAACGTTGAAAAACAATACAGGACCTTTATTTATCCATTCTGAGACGAATCTAAGTTTCTTAAATGCCAACGGTTTCCTACACCGTGTTAGGGGTGGTAATGTGTTTTTGGTTTTTCCACACCAAGATTTGCAAGATTGGCAAGATAAGGGCCTTCGTACGTCCTTTATATGTAACCACGCTTTCTGCGTCTGCATCTACATCTTCACGGATACTCTGCAGATCACATTTAAGTGCCTGGTGGAGGGTTCACAATTATCTAATATGCCAATCTCGCATAGTGCGGGGGAAAAACAAATACCCATATCTCTCTGTGATGGCTCTGATTTCCCTTATTTTATTACGGTGATCGAATATTTTCACATTCGGAGCAGAAAGTTGGTGATTGACATTTCGTGAGTACATTCCGCCGCAACGAAAAACGCCTTTTTTTAATGATGCTCACCCCAAATCCTATACCATGTCTGTGACAAAAAATGGTTCAAATGGCTCTGAGTACTATGGGACTTAAACAAATGGTTCAAATGGCTCTGAATGCTATGCGACTTAACTTATGAGGTCATTAGTAGCCTAGAACTAATTAAACCTAACTAACCTAAGGACGTCACACACATCCATGCCCGAGGCAGGATTCGAACCTGCGACCGTAGTGGTCCCTCGGTTCCAGACTGAAGCGCCTACAACCGCTCGGCGACATTGGCCGGTTTTCTGTGACATTTTCTCCCCTATTTCACATATGTTACATCATATTCACGAAACGACACAGGTGTAAGAAGGACTGCATTTAATGAGGGATACAACACCTACCAGTAACTATACCTTAAATAGGGGAAAGTAGTAGAAGCCAGAGTAGAAAAAAGCGAGATTTTTATATCAAAGGACAGTTCCATGTACCCCCTGGATATTATAAAATCACACACTTTTATACCACGATTTCGGCCGCTAAGCATTTTCAAGTGCGTACCCCGAAACTCATAAAGAGCAGAACAACGAGGGCAGATTACCACGGGCAACGGGCAGCAATGGACATGAGAGAAGGGGCGGGAAAGGAAGACAGAGGAGCCTCACTGAAACTTATGTGTTGTAAGAAGGCAGAAACGAAGCTTTGCAACTCAGAAACAAAAAGAGACAAGTAGTGTAGCAGGGAGAAGATTAAATCATTTGCTTCATTGTTTAACAGACACAAAACTGGCCAGACGTACTAATTTTTTCAGGTATAAGCTATGTCGTTGAAGTTAATAACTCCCTGGGAAGTTAGATAAAACTTCACTAAAAATGCAAAGAGGACGTAAAAAATAGTAGATCGCAGATGCTATTCCTGGGCAAAACAGGTCCACCAGTAAGTTACTAATATCACTGAATTTCTACGTTTATTGGCGTAAGCGGCATTCAAAGACTATTGAAGACTCTGTGTAGAAGCCATGACACTCCTGACATAGGTCTAGTATCAGATTCACGAGAAAACATGATTCCCACAACTGTGAAGATAGCAAGGTAAGTACAGGAACTATCGCTGCCGACGAGATTAATACAGTGAAGAATGGAAAAGAAATCTGGGGATCGATTCGATCACTATCAGTTTGGCATTAGGAAAGATAAAGGTTCCAGAGAGGTAGTCTTGACGTTGCGTTTGATAATGGACGCAAGACGTAAGAAAAATCAAGACACGTCCATACGATTTGTCGAGCTGGGAAAAGCGTTCAACAGTGCAAAGTAGTGCAAGGTGTTCGAAATTCTGACATAAGTAGGAGTTATCTTTGTGGAAAGACGGGTGGGTAATATACTACACGTACGAGGGCCTAGAGCGCGTAATACGACTGCAAGACCTAGGGCGAAGTGTACGGATTAGGAAGGGTGTAAGAAAGGAACACAGTCGTATGCCTCTACTGTGCTGTCTACACATCGAAGAAGCACTGACGGAAGTAAAAGAAAGATCCAAGAGAGAAATTAAAATTTTGAGTGAAAGGATGTCCGAGATAAGATTCGCTCATGACATTGCTATTCTCTGTAAAGGTGAAACAGTACTGCAGAATCTTTTCAATCGAATGAACAGCCTAATGAGAATATGGATTTACAATAAACTGAAGACAGAGGAAGGTCGTAAGAAACAGCGGAATTGAGAATAGCGAGAAACTCGCGAAAACATTCGGTGCCCAAGAAGTAGACGAAATTAAGAAATTCTGCTACCTTGGAAGCAAAATAGCCCATGAGACGATGAGACGAAGGAAGGAGGTCACGAAAAACAGACAAGCACTGGCAGAAAGGGCATTCCTGGCCAAGAGGACCCCGCTAGTATCAAACGTAGGCATTAGTTTGGGCCAGAAATTTCTGAGGATCTACGTTTTGGAGTACAGTAGTGTATGGTAGTGAAACATGGACTGTGGGAAAATCGGAACAGAAGAGAATCGAAGCGTTTGAGATGTGGTGTTGCAGAAGGGAGTTTAAAATTGGATAGACTGTTGAGCAAAGGAGTGACCAGGTCCTCCGCACGACCTACTAAGGCAACAACAGGTATAGAACATTGAACAGAAGCAGGCAAAGGATGAAATAACGTATGAGGGAAGACAGGAAATGGAATGTAACCAAAAAATAATTTAGGTGGTTTGGTGCAAGGGCCTCTCTGAGGTTAAGAGGTTGACGCAGGAGAGGAAGTCGTGATGGACGGCTCTAAACCAGTCAGAAGACTGATGACTAAAAAAAAAAAAAAAAAAAAAGGATTTGCCGTAAGATGCGCCTCAGCCTTTCGTTAAACATTGCAGGCCACTGGATTGTGTGTATTTAAGCACAGTTCGTTGCAGAGACAGACGGTTGGATTGTTTGGGCACATTTAGAATACAATAGATAAGTGAGACGTTATGTTGTGATTACTATGAGATGAGAAATATCTGACCCCTTGTGTGAGATGTTGGGATATGTGCACAATACAGAGCTGATGAAGTACACGTAGCTTAAGGTAGTCACTCAAATCGTCTGTCCGTGAACATTGCATGGGGGCTTAATTAAATACAATGCAATTAATTTTAATTTTAGTAGCTGACTGTCCGATTACGAAGTCTCGTAGCCGGTTGGCCCTGACTAGTATTAGCACGCAATCTGACTGCATAGAATAACAACAAAGAATGAAAGGAAATTTCCGTTACCACAATTAATTAATTAAGTCCCCAGCAACTATAAAAGCTACGAAACAAAAACTACGAACAACAAAGCACAAGTGGAACTGTTCTGTGTGTGGAAGTGTGATTCAACGCACACATCTGGCATAGTTCTTCCTCAATAAGACAAGATATTTTAAATACCATTTACACTGAATTAATTAAATAAAACTGAAATACTATAATTGCACATAGAAACCCGAATTACAGTCTAATACATGAACACAAGCCAGATGCTTTGTTTACTGAACCTGTGACCAAGAGGCATTGATAGTTAGGAAATTAAAAAAAAAAATTTAAAAAATGTTTTTTGCCTTCATAAATATCGACTAAAAATACCCTCTGATCATTACAACATCTGCTGTCTAGCCCTTCAAAACAACTGCACACGACATGGCCTCAAATAATACAGCTATCAACATCCTCTCAGCAAAGCACTAACCACCACCACTTCTGAACAAGCACTGCTAGTGGAGGCGGCAGAATAAAACTCTTTGGCGCAATCTCTGGCGCTGTGACTCAGTGTAGCCATCTTTCATATGCTCCTCCTCCACGGCTAGAATTTGATGGTATTTTTGCCAGCATTGGTGGTGAAAATACCACCAAATTCGTAAAACAAAATACAGACAAAAATAAAAGGTAATATTAATAAGTAAATATCACATAACTAGATAAATTTTGGCTTTGCACTGACCCTTCAATAACCTAATATATAAAATACAGTAAGGAATACAAATGCTTTCATACAAGTGATTTTACATAATATTTTACACAAGTATCATTCTATCAATGGCACCAGCAATGACGAATAGGTGCAGGTAAGAGTCTCATAACATTTCATAAACAGTAAATACACAAAAAATCAGTTTACACAAATATTCACATAAAATCTTGACAATAGTTCAATAAACAAGTAGCACTCCTCAGAGTAGTTCACAGTTCCAACAGAAGCGTCCAGCAATGGTCAACAGGTGCAAATAGCAGTCTCATAACATTTCATCAGCAGTATTTAAACAGCTCCAACAGTGGCACCCAGAAATGGCAAGCAGGGTCAGACACCAACAAGTGAGCTTATTTCAGTAGAAGCAGTTCCATCAGTGGCACCCAGCAATGTTGAGCAGGTGCAGACACCAACAAGTGACATCATTTCAGTAGAAGCAGTTCCATCAGGGGAACCCAGCAATGTTGAACAGGTGCAGACACCAACAAGTGACATCATTTCAGTAGAAGCAGTTCCATCAGTGGCTCCTAGCAATGTTGAACACGTGCAGGCAGCAACAAGTGACCTCATCAGTAGTAGCAGTTCCATCAATGGCACCCAGCAATGTTGAGCAGGTGCAGACACCAACAAGTGACATCATTTCAGTAGAAGCAGTTCCATCAGTGGCACCTAGCAATGTTGAACAGGTGCAGACAGCAACAAGTGACATCATTTCAGTAGAAGCAGTTCCGTCAGTGGCACCTAGCAATGTTGAACAGGTGCAGAGAGCAACAAGTGACCTAATCAGTAGTAGCAGTTCCATCAGTGGCACCTAGCAATGTTGAACAGGTGCAGACAGCAACAAGTGACCTCATCAGTAGTAGCAGTTCCATCAATGGCACCCAGCAATGTTGAGCTGGTGCAGACACCAACAAGTGACATCATTTCAGTAGAAGCAGTTCCATCAATGGCACCCAGCAATGTTGAGCAGGTGCAGACACCAGCAAGTGACATCATTTCAGAAGAAGCAGTTCCATCAGTGGCACCCGGCAATGTTGAACAGGTGCAGACAGCAACAAGTGACATAATTTCAGTAGAAGCAGTTCCATCAGTGGCACCTAGCAATGTTGAACAGGTGCAGACAGCAACAAGTGACCTCATCAGTAGTAGCAGTTCCATCAATGGCACCCAGTAATTTTAACAGGTGCAGACAGCAACAAGTGACATTATTTCAGTAGAATCAGTTGCATCCGTGGCACCCAGTAATGTTGACAGGTGCAGAAAGCAACAAGTGACATCATTTCAAGAGAAGCACTTCCATCAGTGGCACCAAGCAATGTGGAACAGGTGCAGACAGCAACAAGTGACATCATTTCAATAGAAGCAGTTCCATCAATGGCACCAAGCAATGTTGATCAGTGCAAGTAACAGTCCATAATATTCACTATCATTAATCAGACAGTTCATCAGTGTTCATTAGCACAAATTAAACATTTCTAAGTGGCACCCAGCAATGTTGAACAGGTGCAAGCACGAACAACAGTTTGAAGGCACACACAATTGCTTTTAAAAAATTATTATTAACGCTCTTACACTAAACATACAAATTATAATAAACACACAAATGATATCAGATAATTATCATATTAACTATTACAATACACAAATATCAGCAAACCTATATTATTTATGAGTGTCAGTGCAAGCCACAACAAACAAGTAAAATAATATTTAGGAGATAGGTCGGTACCAATTATTTGGGATTAGGAAAGGAAAACACACAAAACACACTCACTCATCTTTCATCCACACTAAGTACTACTGTGTAACTGAATAGTGTTAACTGTGTGAATGCAATTCTGTCAAAATTTGATGTTCATCATGTGTATCAAGTAGTAGTGGCAGCAATGTATTACAGTCAATAATAGTTAGTCAACGTCATAGTCATCATGTCGAGACCAATATTTGCCAAGCCAGATCAAAATGTACAGTTGCTGAACAACTGTCAGTGTTCCAAGATATGCAAATGCTTCCTCTCTCCAAAAAAGTATATATTGCTTATTGTTTTAACAAAGTGTGTGTGTAGACAATCTTCCTTCTACTTGAGTGTTCTAGTCTGCCATCTTCATCCTCCTTGTTCCATATAGACCAACAAAAAAATATGCTCCTCACTTACTTCATCTCTTATCCACCAAAACTCCAATAATCATCAGCATCACATAATCGTAATACTTCAATAATACCTCTTACGTCGATACATGTAAATCTTATCATCAATATCATATACCTTACCTCTTGCCCACCAAAACTCCAATAATCGTGAACTTCACACAATCTCAATACCTCAATAATACCTCTTCAATACGTCAACACATATAAACCTTATCGCCAATATAATTTCACTTCCATAACAACTCTTTCCTCTAGTCAGTCTCCTCGAACAAGTACAGATAAAATTCTAGTGCAAACTTCAATTCATCATCCCCTACAATCCGAAGACACAATGTCCACGCACAACCTCTGTGTAATCCATCTGACCCAAATCTTCTACTCATTATGAATCATAAAATACATTTTGGTTACCTTGCCCATCATTAAATAAAAGAAATGCCTACATGACCTCTAACAGCCTTTAGTTTCAATAACTTTCAGTGAGTAAGTACGAGTACGGAGTGTGAATGATAGTAATAATTCACAGTGTGTACACCACTTTAAGAATCATGGCAAAACAGAAGCAAACATGTGGAGTATTTCTTGTGTCAAGTGTCACTTGCTATTTCAATTGCTCACGAAGAATGCAGTGTAATAACTGTCAGTGGTCTAAACCTAGTGTTGCTATGTCATGTCGTTAGCTTCGTTCCTATTAGCATAAATTTATACAGCTTCCATAATACCTCCAGCTCATGTGACTTCTATGAAGTTTCTTGTACTAATGTCGTTCGTCGAATTACAGCACTTCATTTTCTTATCTTAAAAATATAAGGCACTGAGCGTAAGCAAAATATGCAATAGCGAGTAAATATACCAGTGGAGAACAGAATGTCAACAAGTGGATGCAGCACAATTCCTACAACGAGACTCTGCCAAGCGAACAATCTATAATTATATTTAATGCCATAGTGTGACCTAAACTCCATATTCGTACACCGCATATCAGCATTTCTATATACCAAATTAAAGAGTAGTTATGACAACAAACAGAAATGTATAAATATGCAAGCCATACGCAAAAAAATGGTTCAAATGGCTCTGAGCACTATGGGGCTCAACTGCTGAGGTCATTAGTCCCCTAGAACTTAGAACTACTTAAACCTAACTAACCTAAGGACATCACAAACATCCATGCCCGAGGCAGGATTCGAACCTGCGACCGTAGCGGCCTTGCGGTTCCAGACTGCAGCGCCTTTAACCGCACGGCCACTTCGGCCGGCCAAGCCATACGCAAAGCAGCAAATATGTATCTTTCATAATAAACAGGTCATTTACATCATATCAGCATAAGCAAATAAATGTTTATATGTAATCTTAGTAAGTAAACATGAAGGCGCAAGCAGATAAATCACAAAGTGTACCCTACATACATAACCACATCAGCACGATTAATCAGGTGACAATTATAATTTAAATAAGTAAGCACAGCAGGCACATAATAGAAAAATATGACATCAGTGAAAAAGCAGTGCAGCCAAGCGATGCATAGTATACACAATTAACAACCCTGTTCATTATAAAACATTGTCAAAATCAGCAAATGTACACAAGCACGTCGCTTCACAAGTAAATTCATAGAACATGAAATTTAGCACGAAGTATGAATCACGTAATCGCGAGCAGCAAATTACGCCTAAAGTACGTACCTAAGTTGAAATATGTTACCTGAAAAATAAACTCAATTAATAGTTACCTTTTTAGTTTATTAGTTTCTTCTTCGAAATTACATTCTTCCTGAAAATTTTCTCGATAGCAAGTCCTCTTAACGCCGAACACACACAGAATTTACCTGAAGGTCTTAAATATTTTGTACAACCGTATCCTGAAAAATACTGAACGTTAATAACATAATTTATCAAGTCACTATAGCTTTATACTGAATTTAATCGGAGAAATTAGACTGTGTATTTGTTTACGGCTGTCAGTGCATTCGCACTGAGCGCTCGATCAGCTGTAGGTACGCGTGACGTAGGAAGTAATTGTTTGCGGTCAACGACTGCCTTGTGCGCCGCGCAGACTTGACTGTTGCTTTGAGTATGTGCCGCCGCCGGAACACGGCGTGGTATCCTTGTATTCTCTGCGTGTTTACATGTAACTGTTAAGTCTCTCAAAAGTATGTCATTCCACAAAAATTTTAACGTTCGATATATGATGTACTCCCTTAGAGCGCCGAGATTTAAGAGTTTCCACTTCGACAGTGTTATCATGAATGATTTTGCGAACCCTATATGGACCGTTATAAAGCAGAAAAAATTTGCGGCACAAGCCTTTTCCTTTGTGAGACAAACGATGAGTCTTAATTAACACCTTTTGACCAACTGACAAGGTTTTTAAATGACCAGGATGTTCAGCTGATTTCTCTCTTCTAGCAGCCGTAGATGCAATATTTTGTAGAGCCAGGTTGACAACTTCAGAATGCCGCAGTTACCGTGAAGGCGGGAAAGGAACGATTTCAGAAATGCGATTTGTCGGTGCTTTATTTGTTAATATCAATATAGTCGGTAAAGATGTTGAATCATTACGGAGTTCATTCAGAATGTTTTGACAAATATGAAGATACTGATCCCACATTCTGTGATTCTGATGACAATAAAGTCGACACAATTTATTGATTTCCTTCATCCATCTCTCTGAAGCATTAGATTGAGGGTGAAAAAGTGAAATGAAAATTGGTTTAATCTTACGACGCCATAGAGTACGAAGCCAAATTTTAGAGCGAAACTGTGATCCATTATCTGATATAACCTTATCAACATGACCCACTTCTTTAAGAAAATGTTTGATGAGAGCGTTAGATACTGAACGAGCTGTTGCTTTGCGTAAAGGTGTAAAACACACATATTTTGATGTTAATTTTACTGCTACCAAAATGTATGCAAAACCATTAGTAGAACGAACCACTGGACCGAACATATCGACTGCAGCCATCTCCTTTAATTTCGCTGGAATGATAGGAAACATCGGTGCTCTGTGAGAAATAGTTGGCGGCTTAGCCTTTTGACATAATTTGCATTTGGCAAGAACAGATCGGCAATAGTTTTCTGCACTACAACGCCATTTTCTTCTATCTCTTGAAATAAATGTGCACCTAGGCCTGTGTATAAAGAGTCCGTCGCCAAACAAAAATCTTTAGATAAATCTGGATGTGAAAGAAGTGGAGCAGCAACTAAAGCATCACGAAGTTGTTCCAATTCTGAGTGAGCTTCCTCATCCCAACACCAATTAGAATTATTTCCAGATAGTTGACATAAACGAGGTGTGGCCAAATCGTCCAATCTAACAAAGCGTCTAAGAAAATTACAGACACCAAGGAAACTACGACCATCACGTTTTGTAGTAGGAACAGCATAATTACGAACACCATCTAGTTTCTCTGGATCAGGAAAAATACCTTCTGTAGAAATAATATGACCAAGAAATTTCACCTGAGAACGACCAAATTCAGATTTTTCCAAGTTCACTGTAATGCCAACTCTTGCAGAAATACGTAATAATGAATCCAAAATTTTGTTGTGCTCACTCCAAGAACGTTTAGCAATAAGAATATCGTCAACATATGAAGTAATATTGTCACGAAGATAAACAGGTAAAATTTTGTTTAAACTACGAATGAATGCTGCTGAAGATACAGCAAGTCCAAACGGTAATTTCCGAAATCACTATTGGGTAAAATAGTCATATCCGGTTATTCTTTACCGACTCTCTAGATAGATTGGTAGTTGAAGAGTTGTCTTGATAGATACAAAGAATAGTAAAAGAGTAGGCAGCGGTGCAGAAAACTAGAAGGGAAATAGCACCACTACAGCTCAGGGCCCTGTGCACGCTACGGCACATATTCACTTAGTGTAGCGAATCCCCTGAGGACATAAACAGCCGCACATAAATTCCAGTTTGTGACTTAGTGGCCAATTTGGTGGAAGTGCGTACATAAATTGATCTAACCATGAACATGGATGTATGTCATTCTTAGAATTGCGAAAGATCTTAAATTTCCGAACAGTTAAAAAGTGTTTATAGTCAAAGTTTTCGCCTCGTGGCGACAAAGACCTACCGCGTCTGTCCCAGTCCGAATGTCGATTATTGTCAAGTTCGCGCGCCTGGCGCTCTCTTGTTGCATATCGCAAATGAAATAAATTATTTTCTTCAAAGCCCTCTGCTATCTGTGATTCTAAATTTCTTCTGCTGTCTCTTTCTACGAGTTCGCTTTCAATTTGTTTGACTTGCTTTCGTAACGCCTCAAATTTCTTTTTAACGCGTTCATTAAATTTTCCCTGATTTTCAACATGTTTATTTATGTTCTGGTACTCTTCGGTTTCTGCAAATTGCAATGGAGCTGTATCATCTGAGTCTCTGTCCCCATTTAAACTAAGACTTGTCAATTTATCTGAAATCTCCTCAACTCTTTCCGATAAGTCACCAATTTGTTCTTTCTGTTTATTTACGTCTTCCGTAAGTGTCGCGACTCGGGTTTCAGTATTAACACATTTAGTAGTTAACTGTTCATATTGTTGTGTTACTTATTCTGTCATTTGGTACGGATTCCTCGATTCTCTGCCCGCATCTCATGGTCGTGCGGTAGCGTTCTCGCTTCCCACGCCCGGGTTCCCAGGTTCGATTCTCGGCAGGGTCAGGGATTTTCTCTGCCTCGTGATGGCTGGGTGTTGTGTGCTGTCCTTAGGTTTGTTAGGTTTAAGTAATTCTAAGTTCTAGGGGACCGATGACCATAGATGTTAAGTCCCATAGTGCTCAGAGCCATTTGAGCCTCGATTCTCTCAAATATTTCTTCCTTATCGTGTGCACATTGTAAATTTAACTCTGAAAATGTTTGTACTATGACGCGATCTCTTCCTTCCTGCTCTATATGCTGTTCCTTTCGTCTGATTTCTACTGAAATTAATCTATTATTGAGAGCATTCAAAATCGGTTATACTTCTTCCCTAATTTCTTTCTTTAATTCATCTTTCATGTTTTTGAAACATGTCCCTATTCGTGAGTCTAACCGTGTTTCCATTGTTTCCATCTCTGTTTTAATTGTTCCTATTTGTGAGTCTAGCCGTGTTGCCACTGTTTTTAATTCAGATCCTAACTGTGATCCCAGTGAGTCTAACCGTGTTTCCATTGTTCCCATATCAGTTTCTAAGCGTGTTGCCAAAGTTCGCATCTCTGTTTGAAATTCAGATCGTAACTGTGTTTCCATTGTTCCCATCCGTGATCCCAAATTTAATATTGCACCCATCAACTGCTCCCTATTAACTGGTTCGAAATTCTTTTCACCCCTAACATTTCCCGCAAAAGCAGCTTCCTTCGTCATAGCTGTAAAGCTATCTGTGTTCGATACTACTCCTGAATCTTCTGTCGTTAATCTCGTATTCTGAAAATTCTTTAATCGAGAAAAGTTTTGAACTGGTGCTGGACTATTTTCCCCGCTTATTAAATTGTTTTCTACTTCATTATTCATCATGCTGTTCTCCTGTGTTGGCGAGTTCGCCATGTTAACAATTTCGTCATTCTCACTATCCACCATTTTTGCCTTTTTCATCGATCGCGTAATCATTTACAAAACATACAAAACTCGTCACTATACGAAAATTACACACAATATGACACTTTATCACCTACAATACCATTCACACGAAATGCTTCCCTCAAACACGATTAACGAACAATTGAAATCTTCATAATTGCACAAAATTGTCAAATGCGTATACAAGACATCAAAAATTAAATTCTGCAAAAATACCATTAGAAGAAAGACAAGACAACTACAACTGTTCATTACCAAATCTACACATGCAATATAGAGTACAATTACTAAACTACAAATTACTTCAACAATACTACTGTCTGCTATTTTGCTATCAAAAGTATTCCAAAGGACGATCCCAAGCAGCGATCGCCACGTGCATGGGGGCTTAATTAAAAAAAATGCAAATAATTTTAATTTTAGTAGCTGACTGTCCGGTTACGAAGTCTCGTATCCGGTTGGCACTGACTAGTATTAGTACGCAATCTGACTGCATAGAATAACAACAAAGAATGAAAGGAAATTTCCGTTACCACAATTAATTAATTAAGTCCCCAGCAACTATAAAAGCTACGAAACAAAAACTAGGAACAACAAAGCACAAGCGTAACTTTTCTGTGTGTGGAAGTGTGATTCAACGTACACATCTGGCACGGTTCTTCCTCAATAAGACAAGATATTTTAAATACCATTTACGTTGAATTAATTAAATAAAACTGAAATACTATAATTGCACATAGAAACCCGAATTAAAGTCTAATACATGAACACAAGCCAGATGCTTTGTTGACTGAACCTGTGACCATGCGGCATTGTTAGTTAGGAAATTTAAAAAAAAGAAAATAAAAAAATGTTTTTTACCTTCTTATATATTGACTAAAAATACACTCTGATCATTACAACATCTCCATTCGAACAACATCTGCTGTCTAGCCCATCAAAACAACTGCACACGACATGGCCTCAAATAATACAGCTATCAACATCCTCTCAGCAAAGCACTAACCACCACCACTTCTGAACAAGTACTGCCAGTGGAGGCGGCGGAATAAATCTCTTTGGCGCAATCTCTGGCGCTGTGACTCAGTGTAGCCACCTTTCAACATCCTACATCCACATCTACCCACAACAATCACTAGCCACCGTGTGGTACGTGGATGCTACTTACTTTCTTTCCTATTCCAGTCGCAGGTGGAGCAAGGGAAAAGCGACTGCCTTTACGCCCCTGTACGAGCCCTAGTTTCCCATATCTCATCTTTGCTGTCATTACAGGCAATGTTAGTTGGCGGCACCAGCATCGTTCTATTGTCGGCTTCAAATGCCGGTTGTCTAAATTTCCTTAATAGTGTTCCGCGATAAGAACGTCATCTTCTCTCGGGAAAATATGTCATAACTTCTTCTCTGCCTTCATAAATACATATCGTCCACTCATAAACCGCTAATTTTAAATTCTTTTAAGTTCATAAGTATTCAAAGTTGCAATATTAGTAATACTTTTTGAAAATAAGAAATAACAAATAAGTATCATATTCTGTACACCTACAATTTCGTTTTGTAAAGGTGAAGCGAGTCGGTAGCAGGTCTGAAGCGAGAGGTTGAGAGGAGCGGTGTGCCTGCCAGTCACTAGCTATGATTTACAAGAGATTATAAACGGATGTACAGAGACATCAGCTAACTATTATAATAAGAGGAACTAATACTATTGAATTAATTTATTGAGAAACTCAAGACTACTGAAGGTATGTTTGCACATTGCTAGTTGTAAGATTACTGTAAAAAGTAAGTCCCATTTGAACGTTTGTAAAATCATTTCATTCAGAATATAATTAACTTTTGCCAGCAATATTGCATTTCTAATTATAATCCATCACAAAAACCATGAACGTAAAACTTTGCATAATTTTATACGTGTCAAGAAAAAGTTTAACTATGAATTACGTAACTTCAGTCAAATTAATTAAAGATTAACGTCAGCTTTGTTAATAAATACAGCCACTTATTATGAAAGCCCACCAACAGCTAATAGAGTATAGTAAAACGGAGTAAGAATATTCATGTCGCAGTTCGATGTAGCAGTCAGATGGCGATCCAGTAACGGTAAAAAAGGTAAGGAACAGTTTTGGGTTATTGCAGATAACGACTGAGGGCCACGACAATGACACATTCTATGTTTCGTGAAAATAATCAGAAAATCACTTTTAATAAGCAGCAATTAAATTTGTATGCGAAGATAGAGAAAGAGAATAAATTTCAAATGGAAGATATCATTTGTTATTATTAAGCAAGAGATAGAAATCCTAAGAAAATGTTACATAGTTTGTTGTAAAAGGGAAGGTTATCAATAACACAAGAGGTATAGAGGAGACGGAAGGTTTCAAAGGTCTGACCTGTCTTAGTAACAAGCTGGCAGATCATTCATAAATAGCAGCAGATAAATAAATAAATAAATAATAATCTCGGACAGATCGAATCTGAATTAACTTTTCATAACTGGGATTCACAGTCATGTAAAATTGTTTTGAAAGACATCATGTTAACGCCTGTGACTGTTGAACTGTCACTGGCGTAAACATGACGTCTTTCAAATCGAATCTGGGTTCAAGAAACACCTCTACAATAGTCGCACGTTAATCAGACCTACCGATAACAAATGTGGCAACCCACTTCTAAATTATTTCAGTGTCTTCCTTTAATCTGATCTGGTGGGGATACCAAAGTTTCGAGCAGAACTCAAGAATGTGTAGTACTAGAGTTCTGAACTCGGTCTCCTTTGCAGATGATTCACATTTTTTTCTAAAATTCTCCTATTAAACCGAAGTACATCATTCGCCTTCCCTACTACCGTCCCTACATGTCCCTTTAGACCGTTACCCTCAAATACATAATCGAAGTAACTGTATCCAGCAGTACACTACCAATGCTGTATGTGACAAAGGAATTTTTTTCCTACTCATCTGCATTAATTTAAATTTTTCAACATTACGAGGGGGCTGCTGCTAATCACACCAACTAGAATTTTGGTCTAAGACATCGTGTATTCTCCTACAGTCACTCAACAACATCAGAAAACAGTCGCAGATTGCTGCTCACCCTGCCCGTCAGATCATTCATATTTATGGAAAATAAGAGCGGTCCTATCACACTTCCTTGAGGCACTCCTGACGATACCTTTCTGTCTCATAAACACTCGCGTCGATGACAACGTACTGTGTTGTATTACTTAAGAAGTGTTCGAGCCACTCACTTATTGGAAAACACGTTCCATTTCCTAATACACTCGTCAGCCTTAAGCAGTGGGGTACCGTGTGAAGAATTTGCGGATATCTAGGAATATGGAATGTGTAATCTGCCTGTTGCCCTCCATCCATGTTTCGCAGAATATCATATGAGAGGAGGATACGCTGACCTTCTCACCAGCGATGCTTTCCAATCCAGTGCTATTTTTTGTGGACAGAAGCTCTTTCATCTCAAGGAAATTTGTTATATTCGAGCTAAGAATATGTTCAACAACTCTACGCCAAACCGACATTATATACATCTGTATAAAAACGATGGTGCAAACTTACACGGCTGAAAGTACGCGATAATAGAACTACAAATGTAAAGTAAACATGGGCTCTAAAACGCATACTTAAGAGCTATAAGATGTTCTTGATTTTCGATATTGTGAAACAAATCTCTTCTACTACAAGCTCTCTGCTTTCCATATTTTGGAATGTGGTGGTATCGACCAAAACAAGAAAAAAATGTCCTGCAAGCTAACCTAAAACTCTATGCACTGCACGAACCGTACAGCACAACTGCAAAGTTTTGACAGATCTAGTTACTATAAATGTGTTACAGTGTTGCCAAATTTCCACTCTTTAACGTCCTTTTTCTGCCGGTATACTTGCCGGATGAAATTTTGTGACAGACATTTTTTTATCGCTGTCACGTGAGGTGTTGCGCTGCGAAGCCTGCCGATTACCAATTTTCTTTTCATACAGTGTAACGCTAGTCTGAAGTTGAAAGTACGATCCTGACGAAACTAGTAATTAGAATAAAGGTCTTAAAATCAAGCGATCTTGGCTTTCGCAATACATAGGCGTCACCTGAGCTGTTTCCCAGTCGCGTGGGACTTTGTGATAGACGACGGATTAGCAATTATTGCGGGTTAAGTAAGGGGCCAATCCCATAGAGTACTCACTGTAAACCCGAATCGGGTATCCATCCGGACCTAGCAACTTACTTGTTTTCAAATCTTTCTAAAATGTTCAAATGTGTGTGAAATCTTATGGGACTTAACTGCTAAGGTCACCAGTCCCAAAGCCTAGACATTACTTCACCTAAATTATCCTAAGGACAAACACACACACACACCCATGCCCGAGGGAGGACTCGAACCTCCTCCGGGACGAGCCGTCAAATCTTTCAGTTGCTTCTCTACGCCAGGGATGTCTGTTACTATGTCCTCCACACGGCAGTCAGCAACTCGGTCGAACGAAGGGTATGTTTGTGCTATCTTCCTCCGAGAATGATTTTTTAAAAAATGCGGGATTTAAAACTTTGGCTATTCTTCCGCTGTCTTCTGTTGTCACACCAAATTCTTCAGAGAGTGACTAGATAGGAGCGTTCAACCTGCTAACTACTCGTATGAGGCAGTTAGACAGATTGTAACCTTGAGACTTTTCTGAGACGTATAAACCACGTGGAGAAGACTCATAAGCTGGCTGGCCCAGTTCTCGTTCAAACAGAGGGTTTAACTGACGGGTAATCGTGTTTCCAATCACAGACACGTAAACATGATCTGAACGATAGCAATCACTGGCACATTCCGTAATTAATTAAAAAGTCGGCAAAAGTAATCGGTCAATATATGCATTTCCAAACTAGCGAAAATCAGAAACAGCTTGCCTAAGCAGAGGGCCACCAAATGATGGTGTTGGTGTGTGTGTGTGTGTGTGTGTGTGTGTGTGTGTGTGTGTGTGTGCGCGCGCGCGCGCGCGCGCGCGCGCGTGAGTGAGTTCCTCAGGGATCAATCTACTGACGTCATCGGTCCCTAGACTTAGACAATACTTAAATTACTTAATCTTACTCATGCTAAGAACAACACACACACACACACACACACACACACACACACACACACACACACACCATGCCCGAGAGAGGCCTCGAACTTCCGGCGGGAGGGGATGGAGTGGATTAATTGTCACGTCAAGCGATTAAATAATGTAAAGAGGAAAACGCGAGATGGTAAAAATCAGTAGGGGTTCGGGGCTGTTACGTTCAAAACCCGGCTGCAGACACGCCGTTGTGTACGAACGATGGTTTCGCCCGCAATTCATCCTGCCAGCGCCGCAAAACATTGCTTTCATAAACACCAGATGGGCGAGCCGCCCCGCCGGCCGCAAGTCAGAAATCAGTTCTCTGTTAGTGGTCTGTAGATTTCTCGCCTGTACCCTTCATTCTTTATGTTATTTGTTCTGGCAATACGAGTTCAGGTTCGATATCTCCACGGTCACCTCATACACTCCAGGAAATTGAAATAAGAACACCGTGAATTCATTGTCCCAGGAAGGAGAAACTTTATTGACACATTCCTGGGGTCAGATACATCACATGATCACACTGACAGAACCACAGGCACATAGACACAGGCAACAGAGCATGCACAATGTCGGCACTAGTACAGTGTATATCCACCTTTCGCAGCAATGCAGGCTGCTATTCTCCCATGGAGACGATCGTAGAGATGCTGGATGTAGTCCTGTGGAACGGCTTGCCATGCCATTTCCACCTGGCGCCTCAGTTCGACCAGCGTTCGTGCTGGACGTGCAGACCGCGTGAGACGACGCTTCATCCAGTCCCAAACATGCTCAATGGGGGACAGATCCGGAGATCTTGCTGGCCAGGGTAGTTGACGTACACCTTCTAGAGCACGTTGGGTGGCACGGGATACATGCGGACGTGCATTGTCCTGTTGGAACAGCAAGTTCCCTTGCCGGTCTAGGAATGGTAGAACGATGGGTTCGATGACGGTTTGGATGTACCGTGCACTATTCAGTGTCCCCTCGACGCTCACCAGTGGTGTACGGCCAGTGTAGGAGATCGCTCCCCACACCATGATGCCGGGTGTTGGCCCTGTGTGCCTCGGTCGTATGCAGTCCTGATTGTGGCGCTCACCTGCACGGCGCCAAACACGTATACGACCATCATTGGCACCAAGGCAGAAGCGACTCTCATCGCTGAAGACTACACGTCTCCATTCGTCCCTCCATTCACGCCTGTCGCGACACCACTGGAGGCGGGCTGCACGATGTTGGGGCGTGAGCGGAAGACGGCCTAACGGTGTGCGGGACCGTAGCCCAGCTTCATGGAGACGGTTGCGAATGGTCCTCGCCGATACCCCAGGAGCAACAGTGTCCCTAATTTGCTGGGAAGTGGCGGTGCGGTCCCCTACGGCACTGCGTATGATCCTACGGTCTTGGCGTGCATCCGTGCGTCGCTGCGGTCCGGTCCCAGGTCGACGGGCACGTGCACCTTCCGCCGACCACTGGCGACAGCATCGATGTACTGTGGAGACCTCACGCCCCACGTGTTGAGCAATTCGGCGGTACGTCCATCCGGCCTCCCGTATGCCCACTATACGCCCTCGCTCAAAGTCCGTCAACTGCACATACGGTTCACGTCCACGCTGTCGCGGCATGCTACCAGTGTTAAAGACTGCGATGGAGCTCCGTATGCCACGGCAAACTATCTGACACTGACGGCGGCGGTGCACAGATGCTGCGCAGCTAGCGCCATTCGACGGCCAACACCGCGGTTCCTGGTGTGTCCGCTGTGCCGTGCGTGTGATCATTGCTTGTACAGCCCTCTCGCAGTGTCCGGAGCAAGTATGGTGGGTCTGACACACCGGTGTCAATGTGTTCTTTTTTCCATTTCCAGGAGTGTAGAAGACTGGCGGATGAGAATACGAAGGGTGTTTAATAAGTAATGCAACCCATTTCTTTTCTCGACCAGTTTCAGTTGAAAAAATACTGAATTTGTTGTGGTCCGACGCTATACGTAGCCTTCAGAATAACGTCTGCAACGGAGGTACGTACCATGCAGAGAACTGGCACTGAATTTCTTTTGGCAGAGAACAAAGAATGCCTCATATACATAGACCAGGTCAGCCTATAGAAGATCGGCTAATGAAAATACGAAGAATGTTTAGTAAGTAGTGCAACACATTTCCTTTCTCAGCCATTTTCTGGTCAAAAAATACTGAATTTATTGTGAGGCAGAGCTGTAGGCACATGTAGCCTTCAAAATGGTGTCTGAAACGGAAGTGCGTTCCAGGCAGAGACCTGTCATTGAGTTTCTTTGGGAGGAAAAATAGAGCATCTTAGGCATACACAGGCGCTTGCAGAAATTCACGGAGACTTGGAAGTGAACGAAAGCACGGTGAGTCGTTGGGCGAGACGTCTTCATCATCGCAGCAAGGCCGCGCAAACCTGTCCGTTCACCCGTGTTCCGGCCGGTTGCACACAGCTTGACTCCTGCAGTGTAGGAACGTGCGGACACTCTAATTCGAGGTGATCAATGGATACAATCAAACGCCTCCTTCCCCAACAGGACGTCTTTGTTGGTAGTGCTGACACACTCGTCCATCAATTGTGGTACTCAAAGATGTGTACGTACTGCGTTCCCCGTCGCCTGACAGAAGACCATAAGGAAGGGCCATCTTTGCGAAAATGTTGGGGGTTACGAGGCTGACCGTTACAATGTTTTGTCGAACGTCGTCACGGGCGAGGAAACATGGATTATCACTTCGAACAGGAAACCAAATGGCAGTTCATGGAAAATGACGCTACACTACCTCTCCCACGAAGGAAAAGGCCAAGGCCATGCCCTCAGTTGGTCAAGTCATGAGATGGTCTTCTGGTACTCCGAAGGGTTCTTCTCTTTGATGTCCTTCCTCGTAGCGCAACGATCAACTCTAAAGAGTACTGTGGTACCCTCAAGAAACTGAAGAAACGATTTCAGCGTGTTCTTAGCCGTTTAATGCAAAAGAACTTATCCTTTTCCACGACAATGCAAAGCCCGTCACAAGTCTGAGGACCCGAATGGAGCTCACAAAACTTCATTGGACTATTCTTCCACATTTACCCTGCAGCCCGGATCTCACACCTTCCGACTTCCATCTGTTTGGCCCTATGAAGAAGGTTGGAAACAGTTCATTCAAGATGGGGAGGGTACTGATGCAGCAATACACTGACTCCGACGTCGACAAGTAGAGTGGTAGGGTGCAGACATACATGCCACTCACCCTCACCCCCCCCCCCCGCCCCTCCGCCCCACCAGTAACGTGGCGTAAAACCGTTGCAATGAAAGGGGATTATGTTCAAAAATAGAGTTTCTGTAACCAGAAGAGTAGGGAATAATATAGCGTCTTGTAATCCTTAATAAAACCAAAGTAATTTCAGAAAAAAATGTGTTCGGTTCCCCCAGTACCTTTATCTGCTAATACAGAAATAATGACAGGCAGTACCGCCCATTTCTTTCACTAATTCAGCATCTACAGACTTCATAACATACACGAAATGTTGTAGATGTAAAGCACGGAGGGATTCATATTCAGCTCTAACCGTCTAGAGGTTTCGCTATTAATCACTACCAGGTTCTGTCGATACCACTGGCTGCTTAAAAGATGATAAGTTGTACCTATTTTCAAGATATGTTGATGCAGCATCAGTTACAACGACTTTATGTATTAGAGTAGGTCTTGTATTCCTATGCAGCTTACTATGATTTGTATGTTCCATGACCATCCAAAAGTACTTGAAGGGAGGGAGTAATCTGATTACACGAAACATTCGGGACAAATTTTCATTCATGATTGGTACTGTGAGGTATGGATACCCCGGAAAAGTATTCCTCTCCATTTATTCGTCCTTCCACATAAACCGTAATTAACTCTTGAAATATAACGGTTATACATCAGTAGTTCATGTTATTATTCGTCCTAAATGTTTTTACCTACTAACGTAAAAGACAGTTTACGAGCTGCTGATGGGCTCCCAAGTGAGAAAAACGTGGAGACCATGGAGTGGCTAAAACTCCTGCCTACACCTTGCAAAACTGCACGCGTCCCGTGCGCGGCGAACGGAACAATGACGGGGGACAATTGTAGGTAATTAAACTCATCAGCCAAGAAGACCTCAACAAAAGAAGTTTAGAGCGTGTGTTATTTCATGCCGTAAGACAGCAATTTCGCAAGCCATTGTTTTCGGAAAAGCCTCTCTTGGAGACTGTGCAGCTGGCCACCCAGGGAGAGTCGGCCATGCCATTTACCAGCGGTAGTAACCTTCGTAAGAAAAATACAATACTTACGCCTTGTGGTCACCGAATGAAAACAACATCAGTGGAGATGACTACAGAAACATAAGAACCCTGCACCCTTTAAAACTGGTTTATATGTTTTCTGTCGTTCTAGTATGTTTTTGTTGTAAACTGCATTGGACTGCTATAATACTTTCGTGTATGTCTGTTTTGAGTGTCAACCTGAGCAAATGTAGGTGGTGTTCTTAAGCAAACGTCATTTGATAAAAAGAGTCGTAAAATCAGTCTGAAAGTGTATAACTGAATCGCAAATTAACTTTTATCAAAAAATAATTATAAAACGTAAAACTGTATATATCAAATAAGCTGAACTGTGAAATTCTCCACTGCGCTGTGTAGCGAATAGTGTACCTTGCTGTTCCGGCACACAAGGCTAAGACGGTAAAAATTCTACATAAAATTACAAATCGAATTTTCAAAGAATAAATTTCCGAAATGCTTATATTAAAATGCTCGGTAAATTTGCGTGCGCAACTGACTAAATAGAAAGTTCCATACATTAAATGATGCACAGGTGAATCCAAACTGCGCTATATGAGTAAGACTCGGCATAAGAAAAGAATTTCGAACTAAACTTTACTCAACTGAACCCGATAATGATTTTGAAATGCAATGCATGACTGTGAATGATTTTGCTGGGCACTGTCTGTAATGTTAAACTGACCCTAAAAAATTTTCATGGCTTAGCTGTGGCAACAGAATCTCGGTACTGTTCGTGAGTGGTGAATATTAAAACAGTATGCAGCAGCAAACTAGATATTGTGCCGTTCTTCAGAAACTGCCTCACCGCGACCTATTTTCAATACAAAAATGATTTTTATGAACAGACTGACGGAGTGACAACGGGCAGTCCTCCTAGTCCAGCTGTTGCCAATTTCTGTATGGCGAACTTCGAACAACAGGCGTTGCAGACTGTCAGAAAAAGACCAGCCAGGTGGTACCGGTATGTCGATTATAATTTCGTGGTATGGACACACGGTGTAGACGGACTGGATGTCTTCCTGGTACACCTCAACAGCTTGAAAACGAAAGTACAATTTACTACGGAGTAGGAGAATAACGGCCAGCTGAATTTCTTGGATGTGTCTGTTATCAAGCGAGGGAACGGAACGCTGAGCCATAGAGTTTACAGAAAAGCCACGCATACCTGTATTAGATTCTAAACGCCACCACAGACAAAAAAGAGGGGTGATTAAAACCTTGGTGCGGTTCTAGGCGCTTCAGTCGGGAACCGCGTGACCGCTACGGTCGCAGGTTCGAATCCTACCTCGGGCATGGATGTGTGTGATGTCCTTAGGTTAGTTAGGTTTCAGTAATTGTAAGTTCTAGGAGACTGATGACCTCAGATGTTAAGTCCCATAGTGTTCAGAGCCATTTGAACCATTTGAAAACCTTGGTAGATAGGGAGAACAAATCAAGATGAGCTTGAACATCTACGGTCGACATTCAAGAAGAATGCATTGCATTTAAAAATCATTATCGGGTTCAGTTGAGAAAAGTTTAGTTGCTCTACACGGGTAGAGCACTTTTTCCTAGGGAGAGAATCAGGACCGATGAGGAACGAAGGCTGCCCAAAGGTAAAGTTTTCCTTCCGTTCATCAGTACAATTACAGGTCGCATTGTGAACTACGGTGTAGAAAGTATCTTCAGACCCATCAGTAAGACAAGAGAATGTTTGAGGTCGGTAAAAGATATAGGGGATCCTTTGGCTACACCGGGTGTATATAAAAATGTCTTGTAGTTGTTGATTGGTTTATATTGGTACCACACAAAGAAATGTTAACGCTCGTCTAGTTGAAAACAAGAGCATTTGCCGCATGGGACATACGGATAAATCGACCTCAGCGGAACATCTTTGCCAAGAGCGTGATCATGAAATAAAATTCACTGAGAAGAGTGTCATATGGAAAACAATGCATTATCATGCGCCTATGTCTAGAGAGGCTGTTGAGATTTACAAACAACATTATAAATTTAACAGGAAAGAAGAAGGTGTTAAATTAGACAAAATTTCGATGTCAACAATGCAACATAGCAATGACGGTCGATTACTTTCACTCAAGAATGTTGGCAATACCAGCGATAATCTCGTAGTCGACGCCACGTGGTAGTCTGTAGTGCCCTCTATAATCGGTGCTCTGTGGAGTTCTGGTTGCAGCAGGCCCCCACAACCGCACGAGTGGTCCACTGTGAAGAGCGGACAAATTGAATAGCTGGCCGGCGGCCATTAGGGTGGTAAACTTACGCGCGGATTTCGAATGTTTATACATCGCTTTTGGTTATAAAATGCCTTCCCTAGAGTTAGGTCACAAACATAATGCCTCATTTAAATACGTTACTACAATATAGTTTTTAATTTATGAACAAACAACAACTAGTCACTGTTTATGAATTTATATTACGTAGTACATGGAATCTGCCGTAGCTACAAGTTATGCACTGGACCCCTAGCATTTTTCGTAGTTCATTTACGATAGATGTACGTAAAATGCATCAAAATACTCGAAGATTTGCCCACTATGTTAATAGATATTTTCTGACTCTACCTTTCTTTAGATTTTATGACGAAAAGTGCGTTATATATGGCGTAGTGCTTTGGCAACTCACGACCAAATTATCAAGTTTCAACCTAACCTAGACCATGAAAACACTACCGATCAGCCAGCTACTACAAACAAGACTTCAGCCAGGCATCCAGTATCGCATTAGTTACAATATTTACTTTCGAAGACGTACACTTCAGTTTATATGTGTGGTTTTTTCATATAATAAATAAAACTCAACAACTGTTCCATCGAGAGAAGTTGTGAAATCAGATTACAATTACACACATTCAGTTGCATTTTATAACGATAAAAAACCTACTAACTCAAATTTCGTGTTGCTTGCAACTCAACTTTTATAGTTAAAATAAAATGTGGTTCACAAAGAAAAATATATCTTCTGCTGTATATGGTCTGGAAAACGAAAGATGGATGGAACAGCATCATCTTTCAGCTTTCTGTGATTTACGTAATTTTCAAGGAAACAACTTTCTTCAAAATGATCGGAACATATAAAATGGTATTCTGTCGGTCGGAAATCTTGCCTCCTGACAGCGTGTAACCATTTTTGTAACAACTGTGGTTTTGAGAAAGGAAACATGCAAATATATGCACAGACATTATGCTAATACCGTGTTACAAAAACATTTACTAAGCAAGTGCACTGACATACAAAACAACTTAAAACATCCACATACCTGTGAAATGTAATATTCGTTCCTTTCTCGAATTTATTTGTACAATTAATCGCTGCACAACTCTTCACCATTGTACTTCTTTTGATTGGAACGTACAGACAGTAGAATTACGAGTAACAAATACTGTATGTACGCCCCAACAAATATACAACGTTGAATCAGGGTCTTCATAAACAACAGTACTACACAACACATCAGACTACCACCACTATAATGGCGTCCAGCCGAAGGTTCAAATTATCCCGCGACTGCAGCGCCATCAGTGAGTCTAGTTACTTTTTACAAGGTCTTTGGGTTGCAGTTCGCCATTTTACCTCTGAAGATTTCTTCCGCAATCGGAGAAGAAACGTTAGCAGACATTTTTACACATTGACCACGGCCTAATAGCTCGTCAGTACCAGCCTTGAATGCTTACATTGTGTGATCATAGAAAAGAAAGCCTTGCGCACTGCAAGACAAAGGACGTGCTATTGCGCGAGGCAAATTAAGCTTTAGTGTTAGCCACCATGATCCACGGAGCGCAATTTGGCAACACACGGCAAAAAAACAACATTTCGTGAGGAGACGGTGGAAGGTAATGTATTTACTGAACGATGTAGAAAAGACTAACATACTAAAACTATATTGCGAAACTCATTCCTTAACAATTACGATTGTATTTACAAAAAGTACTTCTTATTAAAAATATTTGTCTGCCACGATGTTAGTTAATTGAATGGTAAATGTGTGGCGAATCTGTAACTCTAAATGCACGCTATGTGAGCAGATAACTTTACTTTATCGCGTCTGCACAATCAACCTAACTGACCCGAACAGATCAAGGGAAACTGACCGAAAATTTGCCTTTCACAAATTCATCATAAATTACGCTCGAACAAAAAATTCAGCGACAACATTTAAAACGTCCCCTTTGGAAAATTATTAATTACTGTGCTGGTCAATCTCTTGCGTTATTTGATTTTCAAACAGCTGAGCAAAACTGAACGTACTCAGACATTTCTCTCTTTACTCATTCTGATCATCACTAAACTGACACACAATATTTTTAGCGCAACGCAATCTGACTTTCAATAATCCCTACAAAAGAATGGCCATGACTAACAATAACCTATACCTTTCATGAATCACTTACTTCACAAAAATCTTTGTTACTCGAACTACTGCAATACAGCGAGCGCCAATACTGCCAGCTAAATAAAAGATTCTAACTACTAAAGGCACTAACTGCTGATTGGCGTAGTTAGCAAATGAAAGATTATGACAGAGAACAAACAATGTATTTAACTTAATAGTGTTCAAAAGTCATAATATGTATATCCGATCATGACATCCAGTCTTACAAATTTCGTTTTTCTGACGGACACACGTCCATATCATCCGCTCTCAAAACTCTGCCATCTCTCTTCCCACATCCACCACTGCTGGCGGCTCACGTCCAACTGCGCAACGCTATACGCTGTTCATATAAAACTGCCCAACACTACAATAGTAAAAATTCTAACAATGCAAACCAAACACAGACTGCACACAGCACAGTCAGTGATTTTCATACAGAGCGCTACATGGCGTTACCAACATAAAAACCTAAACCGCCTACTTACACATCACCTAAAAATCTTCAGAGTTCTCAAATCAATCTTTACAAAATCATATATCCAAAAAGTAGAATGCTCTGCATTCGAATCTCCGTGATCGGCTATATTTCCAGACAGCAATGTAGCGTCGCCAACACACAACTCCCTCGCTTACCTCACACTGAATGCGACGCTGATAACGACAACACTACTGACAAGCAGTGATCGCATTACTTGAACTCACAATATCTGTGGCGTAACAATAGACTATTGAAGACTTTTGTTTGAAAAATGGCCATTATACAAACATGAAGCATGATATATCGAATAAAAATAGAGCTCATATCACATTCACTGAATATCACAAATGAGCTACTAAGCTTACATTACCTCCCACCGCATTCCATCCTTTAACAAAAAGAATTTTGCAGGACGTTACTCGCCAATAGCGAGGTCTATGCAATAAAGTCCCTAGCGGGAATTCATAGAAAAGGGACAAAAAGAAAATCTTCCGTGAAATTCTGAACAAAATTATGAATAATTTTCCCTTTTTAGCAGCTGTGCAAATTACTTTGACAAGTAAGAAAAAATCACATTTCTGTTTCATAATACAATATTAATGGAATTAGACTTTCGATTATATCAGTTATGTGTTCATAAGAAATGACTTAACCAGTATGTATTTGAGAAAAGTAAATGACCTAGCATAATTATCAACATTATTTATCAGGGGTTTCTGCTCAGGTAGGAAAGTAAAAGTGCATCAAACATTTTTCTCACGCAAACGTCACACCACTACACATCATGATTCTTCTGAGTTCAGAATCATATCAGTGTAAAATGCTGAAACAGCTGAACATGTGGGAACTAGTGAGTAGCCTCAGGAAGGCAGTGATCTGATATTTCCTCCACTGACAACCTATCTAGCGTCTCTTTTGAAAGAACAGATTGTCACATTAGATAGTAGAAGTACAATTGGTGCATGAAACGTAACACATTTTTCCAATGGGTGAAGACTCAGCAGGACCAGTGAGCTATGTTCATTAACGACACCCCATAAATCTATTGTCAGTAGTTGTAATGCATCTGCTGATGGCTCATTTTTACGACCAGACCAGTATTGCACTTTATAGTGCCACAAATGTGGAGTTCCCTTCTGATGGCAGCACAGGTCATCGTATTGGTATATTAAGTAACATACTGCCTAGTCCATTTGTCCATTTGCAATGGTGGCACCAGTGTAGAATTAACATTGTGGTTATTCATCTCTCTCAGAATGGTTCTGCGTCTGCCTTATTGATAATAATTGTCTCGGTGACAAGTCTAACGAAGCTAATATGAAACATAACTGAACATGCATTACAATGTGTAGTTCAATAAGCTGTATAATACAAAGGAATATGACAGCAGCATGAGAAGTGATACATATTATGATAGTTGTGGTGCCTAGCAGATACAACCAGTTTTCTCATAAAAACTTAGTACATAAGCAAAAGTTTAACATAGTAATGTTCCATTAGGTACTAAAGTAAAACTGCGATGTAATCATAAAAGAAGAAAAGAGGAAAAATGGTCTTTCTGGCAATTGTAAAGTAAAATGTTCCAGGTGCTACAGAACAAGTGACAAAATAAAATAAGCAAAGCAGTAAATGTGAAAATACTACATTTCATATTAAATGCTAAGAAAGACCGAAAAAGAAATATTATTTATGTGCACAAACCTAAGATATTTCCTGTTTCATCCAACTGCACAAAGAATACAGACCATTACTACCTCAGTACATGCAGATATTACGACAGAGAACAAATCAACTATAGACACATACGAGGAGAGGAAAAGACGATGGTTGCACTAATTAAAGAAGACGTTATTGAATGAATTCAGGGAACAAGCTACAAGAAGATCCCTTTAGAATGTCGTTAGTTACCAGTCAATCACAAGAAGAAATCTAGAAATATCCTCCTAACCTAACAAAGAAAATGTGGAAGATATAAATATTTAAATGTTACTCCAAAATAAATTTAACTTACTCATTAAATAATTTGATAAAAGACCAGATGTATTGCTTCACCTTGGGAATTCTTGTTTGTATAAAATCAGATTAATTATTTGGCTAGAGCTAGCAGTAAGGAATAGATGCAAGTGAAGTGGGCAACGTTTCTTCTCTGTGGACTTAACTTTCATCAATTCTCGTTTCCTTCCTCACTTCTGATCACATTTCTTCTCGCTATTAACTTATTACTACCACATACCAGCCGGCCGGTGTGGCCGAGCAATTGTAGGCGCTTTAGTCTGGAACTGCGTGACCGCTACGGTCGCAGGTTCAATTCCTGCCTCGGTCATGGACGTGTGTGATGCCCTTAGGTTAGTTAGGTTTAAGTAGTTCTAAGTTCTAGAGGACTGATGACCTCAGATGTTAAGTCCCATAGTGCTCAGAGCCATTTGAACCATTTTTGAACCACAAACCTTTTTATCCATTGCTTCATATATCTCTAGTTTTATACACATTTCAACCATAACAAAACAACATCTATACCTCTTTGCCACCATACTCCTTTGTCAGCACCCCGCAGTACCACACATCATTCATCAGCCTCTATATATTTCATCTTACTTCTACAAAACTACCAACATTACAGACACAGCTAGAAAGTCTAAAGACATATTACACCATCACATCCAAAAGTGGAACTCCTCAAGCACGCTAAATATAATGTACAGTCATCTTCTTCCGGTCTGTTCTTGGAACCTCACTATCAGGATGAAATTCGTTGCTAAAATTTCGAAACGCTTTAAATTTTCTAAACATCAAGAAATACTTGTAATCTAAAAGATCACTCTTCAGTGTTCTCGAATGTTCTCTGGCGCACCACAATGGTTGTCCATTATTTTGTCTACAAATGTAATTTTGCTCCCAAGAATGATCACCTAAACGCCATAATTTTCCATTTTAATCTAAATTGTCTGAGTGAGAATGACCAAGAGCAGTAGCATCGCTACATCGAGTAAGCTTCTTTCGATTTGTGAAATCTAATCACCTTTCGTATATACTTCCCATCACTGTTGTTAACTGATTTTGTTTTGACCATCTGTAAATCGCCGACGTCAATAAAATTCTTCACCAGCCGTGTAACTAAGGTGTTATTTTATTTTGACGACTACCAGTTTCGGCATTCCACCATGATATCTTCAGGCCCCCTGCATAATAAAAAGGTATATATGCAGTGCATGTTATATCAGGGTGTACAAAGCAAGTTTACAGAAAGTGACGGGTAATCATAAAAGCGCTTAAAGCCACAAAAAGGAAGTACTGGCGCTAAACCTAATCTCTGTGTACATCTAGTACAATAGACTAAAGTACGTGTACATATTTATTAGTCACAGAATTATTTAACACCACGAATTTATAAGAGAACATCTAAAAACATTGAGAAGATTAAAACTAGGGAGTATACAATCAGGAGCTCCGCTGAAAGAGAGCTTGTCTTTTTTTAAATATAAAATCCTACATAATTATTATAGATGAGGAAATCTCTAGTTTCTATGAGAACTGATTTTAATTTAAAGTAAAATATCACAAAGTAATCTATGGCACACAATAATATACTTATTTAATTAGTTGTCACAGCACAGAAAAAACAACTTGACGCAAAAGCCAACGGCAGACGATATATTAAGAGAAAAGCATCGTGCAAAGAGCACGATGATAATATTCGCAAATATTCTATGGGCCTAGGTTATACAGCAGTAGAAATAAAAAGATATGATTTGGTGTCTTTTATATCACTTAACAGGTCGGCATTACCACAGTGAACCAAACCAGCAAGGATCTCAAATCCTATCCATCTTATGGGAGTCTTCCAAGTTCTCAGCCGACAGAATCTTATTATTTCCCTGCGACTGTAAGAAAATACCCTAACGACCTGTCTATAGATGAGGAACCCATGTAAATAATAAGACATAACAAGTTGTGTCGCGATAGGTAAGTTGGGTATGGAAAAAGGTAAAAGGTAAGTGAGCGTGCGAAGACCGCCGTATCGTCAAAATTGAAGCCCACTAAATAAGTAACGTATCTGCTGGCCAAAGGGATACCGATTATGCGCGAAAAAGCGTTTTTTAACTGGAACACTCGTGGAGTGAACAATACTATTCGAAGCATGATCAGTAACGGAGTAGCCCAAAGCAATGACAAAAAGTGTTTGTGCCAGTCCAAACATGTAAAGAGTCTCAAGCCGATTATGTCCCACGTTGGTTGCCCATCGGCTCAAAACTTCGATAACTAACGTCAGGACAACATCAAACTCCGTGAACACCAAACGCGTACATCATAGTATTCCCCTAAGCTGTATGGATAAATAAGGACAACGCTGAAACGCTGATAAGCTATCCGAATCCTAATCATACTCATAAGATGCAGTCAAGAAGTATCGCATTCCCACAAGTGAACTGGGGGAATGTGTCAATTCGGGCTTAGAAACTCAACTGGCTGAAAGGTGGTGGCTGACACAAGATAACACTAAATAAAACCAAGAGGAAGCAGTAAAACACTTCGTTGTCCTAATTATAAAGGTAGTGTATAAGGTAAAAAGAAAACCGAAAACACGGTCAATAATGGAAACCTGATGCCCACCAACAGAGTAGATTGTTATAAAACGAGGTACAGAGAGCTGCAGAAACAACCAACATCCACGAGTTCACATGAAGGTGACTTATTATATGCCTCAGCCCAACAAGTCAGTGCGTTACAGTAATGGTTGTGAGTTAACAAGCACTGCGCTGTCATTTAAATATACGGCCGAAAGACTCAGCCTACAGGAATTGTGAAGCGAACCCTGTCGTCCAGCACCGCGTGCCACAATGGGCGCATATTCACCACGAGATGGAGAGACTCACAGGCGTCTATTGTCTATTGAGGCCAAAGCGCTGTAGTGTGCGAGTGAGACATAAAATTGTTCAAATGGCTCTGAGCACTATGGGACTTAACACCTATGGTCATCAGTCCCCTAGAACTTAGAACTACTTAAACCTAACTAACCTAACGACATCCATGCCCGAGGCAGGATTCGAACCTGCGACCGTAGCGGTCACGCGGTTCCAGACTGAAGCGCCTAGAACCGCACGGCCACACCGGCCGGCCGAGTGAGACAGACGAGAACCTACGTCACAGGGAAACCCAGTAGAAGGCTTTTGTCGCTGAGGAGACGTAACAGTGTTAAATATGGTCTACCTAAGATTGGCCATAAAAGGAAACATTCATGAAAACTATTTAATTCTGTCGGAATTTAGGGAACTAAGCCACAGTTATTTTATTCTACCATCCCCCATAAATTTTCATGATGATCCCAGTAAAACTTCAATATTGATCATATCTATTAATAGTATAGGATTTACTGTTAAAGTGAAATTAACAAGTTTTGTAACAAAGACCTGAATGCTAAAATCTCAACAGTTTGGTCGATCTTAACGATCGTGATTTCATATAGAAGGGCATCATTAAAATGACAGACATTGTAAATATCAACTCTGTAACTTTAATTGTATAAAAGATGTAGTAAATTTAAATTATCAGTATTTACAGTTAAGCATCAGATCATCATTGGCTCCACACAAAACACGTTGAACGATGACAGCATGAAACCTTATTGAATCGTTGGGTAATAGAATATTTGTTGTCAAGTTTAGTGCGTAATAGTTACTTTTGTTCTTTATTTATTTGTCAGAAAGCACACTGGTGCAAGATTGGTTTTATGTGTACGAATTTAACGTGTAATAGACATTACTTTTACTTTATTTAGAATGTGAAAGTGGTCAAGCTCTGATTATTTAAATATGTTAAAGTGTAAAACAGTGTAGAATAAGCTGTAGCCAATCAGATGGAAGGCTCCAGGAAAGGGAACTGCCCTAGTCAGTTGACCGACGATATTTGGCGCTCGGGAAATGCGGCCGGGGGCGGGCAGAGACAGTGCTGGTGTAGACACCAAAGAGTACAGCTCGGCATTAGGCACCATAGGCTACAGTTCGGATTGAGACGCGAAAGCGGACAGTAGGTTTTAGGTAACTAGGAAGTGAAACGACTTAGAAAATTTCGTCTTGTGTGGTATCGTGGCACTTAGTCTCTGAGCGGTGAGCAGCCACGCCCCTTGTGTGAACTGTCGCGTAGTTAACGAGCTGGAGTATTGGCACTTTTGTAGTCAGTTTATCCGCTTTCTCGGAAACCGAAACTAGTTGTCCTTTCACTGTTTCTGCTTTTAATATCATTGCTTGGATTTTTTTACCTATTTTGCGAATTGCAGCTTCGAGTTTCTCATTTGTCCTTTTACTTTAGAGATAACAGGACGCGGCACTACACAATTTGTCTTTTTTAACAAATCTTTCTATGCTGTAGTCGACTGTTGCAAGGTTTGAAATCATTTCATGTAACTTTTTACCTTTTTTCAAACGCGTTTTATTCTGTTGAAGCTGTTCTGTCTCAGTATTACGAAGCCCGGTCTCAATACTTTTTATTATTGGCTGAAAGCCATCACTAATCTGTTTTCTAATTTGAAGTGACGGATTTTGCATCTGCGATGTTACCTTCTCCCGTGTCTCTTCCTGCGACTTTTCCAGATTCTTATCCATCTTAAGCAACAATTCTACATCACTGATGTTATCATATTTGACACTAATGGCAACAAAAGGCGACATGGGTACAGATCTCACAAAAGAAGTAGACGCAAATTTGGAACCTACCGTTGCCGTCTTAATTTGTTGCGAAAATACACTTGATAATGAATTAGTTTGATCCTGTATATCTGTAATGCTTTTAGAATTTTCAATCAAGTTACAAATTTGCAATAAATATGCAGAAAAGTTAATTTCACCCATTGTTTAATTCGCATTTCGAACTTCCTCATTTCTCTCATACAAACTTACATTTCTAGCCATGCAGTTTCGTAAAAAAAAAAAAAAAAGATGAATTACAGTACAAAGATTTTCATTACCCACAATAATGAAAACTTCTATCATTGAACGTCGACGAAGAGATAATTTGTTCCAAATAATGAATAACTAATAAAAATCCTGTGTATATCAAATGCAAGCTTGTAGTATCTGCACTACAATGAGAATTACTTTTGAGAAAATCACGTAAATAATAGAAAAGAAAATTATCTCGAAGTAGCACAAATCATGAAAATAACGATAATACGTAAATAAAAATCTACAATCTACATTGTGCTTAAGAAACCGCTACGTACATGAGGATATGAATGTATTTCATGGAATTTTGTACTACGTGCAGTAAACGAACAATTAAATCTCTAGTACATAGGGCGCGCACTATCTCTGACGCAGGGAGTCTACCCCAGGAATTAGAACATCTGAGAACTGCATTTTGAAAAACTGGGTACTCAGAGTGGCAGATTCAACGTGCTCTCCGCCCAACCACTACAGCACAACCTGTGGAGATGGATGAAATCACGAGGGAGGAGGTAGGCACAGTGCTTATTCCATATACAGGCGCACTCTCGGGGAAAATCGCCCGCATTTTGAAGAAACACCGGGTCGGAACTGTGTTTTGTCCTCCGAATAGAACTCGTGCACTGGTGGGGAGCGCCAAAGATGACCTCGGTTTGAGGAAGGCCGGCGTGTACCAGATTCCGTGTCAATGTGGCAAGTCGCATATTGGTCAGACGATGCGTACCGTCGAGGATCGATGCCGTGAACACCAGAGGCACACTCGACTGATGTATCCGAGCAAGTCGGAGGTCACTGAACATTGTTTGTCGGAAAATCACGCTATGGAGTATGAACGCACGAGGATTCAGGTACAGACGTCGAGATACTGGGACAGCGTTGTTAGAGAGGCCATCGAAATTCGTACCAAAGACGACCTCATAAACCGTGACTGTGGCTATAATCTTAGCAAGGCTTGGGAACCAGCGATTGGGTTAATCAAGAGTAAATCGAGCAAATGTATAGTTGTGACGACCACGGCGGACAGAGCCATCACACCGACGTCACCTCAGACGCCGTCGCAATCTGTTCCACCGCGCGACCGTGGCGCGGGGCGCGGACGGCGGAGTGAGCGCGCCGCGGGAGGAGGGTACTTAAATCGGCCGCCGCCGCGATCGAACCCATTTCCTCCTGAGCAGCCATAGCGTACGGATCTCCGTGCCGGCACGTTAACAGGAGCTGAGTCCGTCAGTTCACCTGATGATGGCGACATGTATGATCGCCGAAATATTGTGCCCGTTGGACACTGTAGGCCGGCAGTACACCCGTGGATATTTTGATAATTGAAAGACAATTATCGTTTATATTCGCATAGCAGTGCATCATGCCATAAAGCAGCACAAGTGAGGCAATGGTTCGTGGACAACAGCACTTCTGAGATGGACTATCTTGTCAGTAGTTCTGAGCTAAACACAATAGAACACCTTTGGGATGAGTTATAAAGTCGATTTAGTTCCAGCGTCCAACATCACTGCCTTCTTTGGGTTCGGCTCTTAGGGAAGAATGCGCCGCTGTTTCCACAAAGATATTCAGACAGCTAACTGAAAGTGCCCCCAGCGTATTTCAAGTCGTCGTAAAGACGAAGAGCGTACACTTTTCTCATTAATTTCCATTCATAGGAGTCTCGATACTTCTAATCATATAGTATATAACTTCGTGTAAACTCCTTCTGTAAGTTTCAGTAACATTACGTAATTCTTTAGTGTATTTCAATCGCAATATACTACCTTGTGTACTTACACATCTCTGGAAATCGACAGACCACATTTTAGTTCATAGCTCACGCTCACGAGAGTTTGGCTAATTTAAGGTTACGAAGTTCTCACACCCAGGCAACGCGTTTTTATATCTTTGTTTCTGCATGTAGAGCAATTATGCGTAACCACCACGCCTAATTGCAAATGGTTCAAATGACTCTGAGCACTATGGGACTTAACTGCTGAGGTCATCAGTCCCCTAGAACTTAGAACTACTTAAACCTAACTAAACTAAAGACATCACACACATCCATGCCCGAGGCAGGATTCGAACCTGCGACCGTAGCGGTCACGCGGTTCCAGACTGTAGGGCCTAGAACCGCTCGGCCACTCCGGCCGGCGTCTGCAAAAACGTTTCTTGTAGCAACCGTAGGGAGGAAGGAAATTTATGGTTTAGCGTCCCGTCGATATTGCGTCGGTAGAGAAACAGCAGAGGCTCGAATAACGGAAGAATGGATATTGCAATCTGTTGTGTCCTTTCAAAGGTATCATACCGGCATTTACCTGCAGCCTTTTAGGGAAATCACGGAAAATCTAAATCTGGATGGATGTACGGCATTCGAACCGCAGTCCTCGCAAAAGAGATTCAAGTGTGCTGACCACTGCGCCAGCCTGCTCGGTGCATAGGACACGAGGTTAAATGATTATATTTCATTCTCGAGCTATTTCTTAATGCCATTGAAGGTCTCGAGTAATGGAGCGTACCTGTATTTCCTAAAATAAAAGTAATGTAAAAGAAAAAAAAATAGGTTTTAAAAGGCATAAAATAGAAGTAGTTAGGAAAATATCCCCCTCATATTTACTCCTTTTCTCTACCGAAAGAAATGTGGAAGATAACGTCACATTTGCCGTACAAGAGAATAGTAAAACAAAAGAAGACGCTGGGGCTACTGAAAGACTAATTGACGACCATTGGTTTAATGTACACTTGTATGTCCCTAGTTAGTATCAAACCTACGCGCTCTTTCCAGATGTCTCCATCCAATGCTGTCGATAGATCTAGTGTTTTCCAGTCTTTGTTTACCCCTGAGTTTTATACCTGAGCCTCCAGTATCCAAACTATAGTCAGGTGACAAAGTCGTACGATAACTCCTAACTTCCTGTCAGATCTCCATTTGCCCGGTGTAGTTCAGCAACTCATTGTGGTTGATGTTGTTGTTGTGGTCTTCAGTCCTGAGACTGGTTTCATGCAGCTCTCCATGCTACTCTACCCTGTGCATGCTTCTTCATCTCCCAGTACCTACTGCAACCTATATCCTTCTGAATCTGCTTGATGTATTCATCTATTGGTCTCCCTCTACGATTTTTACTCTCCACGCTGCCCTCCAATACTAAATTGGTGATCCCTTGATGCCTCAGAACATGCCCTACCAACCGATCCCTTCTTCTAGTCAAGTTGTGCCACAAACTTCTCTTCTCCCCTATCCTATTCAACACCTCCTCAATAGTTATGTGCTCTACCCATCTAATCTTCAGCATTCTTCTGTAGCACCACATTTCGAAAGCTTCTATTCTCTTCTTGTATAAACTATTTATCGTCCATGTTTCACTTCCATACATGGCTACACTCCCTACACATACTTTCAGAAACGACTTCCTGACACTTAAATCTATCCTCGATGTTAACAAATTTCTCTTCTTCAGAAACGCTTTCCTTCCCATTGCCAGTCCACATTTTATATCCTCTCTACTTCGACCATCATCAGTTATTTTGATCTCCAAAGAACAAAACTCCTTTACTACTTTAAGTGTCTCATTTCCTAATCTAATACCCTCAGCATCACGCGATTTTATTCGACTACATTCCATTATTCTCGTTTTGCTTTTGTTGATGTTCGTCTTATATCCTTCTTTCAAGACACTATCCATTCCGTTCAACTGCTCTTCCATGTCCTTTGCTGTCTCTGGCAGAATTACAGTGTCATCGGCGAACGTCAAAGTTTTTATATCTTCTCCATGGATTGTAATATCTACTCTAAATTTTTCATTTGTTTCCTTCATTGCTTGCTCAATATACAGACTGAATAACATCGGGGAGAGGCTACAACCCTGTATCAGTCCCTTCCCAACCACTGCTTCCCTTTCATGCCCCTCAACTTTTATAAAAGCCCCCAATGTGGTATGAACTAAAAAAGATGTTGTAAGTCCACTGCAGAAATATTAGGCCATACTCCCTCTAGAGCCGTCTGTAATTGCGACGGTGTGGCCGTGCGGTTCTAGGCGCTTCAGTCTGGAACCGCGTGACCACTGCGGTCGCAGGTTCGAATCCTGCCTCGGGCATGGATGTGTGTGATGTCCTTAGGTTAGTTAGGTTTAAGTAGTTTTAAGTTCTAGGAGACTGATGACCACAGATGTTGTCCCATAGTGCTCAAAGACATTTGAACCATTTTCTTGTAATTGCGAAACTGTTTCCGGTGCAGGATTTTATGCACTACTTGACTTCTAGATTGTATCCCATGAATGTTCGATGTCATTCATATTTGCCGATCTGGGTGGTCAATCATACACTCGAACTGTCACTCGCACTGTCATCAATGAAAATTCCATCTTTGTTTGGAAACGTGAAATCCAGCAATTGCTGCAAATGGTCTCCATATGGTTGAATATAAAGATTTCCAGTCAGTGATCGGTTCAGCTGCACCATAGAACCCACGCTATTCCATGTAAGCACAGCCCCTACCATTAGGGAGTCACGACCAGTTTGCAACTTGAGTCCGTGGCTTCGTGAGGTCTGCACAACACTCGAAACCTGCCACCAGTTTTTACCAAGTGAAATCGGACTTATCTGAACAGGGCACGTTTTTCCAGTCTTCTACTGTCCAGCCGATATGGTCACGAGCCCAGGAGAGGCGCTGCAGGCGATACAGTGCTGTTAGCAAAGGCACTCGCGTCGATCGCCTGCTGCCACAGCTCATTGACGCCACATTTTGTCTTAATGCCTTGCTGTTATTTCACGCGGTGTTGCTTATCTGTTAGCACTGACAACTACGCGAACCCCGCTGCTCTGGATCGTTAAATGAAACTTGATATTCTCGTCAAGCTCTTGACACTGTGAATCTCTGAATATTGAATTCCTAACGATTTCTGACTAATTATACAGACACAAACTGTAATAAAATGTGCCTATAGGCTCCATTTGTACTGAATAATTGTATTTGTAGTTTGTGACGTACGCTTCCTAACATGCTGAAATAATATCAGCTTGTACGACGGAAGAAATAAGTTTTTAAGGTGCCGTGTGTCACGAACTACTGCACTTTTACAGCCTTACCTAAAACTTTATAAAGTTTGCGCGGAAGTTAATGGTTAGTCTTTAATTGAGCTCAACCCACGTGATTAAAACCCGAATACTTGTTGATTGCTACAGTTTCTACGTATTTGCTGAAAGCTCTCGGTTGAAGAAGCTCGCTTCTAAAATACACGACAAGCGTCAAATGTGCTTGCAGTAATCCGTGTGCTTTGTACCAAAACCGCACGAGCTATCACAACATAAAGTTTCTCCTTCAGCTCTCTGATTTGCCGCCACCGGTCAAACCTTCTGCGAGTCCCTAAGGGACTGTCTCATACTAAGGGCCTGCAAGCTGTGCAGGCTCTGGGTTGGTAAAAGGCAGTGTGGGGAAGGATGCGTCTCAAACAGCCTCTCCTTCTCAAGTGCCCTTACCCGCCTTCTAGAGGTGGAGCTGTTAAGCCTTCGGGCGACTGAAGGGCAGGGGCACGACGGTGTGCTGAACAACTTGTACACCGGTTCTGATGGCTGCATTTGCTGTGGTGGGATCCTGCCCCAAGTCGGCGAAGGTCACTCGCCTTGTCTTGGGCTCCGAGGCATGCTCTGCCAAGCCGGGGCGTGGTGACTTGTCCCCGGTTAGGTTAGATGGGTCCAGACCTCTGAACGTCTGGGGGACCGGCCCGGCACCTGAGTAGGACCGGGTCCTTGGCCTTTGGTGGGAACCTGGGCTAGTAAGGGGCGAAGGACGGAGAGTGAATCCGCTCTCCCGGAATGCGGGTGGCATTCGCCGATAAGGGAGCGGGTGAAAACTGTAGTGGTGTGGCTGTTGAAGAGGACTAGTGCGCTGTACCCACGGCGTGCTAAACCTGGCAGCTCAAGTTATTGATAGCTCTTGGTCAAGGGGCGGGACCGGTGAGCGAGCTGCATGTAGCCTCCCCCCATGCCAGAGAGGCCGGTCCGGGGCAAGAGACGGGCCTCCATCTTTCACTCTTTTTGAATACGATAATGGTTGAGAATCAAGAAAGTGGTAATGTGTTAGATGCTTCCGGAACGGAAATCGAGATGAATTTAACCGTTGCTGAGCGACACTCGAAATTTTTGGAATTGCTGGACTCGAGTGTCAAAAATGGAAAGATTAGCAACGGTGCCATTAACCAGATAAGAGACTTTGTTGCAAATTGGGCAATTGTTCACTCCCAGTTAGAAGGGAGAATATCCGAATTAGAAAAAGAAAATAAGAGGATTAGAAGTCAGCCTACCCGGACGTATGCTGCGGTTGCCAAAGCCCCAGTGGCCAAGGCGCCGACAGCAAAAGAGACAATTCAAGAGAACATGAAAAAAGTAGCACCCACGGTCTTTGTAAAACCTAAACCTGGCGAAGACATCAAAGCTGCTAAGACAGTTTTCGAAAAGTGTGTTGATCCAAAGAAAGATAAAATCAGGATCAACAGTGTCCGTACCTCAAAGAATGTGCTGATAGTCGAGACGGCCTCGCCAGAAGATAGCCAAAAGATCTTAGGCAATAAACAACTAAGTGAGAAAGTTAGGTGTGAACCTCCACGAAAGCGTCGACCACTCATGAGTCTATATGATGTACCTACATTTATGTCAGCGGACAGCCTACTTGATGCGATATACACGCAAAATTTTGACGTGTTAATGACTAGAAACGAGTTTGATGAAGAGTTCAAGCTACGTTTTAAAGTAGGGCCTCGAGGAAAGCTGACTGTACATCATGTTGTGGAAGTTTCACTGAACTTATGGAAAGTATTAACTCGCGCTGGCCGGTTGTACGTCGGCTACTCAGCACTGAACATTAAGGATTACCTGGCAGTGCCACGTTGCACAAAATGCCAGGACATAAACCATACTAATAAGTACTGTACGGAACCGAATGTCATATGTGCCCACTGTGGCCTGTCGGGACATATTAGGAAAGACTGTCCTAATGAGGACAAAGCAGCAACATGTGTACCATGCAAGAAACGGGGCCGTAAGTGTGGTGGACCTAAAGATTGTCCAACCCACAAGATGTTCTTGGATAGACTTATACAAAGAACAGATTACGGGGATGTTTAAAATGGTACAAGTAAATGCAATGCGCAGCCAGATGGTTGCGCATGAACTAAGGAAACTAGCGGAACAAGAACAAATAGATGACCTTCTGATACAAGAACCGAACTCTTGTGCGGGTCGAGTCCCTGGCTTTCCTGCTACAGCACAAGTGGTTTCCTCGGGTGGGAACCCCATGAGTGCACTTATAATATTGAACAAAACTATAAAAACTACGATATTAAGTCAATTCTGTACCGAGCATATTACGGTTGTACAACTCAATTTGCTGTCTTACAGTATGTACGTTGTTAACGTCTACTGTCAATTTAGACATGACATCAAGATTTATCTTGATCAGTTGCACTGGATACTAAGAGTTTTAGCCGGGCAGGCTATAATTGTAGCTCTAGATGCTAATGCTAAATCCCCCCTTTGGCACAGTGATAGACAGGACGGTAGGGGTGCGGAGCTTGTTGATTTGATAATGGTAACGCACATGCATGTGCTAAACTTGCCTGGGTACCCCCCAACCTATTCAGGGAGGGCGGGTGCAACATCAAATATTGATGTCACACTAGCAAGCGAGAGGGCAGCACCTCACGTCCATAACTGGCAAGTAAGAGAACACTGGACTGTTAGTGATCACAACTGTATAACATTTGAAATAGCGACAACCATCGCTGATGTGCCAGGCGAGTGGGTGGAACGGTTCAGTTATGCTCGGACAGACTGGGACCGACTCGTGCAGGTGTTCAGTCCTCCAGAGTTAGGGGAGGACATAGATAATATTGATGAAGCTGTGGAGGAGCTTGTAAGCTCCGTGCAAACAGCTATCACACTGGCTGTACCTCGAATAGCGAGATACATCTGCAGGGAGTCCACCCCATGGACCCCTGAATTGACTGTGCTTAAACGGTCGGTCATAAGGGCGCGAAGCAACTATCAAAGGAGCTTTTCCCACGACGAACGACAATACCACCTGCGTATTTATCGTCGTCTGAAGCAGAGATACAAGGATCAGTTAGATATTACAAGGCGCCAATCCTGGGAAAGATTTGTGAACGATCAGCTAGGAACAGACCCTTGGGGAGTTCCTTACAAAATCGTTCGAGAAAAAATTAGATCGCCCATGATGTTGTCTACGCTGCGTGCTGGGGATGGTGACACGACCAAGAACTGGGAAGAAACAGCAAGACTGCTGTTGGACACATTACTGCCAGATGATATCGAGGACGAGGACTCGCAAGAGCAGCGAGTAATTCGTCAGGCGCTCTCGATTCCGTATCTTAACGATACAAACGTGTGCCCCTTCTCAGTAGAGGAGGTAGAAGCAACCATCTACACCTTTGCAAGGAAGAAGGCGCCAGGTCCTGATGGGATCCCTGTGGAGATCTTACAGGGACTCGCCCAGTTGGTCGCCCCGGCATTAAGCCGTATTTACAACATCAGTTTACAAAGGGGCTATTATCCACTAAAGTGGAAAACGGCTGAAGTAGTAATTATCAGGAAAGGCCCTGATAAAGATCCAACTGTGCCGAAATCCTATCGGCCTATCTGTCTGCTGGACGTAATGGGCAAAGCATTTGAGAAGCTGCTGGCTGACCGTCACCAGAGTCATCGAACTCTGCATGGTGTGAGTGATAGGCAGTTCGGATTCCGAAAGGTTCGTTCCACTCAGGATGCGATCAATGAGGTTTGCCGGATTGTTCACTCTGCGACATCGAAGTATGTTCTTGGCATAATGATAGACATCTCAGGGGCTTTCGACAACCTGTGGTGGCCGGCACTCTTCTCTCGCCTAAGAGAGATTGGGTGCCCGCAGCTGCTGTATGGCTGTCTGGAGGCCTACTGTGATGGAAGGACTGCTAAGATAACGGCTCCTGGAGCCGTCGTATCTAAAAGAGTATCCCGTGGTTGTCCCCAGGGATCGGTGTGTGGTCCCATTTTCTGGGATATTGACATGGAACCTTTGTTGAACGTCCTGCAGGGAGAGACTGCAGTTCTGGGAGTCGTTGCTTATGCGGATGATCTCGCAATTCTAGTAGAAGGTAACACTCGCAATGTGATCGAAGACCGATCACGACTGGCTATTGAACTGTTAACCAACTGGTGTAAGAAGACTAAAATGTCTATTGCACCACAGAAATCGCTATATATGCTCTTGAATGGCAAGTTAAATAGGGACCTAACAGTCAGAATTAATGGCCAAGCAGTGTCACGACAGAGATATGCCCGTTACCTTGGGGTACATTTAGATGAGAATTGGAGTTTCATTCCGCATATTGAGCAAATAACGACAAAGTCCTTAGCTCTGTTCAATAAGATAATATAAATTGGACAAAGAAGGTTCCATCTGCCGTCAAAGGCAATAAATATCTACCATAATAGTATATTGGCACCAACTGTAGGGCACGCATCCAGTGTGTGGGCCAACAGGCAAACTCTGGTGCGGCCTGCCGCCGCTGTCAGGCGAATACAGAGGAACGTTCTGTTGAGATGCATAGGAGCATTCAACACAAGTACAACAGTAATTATGGGTCTGTGTCCACTAGACCTGATAATAAGGCAGCACGCAGCCTTGTACTGGCTGCGCAATCAGAACATCGACATGGTGCAAAATATAATGGGCACTCCTCTTGTAAGCGCCAAATCCATCCGAGAAAAAATGCTCGACATTTGGCAGGACGAATGAGATGGGTCCAGTACAGGCCGTAGAGTCCATGGGTTTCTACCCACAGTAAGGGAAAGACTAAAGAACAAGATAATGAAGCCCTCACGGGGCCTAGTCCACTTTCTTACAGGCCACGGTCCCTACCCCACGTACCTGCATAAAATAGGGAAATGGCCAACACCGGAGTGTGACTGTGGTGCTCAAACAGGATCGCCAGAACACACTGTGTTTGAGTGCCCAATATACGAACAGGCTGTCTCAGTGGAGAGGCAGCTCCTGCGAACAAGAAACATTAACGAAATATTGTCAGAAAGCGAATTGTTCAGCAATTTCGCAAAATTGGTTAACAAAATCTCAAGGGAGGCCCACCGAGCATACCTTGGGAGAGAGTAAATGCGCTTCAGATCTAATGCGCAATTGTAAATATGTAAATACTATGTTTGTTTAAGTCTTGACTTAGAGTAGCTAGTAGTTGTAGTTAGATCAGCATGGTGGTGGGGGGAATAAAAGAGTAGCATAAATGGAGTGGTTTCTCTAGTAGTAGCGGCCCGCCTCCACGTGGCTAGGGACGGGCAACTCTCTGGCAGGATTCCAGAGAGGCTAAGAGGCCGATAATTCACAAATAGCAAAGTTGCTTAATAAATAGAAAGTATGCAGGCACTAATAAACCACTTCTGTAGTGCTAATAGCAGATATAGTTAGTCATAATACGCCCACTCAAAAGTATTAGAAAGTGGGTTATGGATGGTTCATAAATTTAAAAAAAAAAAAAAAAGGTCTCTAAGGGTTACCAGCCGACACCCTTGCAAAATCGAAGCTCTCCAGCATACAGCGTAGGCTAGGGTTGGACCGTCTTCAAGTTGACAAGACTTAAGCACGTCGCGCTATTACTCGATTTCTACGAGGTTCGTGCGAAAGCCGGCGCGTTTCAAACTGAGTCTCACTCTCTTCGTGTAAGAGTTTGCAAGTAGCCTGCTTGTATGTTGGCGGCGCTATAGATTGCGTTAATATCGCTGACAGCTTTCCGCGCCCTCGGTAAGAGATTCTTTGGTTGAACGGATTATCAGTTACCGAGTGCATAGGGAACTGTATGGACATGATGTTCTTAGTGGAGACTTTGTTTTGGTAAGACATGCATTGTAAAGTTGTAAACTGAGCTGAAATGGCGTGTTTATAAAATGGCTCTGTGCACTATGGGACTCAACATCTATGGGCATCAGTCCCCTAGAACTTAGAACTACTTAAACCTAACTAACCTAAGGACAGCACACAACACCCAGCCATCACGAGGCAGAGAAAATCCCTGACCCCGCCGGGAATCGAACCCGGGAACCCGGGCGTGGGAAGCGAGAACGCTGCCGCACGACCACGAGATGCGGGCGGCGTGTTTATAAGAAAATACGCTAGGAAATGTATGATGATGGATGTTTAATTGATAATGTTTGAGCAGTGAAATTATTGAAAACTACATAATTATTGGAACTGGATGACACATGAATAAGGTAAACTATTTTAAATACATTGTTTGCTCTTCAAGGAAATCTTTCTTTCGCAAACTATACGCCTCCTAGTGGTTATAGTCTATAGCAGTTAAAATCTTTTTATTTAAGTGGCGGTAGCTGATACTTGCTGTAATTGCTGTAGTTCGTATTATGAAGATTTTCTGTGACGTAAGTGACTTATGTAAAATAATGGGGCTTGCACTGTTGGGAGTCATGACTGAAATGAATTTAGGCAATTAACAGAATTGGAGGTAGTTTCATATTTCCTTACTTTTATGTTTTTTGTATTTGTTTTATTGTTAGGATTTTTTTCAATTCCGGGTCATTGCGTTGGGCTTGTATATTGTGAGTAATAAATGAATAGGTTAAGTCTGAGTGATCTTTCTCAGGGAATCTTCTGTAGGTCAATGTTTAATAAAAATAATTAAAGAGATATTTTCAATTTTCCCACTTATAGCACAGTCATGTGATTTATTGGGGATTTATTGGGATTGTGGGAGTGTGCGCTGCAGAGTGAAAATCTCATTCTGGAAACATCCCCCAGGCTGTGGCTAAGCCATGTCTCCGCAATATCCTTTCTTTCATGAGTGCTAGTTCTGCAAGGTTCGCAAAAGAGCTTCTGTAAAGTTTGGAAGGTAGGAGACGAGGTGTAAGTAGGCTGTTTAGGCTTTTTTATTGGTAACGCCACCTCTGTATGAAAATCACTGGCTGTGCTGTGTGCAGTCTGTGGCTAGTTTGCATTGTTGTCTGCCATTGTAGTGTTGGGCAGCGGCAGCTGGATGTGAACAGCGCGTAGCGTTGCGCAGTTGGAGGTGAGCCGCCAGCAGTGGTGGATGTGGAGAGAGAGATGGCGGAGTTTTGAAATTTGTCATGAACTGCTATATTTATATATGATGATATCAAGGTAAATACATTGTTTGTTCTCTATTAATATCTTTCATTTGCTAACTATCCCTATCAGTAGTTAGTGCCTTCCATAGTTTGAATCTTTTATTTAGCTGGCAATAGTGGCGCTCGCTGTATTGCAGTAGCTTGAGCAGCGAAGATTTTTGTGAGGTAAGTGATTTGTGAAAGGTATAGTTTAATGTTAGTCAGGGCCATTCTTTTGTAGGGAATTTTGAAAGTCAGATTGCGTTGCGCTAACAAAATATTGTGTGTCAGTTTAAGCACAGTCGTGTATAATTGTTTAAAGGGGACGTAACATATGGCGACCCTGCCAAGATACCTCACTGGAATCTTCTGATTTTTTGTTGTAGTTTGTGTAATTAGTGTAGATTTTGTTTATTGCTAGCGCGTAATTGTAGAGAAAATCTCCTTTGTAGTTGCAGACTTTCATTGTTGTACAGTAAAACAGTTGTGGTATACATGTAGATTTGCACCAAGTATTTCGCAGCTGCAATTAACTAGATATTATTTTCAGTGCTATGTTAATGTGTTCTCTTATTTTTGATCTTCAAATTGTGTTTTTCTGTGTTGTCGTTTGAAATACTGTGACAATAATGGCGTGTGAAAAACGTAATACTAGGCTCCAAAGTAAACTGAGAAATGACAGTGAAAATGAAAGCAGTGTGTTAGCGCCACCGAGTAATGAATTAACAAATATTCAAAACAGTAATTTGGTAACTGTGCATAGGGAAATGGAGCGGGCGTCAAACAATGGCGTGGACAGTGAAACAATTAGTGAAGAGGGAAGCATTATCGATCGATCGGTCGGCAACAGCTCGCCTCAGGAATCCGAAATGACAGGACACAATTTTGCAGATACTGTAGATTCAGGTTTTGCGTCCTCACCGTTTTCCCAAATGAGTCAAGACACATTTTCCTCTTGTCAAAATGTGAATGTTGCCGGTGCAAATTCACTGCCGAAAAGCACTGACGAACATGTTTCAGACACCAGTGCATTGTTATTACAATTAATGCAAGAAATGGGACAAAAGCTTCAAAAGTTAGACACAATGGAACAAAATCAGAGACAAACACAGCAAAAGCTTCAAAAGTTAGACACAATGGAACAAAATCTTCAAAAGTTAGACAGAATGGAACAATACCAGAGACAAACACAGCAACAGTTAGACGCAATGGAACAAAATCTTCAAAAGTTAGACACCACGCTTGAACAAACACGTGAAGATTTAACTACTGAGTTACATAAAATCGAATCGAAATGTCAAAAAGTCTGTAATGACGTAAAAACACAAATTTGTGAGCATTTCCAACCTATTTTTTCGCGTCATGAAAATGCATTACAGAATCACGAAGCAGCCATAAAAGAACTGCAAAGTATTGTTCATGAAAATCACGACACCCTGCAAGCTAAAATTGACTCAGTTGCATCTACCGATTCGGTTACGCAACTTGCAAAAACTCAGGAAAACTTAAAGGACACAGTAGATACTCTGAAACTTGGTTCAGAAAAACATACAGAGGAAATAATTTCATTATCGGATAAAGTAGCCGAACTTTCAGATCAGTTCACTAACTTATCTACAAAGGTAGATGATGATCTGAATAACACAACACCTGTAGCCTTCACTGACACTGAAGAGTATGTAGAAATTAGAAAATTCAAACAAAATCAAAATCAAATCAATACACAGTACAAAAGAGAAATCCGGGAAGTACAAGATCAGCTGACACAGGTAATACAAGAATTACGTATTTCAGAGGATACTCGCGCCCCAATACGGGAAGAGAGACACAGAAATACGGAACAGCCACAAAATAGTAACACAGGGCATTTCGGAAGTTATGAAAGAAATTGGCAATGTGCACCGAATTTTGAGATGGAACGGCCGACACGACCTAACAATGACCGATATGCGACTCGCCGACATGATGATTTTGACTATAAGCTGTTCATTACTACACGTAAATTCAAAACATTTAAGAATTCTGGCAACGACATTCATCCACAAGCATGGCTCCATCAATTCTCGCATTGTTTTCCTCCCAACTGGTCGTTAGAACACAGATTAGAATTTATGTGTGGCTACTTGGAGAATGAACCAGCTGTAAGAATGCGATCGGTAATTCACGATTGCCACAGTGAAGGAGAGTTTTACCATGCCTTCCTCTCAGCATTTTGGTCTCAAGCCACACAAGACCGAGTAAAACATAGCATCACAATGATGAAACGTTTCGAACAATCTGAATTTTCCAGTCTTATGAAATATTTTGAAGACATGTTGCATAAGAATCAGTATCTTTCAAACCCATACAGCCCCTCAGAACTCATCCGCATTTGCTTAATCAAACTGCCTGAACATTTACGACATATTATTTTGGCAGGACGTTGCAAAGACGACATTGAAGCATTTCAGGGACTCTTACAAGAATTAGAAATTGACACTGACAATCGCGGAACGCGAAACCAGGAACACAACAATTACAGGTCACATCCGTCGCAATTCTGTGATGAAAGAAGTAATAACTTGACACGACAAGGCTATTCTCACAACACAAATCGTGACCAAAACAGACACCACCCGTATGACAACCGTTGGCAGAATAGTAATAACTACAGGGAAAGATCGCCTCTCCGTGGTAATGACTATCACAGAGACAATAAGAGAAACAGACAACATGGGAACCAAAATAAATACTATCAAGGGAGACAGAATAACTTAAGACGCAACGGACCAGCGCGCAGTTACGATTCAGGGAGAAATTCTCCACCATGTGACCGACAAGAAAGAAACTATGGAATCTACCGACATGACGACAGACGATATGATCGTAACGACAGACCTGAATTGCATCAGAACTGGCGGGATTCAAACAGAGCAGGGTCCTCTCGTCACGGTGAATTTGTAGAAGTTAGGTCTCCTAATCCCAATAACGGCGCGCGCCAACAAAGAGACAGACAATGACTCGCACAGCAGGCAGCCGCGTGCGCCCGCTGGCTCCGAGAAAAATAACATAAGACGTTAGCCTGGAGAAAAAATTTTAACATTCTTTACCGATGTATACAACATGATAATTGCTTTGAAGTTGAAACTCGGTGCACTAGGAAGAGTAAAGGTTTACACCACATTTCACATGTAAAACCATTTATTGAAAGATAATCTGCTTTTTAACTTAGTCTTTGCCATAAAATTTTTCGCTTCACATTACTAATATGCATTGTCAGACTTAGAATCTGTTAACATACAACAATGTTTGAAGTTAAATATCCAATCAAGAACCAAGAGAACTTACTTAAACCCAGAAATGACGAATGCATTGTTATAGTGAACAGACGTCACAGTGTTATTGTGTGTGTACATTCTTGCTTGTTAGTTGCACGATTATGGAACGACTATAAGGCTTACATACTTAGAACATTTACCAGTACTGCTAATGAGATTTTAATGCAACATTTTGGTTTACTTGAAAATATATTCTGGATTTAAAGTACTTTCAGTGAGATACCAGATGGCACAGTGGTTAGTTTATGTGACAGCTACACGATTTTATCACGACGCTACTAATGAGTGACAATTTACAATGTTGCTTTTGCAGTGTTTCTGTTTTATATCTGCACAGTTTTCTGTTTTATTCTGGAAAGTAAAACAGGTTTTAGTAGTAACTTTTGTAGTATAGCTACAATGAGACTGCCTTTTCCGTAGCACAACAATACGTTACTGTACAGTACTTTCTTCATCACAACAATAAGCATAATAACTACGATATCTGTACGCAAAGCATGTTACTTTTGTTTATCATGTGGTAAATACATTGACTTCTGCAGAACTTAGCTTTCGGAGGACGATAACTACGACACTTCCACAGAGATTATGTTGCGACAAGACGCACAGTTTAGCGCTACAGTACACGCATTTGAGAGATTAATTTTGTACTTAAAACATTTATTTTTAAAGACTTTTGAATTACAAAGAAAGTTTTCCGTGATACATTTCATTCCATTGCTGTAATCTGTAACACCTGAGGGTATAATTACGTTAATCCTCAGGGGGGTACACGCTTACTTTGTGTACCATGTGTGTGGCAACCACAAGGAACCCTAGCTAATATGGTATTTGCTTATACAACTTTACACATCGGTACCATATTTCTCTAACACACAAATTACACAGCTATCTGATCATGTAACTGAGAGATAAACTTTTTTTATTACATCAGTGACATATGTTTACGCAATACACAGTTGGGTGACTTCACACTTATGAAACTGTATTTTGTCTGTACTTTGTAAACTGTTCATATTTTTTCGGAACCACTGTGATACTATGAGAGCTTTGAATGATGTATTTGGTATGGATTCATGATTTTTAAAGTACGTTTGAGGCAGATGACACTTTTGACATGAGCAGAGAATTTTTTTTAATTATTGGAGGAAGCTACGACGATTTTGAGATTTGACTGAGGTGTTATGATGTTATTTTTACGACGACGATGTGTATTATGCTGCTGAGGTATGTTTACGATTAATAGGCTGAGGCTATATGAGTTATTTGATTATGCTTCATATTTATAATGACGAAATATTGACGAGTGTCGATGGATACGTATATGTGTAATAAGGTAAGGAGTAATGAATAGTGGGTAGGGACTCTTGACTTGTGAAAAAGGATGTTGGAAACCAAGAATCGTACTTTAAGAGTTATGACATGTGTGAATCATGTGTGAATGTATCACAATGCCCCTGAACATTTTTTGGACACTGTTATATGCATAGGATTTTGTTTCTACAGATTTGCAACGCTAATTCTTGACCTGTGAAATATTTTTATATGAGACTGCCACGGTAGCAGAAACTGCTGTCGTAAATATTTCCGTACGGAAGTTAAGTGACCACCTGCACGTAATGCGTCGCGGGCACCCAGCTGTGTCAGACGCCTGGAGAAAAAGCCATTATTGCGAGCCCTTTTCAGCAGCACAGGTAGAACAAAAAAAAAGGGGAGGCCATTATCCTCGGAAATATTCTTACATCTGCAAACCTGATAATGACAAGTGTCTTTCTACGAGAATTGAGAGCTACTGACTTACGAAATGCCACATAGCTATTGAATGATGTTTTTATGCTTTGGTTTGCGTAATTGCTTATTTCATTTGATATCTGGTTTCCAGCTGTGTTGCAGCATTGCTTTTATAAAATGAAATGCATTTACTAATGTGAACACTTTCTGTCAACAGATCTATTAAATAATTATTTTATGATCCACATTCTTTAAAAAAGGAGCACTTGGAAAGGAAAGAACAATAAGAAGGAACTAGTAACAGTAACACATAATTTTCTTTTCAAGTACATGGTAATATTTCTTTTTAAAATCAGTTGTTGTGGTGCACCACTTTAATTACTTAGACATTAAGATGTGATTATACATTTCCCTTATCTGCATTGTTATCTTTAGTGTACTATTTTTTCTGCTTGAGCTATGTCATGTTTTGATATAAGTTATTACATTTGCTGCTGCTAGCTTTGCCAATCTGTATTTTTTGTCATTGCTGCTTGTGTTAATTGTTTTATGTGCTGCTGCATTGCCTCGTCCCTTAGTTTAGCATCTGAGCTCAGTAGATTTAAGTTAGCTTAAGAGGGGGTAGACTATATAAGAAACTGACTATGGACAATATGAAAAAGATTTGGGCCAAAATGAGTATTGTACACTGAGAAATAATTATATTGAAAGAAATATGAATAGAATACAGAAAGCATGCTTGGATAGGATTTTTTTGGTGGAAACAAAGGATGAAATAAGAGGAAAGATATATGAAGTTTTGGGTTGGACTGCAGTACCAAATGTTACACTGAAAACGAACCCTGTCCTTTCCTATTGGTGTTATCCCACTATGTGTTTGTGTACCCTTCAGTATTTGTTTTCTTCCTGTCTCTGTGTAGTTTCATAGAATTTTTTCTTCTTTTAATATTAAGCTACATTCACTATGATGAGGAATACTGTTATCCTCGAATATAATTGGCATTAATAATATGTTATTTACTTTGCAAAGATATTAGACATTATTCATTCTGCTTAAATGCTCATGTGTGAAGTTGATGTTTCGCAAGTTATTCTGATCTTCTATGTATGTACTCATGTCATAATTCCTGTAACACTGATGTATATGTCTATATCTATTCTTTCGTAAAGCTTGTGTTACTACAAATGTTATCTGTATTGTTATGTTCTTTAATGATGTATTTTGTACCTTTGTAATTGTATTTTCATGTTGTAAATTTATAATTGTACAGACACCAGTTCTTCAAATTAAGTTACATTTCACTGCACACGTTTCTGTTGGTCATAGTATATGGACAATATGTGAGAAGTAGGGACTGTTCGTGTTTGCACGTGTGTTAATAATTCTGCAAGGGACTGGATAACAGCATTGCTGGTTCTAAGGACAATTCCAAAAACGTTGTGAGTGCACAAGTGGTGGTTTATGGACTTGCTATATTCTCCGCAAGACTCTTCGATGGTGAATGTGCACCTGCACAGTCGCAACAGATGGCTGCTGGCCATCTCTACAAGGACTACAGTGGGTCTGCATCTTTGATGGCCCACCATTACCATTATCTCTACAAGGACTACAGTGGGTCTGCGCCTCTGGTGGCCCACCAATATCGTAATCTCTACCAGGACTACGGTGGGTCTGCTCTGTGATGACCTACCTACCAATCTTCTTCAAACTGTCGAATGACTCTGCTGTGGATTTGCTCTGTTGTGACCCAATACTTGTCTGCATGTCGAGAGTCAGCACTGTCTTTCCGTTGGAAGGACAACACTACTTCTTCAAGACTGCATGGAAATCCACTACTTCTATGTGCATTTTCTTTTACTGCTCAGACTTTCAGAAAAACTCTGCATTTTTACTGTGATGAACAATGTGGACTGTCTTTATGGACTGTGAGAAATTTTTAGCTTTTGACCAACATTGTACCAATAAGTGTGTGCATTTCATTTCTTTGTTATTGTAATTATAAAAAAAAATTTTCAAATCTGTATTGGCCACTGCCCAATCCAATTTGTAAAATTTTTTGTGGGGAGCATGGGGGCTATGTAAGTAGGCTGTTTAGGCTTTTTTATTGGTAACGCCACCTCTGTATGAAAATCACTGGCTGTGCTGTGTGCAGTCTGTGGCTAGTTTGCATTGTTGTCTGCCATTGTAGTGTTGGGCAGCGGCAGCTGGATGTGAACAGCGCGTAGCGTTGCGCAGTTGGAGGTGAGCCGCCAGCAGTGGTGGATGTGGAGAGAGAGATGGCGGAGTTTTGAAATTTGTCATGAACTGCTATATTTATATATGATGATATCAAGGTAAATACATTGTTTGTTCTCTATTAATATCTTTCATTTGCTAACTATCCCTATCAGTAGTTAGTGCCTTCCATAGTTTGAATCTTTTATTTAGCTGGCAATAGTGGCGCTCGCTGTATTGCAGTAGCTTGAGCAGCGAAGATTTTTGTGAGGTAAGTGATTTGTGAAAGGTATAGTTTAATGTTAGTCAGGGCCATTCTTTTGTAGGGAATTTTGAAAGTCAGATTGCGTTGCGCTAACAAAATATTGTGTGTCAGTTTAAGCACAGTCGTGTATAATTGTTTAAAGGGGACGCAACAGAGGTACTGGCAGACTTAAAGCTGTGAGGACGGGGTGTGAGTCGTGCTTGGGTAGCTCAGTTGGTAAAGCACTTGCCCGTTAATGGCAAAGGTCCCGAGTTCGAGTGTCGGTCTGGCACACAGTTTTAATCTGCCAGGAAGTTTCAATATTCCTGTTAGTTTAAAATATTTTCATACGCAACAAAATATGTGTCTGTCGCACATTGAAATTCCAACTGTATGTACTCAGTCTTTACGAACTTCCGTACTTCTTATTTAATTGAGTGTCTTATGGTAGTATTGAATTGAATGATATACGGTATTAGGATTGGAATATTCCACGGAGTGAGTTCAAACGCAGTGCGGAAAGGATGTTCTCCCTCCATGCTCATTGGCCCCTTCTTTATGGATGCGGGCGTATGGGAGTTGTGTCGTACTTCCATTTGTCGATTATAAGACATTAAAATGGATGCGCGTGTAGTGTAGCGTTGTGTCTGCGTAGATTGATGCTGATGAGAGAAGGGAAAGGGTTCAAAAATGGTTCAAATGGCTCTGAGCACTATGGGACTTAACATCTGATGTCATCAGTCCCATAGAACTTAGAACTACTTAAACCTAACTAACCCAAGGACATCACACACATCCGTGTCGAGTCAGGATTCGAAACTGCGACCATAGCGGTCGCGGGGTTGCAGACTGAAGCGCCTAGAACCGTTCGGCCACAGCGGCTGGCAGGGAAAGGGTGAAACTCGGTGATTGCACACAGTCTGCACCTCTCCAGTAGCATCAAGAATGGCGCCAGCTTAACGCCCCAACCGACTTAGTATCACAAGGTTCAGTGTCTCGTGCCTTCACTTCATGAGACACAATGTAGACGTTTGGAATGTAATCCAAAACATTAGCGCAAAGACTGGCTACCAGGAGTTTTACGCCACCACCTCTTCTTATTTTCAGCCAAATACTGACAGGGAAGATTGCATCCACGAACAGGAATCGCATCACCTTACGCCACAGTCTAGCGGCAGAACACGCACAGAGATCTCGGCTACGGAGGCGGGTTACTGTTCCAGATACTGACGTTAACGAATGCTCTCCTCAGTGATTGGGTTTTTTAGGTTATACAGAAGTGCTGTCTTATTATAAACGTGTACTTATTTCTGTAAGGCGTTGTGATATCTTTAACAATTGTCAGTTTTAGCAGGACATTTGGCCTGTAGCCTGGTCAGGTGTTAGTTTCGCTGTATTTCCTATATGGGGTCCTCAATTATTTGTCGTGGAATTCTCACATGGTGCCATCTTCCTGCGCCACGGTACCTGTACTAGATGTAGATGTACGGAACCGAAATTTCCCGATAGGTGGTGCTAGCCGTCAGTTCAGGACCAGTGAGACCGCGTCTGCAGCGCCATCTACTTCCTGTAACGGCTGACGACGAATATCAACACACAGTAACCCGAGATCCATACATTGCCATGTGTTTCAAACCCGTAAACATGCACAGTTTTGTGCCCACGAAGTACAATTTGCTGACAGCATTGCTTTTCTGTTATCGCTTGAAGGAAACTGCTGCAGAACCGCATCGAATGCTTGTCCAAGCTTTTGGCGAATGTTTCTCTTGGGAAAATACAGTGTTTCGAGTGGTTCAAAAAATTCAGAAGTGGTGATTTTGACGGGAGAAACGACGAGCGCGGAAACCCACCGAAATAGTTCAAAGACAACGAATTGCGGGCCTTATAGGGTGAAGATGATACCCAAACTTAACAGGAACTCGCGGAACAGTTGAATGTGACGCAGAAAACCGTTTCCCTTCGGGTGGAAGCTATGGGAAAGGTGCAGAAAGCGGGAAAATTTTTTACGCGTGAACTGAACAAAAGACAAGAAGCAAATCGAAAGACCGCTTGTGAAATGCTGCTCGCCGGATACAAAAGAAAGTCGTTCCTCCGTCGAATAGTGGCAGGTGACGAAAAATGGATGTATTTTGAGAATCCTAAGCGTCGTAAATCATGGTTGAATCCTGGAATACCATCGACATCCGTTGCAAGACCAAATCGTTTTGGAAAGAAGACAATGCTCTTTGTTTGGCGGGATCAGAATAGTGTCATCTATTATGGGCTGCTAAAACCGTTAACACTGATTGCTACTAACAGCAAATGATCGATTTAAATCAAGCATTGCGTGAAAAACGACCGGAATGTGGAATAAGGAAACACAAAGTCATATTGCTCCATGATAACGCCTCATCACAACAGCAAAACGGGTCCGAGAAACGATCGATGCGTTCAGCTGGGAAATAGTACGGCATGCGGCTTGTTCTTCAGACTTGGCTCATTCTGATTATCATCTATTTGTACCACTGGGACCCGCTCTCGCTTTACAACGCTTCAGTTTGTATGAAAATACACGAAAATGGCTCGCCGACTGATTCACTTCAAAAGAACTGCTTTTTTGCCGTGGCATTCATAGCCTGCCGGAGAGCTGGGAGAAATGTGTAAACAGCAATGGAGGAGATTATTTTGAATAAAATGTTGTTTATCAGTTTCAGAAAACAGACGTGTAATTATTGCAACCAATTTTCGGTTTCACATTTCTACATATGGTACACTGTCGCGTTGTATAGTGTCGTGTTGCTGGTGTTAGATTTTCTATCTTCTCTTATAGCCTGTCTAGTATGAAGTTTTATCAAGTCGCTGGTTCCACTGACATTCAGTTCTACATTTAAGTCCCTTATACCTGTCCAGTGGCGTGCCCTGAATATTATCCATAATCAAGTGCTTCAAACTGTATAGTCGGTTTTTAAAATTATCCAGTCTTGCAATGCTCCAAGGCGAACTGCCGTAAGACACTGCAAACAGCGAACTGCCGTAAGACACTGCAAACAGAATTAGGAACTCACATTGATGCGACAGAGGTCTTGGGATACATCCTAACATCATTTTGGACCTCGTTTTGCCTGGCGTACTTCAGCAACTGTCGTTGGAAGTCCCCTACAGAAATATTGAGCCAAGAAGCCTCTATAACCACACATAATTGAAAAAATGTTGTCGGTGCAAGATTTTGTGTACTAACTGACCTCTGGATTATGTCACATAAATGTCCGATGGGATTCTTGTTGAGTGATCTGGATGTACAAACCATTCGATCCAATCGTTCAGAACGTTGTTCAAACCAGTCGCGAACAACGATGGCCCCTATGACATGGCGCTCAGTCATCCACAAAAATCTATCGTTTTTTGGGAAGATTAAGTACATGAACGGTTGGAGATGGTCTCCGAGTGGCCTAACGTAACGATTTCTACTCTGTGATCGGTTCGTTTGGACCAGAGGCCCCAGTCCATTCCATGCAAACACAGCCCACACCTTTATGGAGCCAGCTTGCACAATGCCTCTTTGACAACCTGGGTCCATGGTCTCGTGGAGTGTACGACCCACTCGAACCATATCGTCAGCTCTTAGCTAATGAAATCGGAACTTATTTGACCAGACCGCGGTTTTCCAGTCCTCTATGGCTCAACCGATATGGTCAAGGCGCGGGAGAGGCATTGTAGGCGATGTTTTGTTGTTAGCATGGACACTCGAGTTGGTCGTCTGCTGCCGTAGCCCATTAAAGCCAAATTTCGCCGCACTGTCCTAACGGATACGTTTGTCCCCACATTGATTTCTCCTGTTTTTTTTTTTTTGTTTTTTTTTCACAGTTTTGCTCGTCTGTTAGCACTGTCAATATACGCAAACGCCGCTGCTCTCGGTCGTTAAGTGAAGGCCATCAGCCACTGTGTTGTCCGCGGTGAGATATAACGCCTGAAGTTCGGTATTCTCGGCGTCACTCTTGACATTGTGGATCTCGAAATATTGAATTCCCTAACGATTTCAGAAATGGAATGTCCGATGCGCCTTGCTCAGTGGTTCAAAACCTGGGGTTAATTACCCCCCGAGGGGTAAAAATAAAATTTGATGAGGGGTAAAAACAGATCGATTCAATTATGTTTCAGTGACGAAACTAAATTATTTTCAAAATATTATTACTATCAATACAATTTTGTAAGAGACTAATATTGATTATATACGTAATCAATAATGAGTTTTACTCAATTAGTATCATTAATGCGGTGGTGGTTATGGGTTTCTCACATACTACACCTACTATATCACTATTTGTTTACGGATCACCAAAATTTTTATAATTTTTTGCTTTAAAATTTTCACATATTGGTACTGTATTTTCTATGTGAAATAAAATGTGCTGTACTGGAGGCTGAAGTTCTTTGCATTGTATTTGAGTAATGTATGTAGAATACTATGTAAACTTTTTATTACGTTAAATAATTTTCTGATGACATTTTGTATTTAAACATATTTGTGTGTATAAACTGTTCATGCTGGTGTAAGTTTGACAATTGTAAGAAATGGTCACGTTTAGGAACAATGTAAGAAGTAGGTGTATGTAAGAGCCAGTGTTCTTTTGTATGAAACGAAAGTGGCTCTGGGGAGTGGAAAAGATGGCAAGGATGAATTGTCGCGCTACCTATAAGCATGCGCGGGAAGTAGGTCACAGTCTGTAGGCAGCAGTAATTGGGGCAAGGCTCTTGTGGAGCAGGAGAAGCTTTGCCTGCAAATTTGCACAAAAATGCCTCGGATGAAGACTGCAAACGGTTTACGGCATAGCTGCGAGTCATCGGGCTACTGTATCTAAAATTGAACTGCGCCAAGAAGAGAAATGGAGCCCATACGGCAAGATACTTATAGGCCGTATTGTGGGTAGTGTTGCCGATATAATTGTCTGCCACACACAAGCCTACAGCCACCATGTAAGACTGTCTGGGTATTCTACATTTGTACAGAGTGAACCATTAAGTTAAGGCGTATTTTATTAGTGAATACTCATTCTTCAACTTTACAGAAACTGGTTCACCCTGTTATTTCATCCTCGTCATACACCTACATAGGGTTCCTTCTTGGTGTTTGATTATTCGTAGTATCCTGTTTTACAGACTTATGAAGTGCCAAGTTAATACAAAGAGGCACCGTTTAACTTGTTTTCGTGTAAATAACGAGAAAGTTTTCTTTACTATTGCAAAGTGTTATAGTGAAAGTTTGATTACGTAAAAATCAGTCGGGGTGAAGCAACGCTACTAGAATTTGTTAAATAACTATACAGAGTTAGTTCCAAGATCAATAGCTTTTGAAAGTAAATTCTAATAAGAAAGAGGTTTTCTTGAAGTGAAATGTTCAGTATAAAAAGAGTGTGCTTTAGTATCTAAGTATTTTACTTTTAGTATCTAAGTTTATTGGTTATGGAAAGTGCTTTTCTAAAGGTCCCCCCTGGCCAATTTTTATTATTGCAATTTCCTTGAAGTTATCTACTGGGAGTTTTCTCTATCAAAAACGTGATGTATAAGGGTATACACAGACATTGTTTACGTGAAGTAAGATTTATCTGAAGAAGCAACATAAACAGTAAAAGAAAGTAGGCCAAATTCATACTTCCGCTTTTCCAATACTACACTGTTTCATTGCCTGGATACGCTGCCGACCGTTAGTAGATGTTTTAAACCGCTAAATGAACTTGGAACTGAGTTGTCCTAGTTTCAATATATTCAAACTATTCATACTGCGTTTCTGTCTAACCGCTGGATAAGATCTTAGGAAAAGAATAGAATAGTCTAATTTACATATCCATTAGACATAACACACGGTCAAACCCTTTAAAAAGGGTAACTCTATTGATTAGCTTTTCCCGTTAACACGACTATCCTCCCATAGTCTATTACGAAACTAAACTAAATTTAGTAAGAGGGCCTAGAGTTTTCTGTTATTTAAGTAAAAGCACACTATATTCTAAAAGTAGTGGTAGGGTTGTACCACAACACACATATGTTATGCTTTGTCCCGTAAATCGCTGATGATAAAAGTGAGACATATACGTAAAAAATACTAAACATCTCAATAAAATATATTCTCCAAGTTGGAGATAGTACCTGCAGTGATCCAGAAATTGCTTCATTAGTTGCTTGGAAACAGACAAAATAGATTAACTGACAGCACGACTCTGCAGTAAGTACATTAGGGCTACTAGAGAGCTGCACACAGTTTTATTATTATTATTATTATTACTATTAAAGTTTAAAGAGACCTTTGCATTAAAGACAACCACTTGTATGAATATCAGGAGCTCAGATGGAAACCCAGTTCTAAGCAAAGAAGAGAAGCAGAAAGGTGGAAGGAGTATATAGATGATCTATACAAGGGCAAGGTACTTGAGGGCAAGACTGTGGAAATGGAAGAGGATGTAGATGAAGATGAAACGGGAGATATGATACTGCGTGAAGAGTTAGACAGAGCACTGAAAGACGTAAGTCTAAACAAGGCCCCAGGAGTAGACAAAATCCCATTACAACTACTGACAGCCTTGGGAGAGCCAGTCCTGACAAAACTCTACCATCTGGTTAGCAAAATGCATGAGACAGGCACATACCCTCAGACTCCAAGAAAAATATAATAATTCCAATCCCAAAGAAAGCAGGTGTTGACAGATGTGAAAATTACCGAACTATCAGTTTAATAACTCACGTCTGCAAAACGCTAACGCGAATTATTTACAGACGAATGGAAAAACTGGTAGAACCTGACCTCGGGGAAGATCAGTTTGGATTCCGTAGAAATATTGGAACACGTGAGGCAATACTGACCCTACGACTTACCTTAGAAGCTAGATTAAGAAAAAGCAAACCTACGTTTCTAGCATTTGTAGACTTAGAGAAACTTTTGACAATGTTGACTGGAATACTCTCTTCAAATTCTGAAGGTGGCAGGGGTAAAATACAGGGAGCGAAAGGCTATTTACAATTTGTACAGAAACCAGACGGCAGTTATAAGAGTCGAGGGACATGAAAGGGAAGCAGTGGTTGGGAAGCGAGTGAGACAGGGTTGTAGCCTCCCCCCGATGTTATTCAATCTGTGTATTGAGCAAGCAGTAAAGGAAATAAAAGAAAAATTCTGAGTAGGAATTAAAATCGATGGAGAAGAAATAAAAACTTTGAGGTTCGCCGATGACATTGCAATTCTGTCAGAGACAGCAAAGGACTTGAAAGAGCAGTTGAACGGAATGTATAGTGTCTTCAAAGGAGGATATAAGATGAACATCAACAAAAGAAAAACGAGGATCATGGAATATAGTCGAGTTAACTCGGGTGATGCTGAGGGAATTAGATTAGGGAATGAGACACTTAAAGTAGTAAAGGAGTTTTGCTGTTTGAGGATCAAAACAACTGATGATGGTCGAAGTAGAGAGGATATAAAATGTAGACTGGCAATGGCAAGGAAAGCGTTTCTGAAGAAGAGAAATTTGTTAATATCAAGTATAGATTTAATTATCAGCAAGTCGTTTCTGAGGGTATTTGTATGGAGTGTAGCCATGTATGGAAGTGAAACATGGACGATAAATATTTCGGACAAGAAGAGAATAGTAGCATTCGGAATGTTGTACTACAGAAGAATGCTGAAGATTAGATGGATAGATCACATAACTAATGAGGAGGTATTGAATAGAATTGGGGAGAAGAGAAGTTTGTGGCACAACTTGACTGGAAGAAGGGATCGGTTGGTAAGACGTGATCTGAGGCATTAAGGGATCACCAATTTAGTATTGGAGGGCAGCGTGGTGGGTAAAAATCGTAGAGGGAGACCAAGAGATGAATACACTAAGCAGATTCAAAAGGATGTAGGCTGCAGTACGTACTGGGAGATGAAGCAGCTTGCATAGGATGGAGTAGCATGGAGAGCTGCATGACGCCAGTCTCAGGACTGAAGACAACAACAACAACATTCTTAAAGTGGTTATACACAAAGCAGACAGCCTGAATTCCTCGTTTCTGTCGGTTCTGAAGTAAGGAGTGCAACAGTTAAGTGATTTACGAACAGTAAGTATAGTGCACAGATCTGAACTTGTTTAATTTTAAATGAGGCTGTAGTGTGCAGGTGCAACATATGCCGCAATGCAGAAGAGTACTGGAGGTGAAGCATGTTTTGTAACAAGTGTCTACCTTCAATGTGGATAGTTACGTTTCTTCTCTGAGGAGTTGTGGGTAGCACTTAGGGTGCACCAGGAATACCTTCGTCATTCATACTGACACACACACACACACACACACACACACACACACACACAAACAAACAAACAAACAGACACACACACACACACACAAACTAAATATCTTTCACCTTTCATCATTTTAAAAATAAAATTATTCCAAGAGAAGTCTCGTTGTATAGTTTAGGTGGTAAATTTCGTGATAATGTGGGGAAAGGGGTCTACAGTTGGCAGGGGAGGATAGGAGGGCGGCGCTACTAGCTAACATCTTAACACACTCAGGGGTAATGGCCTAAGAACATTGGGGAAACACTGGCCTAGCTCTTACCAACATTCCGCATTCAGAGTCAGTTAATTCCCGTCGTGTTACCTAATCACGTCGCAGACCTTTTCGCGTGAATCATCTGAGTAGAAAGACGGCCCTGCCTCTGTCCTGGCGTCTAACTGTACATGTGCATTTCGTTATTCCATGACTTTTGTCACCTCAGTGTGTATAGTCTAAGTTATGTGATGACGTTCACGTTTGCTGATAGTTAGTAGTGGATATAAGGCGTTTATCATTTAGTCATGCTGCATTGTGAAACAATGGATCGAGAAACTCGGGTCAGGAAGGAGACTTTAGATCTTGCTTCAGAAAGAAAAAGCTCGCTAGTTCGTTATTCGCGACGCTCCAGACAACGCTAGCACGATGTTTCTACGACGCTTTCAGCAGCTCCTGCCACTGTTCGCCTATAAATGGTGACAACGTGGTGTTTTTTTTCCTCTCTTTTCGGTCGTTACGCGGAAATCTTTCCGCGTCGTCAGATTACGAGCGTGTGTGACGGCGCGAAATACATGGCGGACGGCAGGCTGCAGGCCCGGTGAGCCATTAGCAGGCAGCGCTGCGGCCTGTATTTCACAGAGGCGGCCCTCGCGGCGGCCAGATCATGCGACGTGGCAGCTAATTTCGCGGCTCCTCTTTCTCCTCCTCGTCCTCCTCATCCGGGCCGAGCCGTCGCCCTCATACCCACTGCGGCTCGCAGTATTGCGAAAACGGCGCCAACTGCCAGCGTTCCCACCAGCAGTTAGGCGCGGCTCCTCGTAACAGATGGATAGCAATAATTTACGACCGACGCGTCCTACACGGCTTTTATCAGCGGCGGTTTCGCTCGTCCCCTATACGCCCGTGCTGTGCTGCCCCCCCCCCCCCCCCAATCCCCCGTCCCTTCTCCAGCCAAGTACCGACCCCCACCTCCACTCCCACCCAACGACCACCGCTACCCGCAGGCCGCTATCACGAACGACCCTCCTCCGAAAATTGTCGATAACGCTAATGTTTGCTCTCGCGCAGACGGGAGGGGTGGAGGGTGCGCTCTTTTGCCGCCGCAACGACAACAATGTGACCCGTGTTCCGCACCAGACAAAGCCACTGCGGCGCGAGGAGCGGCTCCCCGCAAAGGCAACAATCGCCAATCCCCTCGGCACTGTGTGTCCCTCCCCGGCGGCTCCGTCCGAAAATCCGCGGCACGTGGTCGCTCGCCACCTCGCTCCCGCCGGGAGATATATGGCAGACACGATACGGCCAGCAGTCTGCTACGATAATGAAATTCCTCAACGGCAGCAGTCCGTCACTCCGTTGCGCGGTTCTGCAAACTCGAGACAAGGCAGTGGACGGACTAATACGAGCATTGTCTGCGCTCTCATTTGCCGCGGTGTGACAGCCATCTTGACAGATTGCCAGCCTCCCTAATGTGTGACACAACATCACTACCATCAATACTTGTCTTTCGAATCGTCCGTAATAAATATCGTAACGAACTTATCGGTATGACAGTAAGTTTCGAGCAGCACATCTAATCCAGCCGCTGTGGCCGAGCGGTACTAGGCGCCTCAGTCCGGAAGTGCGCTGCTGTTACGGTCGCAGGTTCGAATCCTGCCTCGGGCACGAAATGGTGTCCTTAGGTTAGTTAGGTTTAAGTAGTTCGAAGTCTAGGGGACCTCAGGTGTTGAGTCCCATAGTGCTTAGAGCCATTTGAACCAAACACATCTCAAAAACGTCATCCACCGAGGAAATTTTACTGCATCCCAAACTTTCACTCAAACTCGCAGAAATTCTGGATTTAGACATTGGGGTATTCATTTTCTGGCCTACTGAATCATGTAGGCAGCGAACAGTCACTGCAGCATCATTTTTATGTAGTTCACTTACAGTGTGGTTATAATTAAACTTTGATTCCTTGAGAGCTGCCTCCCCACGCCACCACCACCCAACCGCCCCACCCACTCAAGGATATGGCGGCAGAAGAGAAATTAAATGATCGTATGGCTTTCACAGCCAGGAGTCCCCACCTGGAGAAGTTCGATCGCGAGTTGCAAGTGTGTTCTGTTCGCGCCACATTGGGTGACTTGCGTGTCGATGATGATGAAGTGATGATGAGGACAGGACAAGAACCAGTTCCCGAAAGCAGAAAATCTCTGCCCCGGTCGGGAATCGAACCCGGCCACAACATTGCAACCAGACGCCCCCACCACCCGTTTTTATGTATAAAACATGTATCGGATCAGAACTCGAACCCGATATCTCCCTCTAACCTTTCTCTATGTAGAGATTTGATACACATCTGTTGTATTGGACACAACGCCAAAGAACATTTATACAAGATCGAAGTCCAGTCCGCAGAAACTAGTCCAGGTGTAGTCATTAGTCGAGAGCAAACACCGAGCTATGTGCCGCAGTGATTAGTTCTCTGGACTCGCATCCGGGAGGACGATGTTCAAACCAGCGTCCGCCTATCATGATTTAGACTTTCGTAGATCACTTCAGGCAAATGCTGAGACGATTCGTTGAAAGGGCACGACCGACTTACTTCCCCATCCATCCGTAATCCTATGGCACCGATGACCTCGCTGTTTGTTTCCCTTTCCCGAAATCAACCTACCCACCAATTATTGAGAGCAAGTGAAATTCCAGCCATCACACGCAACTGTAGCTAGCCTTGGCCATGAAAATGATGGATATTAATGTACACATACGGGTCTGGTGAAGCTCTCTGTGCTAGTCTCCGTTTGAAGTACCGGAGGACAAAGATTGACGCCAAGGGCGTGGGGAGCCGTGTTTAGGTGCTTCCTGCGTAGCAAGCCACTCTGTGTGCAAGCATGTGAAACTCACCCCATTGTTGGAGGCACTAACGGGTACAGCGTTCTTCCTGCAACCACATATCCTCCCCCTCTCACCATAACCCAGTGGGATGTCACATAGAAGAGGACTCAGCCTGACTTATTAAACATCCTCCACTCCATCTGTATTAGCTGCGAAAATATTGCTTTACTGGCTCTTGGTAGACCATTTTCAAATTATCTTGTATTGACAGATATTTGTAGAACTTACATGCTGTGGCAGAAGCATACGTCCAGATCGAGCTAACCGGGTTGTGTGCCTACGATACAGTGATGCAGTGATCCTGGGATAGGACCACGCTTACAGAATTGCACAACCTTGCTTCACTAAACATAGCCCAAGGATAACCACCTACCACAGTAAAAAATGCCGATAGTGTATATTATATATGCATGCTGGGCGTTTTACACTATTATGGTTGGTTTTAATTACACTGCGTTTAGCCAAGCTAGATGTGTGCACTTCAATGAGTGAGGTCCTATCCTTGCAACTCCATAGCTGCCATCTCGAACGTATCAGCTTAGTAGTTCTACGAATGTCTCTCAATCCGTGATAATCTGACGATGTTCTACAAAAGCGACATTAAAGCAATATCTTCGCAACTAAGACTGTTTCCTTAAGAAATAATCCATAAAATTTGTGCCATCACCAAGACAGAGGATAGAGCGGTATCTGATATCGCTGAGTTGAGATTAATCCATCTCTATTTTCCATAAACGCGACTGCTGCTGAGGTACAGTTGAAAATGCCTCCTGACTCAGTGATAACATTGGCATTGGCCTTGGTATTCCAGTGGCGGGGTCTTCACTCCCGATGAACGGAGTTCGGATTTCAATGGCGGTGAATGGCTGGTGTAGGGAGCCAGTTAACGGTATCTGTGGAGTACCGGTAGTTGTGAGATTCTTGTTGCCGTTTCCCCTTAATATAGGATTCGCACTGTGCCACCCGTGGGAAGACGATGGTGTGCTGGTCCTCACTGAAGCGTCTTTGGCTGAAAAACGTGGAAGAGTGTCCATTGGGCCAAGTCCTGAGCTGCACACAAAGCTCCCTGTAGGCAGAGGATGTTAACTAGGGAACATTTCCGGTGACTAAACCATCGGTAGCCCTTTGGTGGGAAAGGGCGTAATTATTGTCCCCGCCACCGTAGAATATGACTACGCAACATATGCATACTTTTGAACGGAATCTACTGCTACAAGCCGCATTATGTTCAAGAGGATGCTAACTAAATTTAAACTCGGGTCCATGGTTGAAGCCACGGACACGGAATCATGGGAAAGGAGCTTAATGATTTGTGCTATCTCTGCATGTGCGGGCCTGGTGCTAAATCTCCTTATCTGTTACCAACCTACAGACGTGGGTGAAAAGTCGACACATCATGCATGTACCACTCCAATCTCTCACATCTATCAACGAAAGCAGCTTCATCTGGAGAGTGTGTGTGACTGCCACACAATGGGGTCTAGTTTTCTGTGCCAACTTAGCGTACACCATCTCGAAGTGCTACGTGATGCCTTAAAGTAAAATAATTCGAGCTTTCAACATCGGATTGCCCGGGATCGGTAGGTGATCAGGCAAGCCTAACTTCACTTACTTCAGCACGTTTAGGTGTGTAATATTTTTATTTCACTCTGTCACAATTTTTGAAGCAGTATCAAGATATTCTTCAAATAGGCTGCAAACATCTCTGTCGATCTTGAAACACACAGAATCCTGTTCATCAAAATAAGTTTTTGAACAGCTGGAAGCCTAGACGATGCATCTGTATTTGCATGGCTAATGATAGCTTGTTTGTTTTGGTTTTGGGGATCTCAACTGCGCGGTTATCAGCTCCGATGGGCTTGTACTCAATGAGACAGTCATATGCTTAGAACAGAGTCCATTGATTTAACTGTTATCCAGCAAGTATTATCTATAGTTCCAGCAGTGCTTTGTAGTCTATGAAGAGGTTGACAAGAGCTTCCTTTTATGTTTGCGCGTGATACAGCAGGACCGAGTTCGGTTTCTGTGGTCATTGTTTTGCTTGGTACGATCAGAATGTTCCGATGCCATATTGGGCGTAATCAGTTGCTAGTATCAGTGATTTCTCGGGGGTATATGGTATTAGACAAGTTGACAAGCTGTAACGCTTATTTGAAGATGTAAAATGCGTTATCACATTGTGATGATCACATGAACATCACTCCCTTCTTCTCAACCTCATCCGAACGATGTACGATATGTGCTGTATTGGTAATCAACCTGTCACAACAGTTTTTTGCCATTAACATTTGTAGTTTCTTTAGATACGAGGATTGAGCATGCTAAAAATATAAATGGCCTGTTCATGATGTAGAATGGGAAGAATACGTTTGTTTCCTGATTTAGAAGTGTGTATATTCAGTGGCTGTGTACTCGTCATTTTTTAGGTTGCTTTTCACGCCCACAGTAAACAGTGTAGTGAATAAAATGTGAAGGTTATGTAAATCTACATTTACATCGACACTCTACAAGTCACACTTAAGTGCCTGGTAGAGGGTTCATAGAACCACCTTCTCTATAATTATCCGTTATTCAACTCACGAAAAGACGAATACCCACATATTTCCGTGCGAGCTCTGATTACCCTTATCTTGTTATGATGATAGTTTCTCCTTATGAAGGTCGACATCAACAAAATATTTTTTCATTCAGTTGGGGATTAAAATTCCGTGAGAAGATCTCGCCGCAACGAAAAACGCTTGTGTTTTAATTATGTCCATACCAAACCCTGTGTCATGTCAGTGACGCTCTCTCCCCCATTTCTCGATAATACAAAACGTTCTGCTCTTCTTTGAACTTTCTGGATGTACTCAGTTAATTCTGTCTGGCGAGGATCCCAGACCGCGTAGCAGTACTTCAAACGAGGATGGACAAGCGTAGCGCAGATCCGTCCCTTTGTGGATCTGTTACATTTTCTAAGTGTTCTCCCACTAAAATTCAGTCTTTGACTTACCTCCCCCCAAACATTTTCTAAGTGTTCTTTCCAATTTAAATTTTTCGTAATTTTAATTCCTAGGTATTTAGTTGAATTTACGGCTTGTAGATTTGACTGATTTATGGTGTAACCGAAGTTTAACGGATTCCTTGTAGCAGTCATGTGGATAACCTCTCACTTTTCATTATTTATGGTCAACTGCCAATTTTCGCACCATTCAGATATCTTTTCTAAATCGTTTTGGAATTTGTTTTGATCTTCTGATGACTTTACTAGACGGTAAACGACAGCGTCATCTGCAAACAACCTAAGACGGCTGCTCAGATTATCTCATAAATCGTTTATATAGATAAAGAACAGGAGAGGGTCTATAACACTACTTTGCGGAACCCCAGAAATCCCTTCTGTTTTACTCGATGACTTTCTGTCAGTTGCTTCAAACTCTGAGCTCTCTGACAGGAAATCAAGAATGTAGTCGCATTACTGAGACTGTATTCCATAACCACGCTATTTGATTACGAGCCGCTTGTGAGGCACGTTCCCAAAAGCCTCCTGAAAATCTAGAAATACGGAATCTATTTGATCTTCCTTATCAGTAGCATTGAGCACTTAGTAAAGAACTAGTTGTCTTTCACAAGAACGATGTTTTCTAAATCAGTGTTGACTGTCAATAGACGGTTGTCTTCTAGGTAATTCGCAACGTTCTTAGTCAGTATATGTTCCAGAATGGACGTTAATTGCGGTAATTTACTGGATTATTCGTATTGCCTTTATTGAATATTGCTGTGATCTGTGCAATTTACCAGTCTTTGGGTACGGATCATTCGTCGAGCGAACGGTTGTACATCACTGTTAAGTATGGAGATACTGTATCAGCATACTCTAAAAAAGCCTATTGGTATACAGTCAGAATGAGATTTTCTCTATACAGCGAAGTGTGCGCTGATATGTAACTCCCTGACAGATTAAAACTGTATGCCGGATCAAGACTCGAACTCGGGACATTTGACTTTCACGGGAGACGAGGTACTGGCACAACTGAAGCTGTGAGGACGGGTCGTGAGTCGTGCTCGGGCAGCTCAGATGGTAGAACACTTGTCCGCGAAAGGCAATGTTCCAGAGTTCGAGTCTCGGTCCGGCACAGTTTCCATCAGCCAGGAAGCTTCATATCAACGCACACTCCGCTGCAGAGTGAAAATCTCATACTGTAAACATCCCCCAGGATGTGGCTAAGCCATGTCGCAGCAATATCCTTTCTTCCAGGAGTGATGGTTCGGCCAATTTCGCAGAAGAGCTTCTGTGAAGTTTGGAAGGTAGGAGACTAGATACCGTCGGAATTGAAGCTGTGCGGACGGGTCGTAAGTCGTACTTGGGCAGCTCAGATGGTGGACCATTTGCCGGCCAAAGACAAGGGTCCCGAGTTCGAGTCTCGGTCCGGTACACAGTTGAAATCTGCCAGGCATTTTCAGTATTTCTATTGCTGTCACGCAGAGAAGGCATTCACTGCGTCTTGCCGCTGGCCTACTTCATATACGATCAGAAAAAAATGGTTCAAATGGCTCTGAGCACTATGGGACTTAACATCTATGGTCATCAGTCCCATAGAACTTAGAACTACTTAAACCTAACTAACATAAGGATATCACACAACACCCAGTCATCACGAGACAGAGAAAATCCCTGACCCCGCCGGGAATCAAACCCGGGATCCCGGGCGTGGGAACCGAGAACGCTACCGCACGACCACGAGCTGCGGACTACGATCAGAAACTCTACGGATTTTCTGCCAGGTTTCGAGACAGAGTTCCGTCGCGGAAATTATTAAAAGCATCTCGCACTGAAGTCCGTGCTAAATTTCGAGTTTTTGTATAAGATCGCCTATCTAGGAGATTTTGCGTTCGTTTAAATTTACGTGCTTTTTTTATGTTTCTGCGATAGTGTTCTGACGCGTATTGTGTTAAATTAAGGGTGATCCGTTCCGTCGTCTGTTAATTTATTGGTGTAAATCTCTCAATCGCTGTCGATACTATTTCTTTGAATTCAAGCGACATCTTGTCCACACTTACATTGTCAATTTGGAAGCAGTGCGTCTCACCATCCACGAAAATTATATTGTAACGATAACTTCGAAAGGCAGGAATATTGGAAACCAGTTGTTCTAGACAGTGCTGAAAAATGGCGGGGGCAATGAAATAACGATACAAACCAACGATAAATTTTGGTTTGGAAATGCAATAGAAGTCCTAAACATAAGTCGTACAGAAAGATCTTATTCTAGCATTTGTTCTTATTTAGTTTCGAAGACGAATTATTTGATGTGAGGTTTCAGAAATATCTGGACGTTAACACGAAGTTCTGCTGGCTTCAAAACCCCCCCACGAATCAACCAAAGCAGTTTGCCTCCCCAGTCGTCTTGGGGAACACGGCGAACAGTGATTTGCTTGACGTGAACCTTAGCACATGTTTTGCACAGCATAAGCCAACAGAAAATGTTTGAGACGTTTCTGCGAAATTTATCAACCAGTCGAAACTGATTCAACTACTTGAAAGCATAGAGAGCAAAAATAATCTGATATTCAGTAAACTAATGATGAAAAAGGAAATTCGCCTAGCTACACATTTATGTGATAGTTTAACTTGAAATACTCCTCCTATCCGAAACTCGTGTCCACCACACGACGTAAGATTCGTATCAATTAGGTGTAGTAAAGGTCTTCATGAGATGTTATACGTATTACAATTAATAAACGATACAGAAGCACTTGTCTACACTTGGAACATTGTTTTGTCTAAGATTTGTTAACCTATTAACGATTTTCGTGGGGGGGGGGGGGGGGGGGGAGGGCTCGTTCCCAGGTTAACTGCCGGCCGCGGTGGTCTCGCGGTTCTAGGCGCGCAGTCCGGAACCGTGGGACTGCTACGGTCGCAGGTTCGAATCCTGCCTCGGGCATGGATGTGTGTGATGTCCTTAGGTTAGTTAGGTTTAAGTAGTTCTAAGTTCTAGGGGACTGATGACCACAGCTGTTAAGTCCCATAGTGCTCAGAGCCATTTGAACCATTTTGAACCAGGTTAACTGATATTGTCACTGATGGCTTGGGTGCTTTCAGAAACTTCGAGCTAAGAAGGAAGCGCAGCTTCCTGTGCACACAACACTGAACGCTCCTTAGAATCGTCCGAGAAAGATTCAAAACTGTAAGAATACTTCAGGGAAACTATCAATTCAGTATTGAACTCAGTTCTTTACAATTGTTGTCCATAATTATATTCTGCTTACTTGTCAGCGCGGCCAGCTCTTTATCCATCGAACTCACAAACAATTTAGAAGTTTTAGAGTGTGTTTGCCAGTTCTTTTCTATCTCTAGTATGAGTTCAAAAAATGGCTCTGAGCACTATTGGACTTAACTTCTGAGGTCATCAGTCCCCTAGAACTTAGAACTACTTAAACCTAACTAACCTAAGGACATCACACACATCCATGCCCGAGGCAGGATTCGAATCTGCGACCATAGCGGTCGCGCGATTCCAGACTGTAACGCCTAGAACCGCTTGGTCACCCATGCCGTCAGTATGAGTTTAAATCTGTGCGTCATCCTGAGAACTTGATCCTAGGACTGCCCCAGAAACCGTAACGCCTGCGTAGGTACTTCTCTCTCAGTTGCGTAGCAAATAACACAGTCCATGATGAGACTTAAGTTTCAAGCTGCAGGTCCGAGCACTTTGTCAGTTGATTAAATGTTAGTACCTGTAGGAACATTCTGCCCAAACTGTCAATGGATTTTAAGTACTGTTTAGCTCCTAATGCTCGTTTGTCATAAGTAACATATTTAGTTTTTGGAAACATCTCCAACCTCAACGGTCTTTAATATCTATTAGTTCTGAAACAGTTCTTATGTCGTTACGTTGTTTATCTCCCATGTGGCTATTTTTGAAATTTCCTTTCTATCGGACACAACGTCAGATTTATGACAGAAATTACGGGAGAAACTTCGACTACTTTTTAATACTTTTGTGGCCATAGTAACGTAGTACGATGGGAGTAATATGAACGCAAATGAAATATCTACATTGTAATTCTGAGCTGAAAATAATATAAGCGCATAGTAAATTTTTAACATATTTTACTGAAACCGTATTTAATTGACGAGAGAATTAGTAATTTTCCGGGGTAGATTGGTCTTAGTTTGAATCTGAGAATAATGGCATGTTCCTATAATGCTGAAAGAACACTGAAATGCCTGGGACAGCAGGCCAGAGCGGATTAGGTTGTGGAAAGGGGCCAAAATGAGATCCTATCAGTTGCACTCAAGATACAAACTTCATTTATCAACACACAATATTACAAAATCTTTAATCGACCTCCTTTGGTTAACTTCAGATCGGCTGAAGACCACATTCAACATCCAAGGCACAAGCCCTAAACAAAATTAAAATACAATATTCTTCTGGAGGTTTCACCCAAGAATATTTTCTAAATCTTCAATCTAATCGGCTGAAGGCCTTAGCAATTTAATTTTAATGGAACTAGGCTGGAGGTCGCTTATTAAGCAATTAGAGGGGTTTCAATCAAAAGGCAGAAGCCCTTATCTTAAAACATTCCATATAAAATAAAAGAAACAATCTCATGCCTTAAGGGCAAGACAAGTACATTAATTTAAGAGATATTAATACTCGGTTTAAGGCCACACAACAACACAATAATTTAACGGCTTAAGGCCTTAAAAGATTTGATGTAAAATTCGGCTGAAAGCCCCGTATAAAAATATAACAATATCGTGCCTTAAGGGCAAGACAAGAACATTAATTTAAGAGGTATTGATACTCGGCTGAAAGCCACAAATCAACCAAATAACTAAAATCCAAACAGGGAAATTACTACATAACACATAAGGAACGGCGCTCAGAAGTTCCCAAGGGTCGGCCTGGGATCGTAACACTAACGCCCATTTAGGTGAGACAGGCAGCCTGTCCAACGACTTCTTAATCTGGAGGCACCCAACCGACAGACAGCCGACCGAGTAATCAACCAAATCAGTTCAGCTCCACGTAACCAGCAAAATAACCACAAGATATCAATACACGACACACAGAATATTGGCGCCCACAACGACCAACAACACCTCAGCTGTCGAACTACACGCTGCGCTGGACAGCAACAACACTATGAGGAAAATACACTGCCTAAAATTACGTCAACGACCACGGCAGGTAACCGGAACGCCAACAGCCCCAAGGCAGAAGATACCGCTGGTGAACTTCCATCAGAGGGAACAAATTAAGTTAAATTTCACAGGAAGACGGCTGGAATCTTAGCCGACTTAAATACACACACGTTATTGCTTGAGGGAATGTCCCAAAAGCGACAGCCAAGATCAAACGAAGAAATGTAAACAGTTGAGGCTCGATAGTAAGCTAAGTAAGGGCTCAACTTTCATGTACAGGATCGGTGGGCGACGAACTTCGTAGCACTCGCAAGCAGCACCTCACACTCCAACTGAGCATGCATGCCGCCAGCGGCTCCAGCCCGACCACGCGCGACCGGGGCTTGCTTGCTGCTCCACGCCAAGCGACCGACTGGACTGCTGGTCCGTCCGCGACTGCTGTCCCGTCGCAACAGCACTGCTGTTGTCTCTCCCACTCAGCGACTTCCTTCGGATGGACGACGTCCCAGAGACACTGGCTCGGACTCAACCATGCAGAGGGAACACAAATGACATCTATGCACAGGAAGGAACCGACCCAAATACACATCGTCGATTAGATGACCGACCGAACGACCAACCAATGGTCGTCCCCACTGGTACTGGCTGTGCGGACCACACTGGGGCTCCATTCCCGACTGCACTGGTGCTGCGTCGCGACCGCCAAGCTGGTTCTTCTCCAACTGACCGCCAGACACACGACGACCCCGGAAACGCTATCAGGCGCCCAGAGATAGTACTACAGTGCACTTATCGATATGCGCTGCTGCTGCCGCTCACGGACAGACAAGACAGCAATTGAGCGACACCAGTAATTGAAGTTAAAATGACGAGGCGGCCATGCGGTAAAAACAAGATGTTAAATAAAGATGGCATGAATATGAGCCACATACGGCTCAAACACTAAGGTTTGGTTGTTTGGTTATTGAAGGGATGGTTCCCCAGGTTATTTTATTTTATTTCGTACTTAAGTGCCTAATTCTACGTTTAAGCCCTTAAATTTTCTTTGCGAGTCTCAGTACAATTAATAACGATCTGGCACTTGATATAGCAACTGTGACATTAGCTTATGAGACTGTCAACTACGGGAAATACTTTCGACTTAATTAGGCCTTTATTTGTCAAAATTACTATACCAATGCTGTTATTATTAACACCATTTAATGAATCGTAATTTTATCTGAAAACGCTATTTCCTGTAGTAAATGGTTCAAATGGCTCTGAGCACTAGGGGACTTAACATCTTAGGTCATCAGTCCCCTAGAACTTAGAACTACTTAAACCTAACTAACGTAAGGACATTACACACATCCATGCCCGAGGCAGGACTCGAACCTGCGACCGTGGCAGTCCCGCGGTTCCGGACAGCAGCGCCTAGAAACCGCACAGCCACTGCGGCCAGCTGTAATAAATTTTCATTGTCTTCAATATGGAAGAACACACTATTGGAAAATTCTTTTACTTGTTCGTGATGACGTGGTTTCAGCTGTAGCAAAATCTGAATTTTTCAAGTATACAATTGCAACAGTTTCCGTAGCACTCTGTGCACCATGGTCTTCGACAGCTGCTGCTGGCGTGTTGCTTTATTCACTGACTACAATGGTGACGCGTATACAGTGAATCATTTCGACATTCTCTGCAGGCATTGAACGTCGCCAGCTTCTTTTCTGCTACTAGCCTGTACCCGTACTTAAAAGATTTGCGTTTCATTTCTGAATCAGCTTGATATCTGTGGCCGGTTTCTTGTAAGTTATTCTGATGTTTCGTAGCACCGTCAGTGAACATTTCATCTCAATCTGCCGCTGAAATTATTGCGCTTTATCGTGCAGTGTCACCGCCATTTTACGGTTTAAGAGATAGTGGCGCTCCCAGCGACAGATTGAGGAACTCAAACACACCTCATGGGAACGCACTAAACTCACTCACACCAAAGGCAGGCTATCAGGGACATATTGCATACGAAAAAATTAGTAGTTGTTTAGAGCTGGTGTACACATTCTGGGATCTTTGTGCTCAACAGACAAGACAGAAATGTGAAGGAAATCATATCGAGATGAGACAAAATGGAAAGTGAAAGGAAAGGAAGGGATTGAGTTCTTGTGTAAGTGGTTTTCCAGTTACAAATGCAAAAGTGTGTGCCTGAACTCTCATTCGAGCCAAGGATTCTTTTGTTCCGTCACTTACTGCTTTTTTCGCGTCGGACAATGATATATGCACTGAAGTGCCAAAGAAACTGGTATAACCATGCGCATTCTAATACAGAGATATGTAAATAGGCAGAATACGGGCTGCGGTCGGAAACGCCTATATAAGACAATAAGTGTCTGTCGCACTTGTTAGATCGGTTACTGCTGGTACAATGGCAAGTTATCAAGATTTAAGTGAGTTTGAACGTGGTGTTACAGTCGGCGCACGAGCGATGGTAGAAAGCATCTCTCACGTAGCGATGAAGTGGGTATTTTCCCGTACGACCATTTAACGAAAGTACTGCGAACATCAGGAATCCGGTAAAACATAAAATCTCCGACAGCGGTGTTGTCGGAAAAAGATTCTGCAAGAACGGGACCCAGGATGACTGAAGAGAATCGTTCAACGTGACAGAAATGCACCCCTTCCGAAAATTGCTACATATTTCAGTGCTGGGCCGTCAACAAATGTCAGCGTGCAAACCGTTCAACGAAACGTCATCGCTATGGGCTTTCGGAGTAGAAGGCCCACTCGTGTACCCATGACAGCTTGACACAACGCTTTACGCCCCGCCTAGGCCTATCAACAGTGACATTGGACTGATGATGACTGGAAACATGTTGCCTGTTCGGACGAGTCTCATTTAAAATTGTATCGAGTGGATGGACGATACGGATATGGAGCCTCATGAATCCATGGACCCTGCATCTCTGCAGGGGGCTGTTGAAGCTGCTGGAGGCTCTGTAATTGTATGGAACGTGTGCAGATGGAGTTATATGGGAACGCCGATTCTTCGAGGTACGACTCTGACAGGTGACACGTACGTAAGCATCCTGTCTGTTCACCTGCATCCATTCATGTGCACTGTGCATTCCGACGGACTTGGGCAATTCCAGCAGGACAATGCGGCACCACACACTCCCAGAATTGCTACTGAGTGACTCCAGACACTGTTCTGAGTTTGAACACTTCCTCTGGCCACTAAACTCTCCAGACACGAACGTTATTGAGCGTATCTGTGATGCTTTGCAACGTGCTGCTCAGAAGAGATCTCCACCCCCTCGTACTCTTACGGATTATTGGACAGCCCTCCAGGATTCATGGTGTCATTTCCCTCGAGCACTACTTCAGACATTAGTCTAGTCCTTGTCACGTCGTGGTGTGGCACTTGTGCGTGCTTGCTGGAACCCTACACGATATTAGACAAGTATAACAGTTTCTTTGGCCCTTGAGTGTATGTGTAAAACGTGCTATGTACCATCGTTCCCTGGACCCTGGGTTTAGCTGTGGGTCTTCCTATGACACGTAGGTTGTATCACTTCATAGGTGGGAGGAAGGATGGTCGATCCCCTCCAGTACGACCACGCCTAATAAGACCCTGTGGTGTTCAAACCGCCTGTCGTGTTGAGGGCTGGCTTACCTGTAGTAACGTGCCATACATCAGAAAGATGTTGCGAACAACCGTGGCTAGTCTAACTGTCCCACCGATCTGTTCTTTGTCAGGAAGTTTGAGATAGCGAGTGCCGCGGCCGCGCTGCACTGGAATTTCCAGCCGTTGTACGTGTGTTGCCGATCGATTTCCAGCGCCTGAGCGCATGCGACCCGCCGAACTCCTTCCGGCAGCCTCGCCACTATCTGCCCGGCCTATCTAAATACAAAGGGAGACCGGAGCGCCATCTGTCAAGGGCGGCCCTAAGCCCCAATTAGCCGTCGGTCGGAGGCTGGGACCCACTTTGCGGTCTCCGACTGGAATCGCAGCAGCCACGCGCACATGAATCAAACATGGCGCGCGTCGGCTGCCCTTGTTGCAGCGCGCCTGCCTCCCAGCTAGTGGGGGAAAGCAGGCAGTACTTCTGTAGTTCCGATCAGGAGAAGGACCACTGACATTTCCCTTCGTCCGAGTCTTTTCCGTCTTGGCAAACTGACGCACAGTTCTCTCTGTGTAGTTCATTCATAAGTACTTTCAATACAGTAAAATCAACGATTGCAGTTGGATCCTATTCGCGGTTCCCACTAATCTGGAATCATCAGCTTAGGGAACAAAACAGGAGGTTTGGTACTTATTTTGAATGTGCCGTACCACTGGAGCGGTCTTGCCGCAGTGGTAACACTGGTTTCCGTCAAATCACCGAAGGTAAGCGCTATTGGCCTCAGCTATCCCTTGGATGGGTGGCCGTCTGGTCTGCCTAGCATCTACTCAGCCCTGGGGTGAGATAAACCGAGGAGCTACTTGGTGATTCAGAAGTCGCGACTCCGGTAATGAAAACTGACAACGACCAGGAGAGCGGTGTGCTCACTACATGCCCTTATATATCCGCAAACAGTAACGCCAATAGGCTGCGGATGACACAGCGGTCGGTCGGTACCATTGGCTCTGCCGAGGCATGTTTGGACGGAGTTCAGTTTAATATGCTGTTGGAGACCTAATAATTGTAATTAAAGAGAGCATAAACTATAAGTTGTAGAGTACTTTGAATAAAATCTGGAGCATTGAAATTTAGGATAGTTCAGTAACAGTCCTACGTTTTCCACCCACCTTTACTGTCTAGGGATACAAAGAGAAATAAATTAAACAGTTTAATACTCCGCCTTGATCACTTTTATTCTGTATAAATTCACATCTTTTAAACATTTTTGTTGTAAATAACCGTGAAAATCTGTTATGAGATGTTATTTTGTTACTTTGCAACCAATGCCCACGTAGTGGTCATTTTTTGGCAGAACCTAAGTATGCTCACAATCAAGACCATACAATTTTGATACTAAGAGAAAAGCCAAAATACATAATGCAATACAAGAATCATTAAAACGATTAAGGAAATTATGGTGAATTTTGAAACGTAAACCGTGATTGCTTATCGCTGTGCAAGTATGTCACCTTATGAGTACAAGTACAGTAAACAAAGGCACATGTTTCGGTTCTGGGTTCTTCTAGAAGACACAGAGTAATACAACAAAAAGCATATAACAGCTTGGTATAGCTGTTTTGCGAAAGGTGTCTTTTATGCAACCTGTGCTGAAGAAGACTTAACAATTTTAAGTGTTTCGACTTTAATCCATCTTCAGACTCTGTCTGGTAACATGACAGTACTCAGTAACAATATACAAGACCAGGAAAAAAAGCAGACACCTGAAGTATCCACCAAAACAGATCTATAGATGATATATGATAAAACGCAATAATGGAAAGAATAACAACACAGAAGTTATGCACACAATATATGGAAAGGTTAAACGAGTGCAAATATTCAAGTGGATATGGGAACATGATATATGATAAAACGCAATAATGGAAAGAATAACAACACAGAAGTTATGCACACAATATATGGAAAGGTTAAACGAGTGCAAATATTCAAGTGTCTATGGGAACATGATATATGATAAAACGCAATAATGGAAAGAATAACAACACAGAAGTTATGCACACAATATATGGAAAGGTTAAACGAGTGCAAATATTCAAGTGTCTATGGGAACAAATACAACTAAAAGGAATATCAAATGAGACATCCAACACACGACAGAAAACCTTCGTAAAGCGTCGTAATGACACATTTAATTCTATAAATTAATTTCCTTTTATGCCACACACTTTCAGAACATAAAGGCACAGCAACATTTTCGTTTGTTTATTTGTTAAATTCATTTGATAATTCAGTTTTAGGTATTTTAATGTTTGCACTAGTTTTATGCAAATTTAACAAGTAAGGCCTTCTGTTAGTGATGTTGTTAATTCATTGTATAAACGTTTTCATTTTCTCTTTGAGCAAAACTGTACTTGCAAATATTATTATTTTTGTGTTACATTCTCTCAAAAGTTAAACAACAAAGCAATAGTAAGTAGAACGTGTAGCAAGGAAAACAAAGTTATGAAAATGTTGTTTTATAACGTCTATATGAGAAGTGCACTGGTTAGGCAGAGATTTTGTTAATTATAAGACTGTCGAGCAGTAGCGGTATGTAGGAGGCTCTTGTGGCATATGTCGCTTGAATTCCTGTAATATGACAATGTACCTTCTAGAAGAATAGCCAGGCTTGTTAAAACTGCATTGGCGATATGTTAAGGAGGGATGAAGAAATGTATTGTACTGTCTGATTAGCCGCAGAGATGATACTAAAATACTATACGTCAAATGCAAAAACATAAAGTGCAACCAAATTCGAGCACTTATTGAAAAGTGCTGTGTGTCAATGAATATTTCGTCGTTTCTTTCGGCGTAAGTATAAGAAAATGTAATAATCTCGCTTTCTTTCATTCTACAACCTATCACCATAAAGTAGTACTGTATATACCACATAAAGATGTACAACGTAGCTAGACAAATGTGTACAGACATTGTAGAAAAACATTAGATTTCATTAGCTGCAATGTATTAATGTCAATGTTCCTCAGGGCATGATTATTAGTGCAGTCTGCACGAATGATTGTGTCAGTGATTACTATCATCATTACGAAGTCATATTAATATGTGATTCAGTGCTAAGGTAGCCTACGTTACACCGTTAGCAATACCTCCACCAAACTTCTTTCCGACGTAACTGTTTTCTTTCTAACCGAAAATTCCAATTTTAAAACTCTGCAACTGGTACGCTTCTACAATTTTATGTGCTTTCAGTATACCCGCTCGGTAGTCAATACATTCACGTTTCCATCCCGTCATTATGCAGGGTAATGAAATAGTAAATACCAACGGCTGCTTTACAATATACTAACTCATATGGACGCATTACAATAAAAGAAACATATTAAAACGGAGACCATATTCTGGCTGTGCAATACATTTCTACTAGCAGAAACATTCTAGACATCGGAAACGACCACAAGTGGAGCTTCAGGTGCTACAACGACAGAAAAAAACGAGAAGTAGAATCCTCGGAAAAAAATATGGATGAAGAAACCAAGCAAAAAACTATACGAATAGCCCGTATCTCGTGGTCGTGCGGTAGCGTTCTCGCTTCCCACGCCCGGGTTCCCGGGTTCGATTCCCGGCGGGGTCAGGGATTTTCTCTGCCTCGTGATGGCTGGATGTTGTGTGATGTCCTTAGGTTAGTTAGGTTTAAGTAGTTCTAAGTTCTAGGGGACTGATGACCATAGATGTTAAGTCCCATAGTGCTCAGAGCCATTTGAACCATTTTTGAACTATACGAATATACAGAGAGATGATAAGAAAACACTGACTGACATCCTATGAACGCATACACAGAATGAACGACCAATTCACAATTAGGATTTTTCATGTCGTAAACGGCTCAATCGAAAACAAGCGATCTTACTTCAAAAAAATAGAAGAAGATCTAAAACAAGTAGTAATCAATAGGGAAATGATAAATGAAAGAGGTAAATTAAGAAACAAAATTATGAACATGAAATCTGAATTAAACAGTGAAGGACAGGACAAAGGCAACACGAACAGAGTCAAAGAAAATAGAAATTTTGCGAAGAGGAAAAGAAGAAAGACAGAAGACATGATTGAACAATCAGTTAACAAAGAAGTTCAAGCACTGCTTTAAGGACATATATATATCCTTCAAGTCAAAAAAGCACAGACCGCGAAAGAGTTATCCGAATGGGACGGAAATCGCTGGATGTGATGTATGTGTACAGGCAAGTAAATGATTACAATTTCAGAAAAGATTGATGACTCATTCAAGAGAAAGAACTTCACAAATTGAGCAAGTTAACAACGAGCTGGTTTACCTTTGGCCCTTATGTAGGCAGGCTTGTCATCAATTGACAGAGTTGTTGAATGAACTCCTGAGGGATGTCGCTCATTTGTCCAATTGGCGCGTTATCTCGTCAAAATCGTGAGAAGGTTGAAGGGTCCTGCCCATAATGCACTGTTTGTTCTTCACTGGGAGAAGTTAGGCGATTTGGAAACCCTCTGCACAACCGCTAACAAAACCACTCTCAGTATATGATTGTAATTTTTTAAAATTTCATCTACTTTCGTTCTTCCATATTTGTGGATGGCTGTTACAGTGTCGATTTATGTGCCAGTGATATAATATATTTAGCAAATGTATACCTTCGAAGAAAATAGATTCATATGCTATGTAACATTAGGAATGTCCTCTCTCCTGAATTCTATCACCTACAAAAAAAATTGTTCATATGGCTCTGAGCACTATAGGACTTAACATCTGAGGTCATCAGTCCCCTAGAACTTAGAACTACTAAACCTAACTAACCTATGGTCATCACACACATCCATGACCGAGGCAGGATTTGAACCTGCGACCGTAGCAGTCACGCGCTTCCGGACTGAAGTGCCTACGGGCCACACCGGCAGGCTCACCTACAAGAATTTCATCCAAGTTCTGAGTATCTTCTTTTATTTATATGTTCTGTTTGCTCACTGAAAATGTTAACTGACCTTTTGCCTAGTGTCTATAGTCATCTATTTCTTCTAAGATGTTCACGTAGATTACTTTCAGGCCCTTTGAGAAATGGTAAGTTGAGTGCTCGTGTCAACTGTAGAGTGTCGATTCTCTGAAAGATGCGTTCTAAATGTGGATAGGTTGTTTTTGCTTCTGTTTATATATTCTTTGTATCTTCTAGTTAACCTTCGTCTTGTTTGTCCGATTTATAACGTGTTACAGTCTTTACATTTAACATTATATATTCCTGATTGGTCGTAACTTTTTTCGCCCTGGTAACCGTGGTGTGCGTTTCATGCCATTTCTTGATGCTGGAGATCAGCATACGAGGTCTGTTCAAAACTTTCCTTGAAAGGACAAAGATTTAAATGATAGACGAGCTAAAAGAAAATTAGCAGACCGCGCTTCTCGCGATCCAGCAAGAGGCGTAACAAGACTGATTCCAGAAGTGGAAATGGGGGTTGGGAGCGTTGTAACAACTGTGGAGAAGTCCATGGACAGTAAGTAAAATATAAGCGTAGAAAATTTTTTTGGGCAAAATTTCCGGAATTTTTTGAACAGACCTCGCACATAGGAAATATTCAAAATTCAGGACACGCTTGGGTACCACCTCACCATCTGCTGTTGAGGTTGGAAACGTCTTGGTCGCTCTGTGAACGTTCAGATTGAAGCGCTTTACTGAGTACAAACACTGTGCTGCATTATTGTGAAAATCAGTAGTAACACGTCAGTGGTGAGTTTGGGTATGAGAAGTAGCAACTGTTTGTGTTGCGTGAAGTCGCTGGTGCCCTTTAGGTCCAAGTCTTCCCCTCCTGTGGGCGATGGGCTTCACAGATTGCTGATCTAATAGAGGAAAGGGAGGAAGGAAAGAGGGAAGGAAAGGCCCAACGCCTACGAGATAAGGCGGCTGTGGGAGCCTAACCAACAGTTACAAGAGATAGCGAGCGATTGCTTGGCAAGCAGCCAATTTTCTCGGGCGAGGCGCACACCGATGCGGCGGCCAGAATGCGCCCTCGTGCCCGGTTTGCGGTGCGATGCGGCTGGGAATAACGCAGATTGAAAGAAGCCGGCTGCGCCTCATTAGCTTCGCGCCTCCCCCTTTCGCCACCCGTCCCATGCATAGGAATGGCTCCGCGGCTTAAGTGGATGAGCGCCACCAATAAGCTGTTACTCATGCCGGTTTAGCCGAGCCCCTCTCCCAGCACCCGTCCCCCAGACCTCCACCGCTCGTCGTTGTAAACAAAGACGTCGCTTGCCGAGCACACGTATCGAACTGGCCGGGCGACGTCCTCGCCGTAGCGGTAAACACGGCGCCCTTCATTCGCGCTCGCCACGTATCTGTCCCGCCGTGCTTGTGCGAGAGAGGTTCGGCTCGCCTTCCAGCCGTCTGCTGCTTGCCCGCATGTACACACGCAGTGCGCAAATTAATTTCGTAAACGAGGTAACCGCCTCCACTTGGCCGTAATTCGACATTTCGCAACGGCTTGATGACCGCACCCCCACCTCGAAATAGCCCGTGTAGATGGGCTAACTCCTCCTACGCTTGCGTGTGCTGGTGGACGACTTAACGTCTTAGGTTACGTAATTGCGATTGATCCACGATTTCCCTCGGTCCTTTTCGTATCATTTCAGTGCGTAACGTGCCAAAGAAGTTTTAGTCATACCTTTCGCGTAGGAAATGATGATGTACGTCACCTTTAATTTTAAGTGATACGAAACTGAGCAAGATGTCTGAGACAGGCGAAATACTGATTACAAGAAGAATATAATAATTCCAATCAATAAGAAAGTGTGAAATTACCGGACTATCAGTTTAATAAGTCACGGTTGCAAAATACTAAGACGGATTCTTTACAGAAGAATGGAAAAACTGGTAGAAGCCGACCCAGGGGAAGATCAGTTTCGATTCGGTAGAAATGTTGGAACACGTGATTCAATACTGACGCTACGGCTTATCTTACAAGATAGTTCAAGGAAAGAAAAACCTACGTTTCTAGCATTTGTAGACTCAGAGAAAGCTTTCGACAATGTTGACTGGAATACTCTCTTTCAAATTTTGAAGGTGGCAGGGGTAAAATAAAGGGAGAAAAGGCTATTTATAATTTGTGGAAAAAAAAAATGGTTAAAATGGCTCTGAGTACTATGGGACTTAACTGCTGAGATCATCAGTCCCCTAGAACTTATATCTACTTAAACCCAACTAACCTAAGAACATCACACACCTCCGTACCCGAGGCAGGATTCGAACCTGCGACCGTAGCGATCACGCGGTTCCAGACTGTAGCGCCTAGAACCGCTCGGCCACTCCGGCCGGCATTTGGACAAAAATCAGATGGCAGCTATATGAGTCGAGGAGCACGAAAGGGAAGGGAATGAGACAGGGTTGTAGCCCATTCCCGATGTTATTTAATCTGTATATTGAGCAAGCACTAAAGGAAACGAAAGAAAAATTTGGAGTAGAAATTAAAATCCATGGAGAAGAGATTAAAACTATGAAGTTTGCCGACGATATTGTAATGCTGTCTGGGAGAGCTAAAGACCTGGAACAGCGGTGGAAAGGAATGGACAGTGTCTTGAAAGGAGGATTTAAGATGAACATGGAGAAAACAAAACGAGTGTAATGGGATGTAGTCGAATTAAATCAGGTGAGGCTAAATGAATTAGATATGGAAATGAGGCACTTAATGTAGTAGACGAGTTTTGCTGTTTGGGAAGCAAAGTAAGTGATGACTATTGAAGTAGAGAAGATATAAAATGTAGACTAGCTATGGCAAGGGAAGCGCTTCTGAAGGAAAGAAATTTGTTAATAGAGAATAGATTTAAGTATCAGGAATTCCATTCTAAAAGTATTAGTCTGGAGTGTTGCCATGTATGGAAGTGAAACATGGACGATAAATAGTTTACACAAGAAGAGAATAGGAGCTTTCGAGATGCGGTTTTACAGAGGAATTTTGAAGATTATATGGGTTCGGCTGACACATAAAAGAGAATACGTATAAAACTGAACGCAACATAAATGTTTATTTAGAAGATATGCTTCAGGAAAGTGCGACGTCTATCTGCCTACTGTAGTTTACTCATTTACCTCCGTAGATTTCTTAGAATCACAGTCTGCCTGAAACGACGAATAATGTGCCTCAGTCTAGAAATGCTGTGCAAAAAGGCAGCAAATTGGACAAAAGTTTCTACTTTCTGCTGCAGACACATTCCCTTTACGAGGTCTGACTGATACTACTGAATAAAACAAGTCAAAAATGTTTTATCTGTATGATCTGCTTACCAGATATTCAGGTTACTACCGCGTCCGCTCTAATACGTATTTATCGACGTAAAAAAAATACTGTAGAGTCATAGTTGGACCGATCACTTTCACATACGTAACACATTCTCTCAACAGTAGTCAGTATAAATTTAAGACTGACGAAGAAATGCAACTTCGAACAGTCAGTACACGGTTTGAAACTTCAACAATGGACGTTAGTTTCAGTCGTTTAGTTAGCTAAATATTGGAAGTTGGGAATTACGAAAGTAAAGCAAGCTGATTGAAAAGTTTTTGATAATCTGAAAGAGCGAGATAAAATTCTCTAAAATTCTTGAAACTTCAAAAACTTTGGCCATCCCAGCTCTCAATAATTTTCCGAAGCACTCTAAGTCATAGCGAAAGTAAATTGCAATATTTCTATTAGAACTCCTAAACATGGATGCACTCACCGCTAGAGGCGAATTACGATTCCTCGAATCGAGCGCGCGTCTATATTCACTATTCTGTCTCTCTGAGTGGCTAGAACGTAGAATGGAATATGCTTCAGCCAATCAGCTTCATGCTTCACGCACAATGTGGTAACTTCCTTCCTTAACCAATGCCCAATTTCGAATCACTTTCCAAATGAAGTACTTTCAGGGAAGCAAATAAACGGGAAATAATGTGTTTACTAGTGACAAGGCCGAAAGTAAAAATATTCGCTACTTTATGTTAAGCACATCATACCACGTATGTGACACTCTGGTCTACTGCACAATATCATTCACACGCTCACTCATTTTTAACATTGTTAATTATCGATAACCGAAGGGTTATCGCATCCAGGCGTTCCTCCAACGCACATAATCTGTTACCCCTCTCGATGTTTCTCCAGAGTTTCATGCGAAAAGCTTTGCGGTTAGATCTCCACATAATAGAATCTTTCCAGAGAGATTGAAAATGGCAAGCAGGTCCTCTTCTTGCTGAGTATACCGTATGGCGATCTATAGAATATAAGTATGTTCCTCTTAGTTAGCAGTCAAATTTATAATTCCCATTGATTTCATGCCTTGCACCAGTAGCGAGTGAGTAGGCTTGCTCCTATTGGTCTGCACACGAAAACTAATAGCTGATGCCACCGATCACGCAATCTACTGTATATAACAGCAAAACACATAAATGTAACTGATGACAACACTGCACACAAATATAAATGCTCATCGCTCCAGACGATACTCATAAACATATGCAGTAACAGCTGTAATAAAATGAATGAGAAAGACTGCTGAATGATGACCCTTCATCATGCATATACTCTTCCTGTCAATAGCAAGATTAGACACACTTCCACATACACATAATTTCACCATTGATATCATAGACCTCTTAGGTGTAGCTTCTTATTAGTACAACAACATAAATCCTCTACACCACCGGTTCATTGCATTCCTGGCTCCATTAACCCCTACTTCTCACTACTCAATTCACGTGGATTTAAAAACTTTAATAAATAATCCACGAATCACCTACGTTAAGAAATCAGTGTAGCACACACTTCATCAACATTTTGGGTTCACTCCACCAGTGGGTCATACGGCATTCCTCTTTCCCGTTCTATCACACAGTATTCACAAGTAACCTAACTATGACAGAGGTTTGTCCACTACAGATATCATTATTCAAATGGACTCACGACTACGCAATAGATTTACAGAAATTCATTACATATTCATTCAATCACTCATTACCACGGAAAATAAGACAGGTTTCCGAGTGTTTCAACATGGGCACTACTCTTACTTCCCGAACATTTTACTGTTCCTAATGTCTTGCTTGCCTTTCGACTAACAAATTCCTAGTACTTCAAATTCGACAACGTTATCAGGTATCACTTTTCTTATTCAAACAGGATTAGAATAGATATGAAAGAATTTATTGCGTCATTGCGCAGGTACCTACACCTTTTCAAACGTCTCTTTGTTCTCAAAAGTATTTTGTCCCCGTCAACAGATTTATCGGTCTGAATTAATTCTCACGACCAGAATTTATCACAGTATGTCATTATGTTACCCCTTGTATTCAACGAAGCTGTTGGACCAATACTCACATTCGCTTCCCATAACACACTCATTAATGCTAACTCATCTCACATAAATATCCTAAAATAAACAGAAAATGTGCATACACGAAAACACTATTTTCTACCACATCTCCAGTATATATCTTCCTAGTACTTGCGATCAGCAGTACTCTTAAAGTGCAATCGTTTCTCAAACAGATTACCCACAAATACGCAACAAAGTTCATCGTATTACAGCTCTGCAGTCCCCACAACGCAGAACTGCCTTTGTGTACACCTCATTTCAATATGCAGACATACTACAACTAAGGAGGAGGAATAGGTTCTTGGAAACAGAAAATAAACACGTAATTTTTCAAAACACATGTCTACGACAGCTTAAAAGTTACACAAATGAAATTTCCATCGTTATCTATTAATTGCTTAATGTGTGTGCTGTCTTTCTATTCCTGATGTCAAACCCAACCTATTGTCAAACTCATTACTTCAGTAAGACCTCCATAATACTATTAAAGAACCAGAAATACCCAGCTGATGACATACCATCTCTTTACTCTGTTTCACTATTTACATCAACATCGTGACAAACAAACAACTCGCCACCACTAGAAATGTACAAAATTCCCTCGGTCATGATACTGTCGCTTGTATACCATACTGTGAGGTGCAGAACGTACTCGTTCCGTCTGCCTTTCGTCCTTGACGTCGAGGGCCCTTGGAGAATGCATAGCCCTTCAGTGGTGGTTGACAGAATCTCGTCTTTTCAGGCGATAAGTAGTTTGTGCGAAGTGAACAGGTTCTCGTCGGTTTGCACGAAGGTCGTAACCTATTTCCTGTAGTAAATTCTGAAACGCTCTCACATCTTGCACACATGTTCCGCTTTAGAGATATCACGCTTGAGCCGGTACTGTAACTTTGTCAGACAAATTCGTATCATCTCGGCTGTATCATATAGAATGCCCAAGAAATCCGTAGCGCAGCGGTAGCGTTATTGCCTAACACGCAAGGGGACCCGGGTTCGATTCCCGGTAGGGTACTGGTTATAAGGCGTCCTTCTTCACCATTTTCATCATCATTGACACGCAGGTCGCCGAAGTGGCGTCACCTAAAAAGACTCGCAATACGGCGGTCGAACCCCGAAGGTGATATCCCGGCCAATAAATCCCATACGATCATTTCATTTCCAAGAAATGATTATGTCACATCATTTCCTGGAAGTGTTGTAGCGGGCTCTGGTACGCTGGGTTACTCTATGTTTCCATCATCACTGTCCCCAGCGTCCCTTGATACTGGATCGCTTTATACCAATATTTACATCCAGAAACAAGGGCCTCAAACTGTTGTAGGTTTTACAGTCTCCAAAAATAATTATTAGCCGTAACGTCAGAATTGCCTCTCTCGTCCCTTTACTTTTCCTAAAGCCAAACTAATCGTCACCTAGCGAATTCTCAATTTTCTTTTCCATTCTTCTGTATATTATTCTTGTAAGCAGCTTCGATGCATGAGCTGTTAAGCTGATTGTGCGATAATTCTCGCACTTGTCAGCTCTTGCCGTCTTCGGAATTGTGTAAGATGCTTTTCCGAAATTCAGATGGTATATCGCCAGACTCATATATTCTACACACCAACGTGAATAGTCGTTTTGTTGCCACTTCCCCCAATGATTTTAGAAATTCTAATGGAATGTTATCTATCCCTTCTGCGATATTTGACCGTAAGTCCTCCAAAGTTCTTTTAAATTCCGATTCTAATACTGGATCCCCTATCTCTTCTAAATCGACTCCTGTTTCTTCTTCTATCACATCAGACAAATCTTCACCCTCATAGAGACTTTCAATGTACTCTTTCCACCTACCTGCTCTCTCCTCTGCATTTAACAGTGGAATTCCCGTTGCACTCTTAATGTTACCACCGTTGCTTTTAATGTCACCAACGGTTGTTCTGACTTTCCTGTATGCTGAGTCTGTCCTTCCGACAATAATATCTTTTTCGATGTCTTCACATTTTTCCTGCAGCCATTTCGTCTTAGCTTCCCTGCACTTCCTATTTATTTCATTCCTCAGCGACTTGTATTTCTGTATTCCTGAATTTCCCGGAACCTGTTTTTACTTCCCCCTTTCATCAATCAACTGAAATATTTCTTCCGTTACCCGCCGGCCGCGGTGGTCTCGCGGTTCTAGGCGCGCAGTCCGGAACCGTGGGACTGCTACGGTCGCAGGTTCGAATCCTGCCTCGGTCATGGATGTGTGTGATGTCCTTAGGTTAGTTAGGTTTAAGTAGTTCGAAGTTCTAGGGGACTGATAACCACAGCAGTTGAGTCCCATAGTGCTCAGAGCCATTTGAACCATCTTCCGTTACCCATGGTTTCTTCGCAGCTACCTTCTTTGTACCTATGTTTTCCTTCCCAACTTCTGTGATGGCCCTTTTTAGAGATGTCCATTCCTCTTCAACTTTACTGCCTACTGCGTTATTCCTTATTGCTGTATCTACAGCGTTAGAGAACTTCAAACGTATCTCGTCATTCCTTAGTACTTCCGGATCCCACTTCTTTGCGTATTGATTCTTCCTGACTAATGTCTTGAACTTCACCCTACTCTTCATCACTACTATATTGTGATCTGAGTCTATATCTGCTCCTGGGTACGCCTTACAATCCAGTATCTGATTTCGGAATCTCTGTCTGACCATGATGTTATCTAATTGAAATCTTCCCGTATCTCCCGGCCTTTTCCAAGTATACCTCCTCCTCTTGTGATCCTTGAACAGGGTATTCGCTATTACTAGCTGAAACTTGTTACAGGACTCAATTAGTCTTTCTCCTCTTTCATTCCTTGTCCCAAGCCCATATTCTCTTGTAACCTTTTCTTCTACTCCTTCCCCTACAACTGCATTCCAGTCGCCCATGACTATTAGATTTTCGTCCCCCTTTACATACTGCATTACCCTTTCAATATCCTCATACACTTTCTCTATCTGTTCATCTTCGCCGGCCGCGGTGGTCTAGCGGTTCTAGGCGCGCAGTCCGGAACCGCGGGACTGCTACGGTCGCAGGTTCGAATCCTGCCTCGGGCATGGATGTGTGTGATGTCCTTAGGTTAGTTTGGTTTAAGTAGTTCTAAGTTCTAGGGGACTGACGACCACAGTAGTTAAGTCCCATAGTGCTCAGAGCCATTTGAACCATTTTTTTTTTGTTCATCTTCAGCTAGCGACGTCGGCATGTATATCTGATCTATCGTTGTCGGTGTTGGTATGCTGTCGATTCTGATTAGAACAACCCAGTCACTGAACTGTTCAAAGTAACACACCCTCTGCCCTACCTTCCTATTCATAACGAATCCTATTCCTGTTATACCATTTTCTGCTGCTGTTGATATTACCCGATACTCATCTGACCAGAAATCCTTGCCTTCCTTCCACTTCACTTCACTGACCCCTACTATATCTAGATTGAGCCTTTGCATTTCCCTTTTCAGATTTTGTCGTTTCCCTACCACGTTCAAGCTTCTGACATTCCACTCCCCGACTCGTAGAACGTTGTCCTTTCGTTGATTATTCAATCTTTTTCTCATGGTAACCTCCCCCTTGGCTGTCCCCTCCCGGAGATCCGAATGGGGGACTATTGCGGAATCTTTTGCCAATGGAGAGATCATCATGACACTTCTTCAATTACAGGCCACATGTCATGTGGATACACGTTACGTGTCTTTAAAGCAGTGGTTTCCATTGCCTTCTGCATCCTCATGTCGTTGATCATTGCTGATTCTTCCGCCTTTAGGGGCAATTTCACACTCCTTGGACAAGAGAGTGCCCTGAACCTCTATCCGCTCTATCCGCCCACTTTGACAGGGCCGTTGGCAGAATGAGGCTGACTTCTTATGCCGGAAATCTTCGGCCGCCAGTGCTGGTTATTTATCAAAATTTAGGCAGTGGCGGGGATCGAACCCGGGACCGAAAACGTTTTGATTATGAATCAAAGACGGTACCCCTTTTTTTCCGTTATTGATCGTTGTGTTTGGTCGTTGCAGGCGTCGCAAGATATCCTGTTCAAGTTCGGTGGTTGATCCTTCCACTCAGTTTTTTTATTACAGAGGCCAACCGGCTCTCTGACCGAACACGCTGAGCTACCGCGCCGGCTGACAATACAACACTCATAAATCAATCGACTAAAATGAATGAGACATACCCCTCTACTGTGGTGCCAAATACCTTGTTCAATAACGCAAAATAAATGAAATACGTACGTAGCGAAACACTACTTCCTAACTCTCCCAAGTCCAACGTGGGCCTCGTCACACTATAACAGGCACAGTCGCTAATTTTCAGTAAGTTGCAACTGAGAAACAGTGTCGCACCACGAGATCCATCACCTTCATTAAAATCACTCACTCGTCATTAAAGTAAATTCTCGTAATTTGACTACCTACTACCACACAATGCCCCACTTACTCCTGTTTCTTGCGTCGGTGAGCCAGCCACGCACACTTTCCACATTCGCTCGCGAAATGACCATGCCACCTACAAGTAGACCAAAAATCTGGTTACGTGGGGCATGACGTCCGAATAAGTTACACTGTGTATAATCGATAATCTTGTCTTCGTTCTCTATTTTGCAAGTCCACAGAAGTCTCGTGCGCCATTGAAAACGTCGCTGCAAATGCTGGCCACTGATCTTCTTGTTAGAAAGACAACAATATCTTCTCCATGCAAAAGTTTTAAAACATTAACCATTTGTTACGCACCCTGCTTGCACTTCTTAAATATTTCCGAGCTGCTCTCCCACTCTTCAGACAGTTTGATGTTTTAAAAAATGGTTCAAATGGCTCTGAGCACTATGCGACTGAACTTCTGAGGTCATCAGTCGCCTAGAACTTAGAACTAATTAAACCTAACTAACCTAAGGACAACATACACATCCATGCCCGAGGCAGGATTCGAACCTGCGACCGTAGCGATTGCTTGGTTCCAGACTGTAGCGCTCAGAACCGCACGGCCACTCCGGGGGGCTTTGATGTTTTAGCCAATGCAATTACTCCCACATACGCACCATGAGACTCGGTGTCCTGACTTCCCCCACTGTTTTACTTGTTTAGGTTCATAACTGAGGAGCAGTCTTACAACTTTTTATGCCAGACGTTATTCACCTCGTATGAAGCACTGACAGAAACTCAGGCAAATGGTTTCCGAAAGGGAAATAATTCCTGTTCACAAAGCAGCCTGGCCACTTCTCGTATTTTTCTCTCACTGACTATCCCTCACCTAGCGTTCTCACCAGGCAACTTTTTGAAATAAAACAAAAGTTCTTTTGAAGTCTGGTTTGGTTCCATTCACGTGCTTTTGAAAACTGAGACTCTCCATGAATGCAGGAGTTCGTATCACCATTTTATCAGTTTTCGTGAATGTGGCGCTGGTCACATATCATGCCGAACGCATAACTTTATGCGAGAACTGTTTGAAGGCAATTGGCCGGCACCAGCCAAGACAAAAGCTAGCTCTCAGCGTTCGCCTTAAGTTGCACTTTATTCTGAAACGCATTTCGCCTCCATAGCTGAGTGATCAACGCCGGAGAATGTCCCGCAAGAAACTCTGATTCGATTCCCGGTCAGGCTGGATATTTTCACAGTTCGGGGACTGGGCTTTGTGTTGTCTTCATCGCCGTTTCATCCCCATCGACACACAGGTCGCTGAAATGGAGTCGACCAGAGAGACTTGCACCTGGCGACCGGTCTACTCGATAACCATATGCACATTTAATTTCATTTTTGAAAATGGTGACTACGCCAGGATGCTACGGTCGCAGGTTCGAATCCTGCCTCGGGCATGGATGTGTGTGATGTCCTTAGGTTAGTTAGGTTTAAGTAGTTCTAAGTTCTAGGGGACTGATGACCACAGCTGTTAAGTCCCATAGTGCTCAGAGCCATTTGAACCATTTTTGATTACGCCAGGAGCTATCCGTCCAAACAACAAGGCACCGTTCTGGCCTAAGCTTCTGACTTGGCCCATCACATACCAAACTGTTGTACAGAGAAAATTACATACAAAACCACCACCAGGAAGAAGAAGAAATGGATGTAGACAGCTCAGTTCTCGCAATCACCCACGTTGATCATTAGACTATTTAAATATTTTTTTCAGTGATGGAAATAAAGGCCAGATAGTTATGTTTTCATATCAGATTATAAATAGTGCATGAGACGTGTCAGTCCAGTAATGAACTGCAACATATCAGTGGACAGCTGCGGCGTTCCATGCAATGTAAAGTAATCTAATGTTATGCGTTGTAAGCGCACGAAGCCTGATCGAAATATCCGTAGAGGTTTGTTGTAATCACGGGCAGATACCTGTGGAGAAGTAAGTCATTGACTCTTTGGGATAGCTTCCATGGACCAGAAGCGGGAACAGATATATTTTCGTCATGTTAGACGCTTTTAGCCACTTTGCATGGTTATTCCTTACCAGGGGTACGTCCGCTGGTAACACTATTCGTCACCCGGATGGTATTTTTTCCTTCTTTTGGTCCATCAAAATTCTAGTCAGTGTAACGCACTGGCATTTCCATCTTCGGAGTTCCACAAGATTTTTTTTGGTAGTGTGATAGCTCACGTCACCATTGTTCCGTATTGCAAGCAGCCGTCATCTCTGGAAAGGGTGAACTGCGCATTAAAATCTGTGTAAAATATTTTTCATGGCCATTTGTAAACAAATTGGGACAAATCGTTGGTGTGGATTAACATTGGCTTCAGTTCAGCGACAGAGCGCTGGTTTTATATGCGCTTGTTTTGCAGAACAAAAAGTCAGAAGACCCGTTTGATAATTCCAAAGACAATACCACCACTAAAGATCGTCTGTAAATGCGTAGTAACTTAGTCCAGAATGTTTGGTTCGTAAGAACACAAGCTCCTTGTAAACAATAGCCAGTAGTTATCTGAAGTTGGCCTAATAAGCCGAAAACTAGTTCATACAAATAAAAACCAATAGAACAAGAAACCGCCTAAGTGTTATTCAACCCTCAATAAGCATATGTTTGAAACTACGCTTAACGTCAGCACTTGACGTCATCATTCATTAATCCGCGACCCACCCAGATTCACAAAAGCAAGCATCACTTCGATGCTCCGTAGACTTAACACAGATCAACACACAAAAAAAGAAACGACCCAAGAGAACTTGACATAATAATGCAGATAGCCAAAAACAATGGTTACAATGGTATCATAACCACAAGGCTAAACAACAAAATTAAAAGAAAATAAAAACAAAATACAAAAGCGCAGACCGTAACATACAAAACTAAACACAATCACAAACACTTAGCACCGTAACAGCTACACAGAAAAATCAGGAAAATATGAGAGAAAACACAAGATGGTACACAATGACATGCGAACACAAAATTTTTTATGTCAGATACAAAGAGTAACAGCTACACAGAAAAATCAGGAAAATATAAGAGAAAACAGAAGATGTTACACAATGACATGCGAACACAAAGTGTTTTATGTCAGATACAAAGAGTACATGAGAGCTGGAAGTATGGAACGAACCAGTCCACATTTACAGAACACCAAAGAGAACACAATCACTAGCCAACCTCTACAGAAGAAGACATGAGAAAATTTGAATAAACACTAAAAAAACTCCTTCTAACGCTGCAAGAAAGTGACCACATACAAAAAAGCAAATCATTAAACATAACCCTGTTGAATGATTAGGTACACATAACAAACAACTCACTGTTTACCTTAATAGATAAAGTAGTACAATAAAACTCCAAAAGGTAAATGTCTTCACAGTAATAACATACATCCTCTTTCCCACCACTCTTCCATGAACCACTCCACGAAACATTTAAACCGAAACTCAAATCAGCTGAACACCAAAACCTTCAACTACAGTCTGACAGATGATACATTCACATTCAACTTTCTACAACTCGCCCTGACTAATCACACACACACACACACACACACACACACACACACACACACACACACACACACACAGAACAGGAATAAACAGACATTAGTTTTCAGCACACATTTCGTAAAGTTGGACACATGTACGTAGGTAAATAAACTAAATGGGAACAGACGAAAAGTGAAGACAGTAGTTACGATTTTAAGTCACAGTTTTCGATCAATTATCTACACATAATGACGGAAGAGTAATAGGGCCCCGTAGTAAGTAGCGCAAAGAACGTGAAAGCTGTGAAGAAGAAAATTCATAGCGTGAAAATGCGCTTATGTTTCGTATGTGAAGTTATAGTGCGACCTCCACGCATGTCAGAGGAATCGCAGACCCCAGACAAATACTCGAGTAACTGTAAGTAATCTGTTATTTACATAAAAAATAAGATGCCAACTGTTTTATAGACTACAAATACCATATATCAAAACAAAACTGTATCAGTCTATGCTCCACTGAAGATGCATTAAAGTAAAAGGCGAACCGCGTCTGGAACGAATAAAATACACTGCAGCAGGAAAAAGACGTTTTTCTTATATACAATACGAATACGTACTACAGTAGTTTGAAGAGCGTAATGGTGAAGTCAGGTTGATCTGAACCAAATGGAACAAGTCTAGGAAGCTATCGGCACCAATTCCGCGCCCACAAAGCGCCGGCCTGTAATTTACGGGAATTACCTGGTGCCGGGTTCGATTCCCGGCGGGGTCAGGGATTTTCTCTGCCTCGTGATGGCTGGGTGTTGTGTGCTGTCCTTAGGTTAGTTAGGTTTAAGTAGTTCTAAGTTCTAGGGGACTGATGACCATAGCTGTTAAGTCCCATAGTGCTCAGAGCCAGCCACACCTGGTGCCACGTATCTCCGTAAAAGTACCAAGAACTTGTGGAATTCAAGCCACATCGATTCGCCGCCATATTGCTTCAGAACATTGACCAACACGCTATTCAGCAATTGACCATAAAGCTTTGGCTAATCAGTGCGTGCATTACAGTGCTCATAACAAGAGTTTAAAATCTGCGCTTTCGCTTTAAATTACAGTGCACCGTAGCAATAAGAAACACCTACGCTCGTAAATTAATCCTGTAAGTTGCATGCGCGAATTTGCGCACAGACAGATCCACGTAGATCGCAGTTGTGAGGGGCGGGTAATTTCCGTGAGGCAGCGCCGCTGCCAGAGGCGGTGCAACTTGTGGTCCCGCGACGCCGGGGTAATTGATATTTGGCCGCCTATCAGAGTGCGCTTCGTCATCGCGTTTAAGCATCTTCTCATCAGTTATAACGAGGAGCGCTCCGTGAGTAATGGTCTCGCCATGTAAATGCGGTTCTGCGGCCACGCCGTCGCGGGAGCAGCCAGTGATGCATGCGGCGGCAGATAACGCCACCTGGCTGCGCTGCGCTGCGCTGCCCTGGCCGGCGCGGTTAAAACCGCCGCCAACGGCGCGTGGGACGGCGGACGGCAGACCGTGCTGGCAACGACGCGAGTTGTCATACCAGACTGAGTCTTAATTTTCTGTACAATAGTCTCCGCAATTCAGGAGGAAACATGAAGAATAGTGGATACGAATCATACGAACTTTGTACTCTTCTGGTCCCGCTGTCGTATGCTCGTATGTCATGTAAAGACGTTAGACTGTATATTATGTCATGAGACCAAGACGCTGCCAAGCGATCATCGTAGGCAAAACCACCCCTTCCTCCCCTCTCCTCTACTTCTATCTCACCATTTATGGCCGTCCTATCACCCTCACTCCCCCCCCCCCCCCCCCCCTAATTACCTTGGCGTCACCCTTGACCGTCGCCTCTCCTGGACCCCCCATCTCCGGACAATCCAAGCCAAGGCACGCTCCCGACTCCGTCTCCTCAAGCTCCTTTCTGGCCACACGTGGGCTCTGGACCCCTCCACCATTCTCCACACCTATAAATCCCTCATCCGCCCTGTCCTCTGCTACGCTCATCCCTCCTGGATCTCTGGCCCTCCTACCTTTTACAAATCCCTTCAAATCCTAGAACGTCATGCACTCCGCCTCGCCTATCGCATCCGCCACCCCTCCCCCACGCGGATCCTCTATGACCTTATTCCATTCCCGCACCTCCTTCTTTTCCTCGAACAGATACAGATACTCTACACCTCCTGCAAACTTGATCCCCCTCACCGGCTTGTCTCTCCCATCCTCTCCCACCCACGTCCGCTGCCGCGCCTGCATTCCCACATCCCACCTACTCTCCCTCTCTCCACTCTCCATACCCTCTCTCAAGGTGGCTTCCACCAACTCCCCATCCCTGATGATGCCCTCATCCCCTCCACCTACCAACTTTGATCCTCCTCTACCGCACCCTGTGTTTTTCCCGAGGGCACCCTCTCTCCCTTCTCTCCCTCCTCCCTTCCTCCCTCCCTCCTCCCCTCGGGCTTCCCCTACCCCCCTACCTTCTTTCCTCCCCATCTCTCTGCTACTGGCATCCACACACTCCCCTCTCCCTCCTCCCCCCCTTTTTCCCCCTTTTGGCAGGTCCCCAGACTCGTACACGTATAGTGAACTTTCGTGCGCCGGAGATCATCGCCTAGTGTTTGTGTGTGCCGTCGTGTTCGTGCTCAAGTGTTCCAGTGTTTAATCGTTTGTGCTCTCTGTGTGTGTCCACGTGTCTGAACATTTTTATTTTGGACTCTGCGCCCTTTAACGGCTCTGTGTGTTTTAATTTTGTATGTCTACGTTTGTATATCCACCATGTCTGTACTGCGATTGTATTCTGTTGTATCATTAGTTTTATCTGTGGCCGAAGAGCGGCGTAGTATGCCGTTGTTGGCCTACTTGTATCAGGTGTGAAATTAACAATAAAGAAGGAAAAAAAACAAGGCGCTGCTGTGTTCGATTACATTTTTTGCTACAATAGACCTATTTCTGCATGACTGCCATCTTCTGATTATTCGTGGAAATACACAGTTTGGTGCAATATCTTGATTTTGAATTAGATACTTTAATGTATTACACATGAAGCTCCAAAGAAACTGGTATAGGCATGCGTATTCAAGTAAAGAGATATGCAAGCAGGCAGAAGACGGCGCTGCTGTCGGCAACGCCTATATAAGAAAACAAGTGTCCGACGCAGTTGTTAGATCGGCTACTGCTACCACAATGGCAAGTTCTCAAGATTAAAGTGAGTTTGAACATGGTGTTAAAGTCGGCGCAGGAGCGATGGGATACAGGACTTTCGAGGTAGCGATGAAGTGGGGATTTTCCCGTACGTCCCTTTCACCATCAGTAATCTGGTAAAACATCAAATCTGCGACATCGTTGCGGCCGGAAAAAAGATCCTGCAAGAAGGGGACCAAACACGACTCAAGATAATCTTTCAACGTGACAGAATTGCAACCCTGTAGATTTCAATGCTGGACCATCAATGAGTTGCTACAGAATCATACGGCTTCAAGTACCGTGGTTTCCCGCCACTGGCACAGCAGCCAGACAAAGTGAAAATGGCTGAATAAAGTACCGATAAAACTTGATAGTGTGTGGACCCCTGCTTCCGATAGTTGAAGATGGTTGTAATAAATGATTCAGACATCAACGTATGATGGAGATTATAGCATAGATTTGAGACTTTCTGGCAGATTAAAGCAGTGTGCTGTACCGGCTCTCAAATCTGGGAAATTCCCCTTTCCTTGGCAAGTGTTCTAGCGATTGAGCAGTAGGAATCGTGAATGGATAGTTCAATTTGTATGGCTCTTGTTCGCGAATGGCGAATACCCCAGGTACGAATCCCAGACAAGCACACAATTTTAATCTGTCAGGAAGTTTCAGATCAGTGAACATTCCGCTGCAGAGTGGAAAATCGTTATGGAAGCTATCGTATAGATGTCGAAGTGAAATAAAATGTGGGGAACCAAAGGGGTAAAAACTGCATATAAATCCAGTACACACTGGTCCATTCATTTCTGGACACTCTCAAACTTTTCGCCTACGCTTAAAAATGCCCACCATAAGTTAATCCATGGCCGACAATGGGTGGCTTGTATTTAAGCTGGAAAGCCAAGTAATTTTGCTGAGGTCATCTATCCGGCGCTATACACATCGACATGTTTGGGTTAGCTGCTTCAATTCCTCCTGTTTTCCCTGGTTCATAATTGCGAACTGGCACAAAATGGCGGAATGAGTCAGTTTTATAATTACAGTCATATACATTTGAGTGAGAAATATGGCAACAAGCTCACTATTTGCATCACCCGTCGAAACCTTTTTTTTTTTTTTTTTGTCCTTATACGATCAGTGGCGATAATTGACAGGAGGAAGAAAGGATGGGACCAATTCATTTAGATAGGTTTTAAATTAGAATAACTGATACTTTTCTTTAATTAACAGCCCCTTGGAAATACATAATACATCACAATTTCATTTTCGCTTCCCATTGTCCGTGATTCCTTACCATTCAGTGCTGTTCTTCAAATGTACATTCTAAGAAATTTCTTTCTGAATTTAATGCCTATGCATGATATTAGTGGACATTTCTTGGCCAGTAATGCCCTGTTTGCCTGTGATAGTCTGCTTTGTACGTCCGTCTTGATTCGTCCGTCATTGATTATTTTGTTTCCAAGGTCGCAGAAATCCTTGACTTCATTTACTTCATGAAAACTAGTTTTTATGTCAAATATCTCTGATCTTTCTCCAGCTACTTCTCATTACTTTCGCCTTCCTCCGGTTTACTCTTATGTTGTACTCATTAGACTGTTCGTTCAACAGGTTCTGTAACTCTTCTCCACTTTCACTGAGGACAGTAACGATATCAGCGAATCTTATCATTGATATCCTTTCACTCTGAATTTTAATCCCCCTCTTGAACCTTCCTTTTGTGTCCGTCATTGTTTCTTCGATGTATACCTGTATATTGAACAGTGAGGGGATAAGGCTGCGTCCTTACCTTATATCCTTTTAAATTCGAGCGCTTGGTTCTTGCTACTCCAATCTTAATATTCTCCCTTGTTACTTGTCATGTAATATGTTACCCATCTTTCTCTAAAGCTTAATGTTATTTTGCTCAGAATTACTCTTACACAGTTTTACATTGTCGGACGCTTTTTCTAGGTCAGCAAATCCTATGAGAGTGTCATGATTTTTCTTCAGACTTGCTCCCATTATCAAACTCGGCGTCAGAGCTGTCTGTGTGGTGCCTTTACCTCCAGAGGTGTAAATACAACGCTCACGAGTGATATACCTCAGCCTCTTAAGATTTTAAAACCGACTTGACATCTACCTTACTTAACAATCAGAGTGTATCTAAAATGTAGATTAATGGTAGTAAAACCAATAATTACCGAGCGAAGTGGCGTAGTGGTTACCACACTGGATACGCATTCTAGAGGACGACGGTTCAAACCCGCCTTCGATCATCCTGATTTAGGTTTCCCGTGATTTCCCTAAATCGCGCCAGGAAATTGTCGAAACGGTTCCTTTGATACACCACGGCCGATTTGCCTCCCCATCCTTCCCTAATACGAGCTTATGCTCTGTCTCTAATAACATCGTTGTCGACGGGTTGTTAAACACTATTCTCGTCCTCTTCCTCCTCCTCCTCCTCCTAAAACCAATAACTGAAACAGAAATTCATAGTGATTAAGGAAGCTGTCAGTAATATGACTCAACCTTAAAAGTCAAACCATAAGGAAAAGTACTAGATCTACAATTTTGCTTCCGCCGTTTTTTCCGTAGTTCGGTGCTTTGTTGTGAAAAACTTCCAAAACAATTTCCAAAACAATTATGATTCATAGTATTGCCCATCGCTGACCACTGCATTCTCTCATCTTCCGGTGGCGGAAGAAATGGGCGTCTTTTGTGGGGATCCATGAATCGATTCAATTTTGCACTTGTTCATATGATCGGAAGTGCTAGTCAGCCAGACTGTGTGCCACTGATCGAAAAATGTGGTAGAGAGAACAACGTATGGAGAATACGGCGGGAGAGATAGGACTTTCATTTCATGTATATTTTGACGGGTTTTGCGACATGGGATCGAGCACTGACCTGCTGCAAAATTACCTTTACATGTCTGTCGCTGTTTGTGGCCGTTAGTGTTTCAGTGTTTGGCTCGAAAGCATCAGTTTCTTTCGATAATGATGTCCTGTGACTGTCTTTGTCTGTCAGTAGCTACGAAAACGTTGTGTCTTCCTCCGCCATGCCGGTCTTCTTAAGGCGTTGAATACATTCTCTGCACGTTCTTCGACTAATAGTTCCCTCACGATTGGTCTTACCAAGCGTTTTAAGAGCCAGAGCCGCAGATTTCTTCATGTTAAATCAGAAAATTAAAGCTTACCGCAAATGACGAGAAATGGGTACGAGAATATTCTTATGATGCAATCACAAATCGACTAATATTTTTATGGCATTATATTTACAGATGCCTAAGCTTATTGTATTACACCTATGACCTGTTACCAGCAGAAAGAAAACTGGCGTTCTACGGATCGGAGCGTGGAATGTCAGATTCCTTAATCGGGCAGGTAGTTAGTAAACTTAAAAAGGGAAATGGATAGGTTAAAGTTAGATATAGTGGGAATTAGTGAAGTTCGGTGGCATGAGGAACAAGACTTTTAGTCAGGTCAATACAGGGTTATAAATACAAAATCAAATAGGGGTAATGCAGAAGTAGGTTTAAAATGAATAAAAAAGTAGGGGTACGGGTAAGCTACCACAAACAGCATAGTAAACGCATTATTGTGGCCAAGACAGAAACGAAGCCCACGCCTACTACAGTAGTACAAGTGTATATGCCAACTAGCTCTGCAGATGACGAAGAAATTGATCAAATGTATGATGAGATAAAAGAAATTATTCAGGTAGTGAAGGGAGACGAATATTTAATAGTGACTGGAATCCAAGATTAGGAAAAGGGAGAGAAGGAAACATAGTAGGTGAATATGGATTGGGGCTAAGAAATGAAAGAGGAAGCCACCTGGTAGAATTTTGCACAGAGCATAACTTAATCATAGCTAACACTTGATTTAAGAATCATGAAAGAAGGTTGTATACATGGAAGAACCCTGGAGATACTGACAGGTTTCAGATAGATTATCTAATGGTAAGACAGAGATTTAGGAACCAGGTTTTAAATTGTAAGACATTTCCAGGGGCAGATGTGGACTCTGACCACAATCTGTTGGTTATGAACTGTCGATTAAAACTGAAGAAACTGTAAAAAGGTGGGAATTTAAGGAGATGGGATCTGGATAAACTGAAAGAACAAGAGGTTGTACAGAGTTTCAGCGAGAGCACAAGAGAACAATTGTCACAAATGGGGGAAAGAAATACAGTAGAAGAAGAATGGGTAGCTCTGAGGGATTAAGTAGTCAAGGCAGCAGAGGATCAAGTAGGTAAAAAGACGAGGACTAGTAGAAATCCTTGGGTAACAGAAGAAATATTGAATTTAATTGATGAAAGGAGAAAATATAAAAATGCAGTAAATGAAGCAGGCAAAAACGAATACAAACGTCTCAAAAATGAGAACGACAGGAAGTGTAAAATGGCTAAGCAGGGATGGCTAGAGGACAAATATAAGGATGTAAAGGCTTATCTCACTAGGGGTAAGATAGATACTGCCTGCAGGAATATTAAAGAGACCTTTGGAGAAAAGAGAACCACTTATATCAATATAAAGAGCTCAGATGGAAACGCAGTTCTAAGCAAAGAAGGGAAAGCAGAAAGGTGGAAGGAGTATATAGAGGGTCTATACAAGGGCGACGTACTTGACAATATTCTGGAAATGGAAGAGAATGTAAATGAAGACGAAATGGGAGATATGATACTGCGTGAAGAGTTTGACAGAACACTGAAAGAGCTGAGTCGAAACAAGGCCCGGGAGTAGACAACATTCCATTAGAACTACTGATGGCCTTGGGAGAGCCAGTCCTGACAAAACTCTATCATCTGGTGAGCAAGATATATGAGACAGGCGAAATACCCTCAGACTTCAAGAAGAATGTAATAATTCCAATCCCAAAAAAAGCAGGTGATGACAGATGCGAAAATTACCGAACAATCAGTTTAATAAGCCACAGCTGCAAAATACTAACACGAATTCTTTACAGATGAATGGAAAAACTAGTAGAAGCTGACCTCGGGAAAGATCAGTTTGGATTCCGTAGATATATTGGAACACGTGAGGCAATACTGACCTTACGACTTATCTCAGAAGAAAGATTAAGGAAAAGCAAACCTACGTTTGCAGCATTTGTAGACTTAGAGAAAGCTTTTGACAATGTTGACTGGAATACTCTCTTTCAGATTCTAAAGGTGGCAAGGGTAAAAACAGGGAGCGAAAGGCTATTTACAATTTGTACAGAAGCCAGATGGCAGTTTTAAGAGTCGAGGGACATGAAAGGGAAGCAGTTGTTGGGAAGGGAGTGAGACAGGGTTGTAGCATCTCCCCGATGTTATTCAATCTGTATATTGAGCAAACAGTAAAGGAAACAAAAGAAAAGTTCGGAGTAGGCATTAAAATCCATGGAGAAGAAATAAAAACTTTGAGGTTCGCCGATGTCATTGTAATTCTGTCAGAGACAGCAAATAACTTGGAAGAGCAGATGAATGGAATGGACAGTGTCTTGAAAGGAGGATATAAGATGAACATCAACAAAAGCAAAACGAGGATAATGGAATGTAGTCTAATTTAGTCGGGTGATGCTGAGGGAATTAGATTAGGAAATGAGGCACATAAAGTAGTAAAGGAGTTTTGCTATTTGGGGAGAAAAATAACTGATAATGGACGAGGTAGAGAGGATATAAAATGTAGACTGGCAATGACAAGAAAAGCGTTTCTGAAGAAGAGAAATTTGTTAACATCGAGTATAGATTTAAGTGTCAGGAAGTCGTTTCTGAAAGTATTTGTATGGAGTGTAGCCATGCATGGAAGTGAATCGTGGACGATAAATAGTTTGGACAAGAAGAGAATAGAAGCTTTCGAAATGTGGTGCCACAGAAGAATGCTGAAGATTAGATGGGAAGATGAGGAAGTATTGAATAGAGTTGGAGAGAAGAGGAGTTCGTGGCCCAACTTGGCAAGAAGAAGAGACCGGTTGGTAGGACATGTTCTGAGGCATCAAGCGATCACAAGGTTAGCTTTGGAGGGCAGTGTGGAGGGTAAAAATCGTAGAGGGAGACCAAGAGATGAATACACTAAGCACGTTCAGAAGGACTTAGGTTGCAGTAAGTACTGGAAGATGAAGAAGCTTGCACAGGATAGAGCAGCATGGAGAGCTGCATCAAACCAGTCTCAGGACTGAAGACCAAAGCAACAACAACATATGACCAACCACCTGAACCCCACTTGCCGCTACTGCTGTCTATTGCAAAACGGCGGAAGCAAAGCTGTAGATCCAATAGCTTGGTTTTGAGACAGAAATTCGGTTTTTTTGAATACGTGGCAGTCTTGCTCGAAGCGGCTGCTATTAACATCCTCCTGGTTCCATTACACATGTGGAATGGTTTCATCATAATTTGGGGTAAACAGTCGTGAACTGCACTTACATAATTTTTCCGAATATTGGCAAGGTTGTTTCGAGTACTCTGTGGAAGTTTCTATGGGAAGCTCTTACAAATACTCCATATCTTCCTGATATCTCCCCATACTATTTCTGTATTTCACAAGGACTCTAGAAGCCCGTTGGTGACCATAGATTTGCCCGGGTAGAATCATGCTTCGGTAGGCAACCTCAAGCACAAATTCCATGAGGGTACTGACCTCTTACTATAGGATAAGTGTGTTAACTGTTATGGTGGTTAATTTTGAAATAATGAACAATTTACTTGCTTTTTTCCATCTGCCTTTTTCATCTAATTGCCCATGGCTTACAACAAAATTAACCACTACTGAAATATTCACCAGAAACACTTCCGTATTGGACAATGGTGTCAACAACGTGTTAGCAACACCAATCTACGAGTACATTAATTTAAATAATAACCGATTCTGGAGAACTGCACTCATCAACACGCAAGGAATACTTCAATCACTGCGGCATGTGGCCAGTTCGTCTAACAGCCAATCACTGCGGCTAGGAGAGAGCAGTATTAGCGAAACGTCAGCTTACAGCACCTGATGGAAGCGCTGCCTCTCTAGCCACATGCTAATTACATTTACTTGCGGGTCACGCAATATCGTTCCATGTTCAACACGTCGCAAATCACAGCCACAACAGCACACTCAACACAAGCGAACCACCGGCTCCAAAACGCCACGTGTGTACTCTGCCTCCGATACTGACGCCCGTCGCCTCGCACACTCTGTTGACAACAACTCCGAACGCTGCTCAAAGCGAACTTCAATGATACGGCTCGAAGCAGCGAGGTACCACTGATTTCGCCGGAAGGGGAATACACTATCTCTGCCCAGCGACTCACAGAACCAGAATGGTGCAAACGTTGTTACATGAACTAAAATAGTGTCACCCTTGGTACAGTATTTAACTGTGCACTTTCTCTCTCTCTCTCTCTCACTCACTCACTTACTCACTCAACCTGTCTGTTTCACGCACACACACACACACACACACACACACACACATGTGCGCGCTCGCGCCTTTGTGGAGCAGATTGTATTGTCAAGCAGGCACTAGTTTCACAAGCTGCTACATAAAACCGTGACGAGAATATAGAATAAATTTCCTTCACTTCACGTCTATGGTCACAGTTCTATTTATCATCAGACTGCCGGATTCGGTCTATAATGACCATTATCGGATTATATTATTCTGTGCACTCTTAAAGCTGTTTATTATTCATGTTATTATCTGTAATATTGGCACTTGAGTGTATGTCAGTTACTGTCTCTTAACTTTTCTCTTTTTAACAATCTAACTTTTGTCGCGTTTTATGTCATCACTTTTTATTACTGTAAGGCCTCTTACAACTTATAAGCCTATTACAGACTTTGCTGATTGTATCCTCCTTTATTTTACGTAGCACAATTAATCATTGAAGAATGTGTGTATGCCTACAGTAGGTAGGAACATCTGGTGAACTTGCAACACAAACATTTTGTGGCTAATGCACGGTAGTTTGCTTTCAAAAATAGAGCTGCTGACAAGATGACTGCTGCATATACTTTTATTGATAAATGTTTGACCATGCTGGTGCTGAGTTTGTGTTTAACATTTGACTATGCCACCATAGCGCCAGTATATTAGGGCATGTTTTTATAAAACAGGGATGCCCCTTCATATTTAAAGCGCACAAATGCACATGTATGTCGATTGTACTTTTCATTATGGTCTATTTTACTGCTTTAAGTTTTAGAGAATCTACTTGTGTATTTGTACGTTTTCCCCGTATTTTTCTGCAGATCTGATGATGGTCATTATAAGCCGAAACTGGTTATCTGATGAAAAAAAAAATTTCTGACTATAGACGTGAAGTAAAGGAAATTTGTTGTCAGGCAGGTACAATATACGATTTCTATTTCTCTCTATGGATAGTCATTTATGCCTCTAGAATTATAGCTACGGACACTACTGTTGTTTTCTAGCAGTGACTATATATTTCTATAGCTGATCTAAATTACGAAATTCTTCATGAATCGTCTTATACTTCACAATTAGTACCACCAGCACAAATTTTTTCCCAGATTTTTCTACTGCGCTATTTCTATAACATGCTGTTTAACGACAAAGTTTCGCATTTTCACTTGAAGTGTTTTATAAAACGCACAGCTGTCTCTTAATTGAAACTCACATAACTGCTTTAGAAACTGCACTGAAATATTTCCAGAAATTCAGTCACCACACAATCAGAGAAACAAACACGAAAGGCTAAATCATTCCGTCAAAAATGAGAAAAAATTATAGAGTCATTCTGGAATACAGTCGTTCACATTTTTTCCTGTCTTTCGATTTAAATTTGACGTATTTCCCATCACTGATACGAAAAAGGGTCTGGAGCGCCTGAATGGCATCCTCCCACTTCATATACATGCTTCCATAATTTTACAAACTTTTTCACGTCCATTTAATGATGTGAAGATAAAGAAATAGAAAACTATTTCCAAGATTTGAAATGTACTTTTTACCTAATTATCTATACCACATTAGATGGTTAATGCGGTTTGATGCCTGAGAATGTTTCATAATGTGAATAATCATACTCCTTCGTGCAAGTCATTACAGGTTAACCGAACATAAACGTGTGGCCTTGTTGGCTGGTCGTGGTTGTGCGGATGTGGAAAAAATCAACTATATCTGATAACAATGATGGTTGGGACCGTGGACTGGAAACAGGTCCCATCTCCTACTGGTAGTTGGGGGTAATTACAGTGACTTAACTCAGCTACACCTCAATACATTTTGGACGGAAGAAAACAACAGCAATATGAATCAGAGTGAGAATGAGCATGCATACATGTATTGTTACAGAACTTAGGCACATTTTCAGTCATAAAATAACACAGAAATTAGTACAAAAAGGCTAATATATTTATAAACTTAAGAATCTCGCAAATTTCTACATACGGAATTAACATACAGTTTGAATCAATTTAACTTTCTGTTGACCACGAGTCGGATTAATTAGGTGAGCAGCGAGCATTCGTAATAACTGTAAGACATTGAATTCCCTGAGAGAGACAGCGAGCGATGAGTATACAGAGACAAGGGAGAGATTGAGAGGCGGAGTGGGAGAGGGGGGAGAGAGGGACAGTGAGAGTAAGACAGGGAGAGAGAGAGAGAGAGAGAGAGAGAGAGAGAGAGAAAGAGAGAGACTCAATCGTAGAGCTGTGTGATGACGTGCGGATGCGGTACGCAGAACTGCAGTGCAGTTGGATCCAATACTGTCGTTTGTAATCCATTCCTTGTCATTTTGCGATTGTTGGGCACATTAGGGTTTCATCTCGTTGCGAGACTGATACTGGTCCCGATCAATAGCGTGATGATTTGTCTGAGATGAAATATGTTTCATAAACCATCAGAAGGCCTGGAATAAGGAATCAGTCAAATATCACGACGCACGAGCAAGCTCGCCGAGGCATTATGTTTTCGTTGTCAGCTTGTTCGTTGGGCACCTTAAGACATTGGCCTTGTGTGATAATCGCCTGACTGGAGTAATAGCTAACTCCTAGTAAGTTTACCTGGTTATGTAGCGCCTAACACACCAAAAACATTTATGAACAAAGAACTTCTGTATGAAACAGACAGTTTTAACCATCATCTGCCATTTTAGTTAAATATCGATATATTGAATGATGATTAACAGCAGTATGAAAAGTCAAACCTAGGGATTATAGTACCTAAGAAAACTAAAAATTCTCATTTTTATGTTTCGCTTTCTTGAAGATGTATTTCAATAATTAGTGAATTATGATATCTAGTTGTGTGAAAATGCATACCTAGATACCATAACTCATAAAAAGTTAAAAGTTCTCGTTTCCTGTTTTGATTTTTTAAATGTATTTGAAAAATTAATTAATCTATTTAAACTTCAACGAACTAATATGTAAGGATTGTCTTCGGAAACGACACCTATAAGCTAAGAGAGTTGTGTATCCTGAAATGTTGGTGATGTGTAGAGGAACAGTCATTATACCCTTGTGCGATCTATCAAAAATTCGGACCGTACACATTATTTCCTGGGCTGTACACAAACAACCAAATATTCGATTTATCCAAATTCGTAAACTTATAGGAATAGTCGTATGATAATATAACTGTCTAAATACTGAATTTTTCCTTGCATCTCTTCGCTTATTGAACTAGAATAACGGGTGAACCTGCAAAGATTTCAGAGTGTGAAAATTATGGACTCTAGCTATGCTTTTCTGATACAATTCTCACTCGGATTCCCCACTATATACATTGAATGGGAGTTTCACTCTGCAGTGGAGTGTACACTGATATGAAATTTCCTGGCAGATTAAAACTGTGTGCCGGACCGAGACTCGAACTCGGGACCCTTTGCCTTTAGCGGACAAGTGCTCTACCATCCAAGCTGTCTAAGCTAGACTGACGACCCGTCCTCACAGCCTCAGTTCTGCCAGTACCTCGTCTCCCTTCTTCCAGGAGTGCAAGTTTTTCAAGTTTTGCCGGAGAGCTTCTGTGAAATATGAAAGCTAGGAGACGAGGTAGTGACAGAAGTGAGGCTGCGAGAACGGGTTGTGAGTCGTGCTTGGATAGCTCAGATACTGCTGGCACCGTAGCTCAGCGCGTTCGGTCAGAAGGTTAGCTGCCCTCTGTAATAAAAAAACTGAGTGAACGGATCAACAAAGAGCTTGGACGCATCGCCCTTCTCAGTTTTGAGTGAACAGTGAGCACATAAAGATGCGTAGGGAATAGCTTCTCCCGAAAGTATGACGGCCTGGTTAGAGATTTCGCATATGTCATGCAGCCCACATAACACAACTGTCGAGCAGTTCCTTCTTCATGCCAATTCTCGGCCGCACACTGCAGGGGCTCCCCCTGAGTCTCATCTCTGCTCACAAATACCGCTGACTATGAAGACAAAATTTTTCCACAGACAACGAGTTGCAGACCACTGCAGGTAACTGGCCAAAAGCACTGGCGGCTGCTTTCTACGGCGAGGATATTGGTAAGTTAATACGATACTATGACAAAACTTGAAGTTGGAGCGGTAACTATGTTGAGAAAAAGGTGGAAGGTGTACCTAATTGTTGCAAATAAAACGTTTCTGGATTTCACTGTGGTTTCCATTTCGCGACCGATCGGAAGTTACTTTCTGGACAACCCTCGTATAATTCATTACCTTCTGGACATTTGTTCAACTTCAGTCGTTTTTCATTTCTATCCCTTCCCGTCTGCCACCCCACACGAAGTTGTTGCGATATATCTATATCTACAGCCAGTCTCTGCAAACCACTGTGAACACCATTGCAGAGGGTACCTCACACTTTACCAGTTAAAATGACTTCATCCGCCGGCCGGTGTGCCCGAACGGTTCTAGGCGCTTCAGTCTGGAACCGCTTCGAACGGTACGGTCGCAGGTTCGAATCCTGCCTCGGGCATGGATGTGTGTGATATCCTTAGGTTAGTTAGGTTTAAGTAGTTCTAAGTTCTAGGGGACTGATGACCTCTGATGTTAAGTCTCATAGTGCTCAGAGCCATTTGAACCATTTTTGTTTTTGCTTCTGCCCGTTCCATTTACGTATGGAACGCGGAGGAAGAATGACTGTTAAAAGCCTCTCTGCTTTTTGTATTTAATCTAATCTTGTACTCGTGATCCCGAGGGGAGTGACAAGTAGCGGTTTGCTGACGTGTGTATTCCTAGATTCATGATTCAAAGCCTGTTGTTTAAACTTTGTAAGCAGGCTTTCTTGGGATAGTTGGCGTCTATCTCTTAGTATCTCTCCCACTTGTCAAACAAACCCGTGACCATTCGCTCTGCGTTTCTCTGTATAAACTCAGAAGACTCAAGTGGTAAAGTGTTCAGCAAATACCGTATATAGCATGTCCACTTACCGGTCACTGTGTGGCCATCTTCAGTTACAATACGGCAATATGCATGTCTTACTATGTGTACAATTGTATAAGCTTTAAATGTGGGTCACTCATAAAATACATTCCAGTAAGTGTATGATGAAACATTAAAATCACTTATCTAAGCACATTTTCCCAGTTGGACTATTCATATCAAAGGCAGAGATCGCGCTGAGCTACTGTTTCCAGTTACATCACACTTGGCCTCAGTGTACGTCAAACCAATCTACAGTACCCTCTTTACAGATATGATGTACAGACAATATGTATTAAGTTATTTTACAGTTCGTATGGTTTATCACTTTATTTATTATATTATACCTTTTAAAATCTTATGTACAGAAAACAAACTAGGTGGTTGCAAGTAAATATGGTAACTAATGCTTTACAGTTATACATGGTGGTAACCGTGTGAACTAACCACTGGCAACGGCTATTGCCTCACAATTTACAGGTGAACGTAGTTTAAAAAATATGAACTACCTCAGTCAGTATACTTAAGTTAATAAATTATCTTTCAATAAAACATGTTATACACAGCTGAAGGAGCTGGAAAATACTAGAATGGTGTCTTAAGTTGTGGCACCAGCAGCGGTGTGTTAAAATGACCAGAAATATTTCTGCCTTAAGAAGTCTTCGCATATACGTTTCACATAATCTGAGGTGCTGACGAAGACGTTATAACAACTGTGAACAAGTTCAATGGCCTACATAATAAAATAGAATTCACATGTGAGATGGGGTCAGACACATCAATTAACCTTTAGATTTGAATACTACCATTGTAAGGGACAAACATCCAGTTGGGAAGTACAGAAAATGTACACTCGACAGCAAAAAAAGTGGGTCACCCCTGAATTCCAACGTGTATGCTGCACCTGAATGTATGCAACCAACATAGCATATCTGTGTTGCACATAGTCGCAACCCTCCACAGTACAGTAGTTGTAAGATACACAATGCGTACCGCTAGAGACTACTAGAGAACACCAGTCTTTATGACAGTCTGTCCCGATGTAAAGTTATACCACGATGGTACAGAAGTGATCAGACAGTCCTTAACGTTTGTAAACTAAACTTAATTACAATAAGTGACGTTTCAAATGTTATGGGACAACTAGTTTTGCCACATAAATCGTTCAGTACTCCTTAGGCACAATTAAATATTTGAGACAGTGTATGGATTTATAAAGTTGTATGGCTACTGGAAATAAGTTCTTTGCTGTCTAAAAGGTTTACCCAACACATGCTGAACGTCGTTCAACGTTCAATGGGGAGTGGTTTCACATCAACTTTATGTAATACTAAGCAGTTAAAAGAAAACGTGATTAACGGCGGCAACCACTCTACGGAGATCCCAACATTAACAGCGAATCACAAGTAATATCATTGTTCACATTACTCATCAACAGTTACTAGTACACGAAGTTGTATTTTAAATGACATGACCAACGTCTTCGTTCTGGATCTGAATGCAAACCTAGAACGTGCAGCCATTGTTAACCAAGCAAAGCTTTCTGCCTTAACGAGACTCTATCACTAGGCAGAAAGAGACGTCAAATATTGACGTTTGCACCAGTATCAGTTATCAATTCTCAACTTGAACGTAAATGACGATAATGTTTGTACGAAAGCAGGAGCCCTAACATGGCAATTACCTTCTTGGTAATTAACCTCGAAAGACGTTGTATAGTGTTGCATTGTCAAGGAATAAAGGATGCACATGTTTAAAATTGAAATGCCATCATGTAATGCTGGGGACAGGGATGCGATCCCAGCACCTAATCGGATTGTTGAATAAGTACGTAAAATCAGAATGTAGATATCACAGTTTGTCACCAGTAGTGGGGTTGGAACCTTAAATGACAACTGTAGTTGTATTGCCTGACCGGGATTTAACCCGGCGCCTACCGCCGTCGTTGTCTAACCAGGAACAGACGAGAAATGTCCAATGTTGGTCCACCATCAGCGAGATGTGCACACGTTTAACTAGAAATAAGGTGACGAAAACGTCTATGCTGACTGAGAGTCGAACGCCGCACCCATGGTTATGAAGACACGTTAATGATCAGCATCATATTCAGTAGTAGCTAGGAGTAGCATGTTTAGTTGCAAACCTTGGGGCCTTACTCATCCCTAGTAACGTGTTGACTAACGTCTACGATATCATGATGTTAATTTACAAGTGGATTGACTGCCGTAAAGAGCAATGTTCTCTAGTAGTCGTGTATCATTGAGATGTAAATGAAGTGCCTCGGCAGAAAGTAATTTCCGTCGTGCAGCACGTATTGTTTCAGAGACACTGAGTACATGTTATAAGTGCACAAGACGTGTATTATATACTAAGTATATACTATTATTTTTAGAAGCTGCCGCCAAACCTGTTTACTTTTACATTCCGCTTAGTTGAATGCACAGCGCTTACAAGAAAGTATAGTTTCCTGCGTCATACTATTGCTAGCTAGGTGAAATATTTTGTGGTAGCTATGTTTAAAATTAATGTATTTTTGAAAGTATTGTCCGTCAAATATTTGAATAAATCGTCGACTGTAGGTGTTCCTGCACATGTTATAGCGTAATAGCTGTAGCTGCGTTAGTTTGTACTACAGACTTGGGTGGGTTAGGTGTAACTTTTGATCCTTCAAGGAGTGATCGTGGCCATGCGGCCCGGGTCTGTACTAGCCGCGGCTCGCGAGCTACGGGCCAGCCAGGCTGGCCGAGGCGAGACGGAAGTGAGCGAGCTGACGGTGGCGTTAGTGGGCCAACAGCCCGGGACGAGCCAGCACGGCTGCGCCGCATGCCACTGCCTCTGCCACTCCGTTTGGGGTAAATACGTTTACCTCCTCTCCTGGCATCATCATAAGAGCGGCAAGCAGAAATACACATCAGGCTGTCTGCCGTAATGGCTCACTGGGAGAGGTCGATTCGAGGTAGAGTCAAATAATGGTTCAAATGGCTCTGAGCACTATGGGACTGAGGTCATCGGTCCCATAGAACTACTTAAACCTAACTAACCTAAGGACATCACACTTCCATGCCCTAGGCAGGATTCGAACCTGCGACCGTAGCGGTCGCGCGGTTCCAGACTGAAGCGCCTAGAACCGTTATTTTATTTCGGTGATTACAAAATAGAGTCAACTGTATGCACTGGGTAGCCAAGGCAGCTAGTTCATGGCGATTCGGTCAACCAAGTAAATGAATGTACTGAACATCCTGCAAATCACTACAGGGAGCCTGTGTGTCAGTATTCTCATCTTGTGTGCCGCAACGGTGTTATGAAACAGAAATGAGTCGTAGACCAGAGAGTTTGGTGGTCTGTTGGACTGATCATAATTTTATAGAATGATGGCCTCGGTTCGATTCCAGCTTCTGCCGATGTTTTTTGATAGCTGATCATAATTTCATAGAATGATGGCCTCGGTTCGATTCCAGCTTCTGCCGATGTTTTTTGATAGGGAGAGGTACATTCTATTCTCTTCTGGCTACGCCAAGTGAAGAAGGTATAATGGCATTGTGGTCTGAAAATCACATTAAACATGATATTCCTTTTCTACCAAGTAGACGTTAGGTGGAACCACAATAAAGTAAGGAGTGGCGACATGTAGAAACTCTATCACCAGTAACCATTCTTATACTAGTTATTTATTTCTAGTGACGAAACAAACCCTGTGTATGGTCACTTATTCCGTCTTTTATTTGAGTTTCCGTATGTCGATAAAACTGATTCTGAACTGGGAATGCAACTCAGACCGCCCTTAACGCGGAATTTGATCCCTTCGTGACAATACAGCTCGACTACAACTTGTTGTTTGTTCAAAACTGCAGATTCCTCAACATCTCCACATATTGCGCATGAATGGGATGGAATCCTGGCCCAGCACTAAACTTTTCACTATGTATTATCAAGCTCTAGCATGAGAACACCTATCTGCTGGTAGATAATAATTTTTATTTTTAATGCGTTTTCATTCGTTGTCAACACTAACGATATCTGACGTTTTTGACTCCCAGTGAGACACAGAACTATTTGCGAGATCACTGTAAATTCAAGGAAGTTATTCCGAGCTGCTGGTGGAGAAAAATTCGGTAGCTGACGTATCTTTGTGTGTAGTCAACAACGATATGTGTGGGGTTCAATTCCTAGTCAGCACTGAAACCTTTGTCATATTATTTCTAGTTCAAACATTCTCACATGTCGCTGCTGGTGTAGCAAACCCATATTTAACGTTCCTTTTCTCTAGAATATAACAGCGATACGTGCCAGGTTGGAGTCCTGGGAAGGAAAATATTAATGTTTCGTTTTGTCATTTCAGTTAATACATCTAGCTACTGCCGAGAAAATCCGATACGTCAAATTTGATTGTGCTTCGATAACAATCCGATTAGGTTCTAGGTTCGAATCCCTGTCCAACACAAAGCTTTACCTCACTGCATTTCAAGTAAGTTACTTGTGAACAAGCAGTATTTGACATCTGTCGCAGTTCGTTAACAGGGATAATAGATGCTTGGTGGGAATTCGCGACCGTTAAAAATGTTTACGTTATGTAATTTAAAGTTGATATTTGTTAACTGATACTGTCTAAAATCGAGGTATATCACTCTCTTTATGCCTAGTCAGGAATGACTGTTAATATCCGTCAGTCACGAAATCTTAGTTTGCATGACCTGGGTTTGAATCCATATGCAGAACGAGTCGGTTCGTCGTGTCATTTGAAGTTCATACATATTCTCAACTAGCTGCTCGTGAATAACGTAAATTTTTAATGAGATTTTGTGTTAAATAACAAGTATAGTATGTTAGGTTGAAGAGGAAATCATGAATACGACGAACTTACTACGTGCATTACCTATCTGACGTAATAATGAGAGTGCTAACATTTTAGGTATGCCAGTTATTGCAATAAATGCGAGCTTACAAGCCTTAAGGACAGTCTTATCTGTCATGAGCTTTCCCTGATATTTTTAGTATCGTGGTATCACTTTACATCCTGAGTTATTGCGATACAGAGCAGTGTTTTCTAGTGGTGACTTGTTGGAACCATTTTCAATAGTCAAACGACTGTATCAAGGAGCGATTAGAGGACCTGCTAGACAGATGCGAAATGCAATCCAGGTCGTTCGAATACTTTTGAGCATGACTTTACTTTGTTAACAATCCGATTAGGTGCTGGGTTCGCATCCCTGTCACAAGCTTTATATGATGGGATTTCTATTTTAAACATGAGCATACCTTGTTCCTTGTGAACGACACCATATTAAACGTCGTTGGGGGTAGTTTTCAGGACGGTAACTGTTATGACAGGATTCTCAGTTCAGTACAAACATTTTCGTCATTTATTTTCAGGATCTGAATTGATAACTGATACTGGTGCAAACGTCTATACTTCACGTCTCATTATGCCTAGTCTCAATAAGGCCCAAACAAAGCTTAGCTTAGTTAGCAATGGCTATAGGTGCTGGGTTTGAATCCAGGTCCAGAACGACGACGTTAGCCCATGTCATTTAATGTTAAAATTTGTGTACACGTAGCTGTTGATGTGTTACGAGAACAATGATATTACTGGTGATTCGCTGTTAATGTTGAGATTTCCTTAGAGTGCTTGTTGCCGTTAATCGCGTTTTTCTACTGGTTCGTCCAATATCCAGTTTCCAGAGCCACTCGCCGTTGAGCGACCTTCAGCACGTGGATGGAAAACCTTTTAGAGAGCGAAATACTTTTTTCCAATTGCCGTACAGCTTTGTAACTCCATATATTGTCTCGAGTATTTAATTTTGACTAAGGATTACTGTACGATATATGTAAAATAATCCGTTTTCTCAGAACTTTTGGAATGTCACTTGTTGTAATTAAGGTTAGTTTATGAGTGTTATTGGGTGTCTCATCGCTAAGAACGTGTTTTCTAATATGTTTTGTATGACGATATTAGTTGATGCATAGACTGACTGCTATAAAGACCTTTTGTCTCTTAGTAGTCTTTTGCGGTACCCATTGTGTGTAGTGAAACGACTGTACCCCACGGGCTTTTGGTGTTTAGAGGACCTGCAACACAGCTACGTTATGTCGGTTGTATTCGGCAGTGCCCCACATTTTTGCTGTCAAGTGTACCTGTACCGACAGTATCATGAATTAAACCTCAAGGGGAACCCCCCAGTCATCACAAGAAAGCATATTTCAGTTTCTCCTTCATTCGATTGTTGAGATCCCACTTTCGAGTACAGGACAGATGTCGAAATGTATTTAGTAAAATATATTGCTAAGGTTAATAATGACCCAGATAATAATGCCGCTAGAATGTATATGAGTAAAAGAAAAAAAGAAAATAGTTTTAGTGCAGTTGACGATAGCAGAAGAAGTACATCTGTACATCATACTATGGTAAAATTAGTGACTCTGTGGGTTCAGTTTTTAGAAAACATAAAGTACGAGTGACGTTTTCTGCCACGGGTAACATGGGTAGAATTTTACAAAATACTATTGAAAAAATAAAATCGTTCCCATAGCTCAGGTGTGCATAGAGTGTAATGTCCTGACAGCGATACTTGCTATGTGGGACAAAGTACTTGACGGCTTGAGGCCACCTTTAGCGAGCATGTCGCATAATATCCTAAAAACGCGGCAGAAAAATAAAAATTCACTGTCCATCTCTTTGAAAGTGTGCATAGTGCAGAGGTGTTGTCGTCATATATGTGGATGCTCCATCGTTGCGAGAAGGGAAGACATACTCACGTCGACTTGGAGGAGTTTGAAATCTTTTGCTAACGGGTGTCGTCTGGTAGTACCGACATAGGGAGAACCGATAGAGGTACTCATAGTACCCTCTGCCACACACCGTCAGGTGGCTTGTTAAGTATGGATGTAAATGTAGATGGCCGCGAGAAGCTCTCAGTTTTGGGAAATGTTTAAAAATCGCTGGTATTCGATTCCTATGGGCCGATCTCCATAACGCACAGATCTGATTTTTTTTTCTCCTTTATTCAAATTTCATCCCTCTCGCTCCATGTGGGCGGGAGATGGGCTGTCGGCGTACATTATTCCACTCTTCGACCAAACGAATTTATAAAAATTTGTAATTACAATTAGAAACAAAATATGGGATTGTTTTTCTACTTTAAATTAAAAATGAAAGACGGACACTTAAAGAAAAGGGAAATGTATGTAGTTTAAACACTCTGCAGGAACGTGAAATTCTGATAAAAAATACTGAACCAATACACTTTCACTTAAAATGTGAAGAATCTGCATTGAATGAGAAGTGTTGTCAGAGGAGAGAGTATGTTCCATAGTATTAAGGGCTACGGGTAACGAGATAGGGATCTATTAGGTAGGAAAGTTAAGGACGGTGAGTAGTAGTGTGGTGTGTTGAGAGGGTAGCGGTTACAAGGGGAAAGGGATGGGGGTGCATGGAGAGGGAGAGGAGAGAGGCATCCGGATGTGGAGTGAGGTACGTGGGGGAAGAGTAAGGTTGGTGGGAGGGGTAAATATCAGGGCGGATGACACTGTTTGGGAGAGTGAGTTGTTTGAAGTTGCGTTGTTATAGGATATGGAGTGTGTACAGGTGTAGGAACCGAGGGATGAGTTTGTGAAGACGCGGCGGCATACAACGACTGGTGATCAGAAGCGAGACAACGGGGTTATCTAGTCTGAGGATAGTACAGGAGATGCGGCGATGTTCGAAGTGTGTGAGAAGGGGTGGGAACATGATGAGATGTTAGAGAATTCAGGTGGGGGAAGGTAAGTGAATGCAGAAAGTGAGACGGAATGCTGGGGTTTCGGGGATTTTGGGGGACTTGTGGAACTTCGGTGAGGCCGAGATCCATGCAACAAATGGTCCAAATGGCTCTGAGCACTATGTGACTTAACATCTGAGGTCATCAGGCCCCTAGAACTTAGAACTACTCAAACCTAACTAACCTAAGGACATCACACACATCCATACCGGAGGCAGGATTCGAGGCTGCGACCGTAGCGGTCGCGCGGTTCCAGCCTGAAGCGCCTAGAACCTCTCGGTCACAACGGCCGGCTCCATTCAACATTTAAATGACAGAGGACTATGATCTGGCATCAACGACTTAGTAGGACAATGATCTGACAACAACGGCTTAGTTATGATTACACTCTTTCCAGATCACGCATGACGGCTAAGTCTCTAGAAAAAAATGTAATGATTTTTCGTCATTATCACATTAAGCAGTTGAAAGTGTATTAGTTTTAACACCAAACTCTGTAAATTATAACGTCTCTTTATGTGAATCGTATGAGAGGATATTTCAAAGCAGAAATGTTTTTGGCCCTTTTGACATTCCGCTTATAAGATGGCCATCGGGATTTACTATGAAAGATGTTAATTTACTGAAAATGTGGCTATGAAGACATCGCTCTACCCTACGCTGAGTTATAACAAAATTTCTGTATGTGCGGTAACATCATCCCACTTTTCTGCATGCGAACTGACAATTTGTAATTAAAATGAAACACAACAGCTACGACAACGGGAAGGTCACATGAAGCAGGTAACGACATGTTATATTGCGTCACTGGATCATTTAATAACCTAGCACCGTAATAACTACCATAATCATTCATGCCATCATAAACGCACATTAAAATACTACTCGTGGAGTAATCAGTATAACTACCCACAAAAATTATTACTAAATGAAATTTGTAATGAAGGGTTGTGGAAATAGGTAATAAAATAAATAAGGTGTTTACACAGTCTTTAATTCTTTGGTTTCAGAATGTGAACACAACGTTTAGTGAGGAACTACACTTTACAAGGGCGTATCTCTTAGCTGGTTGTTGTTGTGACGTCGTTGTTCCTTTTACTGCCATTTTACGTTAATTATTACTCAGCGGCACATTTCATCTTGCAGTATCTCCATAGATGGTCACGTTAGAAACATTCCTCCATATCTGTTTCATCGATCGTCACTGAATGCTCACTGCTAGATACAGAGCATTCGCCATTGCCACAACACACGAACTGCCACAGACTATTATTCTGAAAGCTGTTACGATAAAGAAAATTCAGCTAACTAGTTCAGTTTCTCGTATATGGACAACAAATGTTTTACATTGTTGTTCCTTTTAACACACACTCCACTTTGCAGTGTAGTTTAGGTTTTGAAATAACTGATTACACTAATAATGTTACCAGCAAATGCTGAAGTGCTCAGACAGAAATGACAAAACTTAAGCAAACAGTTCTTTTCGTTAGTAATAGATGGTGCTATAGTTACAGTCTCAGAGCAGTGGCGCGTACTTTGAAATATTCGAACTCGTGCTATGGATTCAGATTAATAAACTCACTTATAACGTTATGCCGTTTCCCATGTTTCGTAGGTGAGTGACATTAAAGTGTAAGTAACTGTCATGACATAATTGTGGCGTTACTCGATGCTGACGACTACTAATAAAACGTCTGTTGTCTGTTGAACCTCCTTCCACTGTGTTTAGGTATAACACTGTTTTAATAAAAAATTTACTAACTTAGGAATGATGGGAAGATATTGATACGTCGCGCCGCTGGTGCCAGTACCCCTTTCCTTGTAGCGTCATCTTTGGCATCGATTTCGCTTTGGACGGCCCCTAGTCGGTTGCTCGCCGCGGGTTCGGCTGTTTAAGTCTGCAGCGTCGAGGCAGCAGGTCTCAATGTGTGGTTTGTCGGTTGCGGTTACAACGTGGTTGGGAGATTGGCCCATACTTTGGTGCTCACGGTCTTTGGACGTGGTATTACTGGAGTGCTGCGGCCGGAGACGGCGGAAAGGTTTGGGCTCCGACACGAGGCGTGGTGTTTTGACCTTTCTCGCCACGCAGTGCATGTTGATAACAAGAGCTTTCCGGAGCGCCGCCTGGCATTAACTGGTCGCCTGGGCATATGGTGTGTGTTCGATTTAAACAGGTGCAGTTATGTGCTTATACATATATGTTAATGTTTAACTAATGTTGTTTTCAGTGACAAGTCTGATATGTCAACCTTATGTCACACTTGACATGATAACGGGGCTTGGGCTTTCCATCTTAGTTTCCTACCACTTGATGACGGATCGGCAGGTAGACGCAAGGAAACCTGGTGAGTTCACAATTGAGTGATGGTATAAATAAAATCGTGGCAACCTTGGTAATTAAGTACCAAAATCTGTACTGTAATTAATGAGTAACGAAATACTATTCCATGAAGTGTAGTTCTAGTGGGCTCTTGCCCCTTTGAGGTAATACACAGCTGTTGCTGTTACGTTCCAAGGATCAATCTTATTTACACATTTATTGCAGTGTTTAAATGAATTATTAAGGTTTGAGTTAAAAGAAAACAAAATTTTCTTTCGACAAGCCTGCCTGTCTCATTGTTATGTTTTATTCTTTTATGTAATTTGAATGTGCAACAGCAAGTGTGCTGTTGTAGTTGATTTATGTCTCACTTTAACAAAGTGCAGATTGTTGTCACACAGAGCCTGTCAGCGAGTATCTTGAAAACGGCGAAGCTGGTCGAAGTCTCGTGCTACTGTCGTGAGCTTCTATGGAAAGAGGTAGGACAGTGAAACTACCACTAGGCGCTAAATGGTTGGACGTTCAGGACTCTTCACAGGACGTGGGATTCGGAAGTTTGTCTTCTCTGTAAAGTAGGATACGTGGTATTCTGTGGCATCTGCACAATATTCACTGTACATTGTTGAACATGGAGCTCCACAGCAGACTGTCCCTACGTGTTGACGTATTGACGCTACTACCGTCAGTTACGATTGCAATGGGCACCGGACCATCGGGATTCGACCGTATATCGATGGAAACGTGCCGGCTCTTCGGGTGAATCACATACTTGCTACTCTACGTCGATGGTCGTCTCCACAAACACCGTCATCGAGCTAGAGCCGGCTCGAAACATGTAGCGCGACTGGGAGACACTCTCCTGGGCTAGCACGGGACCTGTGATAGTAATCGAAGACACGCTGACTGCGACGAAACACATGCATCCCTTCATGCCTGATGTCTTCCCTAACGGCAATGTCATCTTTCAGTAGCATAACTGTCCGTGTCTCGGAGCCAGAATCATTTTACAGTGATCTCAGGAGCATTACAGTGAACTGACGTTGATGTCTCGGAGACCAAATTCGCCTGATGTAACTCCTATGGAACCTATGTGGTTCGCTTTCGGGCGCCATCAACGTGATTACGTGAATTACATGGTATGTAATTAGACATCTAGTGCCAAATAGCACCTTGATACGCATGATCAGTGATGTATTTCGATCCAAAGTAGACAAACAAGCTATTAAGCACATGGTCGTGATGTTTTGGTTCATCTGTGTAGGGATTTGACTTCTCAGGTGGAGATAAAGAATTACGTGTTTCAGTACTTTTGGAAGTTCAACCCGTTTGGAGGTCAAAAGTTGGGTGGAAACTTTTATTAAAATATCTCAATATGGAAGCATTTTTAAAGTTCCACAAAAAAATTATTTGAGTTATCGATTAGAACTAAAATAAGATTTTGTGTCTCTCTGTTTTTGGAAATTCAACCTTTATGAGGATGAAACAGGGGATGAGTATTATTACGAAAATATTTTTGAAGCTAAATCTATGGAAATTAGTAGTTGGCTTCGCTGTTAGAAATTAAAAAAAATGAGTGTCATTGTTTTTGGAAATTCAGCCCCTAAGGTGGTGAAATAGGGGTTGGCTGATTCACTGACTCATCACCGCCTAGCCCACCCCAAGCCGTTGAAGACAAAAACTTTAAATTTGGAGAGAATGTGGATCTTATACTTCAGGCATACTTTAAGAAGGATTTGTTCTAAATTACATTCCTAAAAGGGTCTAATTGGTGATTAAAAGCTTTTTGAAAATGTGTCGTTATTAAGACAATTTTCAAGCTAGAACTACGAAAATTGATACTCAGTTTCTACGTCGGAAATTTTAAAAAGAACTCGTGTTTCAGCATTTTTGGAAACTGAACAACTAAGGCGTCAAAATATTGGGTGAAAGTTTTTTCAAATACATTGTTATTAAAAAACTGGTAAAGCATTTTTGGAGCTATATCTATGACAAATAGTATTTGACTTCTCGATCAGAAAAAATACGTGTTCAGTGTTTTTGGAAATGCAACCCCCTAAAGGAGTGAAATAGGGGATGAAAAGCTTTACGAAATTTTAAACATTTTTGGAATCTGACTGTCAACAGCTGTTAACTAATGAACGATATTTGAACCATCAGCTGATTTTATTTTAAACCCAAATATCAACCGGTTTTAGTCTTGAACCATCTTTACGGATGTCAATCGCTTATTAAATAAAAGCAGCTGATGGTTCAAACATGCGTTTCATTCACTTCTGAAATTATTTCGTTATGAAAGCGCTTTAGAAGCTAAATCTATAAAAAAAACTGTATTTCGGCTTCTCGGTTGGAAATAAAAAAACGTTTTTCAGTGTTTTTGGAAATTCTACGCCTAAGGCGATGAAATAAGCGATAAAAATTTTTAAGAAAATGTTCGTTATGTTAAAAAAGTTTAATGTTACATCTATGAAAGTTGTTATTTCGCTCTCGGTTAGATGCAAAAAAAAAAAAAAAAAAGTTGTGGAACGAAAGTTTCTATGCAGGTATCACCACAAGAACGCAAAAGATTCGGTTAAAAAAGACCTTGAACTCCATCTACCTGAATGCCTTTTTGGCCAGAACAATATTCGGAAAATTTCATGCTTCTATGTCCTTAATTAGCGTAAAAACCTTGGAATGTGTTGCAGTTTGTGAACAACATTAAAATTCGATTAAAAAACACTCTGTGTTTATTATATTGTGCAGCTCAGAAAAGTTACGACATTCCTGGTGTCGGAAATTTTCATCTAAATCTTCACCAAAGGGTGGTAAAGAAATGTAATTCAAATTCCAGTTAAACTTCCCCTAAAAAGCATCATCACAAAGGGGTGCTTGGTTTGTGCTAGATGCAAGATAGATAAAGTAAAATAATGAAGATGTATCATGCAGTAGAGTTTTGTGTTTGGAACGCATTTGGTCAATGTGTGAAAGGTATTTCGTTAATGAGCCAGACATTGAATGAACGCTGTTTGTTCCAAATTTTACATGTAAGCAAACTACACAGGACAACTAAAATCAAGAGAATATAAGTGTACATTCGTCAGGTTGTGGCTAAAAGCCATGTCTCCGTAATATTTTTACTTCCAGGAGTGGTAGTATAGCAAGTTTCACTAAAGAACTGCTGTGATGTTTGGAAGGTAGGAGGCGAGGTACCCGTACGGGCGAAAGTACAGCAATGACGACGGGTCGTGAGTCATGCTTGGGTAGCACAGCTGGACAACCACTGCCCACTTCGCTCCCACCCCCTTTTGGACGCCGGGAAGGGTCCTTTGGAATACAATAAATAAATAAAAACGAACAGGAGGATAAATATAAAAAATTAGAAAATTAAAATGTTTGTAGGGCTTTTGCCTGCGAAAGGCAAAGGTCCTGAGTTCGAATCTCAGTCCTTCACACAATTTTAATCCGTGAGGAAGCTTCATAAGTGTACTTAACTATTTCTATAATTTTTTAAACGTTCGTATTGCTTCTCTTACTTTTTAAAATGTGAACATTGTCGCTGCAAGTTACAAAACCTCTCAGAGATTTAAGAAAATAATGCTTTTTCTTTAATGTATGTTGTCAAAGGTCTTCTTCTTTTATTTCGCCCTCTTTTGGGTATGTTGGGTCAATCAATTCTCTGTTGTTCTTTTTTCTGTGCCCAATACCTCTACATTCTTTCTGAACTTTTCTTCTCTTTATCAGCGACATTGTGTTAAGCTTTTGTGTACGTAGATTTGTCTTGGAAGCTTACATTTTCCTCTTTAATAATTAATTTAGTTGATCAATCGATTAGTGATTATTCTGAAATATTTAGTTACACTAAGTCATCCTTAGTTTCTTTAAACCATGTGGGTTTTGTTTTGCAGTTACAAAAAATAGTCAAATATTTGTTTGGTTAATCTTTTAAAAATTTATCCTCCTTTTTCGCTCTGTATATGAAACCTTTTCGATTTTCTTGTGGAGAGTTTCAGTTTTGATGAATACTACCTTATTATCTTGAAATTTTGGTCCTATGATTTTCCTTACTTTTTTTTCCTTTATCACAAGTTCGTCCATTTGGTCTTTGAAGTTCATGTTTAGTGATTCCGCTGTATACAGTGCTTCTGTCTTGTAATGTGTAATTTTGGACCTGCATGAAGCGGATTTTTTATTGTATGTATCTTCTGTTAGTTGTAAGGGAAGCTTAAGTTTAATTTTTCTGGATTGTTTTACTTTGCTTTTGTCAGACTTCCAACTAATCTAGTCTCCGACATATTTAATTTCTTTTACTATTTCAGTAATTTGTTCTTGTACTTTGTGGTGGTAACGTCAAGGTTCGTTAACAATGTTTTCACCAATATTTGGTACAAACCATTGCTTTCTTTTTAAATTTTGAAATAAGACAAAGTATATTGGAAACGCACACACCACAACACTAGTAACTTTAAATTAGTTGACCGCATTTACGCAGGGTTACTGTACTGTACAACATCGACATCAACAATTGCAACACACTTCTCTGGGTCACATCTAAAGTTAGGCCTATTTCCAAACCTGTGCATCTTTCAGACGGAATTGATCATCTGAGGCGTCACCTCATCTCATTAACCACTATTATATTTTGACTGCTAGGAGTTGGTGCAAATGAGATTTCTCCTTTGAGGACAATGGCGCTATTTGACAAGATGGAGTTCAAGAAGCAAATAAAAACATTATGAGGCTCATTATTGGCGCTTACTAATCGCTAACACAATACATTGGTGCTGGACAAGCTTCTGGAGCAGGCGTACCCAAACATTTCCACTGACGGATCACTTTGTGAATGTAGTTACTTTGATGGAACATCTTGTTGATTTTGAAGATTAATAAAAATAATAAAATTTTTAGAAATGAGAAAAACTTGTTTTATTCAGTGAGTACGTAAATTGTAAATAAAAACTGACAGCACAGAAATCGTAATAAAATTTCTGAAGAATAAGGAATTAGTTTCCCACGGAACACCAGCGGTCAGAGGAGTACAGTGTGGAGAACGTTTTTCTAGAGGAGACAATAGGTTGGGGTAAACAACGGAACCACGGCTGGACACAGGTCTCTGCGACACCTGTAGGCGGACACAGCAGCGGTAGCGGCGGCGGCGGCGGCGGCGGCAGCCGGTGAATCCCCGGCGTGACGGATGGCGCCAACGTCGTGCCGGCCGCCATTAGAATTTATGCGTCACCGCGGCGGCGCCGGCAGCTGCTACTGCGGCGCGTTACCTGATGATTAAGATGTGTCCAGTAATGGAGGAAGCGGCCGGCCATATTAGCTGTCACTGCGGTGACCGACAGCGCGCGTTAATTTGCCGGCGCGGTAATCCCGCGCCGTGTACGGGCGCTTCGCAATGGGTCGCCGGGGCTTTGTGCGGCGAGGCGTGCCTCGCGCGTTTCTGACCGCACGCACCGCGGCCAGCCAGCAGTCGGCCGCGTGTATCGGGATGCAGTGGAGGTGCAGGGGAACCCCCGTGGCGGCGTAGGGCGCAACGAGAGGAACCTGTCCCCATCCAGTCCTCGTACACACTCGTCGTCACCAATCGTTTACAAGCGGCATTCGAAACGGCACCGTACGGATGCATACTAGGGCAACGTGAAACATTCTAGGACAGCCACGGGGGCTGTATCGGTATTCTTTTTTACCAAATGTCGTTCATCACATTCGATATTTCAGAAAGCCTGCGACTGTGTCATTCATGATTTAAATAATGAAACACTGTGCCTGTTACACGTAGCACGACGCTCTTCCAGAATTTATGCTCGATGTGAAGTGCAAGTAAACTGTCGGAAAATAAAACCGAAACATCAAAACATAATTAATGTAGAATAATAAGATTTCGGGAATATATTTTCCTAGGTAACATAATAAGTAATTAACATTGCAAGGTCACAATTAATGTAAGCGCGATAAAAGCCATTGCAAATGTGAAATGCTAGTGCATTAATAACCGGCATAATAGCCAAAATGTTGGTTGCAAGCACGCATACAGGCAAGTATTTTGTTCCACATGAGGGATGGAGTTCCATGCCTGTTGCACTTGTTCGGTCAATACAGGGACAGTTAACACTGTTTGTGGATAACACTGGAGTTGTCCGATGATGTCCCACATATGTTCGATACGAGACAGATCTGGTGATCGAGCGGGCCAAGGCAACCTGCCGATACTCTGTACTGCATGTTGAGTTACAACAGCGGTACGTGGGCGAGCATTATCCTGTTGGAAAATGCCCACTGAAATGCTTTTCACGTTTGGCACGACGACTGGTCGTATTACCAGACCGAAGTACAAATTTGCCGTCACAGGGCATGGTATAACCAGGAGAGTGCTCCTGCCGTCATACGAAATGGTACCCCTTACCGTAACTCCAGGTTACGTCCAGCTGTGTGTCTAGCACGCAGTCAGGTTGGTTTCAGGCCTTCGACTGGCCTCCTCCTAACACACGGACATCACTGGCACCGAGACAGAACTAACTTTCTTCAGAAAACTAACAGACCTCAACCCCACCCTGCAATGAGCTCCAACTTGACACCACTGAAGTCGCAAATGCTGTGGAATGCAGGCTACATGCCACCTTGCTCGGAGCTGTCCTTCAAGTACACTACTGGCCATTAAAATTGCTACACCAAGAAGAAATGCAGATGACAAACGAGTATTCATTTTTGGACAAATATATTACACTAGAACTGACACGTGATTACATTTTCACGCAATTTGGGTGCATAGATCCTGAGAAATCAGTACCCAGATCAGCCACCTCTGGCCGTAATAACGGCCTTGATACTCCTGGGCATTGAGTCAAACAGAGCTTGGATGGCGTGTACAGGTACAGCTGCCCATGCGGCATCAACACGATACCACAGTTCATCAAGAGTAGTGACTGTCGTGTTGTGACGAGCCAGTTGCTCGGTCACCATTGACCAGAAGTTTTCAATTGGTGAGAGATCTGGAGAATATGCTGGCCAGGGCATCAGTCAAACATTTTCTGTATCCAGAAAGGCCCGTACAGGACCTGCAACAATCGGTCGTGCATTACTCTGCTGAAATGTAGAGTTTCGCAGGGATCGAAGGGAGGGTAGAGCCACGGATCGTAACACATCTCAAATGTAACGTCCACTGTTCAAAGCGACGTCAATGCGAACAAGAGGTGACCGAGACGTGTAACCATTGGCACCCCATACCTTCACGCCGGGTGATACGCCAGTATGGCGATCACGAATACACGCTTTCAATGTGCGTTCACCGCGATGTCGCCAAACACGGATGTGACGATCATGATACTGTAAACAGAACCTGGATCCATCCGAAAAGATGACATTTTGCCATTCGTGCACCCAGGTTCGTCGTTGAGTACGCCATCGCAGGCGCTCCTGTCTGTGATGCAGCGTCAAAGGTAACCGCAGCCACGGTCTCCGAGCTGATAGCCCATGCTGCTGCAAACGTCGTCGAACTGTTCGTGCAGATGGTTGTTGTCTCGCAAACGTCCCTATCTGTTGACTCAGGGATCGAGACCCGGCTGCACGATCCGTTACAGCCATCCGCATAAGATGCCTGTCATCCCGACTGCTAGTGTTACGAGGCAGTTAGGATCTAGCGCGGCGTTCCGTATTACCCTCCTGAACCCACCGATTCCATATTCTGCCAACAGTCATTCGATATCGACCAACGCGAGCAGCAATGTCACGATATGATAAACCGCAATCGCGATAGGCTACAATGAGATCTTTATCAAAATCGGAAACGTGATGGTACGCATTTCTCCTTCTTACACGAGGCATCACAACAACGTTTCACCAGGCAACGCCGGTTAAGTGCTGTTTGTGTATGAGAAATCGGTTGGAAACTTTCTTCATGTCAGCACGTTGTAGGTATGGCCACCGGCGCCAACACGTTGTAGGTGTGGCCACCGGCGCCAACCTTGTGTGAATGGTCTGAAAAGCTAATCATTTGCATATCACACCATCTTCTTCCTCTCGGTTAAATGTCGCGTCTGTAGCACGCCTTCTTCGTGGTGTAGCAATTTTAATGGCGAGTAGTGTAGCTTTCTTCAGAAAATGCAAACGACCTCAACCCCACCCTGCAATGAGCTCCCACTTGACACCACAGAAGTCGTAAATGCAGTGGGATGCAGGCTACATGCCGTCTTGCTCGGAGCTGTCTTTGAAGTAATAGACGTGTAACAGTTCGTTGTTTCACTGTGGTGCCAGCTGCTGCTCATACTGCTGCTGCATATGCAGTACGATGCAGCAGAGCCATACGCCGAACACGAAGTTCTTCCCTCATGGAAGTGACACGTGGCCGCCTGGAGCCCGGTTATCTTGCGGCCGTACATTCTCCTGACCACCGATGCCAGTAATTTGGTACAATGGCTACAATCCTACCAAGTTTTCTGCAGTATCCCAGAAGTAACGCCGGCCGGAGTGGCCGTGCGGTTCTAGGCGCTACAGTCTGGAACCGAGCGTCCTTAGGTTAGTTAGGTTTCAGTATTTCTAAGTTCTAGGGGAATGATGACCTCAGATGTTAAATCCCATAGTGCTCAGAGCCATTTGAACCATTTTTGAACCAGAAAGAACACACAGCTTCTCGTATCCCGAATACGCAACCTCGTTCAAACTCAGCGACGTGCTGATAATGGCGCCTTTTTAGCCCTAAGGGGCACTCTTGAGTAACATCAACTCAACGGTAACTAACTCCTACAACCGCTACAGCGAATTTTTTTTTAACCAAACCCGATTTTCTTCTCCATAGTGGCGTTTTTAGCTAATTGTGCAAAATTTGAATAGACATCCTCTTTCAGTTGCGGAAACACGCCTACCAGCGTTCGTTTCTGTCGCACAACTTCTTCTTTGTATTACGACTTTATTCCATTCCTGTATTTACGTCACTGTTTTGTGTGATGGTCGAATGTTGCGTTCTTCTGCCTCTCACGCAATGCATGAGACGTTTATTCGGAGAAACAGACAAAATATGCATTGACATTATTTTACGAGCTACAGTTAGAAAAGAGTGTTTTGTCAGTCTACTTGAAAGTATTGAAATGAAATTATCGTATGGCATTATTGACTGGGATGTCCCATTCGGGTTCGGCCCCCCATTGCAAGTCTTATTTCAGTCGGCGCCACATTGGGCGACTTGCGGCCGATGATGAGGATGGAATGATGATGAGGACAGCACAACACCCAGTCCACGAGCGGAGAAAATCTCCAACGCGGCCGGGAATCTAACTCGGTCCCAGTGCATTGGGGGCAAGCACGTTACCACCCAGCTAAGAAGGCGGACTTAAAGTAATGTGTCTGCTTCATTACGTAGAAATCAACACACGCACCAACCATCATTTGTTTGTGAAACCAAATTACGCTTCAAAGAAAGATAATGGGACAGCATGGTTTCAGAAAAAGTTTGGTACAGTTAGAGGTGTTACATTTTCTGTGCATTACGTTATCCAGATAAAGCACTCACCTACTACTTTTGTCTTACCGTTGCTGAGTATTATTGACTTTTAAATTACCACTCATGCTTTTTATTCTGTACTCAGTCAGCACTGGTATTGACTAGAATATATGAAGGAATGAACTTACTCATAGCATGCGCTACAGTTACTATATACACGAGAAACATTTGGAGAAATTAATTGGTTCACTATGTAACATGTCACGGAGAACTTTTTTCCCTTGTTTGTAGAGTTGTATACTATTTTGGCCATCTGTCTTCTGACTGGTTTAATGCGGCCAGCCACGAATTTCTCTTCTGTGCCAACCTCTTCATCTCAGAGGAGCACTTGCAACCTACATCCTAAATTATTTGCTGGATGCATTCTAATCTCTGTCTTCGTCTACAGTTTTTACTCTCTCCACCTCCCTTTAGTACCACGGAAGTTATTCGCTGATGTGTTAACAGATGTCCTATCCACCTGTCCTTTCTTCTTTTCAGTGTTTCCCGAATATTCCTTTCCTCTCCGACTCTGAGCAAAACCGCCTCATTTCTTACCTTATCCGTCCACCTAGTTTTCAACATTCGTCTTTAGTACTACACGTCAAATGCTTCGATTCTCCTCTGGTTTTCCCACAGTCCATATCTCACTAGCATACAATGCTGTGCTCCAAACGAACATTCTCGGAAACTTCTTCCTCAATTTAAGGCCTATGTTTGATAGTAAACTTCTCTTGGCCAAGAACGCTCTAGTTGCCAGTGCTGTTCTGCTTTTGGTGTCCTCCTTGCTACGTCCATCATTGGTTATTTTGCTGCCTGGGTACCAAAATAACTTCATGCACTGTATGACCATCAATCCTGATGTGAAGATTCTGTCTGTTCTCATTTCTGCTACTTCTCATTACTTTCCTTTTCCTTCCATATACTCTCAGTCCATTTTTTGCATTCATTAGACTGCTCCTTCCATCCAGCAGATCATGTAATTAGTCTTGACGTTCACTGGGAATAGCAATATCATCAGCGAATCGTATCACTGATATCCTTTCATCCTGAATATTAATCACACTCCTGAACCTCTGTTTTCCGTCATTGATTTTTCGATGTACAGAATGAACAGTATGGAGAAAGACTAAATGCCTATCTTACACTCATTTTCAATCCGAGAACTTCGTACTTGGTCTTCCACTCTTATTAATACCTCTTGGCTCTTGTACATGTTGTATATTACCCATCTTCCGCTATAGCTTACCCCTGTTTTTCTCAGAATTTGAATCATTTTGAACCATTTGTCATTGTCGAACTCTTTTTCTTGGTCGACAAATTGTATGAACGTGTCCTGATTTTCTATTTTCTTTTGTCTTGCTTCCATCATCAACCGCTTTGTCAGAAGTGCCTCTCTGGTGCCTTCACCTTTCCTGAAGCAAACTGATCGTCATCTAACACATCCTGAATTTCCTTTTCAATTCTTCTATACATTATTCTTGTCAGCGACTTGGATGCATGAGCTGTTAGGCTCATTCTTCGATAAATCTTGCCATTGGCAGCTCTTGCAATCTTGGGAATTGTGTGGATGATTTTTTTCCGAAGATCAGATGATATATCCCCAGACATCCATTCTACACACCAACTCGAAGAATCGTTTTGTTGCCTCTTCCCTCAGTAATTTTAGAAATTCTCATGGAATGTTATCTATTCTTTCTGCCTCATCTGATCTTCAGTCTTCCTAAGCTTTTTATGAAAGGATACTGTACCGCCCGACATTGAAAATAGGTACAACATTCTTCGTTATTCTCGTCAGACCAACATATTTTTTGTAATAACAACTCAATTTCAGTTAATACACCGAAGCCGGGTACCAGTGTAGGAAAGGAGGACAATTTATTTATTTAATTGATCACATGTGCACTCCGACAAAATAAATCCCTATATCCAATTTGGTGAGATCTGTGAAATGAATGAATGTATGGTCGTCTGCTAACCGCAGATAGTGAATGTGCAGTATATGATCATCTTTGAGGCGGTCCTTTGGTCACCTTTGGTGGAACCAAGGAGATGAAATTTACCTGAGCTTTGAGCGCCTGAAATGTGGCTGACCTATACGATAGCAAGGTGCTCCCCCACGGAGGTGCGAGATGACCTGAAGAACGGCCATGTTTCAGCACTCTTGCGCTGGATCTTGTGTTGGTAAGACCTGTCTTAGGTGTGCTCCGTAAAGATAAAAGAGTGGAGAAAATGTTATGCACGCAAAATACTTAAGAGTAGTTCGGAATAATTATTTTTCTATTTCAGGAACTTTTGGGGGGAGAATTAAATGAAAGGCAGGTAATATTAAGGGGATCGTAGTAATTTTCGGAAATGACCAACGGTCACAGTGGAACCACGTGAAGCAATAAGTTGAAATACTTGCGAGTGCTAGTACTAAGTTGAAATACTTGCGAGTGCTAGTACTAAGTTGAAATACTTGCGAGTGCTAGTACTAAGTTGAAATACTTGCGAGTGCTAGTACTAAGTTGAAATACTTGCGAGTGCTAGTACTAAGTTGAAATACTTGCGAGTGCTAGTACTAAGTTGAAATACTTGCGAGTGCTAGTACTAAGTTGAAATACTTGCGAGTGCTAGTACTAAGTTGAAATACTTGTGAGTGCTAGTACTAAGTTGAAATACTTGCGAATGCTAGTACTAAGTTGAAATACTTGCGAGTGCTAGTACTAAGTTGAAAATATTTAAGAAATGGCGTGTGCAGGACTTGAAATTAGAGACGAGCAATTCCACGTGGTGAGTACTGTGTGAGTCTCAATCTGGGTATGAAACAAAGGATGAAGAGAAGTGCTCGTCCGAGGTATCAGTTGAGGACTCGCGTGTGTGATGAATATGATCTTAGTATTACTTTGCGTGTTATGTTTCCGTGTGACGCTGGATTAAAACTCTAATAATATGAGAGAGAAGCAAGGTGAGCCAGCCGTCTATCCAGCAACGCCACTTGGCTTGCATTGCACAGGAAAACGTGCATATATCCTCCAGAGTTAGTAGTAGGAAAGAAAAGTTACGAAGTGGGGCAGTGTCGTGCGAAACTGGGATGAATACTAATTGAAGTGGGAGAGCTGAAGGTGAATTGATTCTAACGTTGTGACTATTCTTTGTGATGTATTGTATGTTGCCAGTATGACGTATTTCATGTAATTTAAGTATGTGTGGCTTGCTTGGGAGAGTAGCAAGATAGGTTCAGAGGCAGTGGTTTATGAATGTTCCTTTTTGTACCGCTCGGTCTGGAGGAAATTTTCGTGATGATGGGTGTGAGAGTCGAAGTGTGAGATATAGCAAAAGATCCACCATCCTATCCAGAAAGTGCACTGTGGCGATAGATAATTACGAGACCATAACACAGAGAATAACCAATGTAAAGCCATGCCCACTGGGCGGAGTTTCTCATGTGTAATTGCTGTATAAAATGTAATAGTGTGTTTAGGTTATCTTTGAATCATAATAGAATTTATCGGAATAAAAAAATGATAGTGAAAAGAAAAAGATTGGTGGCCTTGTTCTTCGAATAGTGTGTAGTCATGATATTCAGCATTTATAATGTGTCCACCATTCATATTCAGTGCGATGGCCACGTGTTGATCAAAGGCGTTGGGTAAGAAAGAAAATATGGTATTGCCAGTGCATAGTGAACAATCAGAGTTGTGTAAATTACTAATAGTCAGATGTGCGTTATCCGTTTCCGTTGCGTAATAGTCAAACAGGAGAATAACTTGTAGCTTAATTGTGAGTACTAGAGCTCATAATCAGTCATTGATGTTACTCGATAAATAAGAATAAATCCACTCGCTTGGCAGACCACAGTATGAGCAAGGCATGTGGGTGCCTCTCATTTATATTCTGATTCTATTACAGGATCCCCTTTCTCTTCTAAACCGACTCCTGTTTCTGGTTCTATAACATCTCACTGATCTTCACCCTCTCAAAAGCTTTGGATGTACTCTTTCCACCTACCCGCTCCCTCCTCTGCTTCTAAGATTGGAATTTCCTTTCCACTTTTAATGTTACCACCCTTGCTTTTAATTACGCCGAAGATTATTTTGTCTTCCCTATATACTAAGTTAGTCCTTCCGACACTCATTTCTTTTTCAGTTTCTTCACATTCTTCTTGTAGCCAATTAGTCTTAGCTTCCCCACGCTACCTATTTTCTTCATCCCTCAGCTATTTGTATTTCTGTATTCCTTAATTTTCCCAAAACATTTTTGTACTTCCTTCTTTTATTGATCAACTGAAGTATTTCTTCTGTTACGCATGGTATCTTTTACCTATATTTTTCTCTGCAAGTTTGTAAGAATCCGGACTCTTACTAAACTTCGAGAAATATCTCAGTTCAGCCGCTGAGTCCATAGATGGAGGTATGAGGAAGGTACAGTTTCCCTGGCCATGCTTTCCCAACCGAGGGTTGCGATAATTGAGCCAACTCGTCCTAGAACTGCATTAGTGAGCCGTCATTTAGGAATTATTCCTGCTGTTACGCGGAGATGATCTCGCAGTTTTATGTCCCCTTGCAGAGTCGTAGCAGCGTCGTCGGATTCTGAAAGTGCAATATACTGTCCATGTTTCACGTAATGAAATGCGAAGAAGTCTTTTGCGCAAATAATTTGTACACGGGGGTGCGAATATGGTGGGTTTATTTAAGAAACACGATAAAATTAACCTGTTAGAATCGATTATATGCTAACTATTATGGTATGAGAGCATGACTAGATCCCATTGATGACTGTCGGTTATGGTGCACAGTCTGTAATTTGAACGTTCAGTCGGTGCAATTCGTGTAAGATCATATCTCTTCAGTTATATCAAAATTATTCTTTCATTTACTAATATCAACCTTTCACAGCATTGTAAAATTACAGATAGATGTGTTTATGACCCAGAAACTCTTCCTAATATCTGAGGAGCAAATGACAACATTTGTTAGGGAATATTTATTAATAAGAATTACCTGATTCGCACCAGAATAAATTTACGATCCCTGTATATCTCTCTCTGTTCACGTCACGATCGATTTCTGCATCAGTACCTTATCCCACTGGCTCTGAAAGCGCCAGGCGGCCAACAGCCTCCGCTATCCAATGTGGGAACCTACCGCTCGCTTCTTAGTCCGTATGAGGTGCAGTGCCCATACATTTACTTCACGTATGTGAAACAGCGGAACTGAAAATAAAGTAAAATGTGCTCTTACCTGCAAATAATGGGTACCTTAGAACTTTTGTGATTGCTTTCTCTAGAGATGTCCATACCTCTTCAACTGTACTGTCCATCAGCAATTCCTTATTGCAGTACTATAGCCTTCAAGAATTTCAAACGTATCTCTTCATTCCTTAGTACTTTCGTGCTCCACTCCTTTGCGTATTGATTCTTCCCGAGCAATCGCTTAAGCTGTAGCTTGCTCTTTGTCTCTAGTAAACTATCTGAATCTATGTATGATCCTAAGTACGCTTTACAATCGAATATCCAGTTTTGAAAGCTTTGTCTGACCTTGAAGTAGTCTCACTGAAAACTTCCTGTATCTCCTGGCATTTTCCAAGCATAACTCCTGTTCATGTGATTCTTGAGGAGTATTAGCTATTATTAGCTGAAATTTATTACCGAATTCAATTAGTCTTTCCCCTCTCTCATTCCTGTACCAAGGCCAAATTCTCCCGTAACGCCTTCTTCTGCTCCTTCCCCTACAACCGCATTCCTGTCCCACACGACTATAAGATTTTCATCCTCCTTTACATATTGCGTTACCCATTCAGAATCCTCATATCTCTTCTTCCTCTTCTCCTTGTGACGTCGGCATGTGTACTTGAACTGTCACCGTCAGTGTTGGTTTGCTGTCAATTCTAATGAGAACAACCCTGCCAGTGAAATATTCGCAGTCACACACTCTGTGCCCTATATTCCTATTCATAACGGATCCTACTCCCGTTGTGCTGTTTTCTGCTGCTGTTGATATTACCCTGTACTCATCTGATCAGATCTCCTTTCCAGTTTACTTCACTGTCCGCCACTATATCTAGATTGAACCTTTGCATTTTCCTTTCCAGATTTCCTATGTTCCGTAAGACATTCAAACTTCTTACATTCCACATTCCACCTCATAGAATATTGTCCTTTTGTTGGTTATTCAGTCTTTTTCTCATGGTCATCTCGCCATTTCGCAATCTCTTCATGGAGATACGAATGGGGAACTATTTTCAAATCTTTTGCCAGTGGAAGGATCATCATTATAATTTTTCTATTTAGACCACATGTCCTGTGGATATACATTACATGTCTTCAATGCAGCGGTTGCCTTCTGCTTCTAAATGTCGTTGATCATTGTTGATTCTTTCACAATTTAGGGGCAGTTTTCCACCCGAAGAGCAAGACAGTGTGTCCTGAACCTCTGTTCGCTCCTCCGCCCTCTTTGACAAGGACGTTGGCAGACTGAGGGTGACTTCTTATGCAGGAAGTCTTCGTCCGCCAATGCTAATTAGTATTTAAAATTTAAGCGGCGGTGGCGTTCTAACCCAGTACCGAAAACGTTTTGATTCTGATTAGTTCTTTACTAATTAAGCATTCCTCACAGTAATCCAGTACAAAACCACATTCTCCCGTCATTTATAGTTCACACATAGTTGTTCTATGCTAATAAATCGATTGAAAAAATTCAACATCTTTAATCACTTGGTATCAAACGTTCTTTACTCCAACTTCAAACCTTTTTTCACTGACAGTAACTGATACGCACAAACACTGATATTCATACGTCTGATGTCCATAACATTTCTTACTTACTTTCTTTTTCTTTGTCTTCTTTCACCTTCCTCAATCTGTCCATTCCTTTGAATTTACACAGATGTCAGTCTCTCTAGGCATAACACCCATACAACAGAATGTGTGCGTGAACAACACTTACATACGAAAACATCTCAGGCAACATAGCTAAAATTAATTAAAGAAACAGAGAAACAATCATACAGATAAGAGAGCCAGAAAACTGTTGTCACTGAATACAGTTGATTTCAGTACAATTTTGGTTTTGTTATGCTGCTTGCTGTTGCAGATTGGCGCAAGATATGTCTGAAGAAAGGTAGACATTCTCTGAGTCACTTTTTGTATTTATTTGAGTTACAGGTTGTACAAGCCGTCCTTAACCCCAACTTTTAGCAGAATAAGAGAAAAGGGTGCGATAGCTCGAAGTTGATAGTAATGTACAAATAATAAATTAAAGAAAAACGTTACGAAGCAATTCGTACCTAATTACTGCAAAGTGTAGACTGCCAAGAGGGAAAAGATTCACTTAAAATTACGGATGTTGTGGCACTGGAGATTTTGGGAATTTATGCACGTATTGTCAACTGGATGTCCACATGCCCTAACGTCCTCGTGTGATGAAAGCAATCTACATAACATGAAAAAATTTGAAATGAGGACCTAAACAAATTACAATTTAAAATGATTGTTCTTAAAATATGAGAAGTAATTCAAAAACTATTATGCAAAAACTAAAACTTGTAAGATTATGGAAATAAACAAAAAAAACCCATCAAGCGCATTGACCGTCTAACGCGATCAATGTTTGTATTTTATGTCAGATTAGGATCAGTTTCTTACTATCATACACTGTTCTCGCGTTTTCTTAAATGTTGCATCTGATGATGGCTTACAATAGTATTCGAAAGTGTTAATCCAAATAAACATATTTAAAATGCTCTCGCAGGTAACCTCTTGAGTGCGAGGTGGCAAGTTCAAGCTTTAATAATGCTCATTTGAAAGTGAAGCGTTAACAATTATGAAAAGAAAAATACGAACTGCTAATGATTCACCGCGTGCATCAGGAGGGCGACAGAATGTGAGTCCCGGGAGGTACAGAGATCAACCTTCTGTGCAATGTATGAATTATATTTCAAAAAATTGACGTTGTCGACATTGAAGAAATGTTCAAAACAAACCATTAACTCGCACGACGAACACGAAATGAAAACTGGTGCTCCACAGTGACCACAAAGGTTCGCACCATCAAGATTGAAGGCGAACTGCTTCACAGCCAGAAACCGTACAAGACGTCCAGCTAGGTATCCACTCTTAAGGAGAATTACATTGGTGTAGTAGGCTGATCAGAACTGGTGGAATGTGGTTGCGTGCAGCTGAATCCGAAACAGTCTGTCGTGGAGCTTATCGCGGAACTGGCTATTCTTTAAGGAGTTGCGGCAGACAGCAAGGACAAAACAAACATTCACAGACTGAATACATTTAGTTGCTCAGGTGGTATGCATTTCAATGTCATACACTTTTCAGAAACGATGGTTTCCTCAAAAAATAGTATTTTCTATGCAGACCAGAAATGAAGCGAAAGGAAATTATTTTGACCAGTTACTGGCCAAAAGCAGTGCTCGTATCATAGTCGTAGTTCTTGTATGCCCATCTTACCAGTCATGCTTGTTGTGACGTGAATATTCCCTACTGGCCTCGCAAGATCACGCACATGAAAAAGAGTTGTAGGGGGCAGAGCACCAGCTTCTGGCAGCAAAAGAAATATGTTTCCAGCTGATTTACCATCCAGATTAACAGTCACTATAATTGTATACTAATGTGATCTCGATACAACTGTCTTGGTACCTGTAATTTACAGGGTTTCTTTCATATGCATTTCCTCTTCCAATCCTGATTAGTCTGATCTGAAAGTAAATTCCTATCTGAATGATGGGACAACTTCGTTTATTTCATCTATAAATTTTTGTCCTGATTCTAGAGCTTACTGCGCATCGTCAAGTTGAGGCTTTAATTGAATATCCGTTATCGTATCTCTTCCAGTTCTGTAGCAACCATCCATGCTTCCACTGAATCTATTTCCCGTGTAGTTTGATGTGCACAACGCAGTAGGCCACTTTCATGCATATCCTGTAAACTGTATCGAGCACCTTTGAAATTCGCAAACTCCAATTTTTGTACCAAGTGCGCTTTGTCCTCCCTTCAATTTCCGTAGTTTCTCTTCTACACTACACGGTCATATTGCTGTCACCTTATTCTAAATCTGTTTGAGACGCCCGCTAAACTCACTGGGCAGAACAGGTGATTAGGATTGTGGAAAGGGCCAAATAAGTTTGTGATCAGTTTCACCTTAATATTGCAATTTATTGTAATTTAATAACACATTTACCACCAAAGTGACATATAGCCGAACTTTCACAACTACGAGTTTCGAAATGCAATTCTTTCACTGCTGAAGACCTCCAAACAAGATATCTTAAAAAACAACAAGATAAAAATGCAGTTAAAATAGCAAATAAAATTATATATATATATATATATATATATATATATATATATATATATATATAATGGGCGCCTCCAGCCGTCTGTATTGCACCTTGTTTATGTTTGTCTATCCACCCCTGCCTTGAGGCTAACTGTTATAAATATACAGGGTGAGTCACCTAACGTTACCGCTGGATATATTTCGTAAACCACATCCAATACTGACGAACCGATTCCACAGACCGAACGTGAGGAGAGGGGCTAGTGTAATTGTTTAATACAAACCATAAAAAAATGCACGGAAGTATGTTTTTTAACACAAACCTACGTTTTTTAAATGGAACCCCGTTAGTTTTGTTAGCACATCTGAACATATAAACAAATACGTAATCAGTGCCGTTTGTTGCATTGTAAAATGTTAATTACATACGGAGATATTGTAACCTAAAGTTGACGCTTGAGTACCACTCCTCCGCTGTTCGATCGTGTGTATCGGAGAGCAGTGCAACATACATCGCGTTTCTACAGAACGATCCGCCAACGTTGCTCGAAAATGTCCCACTGAAAACGCATCGACGTATGTGGTATCAGCATGACGGTGCACATGCACATTCCGCAATTAACTCTAGGCTGACCTTTGACAGGATGTTCGACGGGCGTTTCATAGGACGTGGAGGACGCATAAATTGGCCAGCCCGTTCTCCTGATCTTACACCTCTGGACTTCTTTCTATGGGGTACGCTAAAGGAGAATGTGTACCGTGATGTGCCTACAACCCCAGAGGATATGAAACAACGTATTGTGGCAGCCTGCGGCGACATTACACCAGATGTACTGCGGCGTGTACGACATTCATTGCGCCAGAGATTGCAATTGTGTGCACCAAATGATGGCCACCACATTGAACATCTATTGGTCTGACATGTCGGGACACACTCTATTCCACTCCGTAATTGAAAGCGGAAACCACGTGTGTACGGGTACCTCACCCCTCGCTCGCGACCTGTACTCCCTTACGACAGACAACAACCGGGAAGTAATAGCATTCGAGCAAAGACACTACGAGAGGGGATATATCGGTACGCGCTACTAACGCCACTCAGGGTCAGGTAAAGCAGCAACTCAGTGACAGCAGTAATTTAAATTAAAGCAGTGAGGTGGAAGTACGTTAAAAACGGGGTGTAAAATACATTATGGCAGGAACACGAACCACGCACGGGTCACTGTTCATTTTTTTTTTTTTTTTTACTTTGCTGTGGATCACATTACATGTGTGTGATCAGTACCCGATCCTTAGACATCATTTGCCTTTTTCTACGTATCACCGGAGACGGGATTTGTGGCTCGCTCTTCTGCAAATATGATGAACTATATGGCTCGACACCTGTTTCAGTGTAACTTTTAATCATTCCACTCCTAATGTACTCGTATGCCGTCCGCACAGTCGAGCAGATACGATACCATACAGCCCACTTACTCTTCTTCCAGAAACGCTAATATTTCATTTGCCACTTCTTTCTCACTCTGGGATATTCCTTGGGTTCCATTCTGGTGAAATTGAGCTTCAGCAACTGTTGTTGTAGATATAATCCAATGCCTGCTTTGTTTATCATTGACTTTGCTCTACTTTGTATTAACACCACTAACACAACAACACTGTTATGGGTTCCTCGTCGACTAAGCATTTAAACTACGCTCAGTAGCACCATACTGTGTTCACGACTAGATACCTGCAATCCCGCTCCCTGTTGCCGTTACCTTGGTAGGTTGATATGGGGGAAGGGCACCAAACAGAGAGATCATCCGTCTCATCGGATTGGGGAGGGATGGCGAAGAATATCAGCCATGCCCTTTCAAAGAAGCGATTTAGGGAAATCAGAGAAAAGCTAAATGAGGACGGCCGGACGTGGGTTTGAACCGTCGTCGTCCCGAATGCGCGAGTCCACTGATAGACGGTATGTGGGGCGTCGAATGCCATAAACATCATTGGCGTTTTGCGACTTCGCTCTCAATGGATTTCTTGTCGGTACGCTCAGACTTCATGTGTTCCATTATGTAGCCTCAGTCTGATCTAATTTTCTTTACGTGACTTTTTTAAGTGGTCTTTTCGTCCACTTACATTGGCTTGCCTCTTTGTAGAGGGAAAAGTCTTACATCAATACAGAGCAACTCAAATGTGGAACGTACTGTTTCTCCATTTATGCAGGTCGGAATACCGATTACGTAAAAATTGTCGTAAGTGACACATCGCCGTCAGATAGATGTTATTGTAAGAACACTACAAAACCAGTCTCAGAAACAATTTACTTAGATACCTCCGAGATAGAATGGACGACAGCCTTAGAAATAGTCAACCAAATGTAGAGCCCAATTAAATAATGAAAGTTTTAAGTAGAATTATTGGACCCTTTGTCGTAACAGACATCCAACACACAGCCGACATGTCATATAGGGGAGTAACGTTTCTTCACACAGCAGAGACTGAGCTGACAGAACGGCGTTTCTCGTGAACTAAGTTATATAGTGACAATTTATTTACAACGATTCCGTTTGTCATCCGCTTACACACACACACACACACACACACACACACACACACACACACACACACACACACAAAAGTGTGTCCTATATGTATGACATGACAAAAGTGTCAGAGATGATTTTACCTATTGGTATATCCCTCACATTACATACACACACACAGATATATATATATATATACGCACTGTTATATATATATATATATATATATATATATATATATATATATATATATATATATATATATATATGTGTGTGTGTGTGTATGTACCAGTGCGTGTGTGTGTTGGAGTGTTTGTGTGTGCGTGTAATCTGATGGATATACTAATGAGTGAAGTCACTTCTCGTATTTTTGTCCAATCTCAGTAAATACAGGGTGATTCTGTGATGATGTTATAAACTTTCAGACGAGGTGAAGGAGGGTATGTCTCCAGCTATGGTAAAGGACCCTGATCCGGGAGGACCCTAGGCGAAATTTATAATGAAAATCGTTCTCATATCTCTCATAGTGGCCTACGTATACCGGTACTGCTGCTCCTAAGATTTCTGGGTAGATGGTAGCATGAGTGAAAACAAGAAAAAAATCATAGGTTAACAGCTGTAAGCACTTGTTATTCAATACTGTGAAAACCATTTCTTCTAGTTTCGTTCTCAAATTTTTGGAGGAGGTAGTATGGATCATAACAAGAAAAAAAATTCCAGTAAGTAAGGGCTTTAAAATGCATTCCTTAAAACATATAGGGAATTGTAACACTATGCGATCGAAAGTATCCGGACACCGTCAAAAACATACGTTTTTCATATCAGGTGTATTGTGGTGCCACCTACTGCCAGGTACTCCATATCAGTGACCTCAGTAGTCATTAGATATCGTGCGAGAGCAGAACGGGGCGCTCCGTGGAACTCAAGGACTTCGAACGTGATCAGATGATTGGGTGTCAATAGTGTCATACGTCTGTACGATAGATTTTCACACTACTAAACATCCCTAGGTCCACTGTTTCCGATGTGACAGTGACGTGGAAACGTGAGGGGACACGGTAAAGCACAAAAGCGTACAGGCCGACCTCATCTGTTGACTGACGCAGACCGCCGACAGTTCAAGACAGTCGTAATAAGAAATCGGCGGATATCTATCCACAGGAATTACAAACTGCATCAAGATCCACTGCAAGTACTATGACAGTTAGGCGGGACGTGAGAAAACTTGGATTTCATGGTCGAGCAGCTGCTTATAAGCCACACATCCCGCCGGTGAATGCTAAGCGACACCTCGCTTGGTGTAAGGAACGTAAAAAATCGACGATTGAACAGTGGAAAAACGTTGTGTGGAGTGACGAATAACGGTACATAACGTTGCGACCCGATGGCACGGTGTGAGTATGGCGAATGCCCGGTGAACGTCATCTGCCAGCGTGTGTAGTGCGAACAGTAAAATTCGGAGGTGGTGGTGTTACGGTGTGGTCATGTTTTTCGTGGAGGGGGCTTGCATCGCTTGTTCTTTTACGTGGCATTATCGCAGCACAGTCCTACACTGATGTTTTAAGCACCTTCCTGCTTCCCACTGTTGAAGAGCAATTCGAGGATGACGACTGCATCTTTCAACACGATCGAGCACCTGTTCATAATGCGCAGCCTGTGGCGGAGTGGTTACACAACAATAGCAGCCTTGTAATTTACTGGTCTGCACAGAGTCCTGAATTGACTCCTACAGAACACCTTTGGAATGTTTTGGAACGCCGACTTCGTGCCAGGCCTCACCGACCGACATCGATACCTCTTCTCAGTGCAGCATCCCCGGGAAGAATTGGCTGCCATTCCCCAAGAAACCTTCCAGTGTGTGTTTGAACGTATGCCTGTAAGAGTGGTAAGAGTGGAAGCTATCATCAAGGCTAAGGGTGGGCCACCGCCATATTGAATTCCAGCATTATCGATGAAGGGCGCCACGAACTTGTAAACAATTTTCAGCCACATTTCCGGATACTTTTGATCACACAGTATATCTAGGCTTCTGTGAAACACATCCCTTGCGAGCCCACATTATCCAAACACTTTTTACTTGTCTTGGTCCGTACTACGACTTCCCAGAACATGGAAAGCAGGGAGTTTCAAGTAAATGAGGTCCACTGCCAGAGGTGTCAGAACGATTCTCGGTTATAACTTTCGAAATGTTCAAATGTGCGTGCAATCTTATGGGACTTAACTGCTAAGGTCATCAGTCCCTAAGCTTACACACTACTTAACCTAAATTATCTAAAGGACAAGCACACACACCCATGCCCGAGGGAGGACTGGAACCTCCGCCGGGACCAGCCGCACAGACCATGAGTGCAGCGCCCCAGACCGCTCGGCTAATCCCGCGCGGCTATAACTTTTGACCCGACGGTTTCTCGACCATGGTCCTTTACCTCCAATTCACACGTTTACCTTTGTCCATCATCTTTGAAAGATTGTGTTATCATCACGGAATCAACCTGTACATTACACAATGAAAGAAAGTGGTATTGAGGTAATAACAGGCATTTTTTCTTCTTTTTGTTACGGTGTCGTACTTTGTTGTATGCGCTTCGTTGTCTCGCTTGTTCTTTGACTTTCCATTATTTTCCATTTCAGGCCATGGGTGGTAACCTCTTGTGTCTAACGTGGAGCCACTGCTATATCCACAGTCTTGTTTTCATTACATTAGCGAAATGATTATCAGCATCGTGTGGACCGTTTCCTTTTATGACAGTTTCCAATATCAGTTTCACAGCATTCACTGACAGCAGAACAGATGTTCACGTAAAGTCCCCTCCCCCCGCTCCGCCCCCCACCCTATCAGAACCGTTCCTCTTATAATCTACTAACGTATGTCCTCATCCCCCTGCATCAGCAGACTACTCCACGTTCATTCCCACGTGTGCATCGGTGCATTCCCCCGCACAGCAGAGCCGGTTTCTCACACAGCGGCAGAGGCGGTCACGTGCACACGAGCGCGCGCGCGCGCCGCCCCCGCATACGGATGCGGTGGCAGCAGAGGCGCCTGCGGCGGCGCTATTACGCAGATCGGCGCCGCTGGCGCCTGGCGCCGGTCAAGCACGGGCGTCGGTGTAGCGGCGGGCCGGCGCTGCGCTGTGCGGGCGCTCGGCGGTGCCGGCTAATTGGCTAATTCGCTAATTTCGGCTCTCTGTGTTTGCTAATGATGCCGACAGGCGCCGCCACTGCCGCTGCTCTGGGCTGCCATAATTTTCGCGTTGCTGCCTCTGGCCCCGTGGTCCGTCTGCCGAAACTGCAACAATGCCTGTCAGTCGCCCGACAGCGCCGGCCGATAGATACCGCCTCCGCACAGGCACTGGCTACACCGTTAAGTGGTGACGTAATTTCGCAGCTTCCTTCCACAAGTTTAATAAATACATCTAAACATAACAGAGACTTCAATCATGAATAATACACTGAAACGCCAAATGAACTGGTATAGGCATGCATATTCAAATACACAGAAACTTAAACAGGCAGAATACGGCGCTGCGGTCGGCAACGCCTATACAGGGTGTTACAAAAAGGTACGGCCAAACTTTCAGGAAACATTCCTCACACACAAATAAAGAAAAGATGTCATGTGGACATGTGTCCGTAAACGCTTAATTTCCATGTTAGAGCTCATTTTATTACTTCTCTTCAAATCACATTAATCATGGATTGGAAACACACAGCAACAGAACGTACCAGCGTGACTTCAAACACTTTGTTACAGGAAATGTTCAAAATGTCCTCCGTTAGCGAGGATACATGCATCCACCCTCCGTCGCATGGAATCCCTGATGCGCTGATGCAGCCCTGGAGAATGGCGTATTGTATCACAGCCGTCCACAATACGAGCACGAAGAGTCTCCACATTTAGTACCGGGGTTGCGTAGACAAGAGCTTTCAAATGCCCCCATAAATGAAAGTCAAGATGGTTGAGGTCAGGAGAGCGTGGAGGCCATGGAATTGGTCCGCCTCTACCAATCCATCGGTCACCGAACATGTTGTTGAGAAGCGTACGAACACTTCGACTGAAATGTGCAGGAGCTCCATCGTGCATGAAGCACGTGTTGTGTCGTACTTGTAAAGGCACATGTTCTAGCAGCACAGGTAGAGTATCCCGCCGATCAATTGCTTCGAACATCTTCCTGTCGGGACACCTTCGTTCTGGAAATCTGTCTCGATACAAACGTACCGCGCCACGGCTATTGCCCGTGCTAATCCATACATCAAATGGGCATCTGCGAACTCCGCATTTGTAAACATTGCACTGACTGCCAAAACACGTTCGTGATGAACACTAACCTGTTGATGCTACGTACTGATGTGCTAGATGCTAGTACTGTAGAGCAATGAGTCGCATGTCAACACAAGCACCGAGGTCAACATTACGTTCCTTCAATTGGGCCAACTGGTGGTGAATCGAGGAAGTCCAGTACATACTGACGAAACTAAAATGAGCTCTAACATGGAAATTAAGCGTTGCCGGATTCATGTCCACATAACATCTTTTCTTTATTTGTGTGTGAGGAATGTTTCCTGAAAGTTTGGCCGTCGCTTTTTGTAACACCTGTATAACTGTAATCAAATGTGTATATACAGGAGCAGTTGTTAGATCCCTTACTGCCGCTACAATGGCAGGTTATCAATATTTGAAAGTGATACAGTAAGCGCATGAGCGATGGAACACAGCATCTCCGGGGTAGCAATGAAGTGGGGATTTTCTCACACGACCATTTCACGAGTGTACCGCGAACATCAGGAATCCGGTAAAACATCAAATCCCCGACATCGGCGAGGCCGGGAAAAGATTCTGCAAGAACGGGACCAACGACAACTGAGGGAGAACCGTTCAACGTGACAGAAGTAAAACCCTACCGAAAATTGATGCAAATTTCAATGCTAGGCTATCAACAAATGTCAGCATGCGAACTATTCAACGAAACGCCATTGATATGGGCTTTCGGAGCCGAAGGCCCACTCGTGTACCCTTGATGACTGCCAGCCGTGTGGCTGAACGGTTCTAGGCGCTACTGTCTGTAACCGCGCGACCGCCACAGTCGCAGGTTCGAATCCTGCTCGGGCATGGATGTGTGCGATGTCCTTAGGTTAGTTAGGTTTAAGTAGTTCTAAGTTCTAGGGGACTGATGACCTCAGAAGTTAAGTCCCATAGTGCTTAGAGCCATTTGAACCTTGATGATTGCACAACGAAAGGCTTTGCGCCTTGCCTGGGCCCATCATCACCGACGTTGGACTGCTGATGACTATAAACATGTTACCTGGTCAGACGAGTGTCGTTTCAAATTGTATCCAGCGGTTTGAAGTGTGCGGGTATGGAGAAAACCTCATGAATCCACAGGCCCTGCATGTCAGCCGGGGTGTGTTCAAGCTGATAGAGGCTCTGAAATGGTGTGGAGCGTGTGCAGTTGGAGTGACATGGGACCCCTGATATGTCTAGGTACCATTCTGACAGGTTCAGAATGGTTCAAATTGCTCTGAGCACTATGGGACTTAACTGCTGAGGTCATCTGTCCCCTAGAACTTAGAACTACTTAAACCTAACTAACGTAAGGACATCACACATATCCATGCCCGAGGCAGGATTCGAACCTACGACCGTAGCGTTCGCGTGGTTCCAGACTGTAGCGCCTAGAACCGCTCGGCCACCCCGACCGTCCTCTGACAGGTGACACGTACGTAAGCATCCTGTCTGATCACCTGCGATGTTCATGTCCATTGTGCTGGGTAGTTCTAGCAGGACAATGCGACACCCCACACGTCCAGCATTGCTGCAGAGTTTCTCTGCCGGTTTCAAACACTTATGCTGGCCACCAGACTGCAGAGACATGAACATTGTCGAGCACATCTGGGATGCTTTGCAGCACGTGGTTCAAAAGAGATTCTTCACCCACTCGTACTCTTACGGATTTATGGATAACCCTACAGGATTCATGTTATCAATACCCTCAAGCATTACTTCAAACATTAGTCGAATCCATGCCATGTCGTGTTGCGGCACTTCTGCATGCCCGCGGAAGCCCTATTCGATATTCGGCTAGAAAAGTCCCCTTTGAAATATTATACAAAACGGTGCTTAAACTGACACACAATATTTTTAGCGCAACGCAATCTGACTTTCAAAAGTCCCTACAAAAGAATGACCCTGACTAACATTAACCTATACCTTTCACAAATCACTTACCTCACCAAAAATCTTCGTTACTCGAACTACTGCAATACAGCGAGCGTCACTACTGCCAGCTAAATAAAAGATTCAAACTACTGAAGGCACTAACTACTAATAGGCATAGTTAGCAAATGAAAGATTTTAATAGAGAACAAACAATGTGTTTACCTTAATAGTATTGAAAAATCATAATATACATAGCAGTTAATTACATCCAGTCTTACAAATTTCAAAACTCCGCCATTTCTCTCCCCACATCCACCACTGCTGGCGGCTCACCTCCAACTGCGCAACGCTACGCGCTGTTCACATCCAGCTGCCCAACATTACAATGGCAGACAACAATGCAAACTAGCCACAGACTGCACACAGCACAGCCAGTGATTTTCATACAGAGCGCTACGTAACGTTGCCAATAAGAAAACATAAACAGCCTACTTACAGGCTCGTGTACCAATTTCTTTGGCTCTTCAGTGTATATGCTGTTTCCCTATCTACAACAGTCTGCCAAAGCTGGTATTACTTTTCGATACCACCACTATAGAAATCACGTGATTTTTAGGCGAAGACCTTATCTAGCTATGTTTGGAGCGCATTTTCATCCGGAAAGGATGTACCTTGAATGTTTTTCTATAGCGATGAAGGTGAAAATCTGAGGGTGCAAGATCAGGTGAATAAGGTGGGTGTGGAATGACTTCCCAACCCAACGTGTTTTTTGTCACTCTAGCCGAAGGGGGGGGGGGGGGGGGCATTTTCTTCGATTGCGTCTGCGAGAAGACTCATTTGTTTCAATAAATGTCAGCAGTGATGGTTACACCTCTGAGAAGCAATTTGTAGTACACTACACCGTCGCTCTTCCAACAGATGCATCACATTGCCTTTTTGTACATGCGCGCAAGTCTTCGTACGTGGAGTTGCTGCTTTGTTTGGGGTCGCGCGGGGTAACCGCGCTGTCTCGGGCGCCTTGTATCAGTTGTTTGAACGCATTTCGAACATTTTAACATTTTATTACTACTGAACTGGAGTAGTGGTGCTTTCTTCTTGTTACTTCGTTCTTCGCAAAGACTTTACGTACTCTAGCAAAGTTCACTTTCGTTGTTCGCCACATTTTTCCCTTGTTGCTTTTTCCGTTTGTTTTTCTTTACGCGTACGATTTTTACGGATTTTCTGAACTGTCATCGATTGCAAATGTCGTCTTGTATGATACCCGCTTATTTAATACCTTCTATGTTGCAGTGATCCGTTTTGTCCTTTGTTACCATCTTGAAAATTTGTCTTGTGACGCTCTTCCTTTTAATCCTTTGAATATAACCATCTAGTTTAATCTTTTGTCTCCTAAAGGTGTCCGTTATTGTTTCCATTCGTAAATCTCTCTGGAAGGCCTCTTCAGTCAAATTCCTTCACCAAAAACTGGTTCGAGTATTTTTCTTTTCTGCTTTCCAAACACTCTTATTTTGTTTGACTATGAATCACCATAGTTTCCGTCGCATAGAGTGCTTCTGATAGAACTACTGTGTTGTGAAGTCCTGCTTTTGTATTGACAGAGAGAGATTTTTAATTGTAATTACTCCACTACAGTTTACACGCGTTTTGTAATTTTGAGATTTCTTCTTCATTGGTTGTTGTGTTCAGTACTGACGGTTGGGTGAACTTTCAGAGATATTTAAAGTGCGCAACTTGTGACATCTCCCCAAACTGGTTAACAAAGGGCAGATTATTTGCGGGCTTGCTTTCCATGTATTGATATTTTATCATAAGGTTATTGTATGCCAGTTTACTATGAGATTTCGTGAGGGAAAGTTAGAGTTCCCCTCTATTGTCGGTGAGAACAGCGAAATCGCCTGCGAAAGCCAGGCACTTTACGTTTATTCTCTGCTACCGCCTTGGCGAACACCGATGTGGATTTGAAATGCTTCTGATATTTCTGCTATGAATTTAACTTTGTAGGTTGTACCTGTTAAAATCCTTCGGTTAATTTCCCCGTGTGTTTCTGTAGATAGTGTATTTCTCTGGAGTACTAAGTAATGTTTGTCTATCAGATCACAAGCGTTTCTGGACATATCTTACCACTGTTTTCTACATTTAATTTGCAAAACTGATATTTGATTCCATATCTGTGCAATACAAGATCGGCTTTTACGAAATTCTAGCTGATACTCTACTACTAATGGTACTAGCTGTCGACATAACAGACCCTTTGAAAAAATTTTGAACACAACAGGGAGCATTGAAATTCCCTTGCAATTATTCGGATAGGTTTTATATCCCCTTCTGTGAAGAGGGTGAATAATTGCTCATTTCCACACTGCGGGTATTTAGTCAGTTTCCCAAACTTTTCCCCGGCCGGGGTGACCGAGCGGTTCTGGGCGCTACAGTCTGGAACCGCGCGACTGCTACGGTCGCAGGTTAGAATCCTGCCTCGGGCATGGATGTGTGTGATGTCCTTAGGTTAGTTAGGTTAAAGTAGTTCTAAGTTCTAGGGGACTGATGACCTCAGAAGTTGAGTACCATGGCGCTCAGAGCCATTTGAACCAACCAGCCAAAGTTTTGATATAGTGCTGTAACTTGCTTGTGAGAGATTACTGTCATTTAATTTCCGTATTTCTATAATGATTCCATGTTCTGCAGGAGACTTGTTATTTTTCAAAACAATTCCTATATCCTTTTCTTACTCGAGAGATGGTGGTTTTGAATTGAGATTGGACGGAGGTTTTTTAGAATCTACTTTTTCTACAAGGGGCGCACAGTTCACAAGTGAGTGAAAATATTTGTCTAAATTTCGACAGCTATTTTTGATGTTGGTTTTCAGTGATCAATCTGGCAGACGGAAGTGCAGATTAGATAAGGTTTCTACCCTATTAAGTTTCCACAAAAATGTTTGTACAAGTTTCTGGTGTTGTTGGTGATAAAATTTCGTGATTATTTTGAGTGTAACGAAGAAAGACGGGCACTGTTTGAGTTACTTTTAATAACTTCGATTTCCAGTTTCGACGTTTGATAAAGGTTATCTTCACGTACAAATGGAGTGAAAAAACGAAAAGTGCTATACCGAACGAAGCTCGCCTGACAATTCTTTCTCATTTGTATACTGTTACTGTATGCATTTTTTGTCCCCATAGCTGTGGCTAACCCAATTTCCAAAAATGGCTCTGAGCACTATGGGACTTAACTTCTCAGGTCATCAGTCCCCTAGAACTTAGAACTACTTAAACATAACTAACCTAAGGACATCACACACATCCATGCCCGAGGCAGGATTCGAACCTGCGACCGTAGCGGTCGCGCGGTTCCAGACTGTAGCGCCTAAAACCGTTCCGCCACTCCGGCCGGCTAACCCGATTTTCTTCAGTATCCTATCTTGCATGAGTATTAGTCCCGGAGCGTATGCAGGATAACTACCGTGAAGTCTGGAAAGTAAGAGAGAGATAATGGCAGAATCAAAACTGTGATTGTGCGTGATGGGTTGCGTCTGGATAGCTCAGTGAGTAAAGCACAAAATCTGCGAATGGCAAGCTGGAGTGAAAATTCGTTCTTGAAAAGCTGCAGGACGTATTTCTTCAGGTATACTTCCGAAGTTTCGTTTCACAAAAACCATCACGTTGTTGGTGTACACCACATCAACTATGAATCCAGCGTTATGCTGCAAATTTTCTAATACTGGCTCGAACAGGATATCCCAGAAGCAAGAGCCCCATTAGGAATCTCGTGGGCACCCATCAGAAATTTCGTAAGGAAGGTTCTTCCTTGGGCACAATAACGATACCTCTCTGTTATGGCAACATTTTTTAAAACAGCTCTCTAACGCTCATGAGAATGAAATTTAGAGTCGCACCATCAGCGTGTTAAGGAAGGTTGCCAAACAATTCTATGAGCCAGAGGTATGAGATTACATCGCTAGTCTAGACGTGCCGCACAAGCAGGCAGAGGGCATTTGGAAGTTAAGATTGTCCTGGATAGAGAACTTTGTGAACTGTTTCCTCATCAATAAATGAAAAACTAAGAATTTCGGTTGTGATATTACCTCTCATATATAAACACCTCACGACATGGGCGACACTGCGACGCTGTTAAGATAATCGGAAATAGAACTGGAAGTTTTTGACTTCACGAATAAAATAGTTACAATTCCTATCTCGCAGCCATTCACAATCAACTCCTCCCAGTAGTCAAGTAGCGGCCATCTTCCCAGCATTATGAAGACTTGAAGGAACTTAGCGTTCTCTCGTTGTCTTAGCGTTAAAGGCTTACAGCAGTACCTCAAATTCGACATGGTGTGGGCAGAGGTGGAAGAACTGGCCACTGCCTTATCGAAAGAGCCATCCACTGTTTTCCATCCTCACGTGTTTCGCTCTTTGCTCTACCATATATTCGTATGTCCCATTATCAAACTTATCGTATTTTTTGTGGGGAGAGTTTCAGTGAAATGGTAACAAGAATCACTTTTTCAAAAAAAAATTCATTCCATTTTCCTTTTCATTTCTTACAATAAACTTTGCGAGAAGGGACGTTAAATGAGTTTGTGTACGCTGCACAAAATTAATGACTTCTCATAGCGGAATAGAGTTCAATATTACCTCGGGTGTCACTGAGTCAGCCGGACGAAGTGGCCGTGCGGTTAAAGGCGCTGCAGCCTGGAACCGCAAGACCGCTACGGTCGCAGGTTCGAATGCTGCCTCGGGCATGGATGTTTGTGATGTCCTTAGGTTAGTTAGGTTTAACTAGTTCTAAGTTCTAGGGGACTAATGACCTCAGCAGTTGAGTCCCATAGTGCTCAGAGCCATTTGAACCATTTTTTGTCACTGAGTCAAGAATTAAAATGCAAGTAATGTATACAATTGCTCTCGAACTCGTTATTCAGTCTGTAAAATCATCTGAAGAATTGAGATTTTATATTAGACTTTAGTTACAGTCAGATTTTTCTTATTCTTTTTCCTTGCATATAGAGCATTGCTATGAATGTCGGTATAATATTTTACAGGAAACCAAATTATCAGTCCCTGCCAAAATCGATTTACAGAACAATTGATGGAGTTTTTGTACAGATGATTGATTAGGCATAATCAACAAGCACTTGTTAATATTCTTTGTTGGGTCCATTACTCAACCTTAGACTTCCAAGGAAATTTCAGGGAATCGATTGACCAATTTTACCAGAGAACCCTAAAAAGAAGCTATAAAATTTTGGATAGTGCATTCTTGTTGAACTCACTAACACCAGGCGAAAACGATTACATTTACGTAACATCATAACTCTGGCAAGTACTTCCTACTTTGGACCAGTAACAGAGTACAGTGAATACGTACTTCACTTTATTTTTTCTTATGAACTCGTTTCGGATATTGACAGCTACCATGCCACAAGAAACAGCTATCACAGGGAGTCCCACCCAAAACCGGTACGCTCACGTACCGGTTAATCATCTCTAGTTGAACTGTCTGTGAAATGGCAACACTGTTTTGAAAGATGGCTACACTGCATTTTACATGATAGTCGAGTAGAGTGCTTGTAGGTCAGTTGTTGTGAAAAGCTCGTTTTGTCGAGATATTACAAAAATGAGGCAGTTGCTTTAGAACAGCGAATTGACATTGTGAAGTATTACACACATTAGAAAAAGTCTTGCATCGCCTGGGTTCCGAGAGTTCCGGAACCTGTGCAGAAAATTGGAATTGAATCGACATAAACATCATTTCCGTCCTTCGTATTGCTCATGAAAACCACGTTGCACCACCATACAGAGAGACCTACAGAAGTGGTGGTCCAGACTGCTGCACACAACGGTACCTTTAATAAGCAGTAGCACGTCCTCTTGCATTGATGGATGTCTGTATTCGTCGTGGCATACTATCCACGAGTACATCAAGCCTCTGTTAGCCCAGATTGTCTCCCTCCTCAACGGCGATTCGGCGTAGATCCCTCCGAGTGGTTGGTGGGTCATGTCGTTCATAAACCGCCCTTTTCAATCTATCCCAGGCATTGCCGATTGGGTTCGTGTCTGGAGACCATGCTGGCCACTAGTCGAACTATGTGGTTATTTTGAAGGAAGTCATTCACAAGATGTGAACGATGGGGGCGCGAATTGTCGTTCATGAAGACGAATGCTTCGCAAATATGCTGCCGATATGGATGCACAATCGGTCGGAGGATGGCACTCACGTATCGCACTGCCGTTGCGGCGCCTTCCATGACCACCAGCGGCGTACGTCGGCCACACATAATGCCTCCCCAAAACAGCAGGGAACCTCCACCTTGCTGCACTCGCTGGACAGTGTGTCTCGGGCATTCAGCCCGACCAGGTTGCCTCCAAACACGTCTCCGACGATTGTCTGGTTGAGGGCATATGCGACACTCATCGGTGAAGAGAATGTGATACCAGACCTGAGCGGTCCATTCGCCACGTTGTTGGATTGCATGGTGTCGTGGTTTGAGAGATGGACTTCGCCACTGACGTTGGGAGTGATGTTGCGCATCATGCAGCCTACTGCGCACAGTTTGAGTCGTAACACGACGTCCTGTGACGGCACCAACAGCATTATTCAACATAGTGGTTTTGCTATCAGGGTTCCTCCGAGGCATAATTAGTAGGTAGCGGTCTTGCACTGTAGTAGTAGCCCTTAGGTGGCTTGAGCGTGGCATGTCATCGACAGTTTGTATCTCTCTGTATCCAATCCATATCCGAACAAAATCGCTTTGGTTTACACCAAGACGCCTGGACACTTCCCTTGTTGTGAGCCCTTCCTGGCCCAAAGTAACAATGCAGACGCTATTGAACAGCGGCATTGAACGTCTAGGCGAGACTGAACAACAGGCAACACAAGCCGTGTGCCTCCTACCTGGTGGAATGACTCGAACTGATCGACTATCGGACCCCCTCCGTCTAATAGGCGCTGCTCATGCATGGTTGTTTACATCTTTGGGTGGATTTAGTGACATCTCTGAACAGTCAAAGGGACTGCGTCTGTGTCATCATATCTACAGTCAACTCTATCTTCAGGAGTTCTGGGAACCGGGGTGATGCAAAAATTTTTTGATGTCTGTAGATGAAGACAGGCCCCACCACGGAATGTGAAGAAATGTTTCAAGCGAAGAATGCTGGTAGGAAGTTCCCCACTACCAGCTCTGTTCAAGCTCTGTACAAGAAATGGAGGGCTGTAGAATCCGTTCAGAATGTGCAGAGAAATAAAGCGACCAACAGAAAGACAGAAACAATAGAGAGAATTTGTATGGACATTACGAGCAGTCACGGATGTCGGTAAGAAAGTTATCGCAGTACGTTGGTCTGTCTCATACATCGTGTCATTGTGTGCTAAAGGATACGAAATTAGAAGCGTATTATGTGAGTGTGGTGCAAGAGTTAACATTTGAGGATCAGGGATCAGGAAAGAAGAGGTCGTTGTTGTAAGTGGCTATCAACATTAGTTGCTAAGGGTTACTTTGACCCCTCGCTTTACCTTATTGTAGATAAGGCCTGGTTTCATTTGTCACGTTATGTAAACTCCCAAAATTACAGATACTGATCGCGGGAGAACCCAAATTGTTTCGCCACATGAAGAACTTTTCCGCTCAGAGAAAGCAGGTGTTTGGTGGTAGTTGTCCGGCTTGCGGATTATTAGCCCCATATTTTTCAATTACGCTTTAAATAGTGCCAGCTGTATAGAGATCTTTGACTCTTTCTCTACACAGTTAAAAAATGCAGAGAAGCTGTATTCCGACAAGAGGGAGCAACCGCTCACATATCCAAAGGAGGTACGGTCCTCGTCACGAACGTGTCCTCTGAAGGTCCCTGAACTTAGGATCGTGTGATTTTTATTTAATGGGAGCACTAAATAGCAAAGTGTATAGTGACATCCTAGCACAATAGACGATCGTAAACGGAACATTGCTAGAGAAATTAACATCACGCCTGCAGAATTATAGAGTGAACGGGTACCGATAACTGGATGGCTATGGCCATCACTTCCAGAATCTCTTATAAAGAGGGTACTATATTTTTCTTTAACTACCCTCTTCTCTTTTTAGTTAGTTCATTGTTACTTGAAGCTCGGGAGCGAACCGCACTGATTTATGTGGGACATCCTGTATTACCAAAGAACGAAGAAAGCTGATGTTGACTGACTAAACAATGCGAGTGTAATATTAATAATTTTTAATCTAGATTAATCGTCAAAAGCAATCCTCATGAAATATAAAACAAATACGCGCAGTAAAAAGCTGTTTACTTAACGTAGCTCGGGCACTGAAACTATAAAATACACTGCAAACAAAATTTTTAGCAGACTGATGCACGCAATATAACACTTAATCGAACAAAGATGGGGGACAGGCTGGTCCCGGCGGAGGTTCGAGTCCTACCTCGGGCATGGGTGTGTGTGTTTGTCCTTAGGATAATTTAGGTTAAGTAGTGTGTAAACTTAGGGACTGATGACCTTAGCAGTTAAATCCCATAAGATGACACACACATCTGAACATTTTTTTGATGGGGGACATATAATCAAACGCAAATGCGTGCCCGTGTCTCGAAAGCACAGAAAGTCAGATCAGTTCCTTATTTCTAACTAAGTGAGATGAATTTGTACAAAACACACAGATGTAATAAAAAATGGAAAAAAATACTGTTTCCAGTACAGTGAGGAATTCTTAGACTACAACACCATTATATACAAGAGTCGTTTCTTCACATACGTGATTATATTGTTCACCATTCAGATTTCAGTGCCTGCATTCAACATGTACACGCTTTACATATCCAGAAGAGCTACTCAAATACTATTTTTTATTTCACTGTCTCCTCATACTTAAGACAACTCGACTTGAATACGTTGATGGTGCAGTTTTTATAACATCGATAAACTGTTTACTTTAACTCTCAACATTTGATGAGGGCAATCATTACACTATGTGATCAGAAGTATCCGGACACCTGCCGAAAATTGCTTACAAGTTCGTGGCGCCCTCCATCGGTAATGCTGGGACTCAGTGTGGTTTTCGCCCATCCTTAGCCTAGATGACAGCTTCTACTCTCGCAGGCATACGTTCGTTCAATCAGATGCTGCAAAGTTTCTCGGGAAATGGAGCCCATTCTTCACGGAGTTTTGCATCGACAAGAGGTATCGATGTCAGTTGGTGAGGCCTGGCCCGAAATCGGCATTCCAAAACATCCCAAAGGTGTTCTGTAGGATTCAGATCAGGACTCTGTGCAGGCCAGTCCATTACAGGGGTGTTACAGTCGTGTAACCACCACGCCACAGGCCCTGCATTATGAACAGGTCCCCGATCGTGTTGAAAGATGGAGTCGCCATCCCCGAATTGCTCTTCAACAGTGGGAAGCAAGAAGGTGCTTAAAATATCAGAATGGACCTGTGCTATGGTAGTGACACGCAAAACAACCAAGGGTGCAAGCCCCCTTCATGAAAAACACTACCACACCATAACACCACCGCCTCCGTATTTTACTGTTGGCACTAAACACGCTGGCAGATGACTTTCTCAGGGCATTCACCATACCCACACCCTTCCATCGGATCGCCACATTCTGTACCGTGATTCGTCACTCCACAGAACGTTTTTCTAATGTTCAATAGTCGGATTCTTACGCTCCTTACACCTAGCTAGGCGCTGTTTGGCATTTACCGGCGTGATGTGTGGCTTATGAGCAGCTGCACGACCATGAAATTCAAGTTTTCTCACCTCCCACCTAACTGTCGTAGTACTTGCAGTGGATCCTGATGCAGTTTGGAATTCATGTGTGATGGTCTGGATAGATGTTTGAGTATTACACATTACGACCGTCGACAAGTGTCGGCGGTTTCTGTCAATCAGCAGAATAGCTCGGCCTGTACACTTTTGTTAGCCCGCATCTCGTGGTCGTGCGGTAGCGTTCTCGCTTCCCACGCCCGGGTTCCCGGGTTCGATTCCCGGCGGGGTCAGGGATTTTCTCTGCCTCGTGATGGCTGGGTGTTGTGTGATGTCCTTAGGTTAGTTAGGTTTAAGTAGTTCTAAGTTCTAGGGGACTGATGACCATAGATGTTAAGTCCCATAGTGCTCAGAGCCATTTGAACCATTTTGAACACTTTTGTTATGTACGTGTCTCTTCACGTTTCCACTTCACTATCACATCGGAAACAGTGGACCTAAGGATGTTTAGGAGTGGGGAAAACTCGCGTGCGGACGTATGACACAACTGACACCGAATCATCTTACGACGTTCAAAGTCTGTGAGTTCCGTGGAGCGCCCCATTCTGTTCGCTCACGATGTCTAACGACTACCGAGGTCGCTGAAATGGAGTACCTGGCAATAGGTGGCAGCACAATGCGCCTAATATGAAAAAAAGTATGTTTTTGGGGATGTCCGGATACTTTTGATCACATAGCGCATCTTTTGCGCACATGTTTTATAAGTGAACACAAATGAAGAACTGCTGATGTATGTTTACGTAAAACGATGTAGTATTGCTGCTTGATCTACCGGTATTTCCTTTACGTAGACATACAGATTTATTGAGCGAAGTTTATAAATATCATACCACTATATCTTACTATACAAGCCGACTTTACCTACAAACTCTTAGATTTCCTTCTGTCAAAACAACTGACACTTCTACTTCAATCTCATAGAAGTCCAACTATGTGACAAGGGAACGTATTCAGTGATTTGTGAATTGCTTGTTTGTTCACTACTGGCTATTAAAATTACTACACCACGCAGATGACGTGCTACAGACGTGAAATTTAACCGACAGGAAGAAGATGCTGTGATATGAAAATGATTAGCTTCTCAGAGCATTCACACAAGGTTGTCGCCGGTGGCGACACCTACAACGTGCTGACATGAGGAACGTTTCCAACCGATTTCTCGTACACAAAGAGCAGTTGACCGCCGTTGCCTGGTGAAACGCTGTTGTGATGCCTCTTGTAAGGAGGAGAAATGCGTACCATCACGTTTCCGACTTTGATAAAGGTCGGATTGTAGCATATCGCGATTGCCTTTTATCGTATCGCAACATTGCTGCTCGCGTTGGTCGAAATCAAATGACTGATAGTAGAATATGGAATCGGTGGGTTCAGGAGGGTAAAGCGGAACGCCGTGCTGGATCCCAACGACCTCGTATCACTAGCAGTCGAGATCATATTATCCGCGTGGTTGTAACGGATCGTGCAGCCACGTCTCGATCCCTGAGTCAACAGATGGGGACGTTTTCAAGACAACAACCATCTGCACGAACAGTTCGACGACGTTTGCAGCAGCATGGACGATCAGCTCGGAGACCATGGCTGCGGTTACCCTTGACGCTGCATCACAGAGAGGAGCACCTGCGATGGTGTACTCAACGACGAACCTGGGTGCACGAATGGCAAAACGTCATTTTTTCGGATGAATCCAGGTTCTGTTTACAGCATCATGATGGTCGCATCCGTGATTGGCGACATCGTGGTGAACGCACATTGGGAGCGTGTATTAGTAATCGCCATACTGGCATATCACCCGGCGTGATGGTATGGGATGCCATTGGTTACGCGTCTCGGTCACCTCTTGTTCGCATTGACGACACTTTGAACAGTGGTCGTTACATTTCAGATGAGTTACGACACGTGGCTCTACCCTTCATTCGATCCCTGCGAAACCCTACATTTCAGCAGGATAATGCACGACCGCATGGTGCAAGTCCTGTACGGGCCTTTCTGGATACAGAAAATGTTCGACTGCTGCCCTGGTCAACACATTCCCCAGATCCCTCACCAATTGAAAACGTCTGGTCAATGGTGGCCGGGCAACTGGCTCATGACAATATGCCAGTCACCACTCTTGATGAACTGTGGTATCGTGTTGAAGCTGCATGGGCAGCTGTATCTGTACACGCCACCCAAGCTCTGTTTGACTAATGCCCCGGCGTATCAAGGCCGTTATTACGGCCAGAGGTGTCTGTTCTGGGTACTGATTTCTCAGAATCCATGAACCCAAATTGCGTGAAAATGTAATCACATGTCAGTTCTAGTATAGTATATTTGTCCAATGAGGACCCGTTTATCATCTGCGTTTACTCTTGTTGTAGCAATTTTAATGGTCAGTAGTGTACATTTACGACTTGTAGTGAATGGATTTGCGTTCTCCTTGGGTATACAGGTTGTACAATAAAAAAAAGAGAAATTGGAAGGACGGATTTCTGACTGGAATGGAGGAAAAAAGGTGTTTCGAACATGTGTCCGAAAAAGCATCGTTATCAAGGTGGATGGTGCTGACCAATGACAGTTCGTTTCATCGCGTGTCGTGTGTTCGTTTTGTCTTGCAGGCTGTATGAATGACGCAGTGTATCGTAGGCAGCAAAATGGTCATCCTGGGAACAAGTTGAGATGTAGTTTGTGCACGGCCAAGTAGGTGGAAACGTTCGAGACTGAGCACGCCTAGGCCAAAACAAGTACCCGCACAGACGCGAACCACATCACACAGCATTTCAAGCCTTTTTTGGGAGGGGGAGGGGGGGTTGTGTGATCATGGGACCTTTCAGGCAGACAAATGTGCAGGGAGGGGGCGGATTGTACATATATCAGATATGTAGGACTCGTTTCTACAGGATATTGAGACGAACCCTAGCACAAGCTCCAGCAAGTGGCCCAGCGACATAGTGTAAGCCATTGTACGTTTCTGGGTATTCTGCATGACAATCAATAGTATCGCAGTCACCTGCAACAATCAGGGAAAACACGGCACATGGTCAAACGAACTGTTACTCGTCAGCGCTGTCTATCGTCATAAAGATGCATTTCGGGACACTTGTTTGTAAGACTTTTTTCCCTCCATTTACAGTCAGGAATCCGTCTTTGCAGTTCGTCGCTTTTATTAATGTTCACCTTGTGTAGAATATATGGTTGCAAAAACCTGAGCAAGTCGTGCGTCCATCGTACTATGTGTGAAGAGATTAGGAAGCAAATGCGTTAGTATTGGAATTATTTCTACATAATAGCACATCAGCAAAAACTGAAATTAAGGGATGTTAATCAGTTATTTCGGGACGTCTCAAATGGAAGTATACCGTAGCACAATCGTTAAGGGAGTGTGCAGAGTTTGTTTCAAACAAACACAAAAAAATTATTTGAACATACAGTGGTGATCGTATTAGTGATTTGTACTGAGATGTATTGGCGTTCCATCAGCACTGTTTGAACCTGTTAGACCTTAACACATTTATTAGCAGCCATAACGTCATGACAACACGGTGAGTACACTCGAAATTACTGGAATAAAAGTACACAAAGAGAAATACAAACAGTCACTACGTATTTCAAGTTCATGAGATACTCTTGCACCGGTTCAAACAATCTGAAGATAGAACAGACCACGGGTATACTGCCGGTTCATTGGCTGTTAGAGGAACAGTCACGTCGAGAGAAACTGAAGAATCACAATTTGAAATTGTTGCACAGTTATCAACATTCTCAGGTCAGTACTGAGAATCTCATCTCTTTATCGAGATAGCAATCGATGCAATAATGTTTTACTTACAACTCAACTCGCATTCCGTCCGTGTCTAAGTTATTGACGGCAAGGTGAAATCGAGAATGAATGACCGCCGAATTTTAACGCTAAAAATTACTTTTTTTATAGCTGTTCACACGTTTCTGGTCTAACTTCTTCTGATCGCTATTCTGTCGGTTGCTTCTTGAAAAGACAGAACGGTGGAAGTATCTTCAAAATATGTTTTTTCGCCTTTCCTTCCTCGGCTTGCGGTTGAACTCGCATTTACAACTGGAGAAAACTTCCTTCCTCCCACGGGAGATAAGTTTGAAAAGCTCTTAAGGGACTTGCGACAACGGCGTCGGCGATATCGAAGTATATGCTTATCTCATTGCTGTTCGCGAGCAGTTCGCAGCCGAAAGTGGGGAGAAAGGGATGGGGGAGGTAGTTCTCGGGGAGCATTCCACGAAATCGCGGTTGCTCCGGCGTTGGTACGTTGAAAGACAAACTGAAATTCGAGGCAATTAGCATTCTTCTCAACAGCGATTCACCAACCGATGAAAGTAAAGGGCTGCTTTTCTATGATAGTGAATTTAATATAATTCCGTAAACGAAAAACATACTTTTGGCGTAAAAAAATTAAATAAAATTGCAGAAAACTAAAACACCATGAATTGCACGTCTGAGTGAAATTCATTTTACTATGCTGACAGGTACTCGACAATAGAAAACAGATAACAGTTTCGGAGCTGCATGTTGTATCTGATTGCTAGAAATAAATATGGTGAACTTTAACCATAGCGACACTGAATAAGCGGGGGCCTGGATACATTCCAGGAATATCTCACATCTCTGAGTTTGAATCAGAATTCAGAATGGTTCAACATTGGCTACTGCAGGACCTACGGAAGCCAGCTGACAAGCAAAAATACCGCAGAGAATTTCGGGGATGGGAGGAATTGTGGCAAGTTGATGATTTTTCAGTTAACTATTTTTACTTAATCCATTTTTAAGTGGTTGTATTTTATTCATATTTGTTGACGTAGTAGCATTTTATTCCGTTCTACCTAGTATCGTAATTTTGTACTTTAATGTAATCATAATTATTTTATCAGTTTTATGAAATAATACAATAACGTCATCTTGTCCCTGTACTGGGGACGATGACTTTACCCACGGGACAAGATAACAGTATTCATGAATGCTGAACAAATATTTATTCCTAGAAAGCATAAGACACTTAATTAATTAATGAAACGTTGCTGTACATTTCTAACTGAACTGAAATTTAATACTGCTCAAGTTCATTGTGTTTCATTCACGACAATCAAACGCGTCTCATCTACACCTACATCTACATGGATACTCTGCAAATCACACTTACGTGCCTGGCAGACGGTTCATTGACCAGCATTCACAATTATTCTCTTTTATTCTACTCTCGATCAGCGCGCGGGAAAGGAGAACACGTATATCTTTTCATGCGAGCTCTGATTTACCTTATCTTATTTTGATGATCGTTTCTCCCTATGTAGGTCGGGGGTCAATAAAATATATTTGTATTCGGAGGAGAAAATGAAATTTCGTGAGAACGTCGCGTCGCAATGAAATACACCTTTATCTTAATGATTTCGGTCCCAAAACCTGTATCATGTTCGTGACAATCTCTCCCCATTTCTCGACAATGCGAAATGTGACGCCCTTCTTTGAAATTTCTCGATGTATTCCGTTAACCCTATCTGGTAAGGATCCCACACCGAGTAGCAGAACTCCAGAAGAGGACAAACTAGCTTAATGTAGATAGGCTTTTTTATTGATCAGTTGCATCTTCTAAAAACACTGTCTTCGATTCACCTTCCCCACAAACTTTTCTATGCGTTCTTTCCAATTGAAGTTGTTAGTAACTGTAGTTTCATTATATAGGGTCAGTTGCCAAATTTCGCGCCATAGAGATATTCTTTCTAAATCGATTTACAATTTTTTTTATCTTCTGAAGACTTTACTAGGCGCTAAACGACAGTATCATCTTCAAACAACCTAAGACTGCTGCTTAGATTCTCTCCTAAATCGTTTATACAGATAAGGAACAGGGCCTATAACACTGACTCGGGGAACGCCAGAAATAATTTATATTTTATTCGATGGATTTTCGTCATTTACTACGAACTGTGGGGTCTCTGACAGGATATCACCAATCCAGTCGCATAACTGTGACGATATTCCATAAGCACGCGATTTGATTAAAAGCCATTTGTGGGCCAAGGTGCCGAAAGCTTTCTGGAACTCTAGAAATACAGAATCAATTTGAAATCCCTTTTAGATTCAATGAACATATCGTGTGAGAAAAGAGCTAGTCGTGTTTCACAAGAACGATGTTTTCTAAATCAATGTTGACTGTATGTCACGTTTATCTTCGAGGTAATTCATAATATTTGAACACAATATGTGTTCTAAAATCCTACGGCATTTATACGTTAATGATATTGGCGCATAATTTAGTGAATTACTCCTATTGCCTTCATTGAATACTGCGGAAGTTTCCAGTGTTTGGATACGGATCATTTGTTAAGCAAACGGTTGTATATGATAGCTGAGTATGAACCTACTGCATCAGTATACTCTGAAAGAAACCTAACTGGCATACTGTCTGGACAGGAAGAGTTGCTTTTATTAAGTCATTTCAGTTGCTTAACCACTCCAAGGATATCTACTTATAAAAGTTACTAATGATGGCAGCTGTTCTTGGTTCAAATTCTGGGCTATTTACCTCCTCTTCTTTGGTGCAGGAATTTAGGTAGGCTGTGATTAGTAATCGATACTATCTCCATTGCTATCACACATAAAAGACATTGATTGCGTCTTGCCGCTAGCATACTTTACAATCGATCAGATTGTCTTTGGATTTTCTGCCAAGTTTCTAGGCAAGGTTCCGTTGTGGAGATCACTATAAGCATCTCGCATTGAAGTCTTCCTTCAAAGTCCGAGAACTCACCATGTCATGTGTGACATTTGCTAAACACGATCCAGTGCTTGGCGCGTGATGAGATCTACATTGATCTTTGGCGGTTTTTCTCTGTTGATCTAAACGTTCTTGTCCAGCAGGTGATTCGTTATCAACTAACATCTGTTTCATATGTGAGCTGATTAAAATAGCATCATTTGTCGTAATGCGGCCTCCTCGCCGTGTTTCACGTCCTCTGTTTAGGCGGTGGTTTGAAATCAAATATAATTCGACGCTGTTGCGGTATGATAATATTCTTTATTTTGTTCCACTTAATATTCATCAGGGGAATTATTTGGAGTTGCTGCGGATTGACCTTTAGTCACGGCAGTCTCAGTAGGTGAATTTTTAGTTTTGACGTGGTTGATAACACGATCTGTGTTTTTCACCGCAGCAAAATCACGTTCTTAGAAACGAGTGATCGTAGGGTCAGATCCCTTATTCTTTGAACCCCTTAGCTGCTTTGCAGTACCCAGTGCAGATGATGAGGTCGTAAACTTGACTAATTCATATTCACCCGTCAGATAGGTCGAACATCTTTCATTTTTGGTGTTCGATCAACCAGAATACGACAAAATTAGAATTGTATATTAATACCTTCAGCTGCTGACGGGCGTTGATATATATCAATGGGAACAGGAGAAAATGTGTACCCCCACAGGGACTCGAACCAGGGATCCCCTGCTTATATGGCTGATGCTCTATCCATCTTTCTTTTTTTTCTACCTCATTTTGTTCGCATTTGTCATTTGTTCGTTGCATCTGCTCGGGGCGAACGTCGTAAGACATCCGTTTAAGTTCGTTGATGATCGATTAACTCAGATTTTTTATTACAGAGGGCACGTAACCCTCTGACCGAAAACACTGAGTTACCGTGCCGGCATCCATCTGAGCCACCGAGGGCACAGAGGATAGTGCGCCTGCAGGGACTATCTCGCGCACTCTTCCCGCGAGACCCAGATGCTCACCTTATATGTCCACAAGCTACATTTGTAGTGTCCCTGTCCAACACACTTATTACTCGTGGGAGACATTCTTACCAAGACCCGTAAGGGTTCGGATAACGTGTGTGCATTCGCACAGAAGAAGAAGGTCATGGCCGGTATTACCAGAGCTATATACTTATATGGATATAATGTCTGTTCTTTCAGACAATACCGGCCATGACCTTCTTCTTCTGTGCGGATGCACACATATTACCCGAACTCTTACGAGACTTGGTAAGAATGTCTTCCAAGACTAATGAGTGTGTTGGGTAGGGACACTACGAATGTAGTATGTAGAAGTATGAGGTGGGGATGTGGGTCTCGCGGGAAGCGTGCGCGAGATAGTCCCTGCATTCGCACTATCCTCTGTGCCCTCAGTGTCTCAGATGGAAAGAGAGTCTTCCATGTAAACAGGAGATCCCAGGTTCGAGTCCCGGGCAGTGCACACAAATGGTTCAAATGGCTCTTTGCAGTATGGGACTTATCTTCTGAGGTCATCAGTCCCCTAGAACTTAGAACTACTTAAACCTAACTAACCTAAGGACATCACACACATCCACGCCCGAGGCAGGATTCGAACCTGCGACCGTAGCGGTCGCACGGTTCCAGACTGTAGCGCCTAGAACCGCTGGGCCACCAAGGCAAACATTTTCACCTGCCCCGTTGATATATATCAACGCCCGTCAGCAACTGAAGGTGTTATATATAATTCTAATTTCGTTCTACACGTCTGCAGGTCCGAAAAAACAGACACCATATCCATATAAGTATACGGAATACGACAAGGTTGGGTAGTGGATGTGAAGCGCCTACTGTGTGAAGCAGTCACAGCTAGAAGTAGTCAAGTAGACCCTAACACAAAGTGAAAAGACACAGCACGACGGAATTGTCGGAACTGGACGGAAATATATGGATGTGATATACATGTGTAGGCAAACCAGTCATTAAAATTTCAGAGAAGCTGGTTGATATATTCAAGAGAAGGATCTTCACGAACTGAGCAGGTTAATAACGTGTGGCCCACTTCTAGCTCTTATGCTAGCAATTTTTCGCCTTGGCAATGGATCCATAGAATTGTTGGATGTCCTTTCCTGCCAAATTCCGTCCAATTGGCACGTTAGATAGTCAAAACGTTCTCAAATCGAGAGAGATCTGGTGACCTTGTTGGCCAAGTTAGGGTTCGGCAAGCATGCATATAAGCAGTAGAAACACTCGTCGTTTGCGGACGGACGTTTTCTTCAGATATGTAAGCCTAATATCGGTTCCCATGGAAGGGAACAAACCGTGACGTAGATGTCGTCTACGTACCGCCGCGCTGTAAGGGTTCCGCGGAAGACTATCATAGTCGTCTTGTTATGAAGCTAAACGGCACTTCAGGCCACCAAATGTGTTTGCTGAGGACAGTGAAGCTGGTATCCTATTGTTGTCTGAAGGCTGTCCAGACATGTCTTCCCAAGTCATTGGGGCTCATTTCCTCGCAGAGGTATAACGTTAGCAACGACTGCAGTTTAAAGTGGACGTTGGTGGCGTTACGTGGTGTTGTTCAGTTTTTGTGTTACGTAGATTCATGCAGTTTTGGTGTGGTTTAAACTTATTGAGAGCTTACATTCTCGGAGCTAAATTAAATTTACGTTCTCGCAGTGCTGTTTATTTCCATAGCACAGTCCCGTTTGCTTGCTTTCTACGGCACACATACACCATAACCATACGTCGACTATTTCTACGCTCCGTTTCGTCGCCGTTCGTTGCAAGTCAACGCGGCCTTAACGGTTCATCAAGATAATGCCCGCACACATAAGGCGAGAGTTTCTACTGCTCGTATTCGTGCTTGACAAAGTCTAACTTGGCGAGCAAGGATGCCGCATCTCCGCGCAATTGAGAATGTTTGGAGCATTATGGGCACGGCAATTCGCCCATCTCTGTATTTTGACGATTTAACGCGCTAATTGGGCAGAATTTGGCTCGATATACGTCAGGAGGACTTCCAATAACTCTTTCAATCAATGCCAAGCCGAATGACTGCTTGAACAAGACCCAGAGGTGAATAAATGCGGCCGGCCGGAGTGGCCGAGCGGTTAAAGGCGCTACAGTCTAGAACCACACGACCGCTACGGTCGCAGGTTCGAATCCTGCCTCGGGCATGGCTGTGTGTGATGTCCTTAGGTTAGTTAGGTTTAAGTATTTCTAGGTTCTAGGGGACTTATGACCACAGCAGTTGAGTCCCATAGTGCTCAGAGCCATTTGAACCATTTTAATAAATGGGTTATTGACTTGCTCAATTTGTGAAGCTCTGCGTCTTGAATAAATCATCCAACTTTTCTGAAATCGTAATAATTTGTTTTTCCGTAGATGTACATCATATCTGGCGGCTTAACGTCCCATTCGAACAGTTCCTTTGTGATGCTCCGCTTTTTTGCGTATTTCCTATTAATCCACAAGTACTTACGCAACATATTGAATGTTGCTTGAAACACGTACGTTTGAAACACTACTGAAATTACGTAACTGACAGTAGTCTGAAACACAACTGTTAGACTGGGAATGGCATGTGAATGTGTATGTTATCTTCTCGCTTATGCGCTTTGCCCTGTAATGAACTGCGAGAACGTAAATTTAATTTAGCTCCGAGAATGTAAGCTCTCAATAAGTTTAAACCACACCAAAACTGCATGAATCTACGTAACACAAAAACTGAACAACACCACGTAACGCCACAAACGTCCACTTTAAACTGCAATCGTTGCTAACGTTATACCTCTGCGAGGAATTTTTAATTAGTTGCGACAGTGAGATGGAAACAGAACAATCAAGCTGTGATTCGTTTCCGAATTACTCCAGCAGAATATAACTAACAGTAAACAGGTGGATCAGGAACAGACGTTCTCAGAGCACAAATGCAAGTTGTAACGTTATATATTAAAACGCGTTGCCAGTCTAATTAGACATTCTTGTGTCAAGTAAAATGAAAAAGCAGAAGGTAGTGCTAAGGCTAAACTAACTTTCCTTGACACACACCCTAAATTCTTTCTTTATACCCGTCCACACAACAACAAAGTAACCGAACCTTGCAGAGAAATCTGCTGTTAATAAACAAATGGCCAATGAAGTAGTGAACAGTAACATATGCGTCTCAACAATACGTACCTTAAATGAACTAGGTGCAACTGTTTATAGAATCAATTTCCGACACACATAAAACGAGTAGCAATACTGAACAGGGAAGAGCTTGAAATGATTCTGAGTTTAAATCAGAGGGGCTGCTAATGATCATACTACATTACTTCATTGCTTAGTCAGGGTCTCTATGCCTGTGCATTAACCACCTTGCATTAGAATAAATAACAGAGCAAATAGTTCTTTCTTAAATTCGAATTGAAGCAACTAAACAGAACGAAAATCTAACTACACTGACTGTGAAGGAGGCTTGGCATTGCTTCGTTAACTAATTATCCTAGTGCATGAGGACCATTAAACTTTCATGGTTTGAAGAGTCATGCCCATTAATTAAAATTACAGCAGTATGTATGAGAACAGTTATGTATTCTTATAATTAATTATTAAATAAGTAAAGTACAACAAACTATAACTCTTCAAATAACAAATGTGCTTTCATTAGAAGTCTTTTGACCTACTACAAGTTATAATTGGCTGTTTCAAATAATAAACCAACATTATATTCAAGTTGAACGACTTCCTCATAATACATTAGGACAGTCGGAATTAAATTCATCACTATAGGATTCCTGTCCCCGTTTGTGATTTGGGATGATCACAGATATAAGATAGAGTCTTTAGCGACATCACGATTATTATTAAAGCCGGCCGTTGTGGCCGAGTGGTTCTAGGCGCTTCAGTCTGGTACCGCGCGACCGCTACGGTCGCAGGTTCGAATCCTGCCTCGGGTATGGATGTGTGTGATGTCCTTAGGTTAGTTAGGTTTAAGTAATTCTAAGTTCTAGGGGACTGATGACCTCAGATGTTAAGTCCCATAGTGCTCAGAGCCATTTGAACCATCATTATTAAAGCCAACCAACTTTCACAAACACCTGGTCCATTTAGAGAGCGCCAAATACAAACAGTTTAGAGGAAGGCGGGTGGCATTGGTGGCGTTATTTGCAGAGACTGTTAACCTGGCGGCTATGCATTACTGATCTTCTTGGCGTCGAAATAATACTTTTATAGGGCCAAAAACTATGCCATGATAATGGTATCACCAAATGCAGCATCCGAGGCCCATAAATACTGCCCTTAAGTTCTTCTGGGCTCAAAACTACAGGAATATGAGCCACAGTTATCTGCTACAGCTAACGAAATGTTAACCTCAGCACTGCTCAGCCCAGTCTCCTTACTCGTCATAAAATACAAGTGGCCACTTGCTCGCCAACCTCACCTTTTCCACCCCGCCAGGCTACTTCCGTAGCTGCGGGGCTTCCCCACATCTTTTATATTCAACCTTATCTTCCCTAACTATGGACCACGTCATTTACAGTACATTACATAAAAATCATTTCTGATTTAAATTCACACGTGTAATTTAAAAAACATCGTGCAAAAGTTCACGTAACTGAGACATGTACACGTGGTCAAAGAATTTCCATGACAGATACAACATTATACATAAGCAATACTACAAATTGACACAGAAATATCGATACAGATACAAAGTAGATAAAATAAAGATTTTACGACCATTGATTTTAAATTTGCCCTGGCAATAAAATAAAACTTGTTAGATATGAAAATAATGGTCCCTGTGCTTAATGAATGCTATCCTTGAAATAATAAAATTTCTGACCCTTATCTGCGCAGTGCTAACGCTCTTCGCACTGATCTCTGTTAGTACTTTAAATTGTATAGTTAACAAATAAATATTGTACACAGCTGTTGCTTAGGATATATTTTAATTAAATCGAGTATGACTGAGACAATAACTTCTTGAAAAAAATTATAAAAATGACATGGATCTGGGAACTGATATTGGCTTGGGGTAGTACAATATCACATTAACATTAAAACTTGTATTTTGACTCTTTCAAAATTAAAAATTCTCACCATTAAAGCACTCAATAAACTGATTGTACATTAACAATTAGCTTTCCAAAATTGGTGCATTGGTAACAAAACAACTTTCTTTACCTTAATTGTTTCCAACTTATGTTGAGATTCATTTTGCAGTTCATAAACATAATAGTATCATGCAAATAAACAAATCATTACTACCTGTAACGAGTTAGTTTACGTCCAGCACACATCACATTTTACTCAGCTTTACACTTGAGTGTCCTCCATACATCTCTCGACTTAAAGTTATTCTGACACATTACCCATAACACCCTGAATCAGCGACCATTGTTGAGCAGCAACGGTACTACACAATGGATACTATATTTGACCATGTGTGGTTCAATATGATACTACATTTGACCATCTGTGGTTCAATATAATATTGTCTTACAAAACTTGATCTAACTTACCCTGTGGATATACCTTTCATAACTGTGTTACCTCCTTCTGAAGAATTTGGCATGGTTGTTATGGCAATTGATAGAAGTTCTGGAATGTAGCATAAAAGAGATTATTGATAAAGAAATATAAATCTTTGTGCGCATCAGGCTCTTTGAATAGCATAAAAGTATCATGGTTAATTTCTGAAGCATTTCCTTTACGGTCTAAAACCTGTGGCCAGGAATCATAAATGTACAAATAATCTGGTATGACAGTGCTCATGTGCAATATGAAACTGTAAAATTTAGCCTAGCATCAATGAAAAACACAATAGTATGAGCAACTCGCTCTTATGAGTACATGGGAACTAAAACAACCTGACCTATACCATACAGAGTTATAAAAAACATTACTAAGTAATTACAAACTTATTAATAAATGTAGTGCCTATGTGCTCTAGTATGTGAGATCAACTATCCATTTAAAACGCTCATTTCCATAGTTATGACTAATCATAGGCATTGTTATACAATGCATAGTGTAACTATATCATGAGTATAAAATGTAAAGCAAAGACTGAAAAAGGCAAGGATAAAGTCATGGTTGAGGTACAGTTTGGATCGTCTGCAAATCGATGAATAGACATTGTTTATATTTATTCGTCAGAGGACTATATTTTTAAGTCATGTTACTGTGAATGTTTTTTGAACAACATTAGGTATGTCAAAGTAGTGAGATTTGTCATTAGCAGACTCATTGGTGACGGTAGTAGGTATGGTACCCAATGACAGCTCAGCCAATTATATTTAAGTATTGCCTTGCACAGTCGTTAGCACAATGAATTGTGCCATTACAGCCAGTAAGTAGACTTGAAAACCTAATGTATACAGGCAATAATTATAGAAAACATTCGTTGCAAATATTAACTTGCATAAGTAATATATCTTGTACACAGAAGTGAAAATAAAATAATAATACTGCAGATGTAAGGAACTTGCATAACTACGGGGAAAAGTGGGAATAAGGCAAAGGAAAGTGCACTTTTGCTGCAAAAGAAAATAATTATCATCCATAGACTTCAAATTGATCAGTCAAAATGAAGCAAGGTACGAATGTATGATCACAAGATTATTCTAAGCATAAACATGAAAATATTAAAGAAATCAGAATGGCTTTACAAATAGAGGCATATAGTATAATCATAGATTGCAAAACATAAAAAAGAAAGAAAATGAGTGGAGAAACGGCTCGTCGCACCTGTAAAGAATGAGGAAATTATTATGCTGGAATTGTCTATGGCATAGTTAATGCAAACAAAAGCAGTATCAGCAGATGTTAAATGTCTGTGTACATATCATGTAAAAGCATAATTAATTCAGAGAAATGCAGTGTATCAAGCGGAAAATGCATGACTACTCTACCATTCAAAAGCAAATCTTTTCTTTGTAATAGAAGGAGTAATATATGTGTGTACCAACTAATGTCATGGTTTTCTACATTTGTTAAACAAAATAGTATCCGTACCTCCATTAATCCGTTGTTGTGTTTTCATTGACTTCCAGTTATCATAAAACATTTCCAATTACAACAGTGTGGCCTTTGTGACGTCACTTTTCTTTACTCTACCATTCACATATAATCATTATTATCAATAGTAGAATATCATTGCCTCTTTAATGTTATAACTTTCTAAAATATTACCGTAATCAAACTGAAACTTATATCTACTACACATAGAAAATCGTTATTAAATGTCATTCTTGGTGTTGCTATAATACTCATGTAGCATGCTGAAAAAGAGTTGATTGGTGATAGCATGTAAATGAATTCGTAGTATGCATATATTACCCTTAAGTTTATACTTTGTTGTTTCCTGTAAAACCTGCAAGAAAAAAATTTGTAGGTATATGACGAAGGATGCCTTTGTTGCACTTGTTTCATTCATTTTCCGTTGACGTCTTGCATATCTTCGATGCTTCAAAATTATATATGTTCACTTCTTTTTATTTTACTTTACATGGTAACAACTTGTTGTAAAACAGTGAATGAGCATGATGAGTAAATAGTTATGACAATATGCAGTACACATGTCAAATCTTGTCTCTACCTAAAAGGTGACTATCCGTATATGCATATATCATGGTAGTGCATAAAATGGTACGAAGTTGCAAGACAAATAACAAATACATAGTACATAGTAGGAACAAAAGTTCTAAAACTAGAGAAAATGCAAAGGAATTATTATGTCACGCTGTGACAGTGTAGTAACATAGTACATAGTAGGAATAGAAGTGCTAAAACTAGAGAAAAATGCAAAGGAATTATTATGTCACATTGTGACAGTGTAGTATGAAATATTGTCTCAGTCTCGAAAAAAATGGTTTCATTCAGTAAAATGTTTTACATTACTGATGTGAGGGTTCCCTCGTGACTTTTTCGTACTCAAAGTTTCTACAAGAACATCATTTGGATGCGGAATATGTCTTATTTTGTACGGTCTACTCCACAGCACATCGAACTTGTCGCACCTGTTATAGGCTTTGTTAGAAAGATTACGAGTACGTACTAATACTTTTTGACCGATTTTAAATTCGCGGACATGTCTTACCTGTTTCTGTTGTTTCTTTCTTCGTTCAGCTGCACGCTTAATATTGTTGATTGCAATGTCGATGACTTCGTGGTGATATAGTCGTCGTGAAGCAGATAATGCTACTAACTCCATAATTTGGTTCGGCATTTCTACATTCTTTAATATCATGTATGGAGATAACAATGTAGAATCATTTGGATTTGAGTTACTAATTTCTTGAGGTGTCTAGATATATTTATCCCATATCGGCGTGTTTTTCATGACAGTATAGACGACAAAGCTTATAAATTTATTTAATAAAGCGTTCAGATCAGTTTGACGAAGCATGGTAACTGGATATGTATGCAGGTGTAATCTTCCTAGCTTCCAGAGTACGTCTCCATACAGCTGAAGTGAATTGTGGTCCATTATCAGAAATAACTTTTTGTACATGACCAACTTCGGTAAGAAATTTTTTGTAAAAGCTGCTGAAGCAGTTTTGGCTGTAGCTTTACATAACGGTGTGAATGTTACAAATTTAAAAGTTAATTCTGCTGGTACGAAAATGTAAGAAAATCCTCTTCTGCTTCTGGTAATTGGTCCATAGATATCCACGGTGACCATGTGACGTAATTTAGTTGGTGTAATGGGATGTAATGTAGCGAGATAAGAAGTCGTCGATGATTTCTAGTTGCTAGTACACGTCGTATACGTTTTTCCATACTTACAAAAATAACAATTGTGTGTGAGATTGAGAAAACACTTTCGTGAACTATAATGTGCATAACTTAAGTGCGTGTACCAAATCAATTTGTTGACTAAATCTTCAGGTATACTTAAGAACCAATTGTAGCTATGTGGATGTGTACATAGGAAGATAATATTGTTATGTACTAAGTCGTGATGTCTGACTGTTGAATTGGTCTTATCATTCCGAAGCTGCTTAATATTGTTCCAAATACTGTCGTTATCCTATTCTTTGGAAATGTCTCTAAGAGATGAAGAAATAAAGTTTTCAAACGTTACTTGCTGTACTTACAAAATACTGCAACTAGTTTGACAAAAATGTGTGGCAATATATTGTTGTCTGGTAGTAAGACAACGGGATAAAGCATCAGCAACCACGTTTCGAGAACCGGGAATATGGATTACAGTAAAATCAAATTTTTGTAAACATAATTTCCATCGTCCAAGGCGATTGTGGAAAATTTTGTGGCAAGTAGAAATTGATTTGCACAGTGGTCAGTATAAACAGTGGTATGTCTTCCACACAAAAAGTTTCTAAATTTAGTAAAGGCCGATACGACTGATAAGGTATCCAACTCTATAACCGAATAGTTGCGACCTGCAGCAGACTGAATGCTGTTCACAAATGCAGTGCTTTTAATAACAATGATACCATCTTCTTCTGTCTCTTGGAAAATGTATATGCTGGGGGCTGTTTTGGAACTGTCAGTGGCGATCAAAAAGTTCTTAGTGGGGACAGGCTGTGATAGTGTTGGTGCATCCAAGAGTGCATGTTTGAGGCCCAAGAATTCGGAAAGAGCTTGCTCAACCCACCAACAGATAATATTTTTGCCTCTTTCATGGCATAACCTCGGGGTTTCCCGTGCAGTATAATGAATAAAGCAACGAAAAAAGTTGATGAGTCCTAGGAAGCTACGAAGTTACTTGTTTGAAACACGAATTGTAATGTCTCCAATAGATTGAAGTTTTTCTGGATCGGGCGCTATGCAGTCGGCAGAAATGACATAACCTAGAAATTTAATAGAAGCTTTACCAAAGTGAAGCAACGGCCTTGCTGCAGTTCACGCAGTTCGTCAGATTACCGAAGTTAAACGCTGTCGGGCATGGCCGGCTGTTGGATGGGTGACCATCCTGGCCGCCATGCGCTGTTGCCATTTTTCGGCATGCACTCAGCCTCGTGATGCTAACTGAGGATCTACTCGACCGAATAGTAGCGGCTCCAGTCAAAGAAAATCATCATAACGACCGGGAGAGCGGTGAGCTGACCACACGGCCGTCCTATCCGCTTTCTCAGATGAGAATGACATGGCAGTCGGATGGTTCCGATGGGCCACTTATGGACTGACGACGGAGTGCTTGTTTACCAAAGTAGGATTTACTCAGATTAGCTATGAGGCCTTGCTGACAAAAATCTGAAGTAAACCTTGAAGAGTGTTTTTGTGGTCAGACCAAGTGTGTTCCGCAATTAAAATGTCATCAACATACGTGGTTATTCTATCTTTCGATTCATCCGTCTTTACTGTGTTTATACCTCGTATGAATGCAGCAGAAGATATTGTCAAACCAAATGCTAGTTTACAGAACTGACAGCAATTGCAAAAACCGAGAAATGCCACGTATTTTGTGCAGTTGAAATCATCCTCTCTGTAGGCTGCTGCCGCGGCAGGATTGACCAGTCGTACCCTGTGCGTCCAAACACTGAGAATACAGCCCACAATTGAAATTAATATAGACTCGTGGTAAACTCCAGTTACACTCAAGGGCAAACAAAACTTCTTTCTTACCATATTAATAATTCTGTTCGTTATACAATTCCTTTTCCTAGCTACAATTTTTGTGTTGGAATTCATTATCCAGTGTTTGTCCACGTACACCTAAATAACTATTGAGGGTACGTCTTAGAACTATCTCCTGATTTATTTCACTTGTTGCATCCATAAAAATGCTTCCTTTTTGTGCAGCTGTCTGCAGCTGCACCTGCGAGCGCTACTAACGCATGATTCCAACGAGTTTCTTGCATTTATTTTGTAGCGAATCGCGACTTTTGGCGTCCACTAAAATCAGTCATTATCACATGCAAAAATCAGTGTCATTTCCTGGCTACTGTGTAATCTGCCGAGCAGTGGTTCTGAATCAACATCTCAGAATTCGGGACCGCAAACAGAGCTGTGAGGAAATTATTTCGTATTACAGTTGGTAACTACTGATGACTGACTTGACGTCTACACATATCGGTCGGTGCCATAATAACGTATGCAGTAGTATAACATTCTTGTGCAGCTGTTTTCCATTAGTATTTAAAAGAATGAAGGATAACATCAGTTACGAAATGGAATAGAGTTGTCTATCATTACACCTATTACGTCGGAGGAAAGGGTCTATTGACACACTGTCAACATGGGCTTAGAAAACACCGTTCCTGTGAAAAACAATTAGCTCTTTATTCACATGAAGTGCTGAGTGATATTGACAGGGGATTGCAGATCGATTCCGTATTCCTGGATTTCCGGCATTTGACACTGTACCACACAAGCGGCTCGTAGTGAAATTGCGTGCTTATGGAATATAGTCTCAGTTATGTGAGTGGATTGGCGATTTCCTGTGAGAGAGGTCGCAGTTCGTAGTAATTGACGGAAAGTCATTGAGTCAAACAGAAGGCGTCCCCCAAGGTAGTGTTATGGGCCCTTTACTGTTCCTTATCAATATAAACGATTTGGAAGACATTCTGAGCAGCCGTCTTAGGTTGTTTGCTGATGACGCTGTCGTTTATAGACTAATAAAATCATCAGAATATAAAAACAAACTGCAAAACGATTTAGAAAAAATATCTGAATGGCGCGAAAAGTGGCAGTTGACTCTAAATAACGAAAAGTGTACGGTCATCCACAAGAGTGCTAAAAGAAACTCGTTAAACTTCGCTTACACGATAAATCAGTCTAATCTAAGAGCCGTAAATTCAACTAAATACCTAGGTATTACAATTACTAACAACTGAAATTGGAAAGAACACATAGAAAGTATTGTGGGGAACGCTTACCAAAGGCTGCGTTTCATTGGCAGGACACTTATAAATTGTAACAGACCTACTAAGGAGACTGCCTACACTTCGCTCGTCCGTCCTCTTTTAGAATTCTGCTGCGCGGTGTGGGATTCTTTCAGATAGGACTGACGGAGTACATCGAGAAAGTTCAAAGAATGGCAGCACGTTTTGTATTATCGCCAAATACGGGAGAGAGTGTCACAGAAATGATACAGGATCTGGGCTGGAAATCATTAAAAGAAAGGTGTTTTTCGTTGCGACAGAATCTTCTCACGAAATTCCAATTACCAACTTTTTCCTCCGAATGCGAAAATATTTTGTTGACACCGATCTACATATGGCGGGACGATCATCACGATAAAATAAAGGAAATCAGAGCTCGTACGGATAGATATAGGTGTTCATTCTTTCCTCGCGCTATAGGAGATTGGAATAATAGAGAATTGTGAAGGTGGTTCGATGAACCCTCTGCCAGGCACTTAAATGTGATTTCCAGGGTATCCACGTGGATGTTGATGTAGATTTTACATGTAGAGTGATTCAGCTGCCCGTACCACTGTCGATATTTTCAAACTCCCTCGCTCGCTACAAGCAGACTGTTAGCCCTACCGAAAAAATGAGCAGGAACTTTTTGTAGGAAATTTAATGTAATAAGATATTGTACTGGGATACGTTCTTGCTGTAGGCAGCGGTGTTCGAGGTATTCAATGAAGACGTACAAACTTGATCTTCAAACGCGCCTGCACCCCATACTCATACCTGACTAGTCAGGCTATCTAGTATATTGTTCGTGCACTCCCTCCTACCACAGCACAAAAATATCCGACTGCACGAACTAATCCCGATATTCGGCAATTTTGGTCTCTAATAATTAAACAGTTACACCGCCAGCAAACTCGAATACTTAACATTATTAATTTAAACGTGCCAGTGAGGGTAAAGAAAGAGAAAAGGCTTTTGTAAACGGTACGCTAAAACTAATTACATTGACAATTCGATCCAAACGTAAGCGTTATCACCACAGTAGTTTCGTAGTGAGAAGCCCTGACGAATACAAAGATGTCATTGTTTATTTAATCCTGATGAAACTCATGGAATCGTAACTTAAACGAAACTCAGTTTTACAGTTTATTAGTGCTCGACTCAGCCGATGGCATAATACGATCAGTCAATGAAGATCAAGAAATGTTGAATGTGGGAAACAATTCGTGCAGCTGCGAATATTTGTACAGTCGTAGGGTAAGTGCAATGAGCAACAGATTAGAAACGATGAGTGTGGAAGTGAGGGTGCCTTAGGAAACTTTTGCGCGTTTCTCTCAAGTAACTAGAAAACTACAGTCCATCGAAAACATATTTCCTACAAAAGGTCCTGTTCATTTTTCTTGTAGAACTAACAAGTTTCGAGTAGCGAGTGGAAGAATATGAAAATCCCGCACGTGGTTTATGAAGGCCTGATGCTAGGGCTCTTCGGAAAGTACGTTCCGGTCGATGACGAAGTGGAATCTGATGAAGTTTTGCACAGTGTTGGGTAGTGTCTCTAGTACGCCGCCGATCGCAGCACGTAGCTCCTTCATTTCCGAGCGCACAGTGAGCGTGTAAAGGCGGCAAGAACACAGGGTCTCCCGCCAAGCATGCAGACCTGGTGATAGATTTCGCCTGATGGCGTGCAGCCCACTTAACGTATCTGTTATGCGTTTCGTCTTTCACGACAACTCTCGCCCACTCTCTGCAGTGGCAATGAGCATGCTCCTGCAGCGTTTTCGATGGCAAGTGTTTGATCATCCACAACACAGCCAGTAACTTGTTATCCCTGAGTTTCATCTCTGCTCAAATGAACTGTTTGCTATCAAGACAACCTTTTGGCACAGACAATGAGTTGTAGACGAGAGTACTAAATTGGTGGAAAGCACAGGGGCTGCCTTCTACACGGAAACGCCAAAGAAACTGGTATAGGCGTCCATATTCAAATACAGAGGTATGTAAACAGGCAGAATACGGCGCTGCTGTCGGCAAGGCCTATATAAGACAACAAGTGTCTGGCGCAGTTGTTAGATCGGTTATTGCTGCTACAATGGCAGGTTACCAGGATTTAAGTGAGTTTGAAAGTGGTGTTACAGACGGCGCACGAGCAGTGAGACACAGAATCTCCGAGATAGCGATGAAGTGGGGATTCTCCGGTACGACCATTTTCACAGTTGTTCCGTGAAAATAAGGAATCCGGTAAAACATCAAATCTCCGACATCGCTGCTGTCGGAAAAAGATCCTACAAGAACGAGACTGAAGAGAATCGTCCAACGTGACAGAAGTGCAATCTTTCCGCAAATTGCTTCAGATTTCAATGCTGGGCCATCAGCAAGTGTCAGCGTGCAAAACCCATTCACTGAAGCGTCATCGATATGGGCTTTCGGAGCCGAAGGCCTACTCGTGCAGCATTGATGACTGCACGATACAAAACTTTACCCTTCGCCTGAGCCCGTCAACACTGACATTAGACTGTTGATGACGGGAGACATGTTCCATGATTCAGACGAGTCTCGTTTCAAATAGTATCGAGCGGATGGACGTGTACGGGTATGGAGGCAACCTCATGATTCCATGGACCTTGCATGTCAGGAGAGGACTATTCAAGCTGGTGAAGGCTCTGTAATGGTGTGGAGCGTGTGCAGTCGGAGTGATATGGGCCCCTGATACATTTAGATATGACTCTGACAGGTGACAGGTACGTAAGCATACTGTCTGATCACCTGCATCCATTCCTGTCCATTGTGTATTCCGACGGACTCGGGCAATTCCAGCACGGCCATGCGACACCCCACACGTTCAGAATTACTACAGGCTGGTTCCAGGAATACATTTCTGTTTTTAAACACTTACGCTGGCCACCAAACTTCCCAGGCACGAACATTATAGGACATATCTCGGATGGGTTGCAACGTGCTGTTCAGAAGACTGAAACACTACTTCAGACATTATGCCACGTCGTGCTGCGGCACCTCTGTGTGCTCACGGAGGCGCTACAGGATATCAGGCATGTGTACCAATTTCTGTGGCTCTTCAGTGTATGACGAGGGTATTCTAAAGTCGATACACCGCTACAACAAAGGTCTATGCTGGAGCGGCGATTATGTACCGATGTAGTTGTAAGTTGTAGATATCTATTGCAAATAAAACTGATATTCACATTGGTTTCTTTTTCGTGATCGATTAGAACTTACTTTTCGAATAGCCCTCGTGTAACAGTGCTGGCTACATAAAACTACAACGGCAGGAGCAACTGAATCACCTCCTATTTTGTGTCTGCAGGGTAAACTAATTTTTCGCCTTATTAATTGCATCCACAGTAGATTTACCCTTCCTGAATCCATACTGAGCGTTATTTAATGCTGTTAAAATCATGTGGTATTTTGATCTATTTATTAGCACTTCTTCAACTCTTAGCCAGTACATTATTTGGCGAATCGGCCGATATTATTTGGGAAGTGTGGCGTCTTTATCATTTCCCTGACAGCTCCTGCCATTTTCCAGCATTTTGGAGACTGTCCTCAGATAATGCATCCATTAACTGATTTGCTCGGGCGAGGATCTATATACTGACTTAATGACTGTACTACCTCAACTGTTGTGCAGTCGGGAGCAGGAGCTTCTTTCACTTTCATATCGCATGTGATTTCAGCGATCTCTGTGTCAGTACACACTTATACAGCGGCTGTATTTTCAAAAGGCTCTTCTAGTTCCTCTTTCAGTTTTATGTGACGTTTTTCTACCCCATGTCGGCAAAAAGGAGAACACTATGGAGCAACATAATAAAGTCATTTGATCGAATGAGTCTTGTTTCAGACTTGTCGAGTTTACGCCCCAAGGGTGAAATGTGGCGCTACTTCGGTGATCATTTGGGGAGCCCTATCGTTGTATTCCATGATTTCCATGGATAGTCTGCAATGTCACATTAGTGCCAAGAAGTTAGTGCATATTTTGGCAGATCATATCCATCCCAAGGTAAAATGTTTGTTCCTCAATGATGTCATGTTCCAAGACGACAGAGCCCAATTCATACAGCTCCAATGGTCCAGGATTAGTGTTTTGCGCACAGGGATGAACCACCCAGCGAGGTGGCGCAGTGGTTAGCACACGGGACTCGCATTCGGGAGGACGACGGTTCAATCCCGTCTCCAGCCATCCTGATTTAGGTTTTCCGTGATTTCCCTAAATCGTTTCAGGCAAATGCCGGGATGGTTCCTTTGAAAGGGCACGACCGATTTCCTTCCCAATCCTTCCCTAACCCGAGCTTGAGCTCCGTCTCTAATGACCTCGTTGTCGACGGGGCGTTAAACACTAACCATCACCGAGCGAGGTGGCGCAGTGGTTAGACACTGGACTCGCATTCGGGAGGACGACGGTTCAATCCCGCGTCCGGCCATCCTGATTTAGGTTTTCCGTGATTTCCCTAAATCACTCCAGGCAAATGCCGGGATGGTTCCTCTGAAAGGGCACGGCCGACTTCCTTCCCCATCCTTCCCAAATCCGATGAGACCGATGACCACGCTGTCTAGTCTCCTTCCCCAAGCCAACCAACCAACCAACCAACTAACCAAGACCATCACCACAGGGATGAACTGTCGCGTCTGCTCTAGCTACTACAGACACCAAATCTCAATATTGCTCAACCTTTGTGGTCCCCTTTGGAGAGAAGACTGCGTGATCGATATCCAGTTCCATAATCGTTACCTGAAAATTCACTATACTGAAGGAAATGTGGTATAAGATTTAACTGAAAATCATTCAGGTCCTACATTTATCCGTTCCCAAACGATTGGAAGCTGCTTTGAATTTCGACATGTTTTTACAACGTATTAGGCATGGTAATGTGTTGCGGTTTTTGTGTTTACATTTTTTGTTCAAATCTGATTTTGGATCTGGTTACTTGTGAGGAAAGTGTAAACTGAGGTGCAGCGTGAATCAGGTCGTGTCTAAACGTGATTACGAGGTAACTGATACATGACGTAGTTACTAATTTATCTAACAGGGTTAGAAGACACATTACCTTGTTAATGAACAACAAATTCAGAGTACGAAGGACAGGTTATGACATGCAAAGAAAACAAAAAAAACTGGAGGAGAAAGGGACGACAATGATTTCAGCACCTACAGAAGAATGCTGAAGATTATTTATATAGATAAAGTAACAAAACGTTTCAAATGGCTCTGAGGACCATGGGACTTAACGTCTGAGGCCATCAGTCCCCTAGACTTGGAACTACTTAAGCCTAACTAACCTAAGAACATCACACACATTCACGCCTGCGGCATGATTCGAACCTGCGACCGCCGCAGGATAGCGGTTCCGGACGGAAGCGCCACAGCGGCCGGCACTAAATTAACTGATTAATTAATATTTTTATGAATTCCTCCGTGGCAACAGAATTATACAGAAGATTAGATGCACAGATTGAATAAGTAATGAATAATTACTGAACCATGTTGGGAAGAAAAGAAATTTATGGCACAACTTGACTACAAGAAGGACAGAAGGTAAAACCACACAACTCTCTTTCTTTTACAAATCGTAGTTTTTCATTCCCCTTCATCAGGCATTAGATAAAATACAGAGCAGAGAAGGAGAACTTTGCTCACTTGATAAAGGAGAGTAAGTGAACAAAGTCGACCCGTCTCGTAAAACATAATATGCAAAATGGCTGTGATAACAAGACTTGTTAATGCGAGGAGGCCCCAGACTAACTCTTACATAAAATATATCTTACTTATCTTCTTCATTAAATTTTAATTTAACTAATTTCCTGATTTAGTATCTCAGACGAAGTTTGAGAGTTACGTTCTTACCTCGTACTTTAACGGCAATAAAAAACCAATCTTGTTCTCTTGATTTCTACTGCGAGCTCTTGAGGGCGATAGCTGAATAACTTGCGCAGCATCCTGGCCCTGCTGGATTACGGGCAAGTTGCCGCCGAGGCTGTAAACCAAGTTTTGAGCGAAACTGCAGCATCTCCGCTGAACTCTTTACAACCCAGTTACTCTGATATAATTTCCGGTCTTTAAATGGGATCTTATAAAATGATAAACGAGGTGAAACCATTCGTTGTTTGAATTAGGCAGGCTTAGTCTGGGCTGTTCCTCCACGCATTTAGACAGATGGAACATTTTACTGTATAACAGTTCACGACGTAAGACTGAAACACTTAGATCGGTGTCGACAGGATTAAATGAAACTTATATAATTTCTCTGCTTACTGGGTCCACTAACATATGTTGTTATACATTGATAACCTAAAACGTTATAACCAATGCCCACCGCCACGACGGATGCCGTATGGTATAGCTGCGGGCACGTGACGCGATAACAAAAGTATGTAAGCGGAGCAGACACGGACGGGGGATCACCCTAGCGAAGAAATGGGCTGCAAACTGGGAAAGCCACTGAGATAGGCGACTTTGACAAAGGACAGATTATTGTTACGCGCAGCCTGTGTGCGAGTATCTCAAAAACGGAGAATCTTGTAGAATATTCACGTGCTACTGTAGGGAGCATCTACGGGAAGAGGTACATGTACAGTGAAACAACCACTAGAAGCTAAATAGTTGGATGTCCACGACTCTTCACAGAACGTGGGCTTCGGAGGCTGCTCTGTAAACTAAGATGGATGGAGATCTTTGGCATCTCTGCCGGAAGAGCACAATGCTGGTGCACGCAGAAGTGTTTCGGAAAGCAGCGTTTATCGAACATTGTTGAACAAGGAGCTCAGCAGCAGCTCCGCAGGAGCTCCGTGATCACATGTTGACCCAACGACACCGTCAATTACGATTGCAGTGGGCACGGGGTCATCGGGTTTCGACAGTCGATCAATGGAAACGTGTAGGCTCTTCGGGTGAATCACATTTTTGCTATACTAGGTCGATGGTCATCTCCAGAAACGACGACATCGAGGTGAGTGGCTCGAAACGAACAACACGACACGGACGCAGGCTGGTGGGAGCCGTATTATGCTATGGGAGCCGTTCTCGTGCACTTGCATGGGAACCTGTGATAGTAGTCGACGACACGCTGACAGCTGCGAACCACTTACATCCCATCATGCTTGATGTCTTCCCCGAAGGCGCTGTCATCTTTCAGCAGTATAATTGTACGTGTCTTGCAGCCAGAACCGTGCTACGGCGGTTTGAGGAGCATTAATGCAGTGACGTTGATGTTACGGCGACCAAATTTGCTCTATATAAATCCTGTGGAACTCATCGGGGTCGCTATCGGGCACCATCATCGCTTACGCAGATCAGCGGTCCGTTATTTACGCGAATGATGTGGCCTGTGAGTAGACATTTAATGCCACATACCTCCACAAAACTACCAACCAACTGTCGTCCCTGGTACGTAGAATCGGTGATGTACTTCGTTCCAGAGATGAGAAAATAACCTACTAAGCTGGTAGTCACAATGTTTTGTTTTTCCTCAGTAGATTTCAAAATCTTAGCACTTCTAATCGAAACTTAAAGGCTTATTGCAGAGTATTCTGTCATATATCAGTAATTCCAGGGATACACGCAAAATTTCAGCTTGATGGGCGTCGGCGTCTAAATGAAGAGAAATTTACATCTATATCTGCATCTACATGGATACTCTGCAAATCACATTTAAGTGCCTGGCAGAGCGTTCGTAAAACCACCTTCACAATTCTCTATTATTCCAATCTCGTATAGCGCGAGGAAAGAATGAACACCTTTATCTTTCCGTACGAGCCCTGATTTCCTTTATTTTATCGTGATGATCGTTCCTCCCTATGTAGGTTGGTGTCAAAAAAGTATTTTCGCATTCGAAGGAGAAAGCTGGTGACTGGAATATCGTGAGAAGATTCCGTCTTAACAAAAAACGCCTTTCTTTTAATGATGTCCAGCCCAGATCCTGTATCATTTCTGTGACACTCTCTCCCATATCTGGCGATAATACAAAACGCGCTGCCCTTCTTTGAACTTTTTCGATGTCCTCCGTCAGTCCTATCTGGTAAGGATCCCACACCGCGCAACAGTATTCTAAAAGAGGACGGACAAATGTAGTGTGCGCAGTCCCCTTAGTAGGTCTGTTACAAATTTCTAAGTGTCCTGCCAATAAAACGCAGTCCTAGGTTAGCCTTCCCCACAACATTTTCTGTGTGTTCCTTCCAATTTAAGTTGTTCGTAATTGTAATACGTATTTAGTTGAATTCACGGCCTTTAGATTAGACTGATTTATCGCGTAACCGAAGTTTAACGAGTTCCTTTTAGCACTCATGTGCATGACCTCACACTTTTCGTTATTTAGGGTCAACTGCCACTTTTCGCACCATTCAGATATCTTTTCTAAATCGTTTTGCAGTTTGTTTTGATCTTCTGATGACCTTATTAGTCGATAAACGACAGCGTCATCTGCAAACAACCTAAGACTTCTGCTCAGATTGTCTCCCAAATCATTTATATAGATAAGGATCAGCAAAGGGCCTATAACACTACCTTGGGGAACGCCAGGAATCACTTCTGTTTTACTCGATGACTTTCCGTCAATTACTACGAACTGTGACCTCTCTGACAGGAAATCACAAGTTCAGTCACATAACTGAGACGATATTCCATACGCGCGCAATTTCACTACGAGCCGCTTGCGTGGTACAGTGTCAAAAGCCTTCCGGAAATCCAGAAATACGGAATCGATCTGAAATCCCTTTTAAATAGCACTCAACACTTCATGTGAATAAAAAGCTAATTGTGTTTCACAGGAACGATGTTTTCTAAACCCATGTTCAGTGTGTGTCAATAGGCCGTTTTCTTCGAGGTAATTCATAATGTTCGAATAGAATATATGTTCCAAATTACTGCTGCATTTCGACGTTAACGATACGGACCTGTAATTTAGTGGATTACTCCTACTGTTACCACTAAAACAAAAAACTAAATTGTTCCTCACTGAACTATGGTTAACGCCAAAGTTAGTCTGTCACACCAATGCAATACCAGGGAGTAACAGGGTATATGAACTTGAAGCTGAGCAATCGAACAAACTCGATCACAAGTGAACCATATTACGGGTTCAGTCTATTCGTAGGATTTAGCTACACTACTGTATGTCTCTGAAAGAGATGTCCCATAAATCACATGACTGGAGAATTGTATAATGCTGCTTGAGTGTGTTGTATCTGTATATACTTCGACTGGGAAGGGGAATTGCAGCGTAAATGGTCACAGGCTAATGTGCTTCGTATGGTAGTGTAATTGAACACTAGGGAAACACTAAACGACAATCATTTTCGGAAATATGTACAATGTCGTGCCACAGAATATTTAGGAAATACAGTTATCGAATTGCAAAGTGCGGCTATCAAAAATATTCAGCTCATTCAGTAACAGTGAATATATAAACTTACGACCTATTCTGAAAAGTAATGAGTCCGAATTTTTATATGGAAACTCAGAAAACTTAAATGTATGTTAACCATACTGGATGAGGTTGAACTCCGTGACCGTTCCATTACAGGGTGTAGAGCAACAAACGCTGCCAGTCGCAGCAGAAGATGATTTTATTTTACAAGCGGCCGGTTTCGGGCTTGTGCTTATTCTCAGGTAGTTTGCATCCATGTACATGTTTCCATATTCAGTGTTTCAGACCACTGCTTAAATCGAAAACAAATAATGTGATGACTAAAAATACACAAATAAAACACCTGGAAGTGGATAAATCACAGGTGTTAACAAGTACAGTTCATACATACGAGTATAGCTGGTGTATTCATATCGCTTCCACATTCCACTTGAAACATTTTTTACAAAAATATTTCGTTTTTTACACTTTAACTGCTTACTAGTGACCTTGCTAATTATTGGTGTTTTCATTTTATGTGTTTAATAAAGAAGTGGCACTCTAGAGATTAACATCTGAAGTGGCACTACTGCAAAACGTTCTGCTTATCAGATTCCTCCTCCCTGAGTTTCGCATTGATTTGGATGTGGCGCCCCAATTTTCGACGCGAGATGCCTTATTTCGTCGGGAAGGCATTCGCGTTGCTGAGATGGATGTTCCTGAGTCTGACGGGAGAATAGGCTGCAGAATTTTTGACACCTCATTTTTGTTGTCTTATATGTTCCGTCTGCTTCTGGTCACAAAGTGGAACGTTCACGATTCTTATAAAGAGAAGTTAATTTATCTTTTACGTAGTTCTCGGGGTCTGATGTTGGATGATGATTTTTGACTGTGTTCTGCTTTCTGTAACTTTCCATGTCTCTGTCACCGCCGAGATATTAAATGTTGACAAATTCGTTGGAATGTACTCCATTTGATTTTAAGACGTTGACCAAGCAATGTAGAGTGTGGTTTAAAATGTTGCATTGGTGAATTATAATGTGCTATTCTCTTCCACAGTGACGAAACCCGTATACAGATCGCATTTCCTGTTATCACACAAGGACTTCACGTCTAGAGTTCGTCATTTGACCATAACATCAACTGAAATGCGCATTTTTACGTTTTTAATATGACTTGTGCTAAATACGATGTATATACGGATTGTGCTCCAAATTACACTGTTTATTAAGGACGCCTGTAGATGTTACTCCCTCCACACAGAAATGTGGAATAGAAGATGCCATGTGATTATAAATTTTTAGTGTGATGCAAGTAACATAGATGATCGTAAATTTTTTGTGCGTATACCCTTTTAGAGGTTTCCAATTCACTCAGTATTTATTGCTGCAACAGCGCATGTGGAGTACATGAAATAAGTACATTTGAAGATGAATAGCATAAGCGATTCTGAGGTACCAGGTGTAGACCCTTGCTGAAACATCCATATTAGTTCACTGTGTGGCTTCCACGGGTGGCAATGCAGGCGGTGACTTAGGCATCCACTTGATCGTGCGGATGGCGAATACTGTCCTGGGATACTGGCCAGGGATACGTCATCCAATTCCTGCTCGACCTATTCTGATAGTTCCATGACAGTTGTTGGCTGAAGCGTCGCTTGTGTTACTTCTGGTCCCATCATATCCTACAGGTACTCGACTGGAGAGTGCTGACCACGGAATCTGATGAACGTCTTGCAGGGCACGTTCAGCTTCACGGACAGTGTGTGGATGAGCATTATCTTTTTGAAACAACAGGTCACCTTCGTGTTGCAAGTACAGCAAAAGAACGGGTGTAACAGCATTCTACACGAACAAGGCGCTGGTTAGCGTAAACTCCAAAATCACAATAGGTGAAAGAAAATTGTAGCTTATCGCATCACAGACCATAAGGCTTGGGATGGGGCCAGTGTGTGTTGGACGAATGCGCTCTACGAGACTTTTCGATCGTACATGCGAACGACGTCACTTGTGTTTAGGCAGAATCTGCTTTCATCGCTGAAGACCAAGGCAACCCATCCCATGATCTACACAACTGGCCATTATAATTGTTACACCAATAAGAAATGCAGATGATAAACGGGTATTCATTGGACAAATATATTATACTAGAACTGACATGTGATTACATTTTCACGAAATTTGGGTGCATAGATCCTGAGAAATCAGTACCCAGAACAACCACCTCTGGCCGTAATAACGGCCTTGTTATGCCTGGGCATTGAGTCAGAGCTTGGATGGCGTCTACAGGTACAGCTGCCCATGCAGCTTCACACGATACCACAGTTCATCAAGAGTAGTGACTGGCGTACTGTGACGAGCCAGTTACTCGGCCACCATTGACTAGACGTTTTCATTTGGTGAGAGAACTGGAGAATGTGCTGGCCAGGGCAGCAGTCGAACACATCCTGTATCCAGAAAGGCCCGTACAGGACCTGCAACATGCGGTCGTGAATTATCCTGCTGAAATGTAGGGTTTCGCGGGGATCGAATGAAGGGTAGAGCCACGGGTCGTAACACATCTGAATGTAACGTCCACTGTTCAAAGTGCCATCAATGCGAACAAGAGGTGACTGAGACGTGTAACCAATGGCACCCTATAACATCACGCAGCGTGATACGCCAATATGGCGACGACGAATACACGCTTCCAATGTGCGTTCACCGCGATGTCGCCAAACACGGATGCGATCATTATGCTGCAGAACCTGGATTCATCCGAAAAAATGACGTTTTGCCATTCGTGCACCCAGGTTCGTCGTTGAGTACACCATCGCAGGCGCTCTTGTCTATGTTGCAGCGTCAAGGCTAACCGCAGATATGGTCTCCGAGCTGATAGTCCATGCTGCTGCAAACGTCGTCGAACTGTTCGTGCAGATGGTTGTTGTCTTGCAAACGTCCCCACCTGTTGACTCAGGGATCGAGACATGGCTGCACGATCCGTTACAGCCATGCGGATAAGATGCCTGTATCTCGACTGCTAGTGATACAAGGCTGTTGGGATCCAGCACGGTGTTCCGTATTACCCTCCTGAACCCACCGATTCCATATTCTGCTAACAGTCATTGGATCTCGACCAACGCGAGCAGCAATGTCGCTGTACGATAAACCGCAATCGCGATAGGCTACAACCCGACCATTCTCAATGTCGGAAACGTGATGGTACGCATTTCTCCTCCTTGCACGAGGCATCACATGAACGTTTCACCAGGCAACGGCGGTCAACTGCTGTTTGTGTATGAGAAATCGGTTGGAAACGTTCCTCATGTCAGCACGTTGTAGGTGTCGCCACCGGCGCCAACCTTGTGTGAATGCCCTGAGAAGCTAATCATTTGCATATCTTCAGCATCTTCTTCCTCTCGGTTAAATTTCGCGTCTGTGGCACGTCATCTTCGTGGTGTAGCAATTTTAATGGCCAGTAGTGTAAGTGATCGTCTGGGGGCGCAATTCGAGTCATACACGTCGATGCTGTGAGTTGAGATGAAGACGGGCTAGAGGTGTGCATGGCCGTAGTCCCGCAGCTGATAACTGGTTCGCAACTGTTCTTGTTGACGGTTCTGGGCTCACAAGCTCTCTTACCTGTGCTGTGGTAGCTGTACGATCTGGCACTTGCCGTACAACGATCCTGGGGGGCGTCTGTGCTGTGTGGACGTCCAGAATCTCTTCTGCTGGTGTCGGATTGTTCACGTAACCACTGATACCAAAATCGTTGCACAGCTGACGAAGCACGTCCAGCGCGCGTGGCAGCTCTCCGAATGGATCACCCCCTCACTGGGAAGGCCATAAATTGATCCCTTTGAAGCTCTCTCAAGGTTGCCTTCTTGCTTCACACTTTTGCACCCCACTGAGCCTTCTCGCAATGAGCATTCCCTATTAAAGGTCAGGATTAGGTGGTGCTCTGATAGCTATGCCACTAGGCTATCTCTTGGTGGACGACGCTGAACCATTATCAGTACATCTACTATGTCCCAGGTGGCATAGGCCGTCATCGAATAAAAATCGACGTCATCATTCGAGGTGCCCTAATTTTCTTTATCGGGAGTGTATTTTTGGCTTTATTTTCTGTCTGTTCTTAAAGCTGGTGTCACTTCTGATATTGTTTTTGCTTCCAGGTTGCTTGTAAATGTCGACGAGGGCGAAATTATCTGAAAGCTAAGTGACGAAATGAAGTATGATTTAAAAATAATTGTCCTGCGCAGGAAATTGACTTCCCTCGAGAATTCCTGATAAACGACAAAGAGTGTGACGTTCTTTTTTTATTTTATTTATTTATTTATTTATCTTTTTGGGTCATCAGTCTTCTGATTGGTTTGATGCGGCCCTCCACGAATCCCTGTCCCTAGCCAACCTCTTCATCTCAGAGTAATACTTGCATCCAACGTGTTCAATTATTTTCTGGATGTATTCCAACCTGTCTTCCTCTACTGATTTTGGCCTCTACCGCTCCCTCTAGTACCAGGTAAGTCATTTCCTGAAGTCTTAACAGATATCCTATCATTCTGTCCTCCTCCTTGTTAGTGTTTTCCCCATATCTCATTCCTCTCCGATTCTGCGCAGAACCTCCTCATTCCTTACCTTATCAATCCACCTAATTTTCTCCATACGCCTCTAGCACCGCATCTCAAATGCTTCGATTCTCTTTTATTCCGGTTTTCCCACAGTCCATGTTCCACTACCATAAAATGCTGTGCTCCAGACGTACGTTCTCAGAAATTTTTTCCTCAAAATAAGGCCTTTTTTTGATACAAGTAGACTTCTCTTGGCCACTAACGCCCTTTTTGCCAGTGCTACACTGCTTTTGATGTCCTCCTTCCTCCGTCCGTAACTGATTATTTTGCTGCCTAGGTAATAGTATTCCTTATTCTCTGTTACTTCTCTTTGCCTTTGTCTTTCTTCGATTTATTATCAATCCCTATTCTGTACTCATTAGATCGTTCATTCCATTCGGAATATCATGTAATTCTTCTTCTTTTTCACTCAGGATTTCCATCATTGCCTCTTCGGTGTACAGATTGAACAGTAGAGGGGAAAGACCATATCCCCGTCTTACACCACTTTTAATCCAAGCTCTTCGTTTTTGGTCGTCAACCCTTATTATTCTCTCTTGGCTCGTGTATTACCCGTCTCTCGCTACAGCTTACCCTTAATTTCTCAGAATTTCAAACATCTTGCACCATTTTACACTATCCAGCGCTTTTTACGGGTCGACAAATCCTATGAACGTGAGGTGGTAGGCACTACTTAACGGCGCCTCTACAGTACACTGCAGTCGCTGGTGGGCGGTGTGACGCAGCTCGCCGCAGACCGATTCCCTGCGGCCAGCTCGCGGCAGCTGGAACGGCGTAGCCGGGAGCTGCCTTCTGCGCGGATTACCCTGTCGGACGCACAGAAACCGACGCCGGCGTCTGCAACGCCGAGACGCCGCCTTGTGACAAGCTAATGCCCTGCGGATCTCGGCCCCCAGGATTACAGGGGCTACGGTCAGACTTAGAAGGTCTCTACCACAAATGCTGGTTGTCCCCACACTGCAACAGCTGGTCGTTTTTCCTCTTTATCCGTACTCTGGACTGTCTGTTTCTTTCGTGAGTTAACTGTTGCTTGCGAGATACAAATTTGTTTTTAGACTACTCCTCGGTACTTGTAGTACATAATTCCGCTTTGACGAGTGAGGCGGTGCGTGTGAGGGGAGCGAAATTGTTTCGCAGTTCCGTGTTCCGACGTTACATGACACTGGAAAATCAGATCTAACGTTAAACATAGTTTAATCCAAAATCAAATCACTCAGTAGAGGAAACGTCACTCCATCTGACCCGTTCGAAGTGATTCAAATCATACGATACTCTTATCTGTCAGGTACATCCTATCTAGCAGAAGCAAACAAGCATTCCACGCCGTCAGAAAAACACTTAAAGAAAATGAAACACCTGCAGGATTTCTTACGATGTTATTTATTGTGTAGCTAGCAGTTTCGGCGCTTCAGAGCTTCATCTTCAGGCATTAGTTGATGCTTAAGGGGTTACCACGATCCATATATACGATGCGTCAGTGGCCATCATGACTGATTTATGCAGACTATCTGTAACTGTGATGTCGTCTCTCCTACCATCAACTTTCATTTCAGTTTACAGTTTATCGTTAGGGAACGACATCGCAGTTACATATAACCTGTGCAAAATAGTTGGTGGCCACTGATACATCATATATGTGGATTATGATAACCTCTTCCGCGTCCACTAAGGCCTGAAGACAGTGCATTGAAGCGCTGAAACTGGTAACTACACAATAAATACGAGTAACACCGTAAAGACGACTGTAGATGTTTCATTTTTCTAACAATAGCGAACAGCCATGATCACACAGACCAAAAAGGATGGACATACACAAACAGCTGAGTTGCTGCCCCCTTGAACAAGTCTGTTCCTATGGTAGTGTACAACTAAAAACGGTTATTTCATTTCATCACTTTGCAGCAGAATTAGTAACGCATTATATGCTCGCTAGTCAGTCCGAAAAATAGCATCTATTTGAGTCGACATAGTTCCACACAGTCTGATGTCGAATGTACCTCAGCAAGCTTTGATCGTTCCTGAGAACCAGAAATTCGCAAAAATAATGGTGTGTTGCCTGGAAAGAGTTCGATACATTTCTATATGCTACTTAACCAACAAGGTGCGAGCTTTCAGTTTATAAAATGTGCTTTCTGATTTCTGACCTTAGGAAATGTAGCTCAGCTCCTCGTTCTCGACAGGGAGACATCAGATGTGAAAGAAACTTCAGCAATGCCCTAAGACAGATTTATAGAGCTCAGTGGATATTGTTGAAATCTCTATGAGAAAGCTTACAAAATGGATCTCTGGTGAGCAGATTTTGCCTCAGGCCTCACGGACAATATGCTGCGAACCCACTCCGGATTCTCCTCTTCCTATGGCCAGCGACAACCTTCTCTCACCATGGATTGCGCCGAATCCTCTGAAGTAGCTTCCGTTGTGTGAAGACGTCGGTCGAGTGTTGCTTCGTTCTCTCTGCACCTGCAGCTTGTCATATTTTAAGAGCTGGCACCATTATGACTCACCTGTCACAGCCGTGGACCTCCAACAAAACAAGCTCTCGGCTCCTCTTCTAATGACTGCGTGCTTCCAGCTACCCTTAAATTCAGCATCATAACCAGTGTCAGCCCTCTCTGACAGTCTCACTGACCATAGATGCTGCAATTGTCTGTTCGTTCGAGTAGGTAAAGTGGAAGAAAGCCAAGTCGAAAAGGCCTGCCGCATTCGAGTTTCGCAAACGATACTGACGCATATAGGTGAGACGAAAGAACTTGCGAAGAATCGACATCGGTTGAGCTAGTAAATGTGAAATATTCCATGTTAGCAGATGGACAGCCCAAATATTGTTTGATCTCATCATCAGCGATCTGCCAATGGGAACAGTCATAACGTAAAGGATGTTTTAAGGTGCAAAGTTAAAATAAAGCTATTTGTAGGAAAGGAAAATGGCAGACTTACATCTACGGGAGGTATCGTAAGGAAGTATCAATAATACACTGAGGTCGTCTCAAGGATTTTGGTTGTTCTAATTCTAGGGGACTGTGCGCTAATATTGCATCCAACAGGATATACAGGCCCTGAGAATATTTTTGCACTTCTCCTCGGGTTTGCTTTGTCAGCCTATGAGCGGGATGGAAAAACTTAACGTCGATGACAGGCGCAACAAGAGTGTCATTATGGATAGTAGAGAGTCTTGGTGTCAAAATTATAAGAGCGTGAAATCGCGAACGAGTCAATAAATATAATATATCTATTCACATACGTCTTAGGAAAAGTCCCTGAGCGAAAACCAGAGAAAATTGAGGCTTACCGGCATTCGCGATAAGAACTAGAGCAATATGGACCAGAAGGTAAGTAAAGTTTACAGTTTCACGTCCAGGGGACAATGAAGTCTTTAGAGAAATAGTGCACACACTGTTTGCGGAAAGATTGATAACGAAGATGATCGACCTGTTTTTAAATAACCGTTTCCTTGAACGATTTAGGGAAACTAAATTTGATTTGCAGTATGAGAGTTTTATTTCGTATCCTCTCGACTGGAAGTCCAGCGTGATAACTGTTGCACCACGTTGGTAAGTACGAGAGATTAGTGATTGGTAGATGTTTCAAAAAGCAAGGGGGTGGTGACAGTGGTAAAAATATACTGTAGGCGGACACCGCAAGGTGCCTTGACGAGAGTAATTGTAGTTCAGATACAGAAATTTATTTGAGTGACTGAACCTATTTGAAATAACGTCGCTGACTGTGTTACGTATTGCTTGGGTCTAGAATTAACTGTATTTCTGGTAGCCAGGAGCTCGTACACGAACATCTATTAAAAAAATTTGCCGTATATATGAAAGTAAAGAAAATTACAGGTGTGATGATGAAATGCGTGGGCTAGCAGGACGGAGCGGATTAGGTTGTGGAAAGGGGCCAATATGAGTTCCTGTCAGTAGCACTCAACATGCAAACTTTATTTATCAACATACAGTATTACAACAAGGATGCAAAACACTCAAAATTTAAATACACCACCTTTCATTAACTTTAGATCGGCTGAAGGCCACATTCAAAATCCAAGACACAAGGCATATGCAAAATTGAAATACAAGGTTCTTCTGGAGGTTTCACCCAAGCATATTTTCTAAATCTTCAATCTAATCGGCTGAAGGCCTTAGCAATTTAATTCTAATGGAACTAGGCTGGAGGTCGCATATTGATCAATAAGAGGAGTTTCAATCAAAAGGTGGAAGGCCTTATCTTAAAACATTTCATGCGAACTGGGCTGAAGGCCTCATTCAAAAGCATAACAATCTTACGCCGTAAGGGAAAGAGAAGGAGGTTAATTTAAGAGATATTAAAACTCGGCTGAAGGCCTCTCACCAACAAATAATGTAACGGCTTAAGCTCTAGAATGAAGGGTTTCAATTTTAAAGGGAATAAGGCCGTATCTTAAAACATTTCATATAAAGTAAAGAATAGCAATCTCATGCCTTAAGGACAAGACAAGGACATTGATTTAAGAGGTATTGATACTCGGCTGAAAGCCACACATCAGCCAAATTACTTAAATCCAAACAGGGAAATTAATACATAACACACAAGGAACGGCGCTCAGAAGTTTCCAAGGGTCGCCTAGGATTGTAACACTAACGCCCGTTTAGGTGAGAGAGGCAGCCAGTCCAACTTCATAATCTGGAGACAACCCAACCGACAAACAGCTGACCGACCAATCAACCAAATCAGTTCCGCTCCACGCAACCAGCAAAACGACCATAAGATTTCAGTACACAACACACAGAATACTGGCGCCCACAACGACCAACAACACCTCAGCTGTCGAACTACACGCTGCGTTGGACAGCAACAACACAACGACGAAAATACACTGCCTAAAATTACCTCAACGACCGGGACAGGTAACTGGAAAGTCAACGGTCACAAGGCAGAAGATACCGCTGGTGAACTTCCATAACAGGGAATAAATTAAGATAAATTTCACAAGAAGGCGGCAGGAATCTTAGCCGACTTAAATACACATACGTTTTTGCTCGTGGGAATGTGCCAAAAGCGACAACCAGGATCAAACGAAGAAATGTAAACAATTGAGGCTCGATAGTAAATTAAGTGAGGACTCAACTTTCATGTCCAAGATCGGTGCGCGACAAACTTTGTAGCACTCGCAAGCAACACCTCACACTCCAACCACGCGTGCAAGTCGCCAGCGGTTCCAGCCTAAATCTGCGTGACGGGGACTTGCTTGCTGCTCCATGTCAACCGACCGACTGGACTGCTGGCCGGTCCGAGACTGCTACTCCGTCACGACTGCACTGCTGGTGCGTCTCCCACTGACTAACTCTCCAACACACGACGACCCGCAAATACTATCGGTCGCTCCAGAGACGGTACGACAGTGCGCTTATCGATACACACTGCTTCTGCCACTCACGGGCATGTAAGGCAGGAAGTTAGTGACGCCAGTAAGTAGAATAAGAATACGAGGCGGTACTACCGTAAGAGAAGATGACAAACAATTAATGGGATGAACAAGAGCTGTGCACGGCTCAGATGATGTATGTTTCGTCTTATTACATTAGGTGCTGAAAGTGATTTCGTTATGTATATTGTACTTCTAGCATTCTTAAGCTTTTGTGTTATTGTATGGTTATTACTTAACTTCAGGCGTTATTACTTAACCTCAGGCTTTCTTACTTTTTGTGTTATTTGGATACACATTTCCCTTCGGACTGCCACACAGATGAAAATCAAATGTACTGGTCAATCTTAATGGCCTTCACAGTCCTTTGTTGAGACACTTCTTTTGAGAACTGTCTATTCGTGAGAACGATTCGGATGAGTTATAACAAATCAAATCGCTTAATAGGAGCAGAGCGTATGTCGAGTTGTGGTATGTCAGCGTGAGTAGACTCTTCGTACGTTAAACGTCGTTTTTATACCAAAAAATGTTGGAGCGCCGTTCGACATCCATATACAACAAATTACAAAAATTATTTCCTGTAGAAGGAAGCATCGTTTATGTTATTGAGGGTGTGCAGAATAAAACTATTAAGCCTTAGTACGTTCTTCGTTGATTATTATAGTTGGATCTGAACGTGACCACAATCAGAAACTAGCTAGTAGTGCACAATGAACCCTGAAGTAAAAATTTGAACTTGATAAACTATGCTGCACAAAATGATTTTGTCTTTGATGCTATGCAGCGATGCTATGAACTGTATTATCAGGAAACCAGATGAGGTAATTGGCGGTGGATAAATCTGTGTTCCATATTCTTATTCTTGTAGCAAAGGTGGCGTTTAGTAATTACTCAGCCCTTCTCAACAGAGAGCGGTTGATGGGCAATGGGTCGAATGAGAAGTAGTTGCAATAGGAAAAGCACATAACTAGGTCATATAGTTGGAGAGCAGAGAAGCTAAAACGAATAACAATTAGTCATCAGTTACAAATTCAATATTTAGAAAAGAGTATCCAAATTATGATGAAAATGAAAGCAATGGCATCAACATCAACAGTAAAGCCGGCCGCGGTGACCGAGCGGTTCTAGGCGCTCAGTCCGGAACCGCGCGACTGCTACGGTTGCAGGTTCGAATCCTGCCTCGGGCATGGATGTGTGTGATGTCCTTAGGTTAGTTAGGTTTAAGTAGTTCTAAGTTCTAGGGGACTGATGACCACAGATGTTAAGTCCCATAGTGCTCAGAGCCATTTGAAATATCAACAGTAAGATGTACTTCCACTACAAGAGGAGAGAGGATTAGTGAAAGAGTCTCTACGAAAAAGTGCAATTACCTGATCATGTAGAAAAAAAAAGTTGCGTCGATTTGGAAGAAACAGAGGATCCGGTACTGGAATCAGAGTTCGACAGAAGGTTTGTAGACTAACATGTGAGGAGGTATAGGTAACATTCCTACGGAATATCAGAAATCACTGGGTGAAGTGACAACCAACGACTCTTCAAGCTAGTGTGCACTGTGTAGACATACCATGGGACTATCGGAAGAATATCATCCTCATTACCCAAATATAACAAAGACCGATATGTATGAGAATTACCACACAATCAAACTTCCTGGCAGATTAAAACTGTGTGCCCGACCGAGACTCGAACTCGGGACCTTTGCCGTTCGCGGGAAAGTGCTCTACCAACTGAGCTACCGGAGCACGACTCACACCCGGTACTCACAGCTTTACTTCTGCCAGTACCTCGTCTCCTACCTTCCAAACTTCGCAGGAGAGCTTCTGTAAAGTTTGGAAGGTAGGAGACGAGGTACTGGCAGAAGTAAAGCTGTGAGTACCGGGCGTGAGTCGTGCTCCGGTAGCTCAGTTGGACAGCCTGCGTTCGGCAGGGCAGCAGTGCGCACCGCGGTCGGCCGTCCACGCCGCTGCGCGCGCGGAGTGTTTTGTTTATTTCCTCGTCACAGCGCTTCTCAGTCGAGCAAGCTGTAATGGCCAACTCTTACAGGAAGAACACTCTTAAGTTCACCTTCTCAAACGAATACGCGCGACCCAAAGCACTGGCCGTCGAACGCTTCCTACGCGAAGACGTGAAGATCCCGCGTGACGAACTCATCGGCATACACCTATCGATCATTAGCAGCGTCGTTTATGTTAAGATGACTTCCGACGCTGCCTGCAACGAGATCATTCAAAGGACGCGACATGGACTAAAATTTCGGCACTCCGACGGAAACGTCGGGCCTGTGGATGTCGACCATGCAGGACTTGGCCTTCGGACGATCCGTGTATTCGAACTGCCTTTCGAGGTGACTGAAGATGCAGTCATCGCGGCACTAAGCCCGTTCGGAAAAGTCCAGAGCCACGTAGCCGAGACATGGGCACAGTTTACGACGTATCCGGTGCTTAATGGTGTGAGACAAGTCCGAATCGATCTCAAACGGCACGTTCAATCGTACATTTCTATCGGCGGCTGCCGTGCGGTGGTCATTTACGACGGACAACCTCGAACATGTTCCGGTTGTGGCAAAGAAGGCCACGTCCGTAATGAATGCCTGCAACGCCGCATCACACAACTAAGGCCCGACGATACGAACACCGACAGAACCACGACCACCCTTCCAGTCACCTATGCGGCGACACTGCACGTCCAGCCCTCACGCGGCGCCGTTCATGAGCGTCTCTCTGGTCCGATACACCCGGAGGCGTCCCAGCACCTTGACACCGGCGATGCCACCCGTGAACATGTCCAACAGCCGGACACACCCACGCTAGAAGATCACAAGGATACCAATGAGAGTGTTCTGGAGAATGAAGACCGCATCATAGCACCCGCGGCTTTTGTACCGGAACGACGTGAATCTCTTCCTTCCTCAGACACCGAAACTCATTGCCGAAAGCAGAAATCGCCCAAACGACGAAAAAAACGCCGCAAGACATCAGACTCGACCATTGAGCCCCCTCTGCAGGACGAAGAGATGCCACATCACTCCGACGGAGAACACGATAACACTTTCTCCTCTGCCACGGAGACGCGTCATCCACAAGACGGTGAACCGTCCAACAGAGATCGTGCGCAAGCCCCGCGCCCAGAAGCCATGGAACATAGCACGCCTGTTGTCACCGACGCCATTGAGCCGACTCGGCCAGCGCTGCCACCTCTCGCCGATGTCAAAACTGTCGGACACTTTTCATGGGCGGATGACACGGATTTCCCACCTCCATCTGATGCGGAAATGAGATCTGTTTCTCCGTTAGACCAAAACTAAAATGGGGGAAGTTTCTACGGCGAATCCTGCGACTTCTATGGACTTCCAGCATCCACCACAACGATCTTCACCAGCTACGACCCTATCAGCAGCACGGATCTCCCATCAGGCGTACCGAATAGCTACTATCAATACTAATAATATCGGCTCCCACGCTAAACTTCAAAAATGGTTCAAATGGCTCTGAGCACTATGGGACTCAACTGCTGAGGTCATTAGTCCCCTAGAACTTAGAACTAGTTAAACCTAACTAACCTAAAGACATCACAAACATCCATGCCCGAGGCAGGATTCGAACCTGCGACCGTAGCGGTCTTGCGGTTCCAGACTGCAGCGCCTTTAACCGCACGGCCACTTCGGCGGGCAAAACTTCAACTGCTCCGTGACACGCTAAGAGCAGCGGACATCGACTTCGCCCTGTTACAAGAACTGAGTTCAGCGACTTGGACTGGGTGTTATGGATATGAGACGTACGCCGCCCCTGCAGCTATGGAACACACAGGCGCAGCCATCCTCCTCCGAGAAGGAATTGCAGTTTCCGATGTCGCATACCTCCCAACAGCGCGAGGGGTGGCCATAACAGTTGAAGGACTCAAAATCATAAATCTCTACGCCCCATCGGGCACTGATAAACGGAGGGATCGCTCCCAGTTCTACGCAGAAGATATCACGCCTTTATTCCTCGGTCGATACGATCATCTCATCGTAGGTGGAGATTTCAACTGTGTTCTCGAGCGCACAGACCAATACCCCCATTTCACCACATGTCCCGAACTTCGCTTCCTCGTCCGCCGCCTTCGTCTCCTCGACACTTGGCGAGTGGTACACGGCGACCGCCCGGGGTATACACACATCACGAGCCACTCCGCCAGCCGACTTGATAGAATATACATCTGTCACGCTCTAAAATCAGTTCTCCTCGACGCGGAACGTTGGCCGTCTGCCTTTTCGGATCATGACATCTATATCTGTACCATGAACCTACGTCGACAATCTATGTGGCGCAGTGCAGGACCTTGGAAACTCGATGTCGCGCTACTGCGGGACCCTGAATGTCGAAAACAGGTCACCGACACGTGGCACACCTGTATTCAACGCATTATGCGTTACGAGACCACACTGCAGTGGTGGTTGCTGTGCGCCAAACCGGCAATCCGACGCACATTGACACACTATGGCAGAGCAAAAGCCAGGTGGAATCACCATACAACTGATTTCTACTATAGCGCTCTACGTGAACTCATGGATCATCCTCCATCCCCGGATCGCCTCAAAGAAGCTCAACGCATCAACGCAAAAATTTTATCCTTGACCAGATGCCGTCTAGAGGGAGCCATTGTACGAGCCCGCAGCCAAGACAGAATTAATGGTGAAGAACCTTCTATGCATCATATTGTTCAAAATGTTCGTCGACGCCGACAGGCTTTAATGACAACTTTAGACTTACCTGATGGACGACGGCTGACTTCGCAAGCTACCATTGCGGATGCATTCACAACGCACTATAGACTTTTCTATCAAGAAGTACCTGCCGGTGCAGAGGCCATTGCTGAGGTTGCCCATGAGACACTTGGTACTCTAAACGCAGCAGCTGCAACCCTCCTGACTGCTGAAGTGACCACCGACGACGTCCAAGGCGCTGTGGCCAAGGGGTCTCTGAATCGATCTCCCGGCCCGGATGGCTTACCTCTCGAATTTTACAGAACCTTCCAAGATTTGATGATGCCACGATGGAGGGACATGTACTGGGAACTTTTGTCCGGCGCGGCTAACCCGCCACCAATGTTCATGGAAGGCTTACTTGTACCAGTCTCGAAACCCGCAGGAGGAACACGACTCGACAGTTATCGGCCGATCACGTTACTCAATTCGGACTTCAAGATTTTCACACGCCTTCTGGCAGTGCGACTCAAACATGTCTTACGGGACATTGTTTCCCACGAACAAACATCCTTAGGCGGCGATCGTAATATACAAACGGCCCTCAGTGAATATCGAGATGTGATCGCTGTGGCAACACGCTCGCGACTGCCAGGCGCTTTAATCTCCATCGACTTCAAACAAGCGTTTGACCGCGTCAATCATGCATTGCTCAACGCAGTGATGGACCGAATGGCAATTCCCCCGACGTTCACGCAAGTGATTATGCGGCTCCTTCGTGGAGCAACGTCCAGACTTCTCGTCAACGGCAGACTTACAGAACCTATACGGATTGAACGCTCAGTACGGCAGGGTTTCCCTTTGTCGACGGTACTTTATGCCATTGCGATGGAACCACTCATTTGCGGATTACGGCGACGTTTGACAGGTATTCCACTCCGGGATCGTATGTTCCGCTTCCGAGCTTACGCGGACGACTTGGCCCTCGTCGTACGTTCAGCGGCTGAAGTACACGCTGCGATGCAGTGGATTACCCGTTACAGTGCAGGGGAAGGGAGCGCTATGAACGTGGCAAAATCATGCGCCATGAAGATCGGCCGCGGCCTTCCCGCAGACAGCGTAGTTCCATTTCAACTGGTGGACACCATTCGTTGTCTCGGATTGGTGTACACGCGAGACATTCGCCGCACCTCGGCGATCAATTTTCGGGCGCTGCTGCAACGCATCCGGGCCAACATACAAAATCACATACTACGCCCGCTGAATATGTGCCAGAGAGTCACCTTCGTCAATACCCACCTGGCAGCTCGGATACCCCATATAGCGCAGATTCTGCCCATCACTGCGACAATGGCGGCCAGGTTACAGGCGGCATTCGGCTATTTCATTTGTTCTGGACACACCTTCAAAGTCCAGTATGAAGCTCTCACCTTACCGAAGCGGGATGGTGGCCTCGATCTCGTTAATGTGAGAGCCAGGACAACGGCACTTTACACCAATACTATGCTCCGGTTATGGAAAAGCCAAAATGCTAGTTTTACTGGAATGTTGACCACCGAGCTCGCGCCTGTTTCGAGACGCCCACCGACGTCTTTGGCACAAATCCCACCTCCGATGTCACATATCGGCCGTTTCTTTTTGAAGTACAGCTACATATGCACCGAGCTCCCCAGGACCAGGAAGACGACCACCCGCGACATCTACCGCCTTCTCCGAAAGTCTCCACCCCGCAACCCCGTCGAAACACGTCACCCCCAGGTTTCATGGTCTACAGTTTGGAAAACGATCCACCAACCATATCACACCACTGACACCACCTCTATGTTGTACCTTCTCGTCAACGGCAAGTATACTACAAGACAGAAACTGCATCGCATCGCTCTGGTGGACTCACCCCTGTGCTTCAAGTGCAACGTCGAAGATACAGATTTACATCGTTTTGAGTGTGGGCCAGCAGCAGCTGTCTGGACCCTCGTACAGAAGATTGTGGCTATCTGCCTCCGAGTAGCACCACATCACGTTTCTCCCACTATGATGATATATTCCGACACGACCTACTTTCCATCGGCTAAGTGGCACGCCATCACATGGATCAGTGGCATGGCTGTCAACTACCTCTTCCGGGACGACATCGTCGATCCGGCTGACTTTTGGACACGCCTCCAAGTACATCACCACACCCTTCGCCGGCATCGACACTATCGGGTCCCCCCCCCCCCCCCCACCACACACACACACTCCCCAGAATTTACGGGAATTAGGTGACTTGTCTTTGGAGATGTAGTGCCAGTTCCCTCCAGCAACATACCAAGGCCTCACTGCATCTATGCCACAACGCATCGCCCCTATTATCATTGCCAAAGATGGACCTTCCAGCTGTTAGGTAGATAGTCTTAATGTTCTGGCTGATAAATGTATTAACATGGAGTCCTCCGAAGTTCACAAGGAGGGCACGCCAGGAACTTCAACTTCCTCAAATAGAAGGTATGACGCTTTCTGAAAGCCTTAAAATTTGCAGTCATTGCAGCCATTGCGTACTGGTGACCGTAACAGAAGGCACGAATTTTCCATTTCAGTTTTCCAGGCTTTGGCCGAGGATACCTATTCTGAATGACTCATCTTTCCTAACGAATCGATATTTCATCTAATGGGTACGATAAATCGACATAAATTAAGAATTTGGAGGTCTCTAAGTCCCAGCGTCGTTGTCGGATACGAGACTCGCTGAAAACCAATGTGTTTTGTGCCGTTTCTGTCACAAAGTTTTCGGACCTTTCCTTTTTATAGACAGGTATGCCATACCTGTAAACGCTGAAAAATTGATTGTTTCTTCAAACTCACAAAAATTTCGATGATTTCGTTATTATGAATGACGGCGCCCTGCCTCAATGTCGAGGTGAGCCGTCATCTTAACCCCACCATCTCCCAATGTTTGATTGGGAAAGGTAAACCACCAGATGTAGTCCTTTGCTTTTGGTCTCCCAGGTCACGAGACCTCACACCTCGCGATTTTTTTTCTGTGGGGATTCATAAAAGACAGAGTGTTTGTCCCACTTTAACAGCTACTCTTCAAGATCTGTTTAATAATTGAAGCTGTTGATTCACTAAACAGAGACGTGTTCATTCGTATGTTGTTTGAAATCGACTATCGTTTCGATGTTTCACGACTATCGCATGGTGGTCATGTTGTGTATATGGCGTAGTGTGTGTGTGTGTGTAAATGTTAAACTTTGAACCTTCGCCTATCCAGTAACTTGCGCAATGTATTCCTATCTTTCACTGTTTGGCTGTAATAAACAACTGAATTCTGTTCTTTCTTTTTGAATTAAACCTGTATCCTTAAAGACGTGGACGAGAACAACATTCTCGTTAACGCTTTACAAAGAACTATCATCGACGAAAATAGGGCGTTGATCTCACAAGTGTCTTTAAGAATATAAGAGGATGCATATGAAAGTGGCTAACAGCCGAAATCGTTTGCTTGTGGTGTAACTAGCAATGATTCTGTAAGAGCCAGTGCGGAAAATGGAATTATCCTTCATAGAGATAACGCTTGTGGTGAAATGTTAGGTGACATTGTGGGATCGCGAATAGCAAACTTGTAGTTTCAACTGAATGCTACCAAACGCTCCGTATGCTACGTTAAGTATGACTAGATGCAGATAAAGGCTCATGGATCATTGCTTAGGTGGTTAGTGTCCTAAGAGTACAAAAACTTGTGTAATTATCTCGTGATGGAATGATTCTATCACAGCAGCAAGATCCACTGGTGCTACTTGGTTAGGTATATCTATTAGTATTCGACATGTCACGTAACATTTCTTATGGGTCCACCAGCTCTCCGAAACACGGTTTGAGACTCCAACACATTTTCCAAATCCTTGTGCCCACGTATCGACTCAGTTTGGAACAGTCTAGTGTGTTCTTTCGTTGCTTCCGGGTATCCGAATGTACTCCACAGTAGCTAACTGTAGAGACTATTCGTGCTATAGATTTCGATAGTTTCTGCAGACGCAGATCATGACCACAAGTATCCTGATTCCTCAGCTGAGAACCAGCGGTTACGTCTGGTGCAGCAACACAAATTATTCTTTCCAATTGTTATTACGTTTGAGAAATAAGTACTTCATGCTCAGCACAACGTCATTTTAATTCGTTAATGATCCAGGATGTAAGAACCACATTAGTCTTTTTAACACGATACAAAATTTTGAAATACTAAAAGTGCATAAAAGGGCGATGATTGCTGCAAAAGTAAGTAAATCAAACAAATAAATAAAATGCGCTTACCAGTCTTAAGGCGGCTTACACTTTACTAGGCACTGCCCCAAACGACTACATCGGCAGGGTCATAAAATCCTCTCCCTAGCAGTTCGCCTCGGTTCCTAGCCCACCCTCATGGGCTCATAATTGATATTTAGGATGACAGCCGAAAAGATGAGAATGGGGGAAAATAGGAAGTGTCTGTCTTTTACTCAGGTAATACGATTTATGATGTTTTCCAGAGTAAACTAAGCTAACAGCCTTTACGTGAATGGATGGCTCGCCCCTCACGCCAAACGCACCTTTAACTGAGTTATGCCCACGGTAACTTCTCAGAGTTCTTGTGGAATACAGCTGACAACAAACTTCGCGTAGACTATTGGCTAAACAGTCAGAATTCAGCTGTTGTATAGATTCTTCACATTGCGCTAACTACTTGAGTGAGTTAAAGAAACAAGGTAACACATCGTCTTATTTTAGCCCTGTATGTGGTCTGTACTGCCATCAGCTCAACAGCCGAAGTTAAAACTAGTTTCCGTTAATCTTTGATGAGAACCATATCTGCGTCTCACCTCATGACTATATAGAATTATCGTTACTTTTTAGCTCCTACAGCAGGAGACCGAAATATTCACTTTGCGACACCATAATGCCGTACACACACAATAATTTGGCACTCACATTAGTTTCAGTAGAAGCTGTACATCTGCATTATACGTATGTTTGTTTTTGATTTAGTGAAAAAGGTTCGTTTTTTCAACCCCTTTTGTAACTTGGTTTGTTTCATATCTTGTAATGGCACGACCTTGTGGCCCTCATTGGTTTCGTTATCTCAAATACATGCTGATGCTTCGACTAAGTTCGTAATGGAATGTGTTGTTTTCTGGTGTTTTTACCTAAAACTGGCTATTTGAATGCATGGATCAGTGTTTTTGAATGTCCCATTGAGTTCAGTAGTAGTACCAAATTATACATTCATTGTTCCTTTGCTCTTAGTTTGAGCCCCAAAGATCCTGAAGTAACACTAGTTGACAAACCCGGCACTGCCCAGGTATTCATTTTCCCAATATTATATTAGCAACGAAAGCAAAGGATTAACTGTGCCTTTAGCAAAGTATCGAAAGAACATTTATTTTCATGTACTCGTGGAAACTTCTTTGGAATTATAAAATAGTCGTACAAAGAAGTCTACGTAAAGTAAAAACGTATAAATGTAATAACCATACTGAGAAGCATGATTCCGGACAGTTTCTAGTACACTGGGCGCAGTTGATTCGCTTGTCTACAACGCGATTTTCTAAACGTCTCTCCTGCAAAGTCTCCTCATTGCTCTACAGACGGCTATTGTTTTCGCCTACAGCCTCTGCGCTCCACAACTGAAAACTCCCAAAAGCGCTGCCATGTGTCAGCGATTTCCTTAAATTGACTCGACTGTAGCAGTCTCTTAGTTGTAAAGTATAAATGTAACAAAACTTCATGCTTGATGCGGCGTTTTGCCGCGTATCCCAGTATTTATCACGTCATTTCTCTTGAAATATGTGTCCTACAATGATATACAGGATGTCCTACTCAAACCTCCCTGATTTCAAGGACCCAGGAGAGCAAAACCACTACAGATACGGCAGTGAAAATTGCACCACATCGCAGAGCATCTCAAAGAATTTATATTTCCGATTCAGAAGTGCCAAGTATCGTCGGCAGAGTGCAGTATGGTCGCTTGAATTGAAAATGGCGACTCCACAGCAGCGTGTGCAAGCAGTAGTGTGGTTTGCAGAAACAAAATCGCCGATTACTGTGCAAAGAAATTATCGTCGTGTGTATGAATGTGACTCACCTGATGTGGAAACAATTAAGGAATGGTACAGGTAGTTTCTGGCAACAGGAAGTGTTCTGAAACATTCTGGCGGTGCACATTACGGAGTTTCAGAAGAGACAGTGGAGGACATCAGACAAACGTTTCTCAGAAGCCTATGTAAGTCCATTCGTCAAGCATCTAGGCAACTTGATGTACCTCGATCGACATTGCATCACGTAGTTCACGAGCGTCTTCGTATGTGTGCTTACAAAGTGCAAATGCTGCAACATCTGACGCCGAACGACAAACCACGCCGACAAAATTTGCTGTGGATATGCTGCAGCGTATAGATATGGATGCCAGCTTCCTGGAAAGATGTTTATTCTCAGATGAGCCAATCTTTCATCTATCAGGAAGGGTTAATAGGCATAATGTTCGGATTTGGGGTTCACAAAATCCGCACGTTGTCATTGAACATGTTCGTGATAGCCCTAAACTAAACGTCTGGTGCGGGCTAATGCACGACAAGATTGTTGGATCGTTCTTCTGTGCGGAACGAACAGTGAACGTGTCAGTGTGTCTGGACATGTTGGAGCAGTTTCTGTTCCCTCAGATACAAGACTTGCAACCCAACATCATTTTTCAACAAGACTGAGCTCCACCGCATTGGTCAACGGCCGTTCGGAAGTTTCTGGTTAGGAAATTTCCCAATCGTTGGATCAGACGCGGAGGACCCATTATCTCCACCTCGCTCACCCGACATAACGCTGCTTGATTTCTTCATGTGGGGATTCGTGACGGAGCGTGTGTATGCAACCAAACTGGACTATATTTCTACGTTGCGCCATCGTATCACTCATGCGACTGCAGCAATAACAGAGGACATGTTACAAAGAACTTGTCAAGAAATTGAATACAGACTCGATATTCTTCGTGTACAAATGGTTCACATGTAAAGGTGTATTGATGATAAATAAATTCTTTGAGATGCTCTACAATGTGGTGCATTTTTCATTGTTGTATCCACTGTGTTTTTTTCCCTGTGCCTTTGAAACCCGTGACGTTTCAGTGAGACTCCCTGTACTTCGGCAGCAAATGTGGCTACTGACAGCGAAATATGTAGGGGAAATTTGGAAATTGGTGGTACGTTCCTATGGCACCAAACTGCTGAGGTCAACGGTCCCTAGGCTTACACACTACTTAATCTAACTTATACTAACTTACGCTAAGGACAACACACACACCCATGCCTGAGGGAGGACTCGAACCTAAAACGGGGGGATCGGCGCGAACCGTGCAAAAGATGCCTTATGATGTCACATCTGTTGAACTATGACAGAGAGGTGGTTCTTACTCCCACAGTGACTGTTCCCATTCAGTAAGGGATATGTGTACCAGGACTGAGGAGTGGGACAATCTGAACTTGTGGATAGTATGCCACGACGAATACATGCATGCATCAATGCAAGAGGACGTGCTACTGGGTATTAGAGGTACCGATGTGTGCAGCAATCTGGACCACCACCACTGAAGCTTTCGCTGTATGGTTGTACAACATGCAATCTATGGTTTTCATGAGCAATAAAAAGGGCGGAAATGATGTTTATGTTGATCTCTATTCCAATTTTCTGTACAGGTTCCACAACTCTCAGAAGCGAGGTGATGCAAATCTTTTTTCGATGTGAGTATATCCGAAGTGATATAGATAAATTTGACACATGTGTAACTATATAGCAGTAGCCTAGTTATTGACAGATTCGACAGCCTCTAGTGACGTCACAGTCTAAGTGCTACGCACAGCTACTGGGTTGACGGCAATGTCGGTTCAGGTTGCGAATTCCCGTTTATAATTATGGTGCAAACATCTAAACCGTCTTTGGTGTTTCAAGGGTTAAGGCTCCTTTGCACAGATTTGGAAAATCCTGATTGCAGTGAACTCACGTTTATCGCATCTATTAGACGTTGAACAAACCTGCAATAGATAACCTTCAGTATAGAATAACAGAGAACATTCTGGCTGCCTGATAGATACTTCCTAATCAGGTACTTTACACAGGACTTCCCAAACAGTTCGGATCTCATTCTTAATTTACTCACTATTTTCAGTTTACTTTCGAAGGCTTATACCTGCTAACTCACAAATGGTAAAATGCAACGCACGTTTTTCTGCAACGAACAAACCTACGTTCAGGACGATACACCTAAAACTCAACCAATAGCAGATGAAATGATATTATGGCATGATGGCTGGAAGTTCCCACTTGGAGAAGTCCGGCCGACGAGTTCCACGTTTCTTCAGTTGACGTTCCAGTGGGCAACTTGGGTGTCAATGATGGTGAAATAACGATGAGAACAACACAACACCCAGTCTTCGAGAGAAGAAACTCTCCTACGCAGGCGGAACTGAACCTAGGCCGACTTGATATGAGCTAAGAGCGAGGAATGATAGCAGATATTTCCAACACACTGAAAATGTATGATTCTTGTTGTCGTCATGTGTGTAACACAGAAGAAATGTGTCAGATATGTTTAGAGGAAGCTGCAGGTACCGGTAGTGTCAAACTTTTTCGGCTGTATTAGAAAGATGACGATATTTCTCAGGTAATGGAGATTGACATAATCAACGGTGCATATTGGCTCTTGCGATGGATATCGGGGGCGAATACCAGTAATCGGATAAAGAATGATCAGAATATCGACCGAAACAGAAGTGTTTCCCAGATTACAGCGAGACTTCGCGTAGAACTCGCTCTGGCCGGAGGACCGACTTCGTGGCGTCACGCGGACTACCTGCCAGTTGTCTCAGGCTCTATAGAACCGTAGTCTGTAGTTAGACGCCTCATTTCGCCGCCGGTGCACCCCACGCCTTCGTCGAACTGAAATCAGGTGCAATTGCTACTCGCCGGACCTCATTAAACGCCTCCATTCAGCTCCCTCCAGTCTCTGTGCTGTTTGGCCCGTTGATCTTATACAGCTTTACGTGAGCATAGTTCATTTGCGACTTATCGAGAGTAAATGTTGACTGGATTCAATTCCTTTCACAATATTGTCTCGAAAACTAGTTGAAATGGACTTCTATTCGGTGGCAGCAGTAGCACCTGTCGGTTTTGAAACCATAAAGTCAGCGACAATGCGTGCGCGACATTCGTCTGTTACCCAGTCGGTTATCATGTTTTCTCGACCAGCGCATTTACGCCGTGTTGCACAACTGCGAGTGGCGTATCATGCATTGCAGATAGGTATGAGAGTTTCCTCTGGCAGTTTCACTCACAGTGTGGCTGTGGGAACGTGCAAACCATAACGTTATTTTCTATCTTTCTAGCACGTCTCCTCGTCGACCCATAGTTTCAGTTTTTTTAGTTAGTTATTTTAGTTATTTTTTGGGTCACTAGTCTTGTGACTGGTTTGGTGCCACCTTCATCTCAGATTAGCGCTTGCAACATACGTCCTCAATTATTTTCTGGATGTATTCAAATATCTGGCTTCCCCTATAGTTTTTGCCGTAGACAGCTCCCTCACGTACCATAAAGGTCAATCCCTAACGTCTTAACAGATCTATCAAGCTGTCTCTTCTCATTGCCAGTATTTTACATACACTCCTTATCTCTCTGATTCTGCGCAGAACCTCCACTTTCCTGGCGTTATCAGTCCACCTAATTTTCAACATTCGTCTGTAGCAGCACATCTCAAATGCTTCGAGTCTCTTCTGTGCCGGTATTTCCGCTGTCCGTGTTTCACTACCATACAATGATGTGGTGCAGACCTACATTTTTAGAAATTTCTTCTTCAAATTCGGCCCAATGTTTGATATTAGTATACTTCTCTTGTCCCGGAATGCCACTTTTGCCAGTGCTAGACTGCTTTTGACGTCCTCCTTGCTCAGTACTTAATTGGTTACTCTGCTGCCTGGGTAGTAAGATTTCCTTACCGTAACCTTCTTCGTCACCATCAATCCTGATGTTAAGTTTCTCGTTATTTTCATTGCTGTACTTCTCAGTACTTTCGTCTTTCTTCGATTTACTCTCAATCAGTATTCTGTATCCATTCCCATTAGATATTCATTCCATTCAGCAGATCATGCTATTCTTCTTCACTTGCACTCACGATAGCAGTGTCATCAGTGAATCGTATCCATTCACCTTCAGTTTTAATTCCACTGCTGAACCTTTCTTTTATTTCTATCATTCCTTCTTCGATGTACTGATTGAACAGTAGTTGCAGAAGACTACATCCATGTCTTACACCCTTTCTAATACGAGCACCTCGTTCTTGATCACCCGTTCCTATTATTCCCTCTTGGCTCTCGTGCATATCGTATATTACCCGTCTCTCCTAATGGCTTACCCCCATACTTCTCAGAATTTCGAATATCTTCCACCATTTTACATTTATCTTTAGACTTGCTTCCATTATCAACCGCAGCGTCAGAATTGCCTCTCTGTTGCCTTTACCATTCCTAAGGCGAAGCTGTTCGTCATCTAACACATCCTCAGTTTTCTTTCCCATTCTTCTGTACAATATTCTTGTCAGCAACGTAGATGCAAGAGCTGTTAATTTGATTGTGCGATAATTCTCACAGTCGTCAGCTCTTGCAGTCTTCGGAATTGTGGATGATATTTTTCCAACGGTCAGATGATATGTCGCCAGACTCACACATTCTGCACACCAAGTGAATAGTCGTTTCGTTGCCACTTTCCCTGTCTTACTGGACTGATATCATGCAACTGACGGGCACAACCCTCACGACTTCACTGTTGTTTCTTACCTCAGCAGTGAAGTGTCACATTACAACGTGACACTACTTTTACACCACCCATATTGCCCCAAAGAGATTCGTATTGTGTAGTAATGGCATGACTACTACTTTTTGTGGTCAGATTATATGGCAGTGTAACACGAACATAGAAGGTGATATTACATGGGGAACCTCACACCTATTCCTATGCAATTAATCTATCCTCACAGAGCGAGTTGACACAGCAATAAGACACTGAACGTTTATTGAGGAGTGTGATTTAAATCCCAGTAGAGCCATCCAGCTTAAGTTTAAGTATTTTCATAATTTTCACTAATAGTCTGGTGGAACGGTTCCTCTGAAAGACTGTGCCCAAGGCCTTGCATGATTTTACCCAGCCCATGGTTGTGTTCTTTCTCTAATTCTTTCGTATGGAATACCGTAAAGACTTTGGACTATAATCATCTTTCCTAAGTTCCATTCCTAGTTTAAATCAAATTATTCGATACAGGTTCCACCTTTTATACAAAACGCTGCTTTTTGCCGTCACCCAGAAATGTTCAGGCACCTCTGTGCCATCATCAGTGGATTTTGCTTGTTGAAAAATGCAAAAAGCGAGCTTATTTTAGGTTGTAACTGATCTAACAAAATGAGGCCTAAATACAGCTTTCGTTCGAATTTGTTCTTACCTAGATTTTACATCATATGGGTTTGCAAGACCATCTGTATGGCGTCTTGCTGTGATAGCTTGTCGTCAGCAAACCAAAACGATGTACATGTGAATTTTGTCAGCGAATTAATACATCCCCTGTTTTTTAAAAGCATGATTTTGGTGCAGCAAAACGTTGTGCGTGTATACTCGTTATTACTCACGTTTTTTTGTGTTTGATCCTTCTTATTTCGCGTTCTGAGGGCACTACACACACATACAGGGTGCCAATTACTGAACGATATGAAATAAACTCGTCATAATTTCTGAACGGTTTGCGTTGGACGTTCAAACTGCACAGTTGGACACGGGGTGTGATGGGAATTAGTATGCGCATGCGTGGTTGGATTTAGCAACGAGGCGCACTTTCATTCGGATGGGTTCATCAATAAGCAAAATTGGCATAGTTGGGGCCGGAGAATCCGTATTTCGCCGATGGAGTAGTCTCTTCACCCTCAACTCGAGACTGTGTGGTGTGCAGTGGTCAGTCACGGAATAATTGGTGCGATATTCCTTGATGACATGGTTTTGGAAGATGATTTCTTCCCCACTATCCAAAGTGACCATGATTTGGACAAGATGTGGTTCATGCAAGACGGAGCCCGACCCCATCGAAGCAGGAGAGTGTTTGATGTCCTAGAGGAGAACTTTGAGGACAGCATTCTGGCTCTGGGATACCCAGAGGCCACTTTCAGGGGCCTCGAGTGGCCGCCATATTCTCCAGATCTGAACATATGTGACTCCTTTTTGTAAGGCTTTAATAAAGACAAGGTGTACATCAATAACCCCAAAACCACTGCTGAGCTGAAAACACCCATTCAGGAGGCCGTCGACAGCATCGATGTTCCGAAACTTCAGGGAGTCATACCAAATTTCCCTATTCGTATGTGCCACATCATTGCCAATGACGGAAGGCATATCGAGCATACATAACACAATTCGGAATATCTGCAGCGACGTTTACATGTTGAATAAACTGTGTCCACGCCGAAGTTCGTAACTAATTTACTTTTTTTTCATATAGTTCAATAACTGTCAAAAAAATGGTTCAAATGGCTCTGAGCACTATGGGACTCAACTGCTGAGGTCATTAGTCCCCTAGAACTTAGAACTAGTTAAACCTAACCAACCTAAGGACATCACAAACATCCATGTCCGAGGCAGGATTCGAACCTGCGACCGTAGCGGTCTTGCGGTTCCAGACTGCAGCGCCTTTAACCGCACGGCCACTTCGGCCGGCTAATAACTGTCATCCTGAGTTAAATTTACTTTGTGTAATTTCGGTTTTACAAACGTCTTTTCGCTTCACATCGCAAAATGCAGTGTGCTTGATGTTGTCGTGTGTACAAACCCCGTCGACGTTCATTTGTTTCCGAGTGAGATTGGCACCGAATTTGAATTTGGTTTAATTTCATATGCCTTTTTCTGCGTGTGTGTGTGTGTGTGTGTGTGTGTGTGTGTGTGTGTGTGTGTGTGTGTGTGTGTTTGTTTGTGTGGGTGTGTGTGTGTGTGAGCTCTTTTAGCTGTGTATGTTGCCTTTTCTGTAAAGTTCCTTTCGTGTTTTAAATAATGTACCATTAAGAGTGCATTGTATTCACTTAAAACTTGTTTCCCTTCTGGTACTGCCTTGTTTATGTGGAAGTTCTCCTCTATTATTAGTTTGTGTTATAGGCTGTGGCTGGATTTCAGCATTTTCCACACCAAAATCACGTTTTTAAAAATCAAGGAACGTATTAACTCGCTGATGAAATTCACATTTACATCGGTTGGTTTGCAGGTGACAACCAGTCAGTGCAGGGCACCGCACAGGTGGTCGTGCAAAACCAAGTAATTTAAAATTAAGGTAAGAAGAAATACAAAGGAAAACAGTTTTTAGGCCTCATTTTGTTAGATCAGTTACAGCCTAAAATATGGTCACTTTCTATAGCTTTTCAATAAACAAAACCCACTGATGATGGCACAGAGGTGCGGGAACATGTTTCGGTAACAAGTATAAACAGTGTTTAGCATAAAAGGCGGAACCTACATCCAATAATTTTAACTGCAACCACGGGAAAAACCACAATATCAGCAAATCCAAAAGATGAAGAGCCAGTCAAATTCTTTACTAACGACGAAATAATTCACGAGTGAACGGCTAGATGTTAATGTCCAACAGGTAGCATATTTCCGCAAAGTGGTACGTTGCCATCGTCAGACGCCCTGACGAACTGATTGCCTAGGAGCTGTCACCTTGCCCCTCCCCTCCTTCCCCCCCCCCCCCCCCCCTAACAGGGGCTGTGCACGCTGTCCGCGCGCTTTGTGCGAGCATGTGTCCAACCTCAATAAACGTGGCTCCTCCCATTCCTCCGTCCTTCCAGCAGCCACTGTAGGAAGTGACAACAAACGAACGTGACACTTGATGCGACATTTACCATACCCGTTTTGGGATGTTTTGCTTTTTTTCTATTATAATTTCCAGTATGGCGTTACAGGGATGGCACATGGAAGATTTATCACAAGCACGTCAGCTTTAGTACGAATCCTTGCAATTAAATACCAGGTAGTGTCAAATTGGCAATAAAGGCCTTCAGAACCGATAAAATTAGTAATTACGCTTACTACAACATGCGCTGGCCATGGCCGTGTGGATAAAGAGTTATGGTACCTGAGGAAGCAGCTCACATCCACCTGTACGCTAACCTTTTTTTTTTTCTTATGTGCCTTCTGTAACATATTGTGAGACCAACAGTCATATTGTATTCGTCTTTGAGCGAAGCTAAAACTTATGTTGTGATTTCCGTGTTTACACTTCCGTTTTACGAAAATACGTACTTTTAGTGATACACCACATTAATGATCTCTCTAAAACGCGTAATTTTTAGTACAGTTTGTTCTGTTAAAGAGTCGGGAAGTTAGAGCTTAGCATTAGACACATACAGGTAGACACTTTTCGCTACTTCTCGTTACAACTGAGGAAGATTTTTTAAAGCAAAACACTAATTGCTGATGACCAAAGTCCTGAAGAAAGACTAGGATTAACATTCTGGTTATTAGCAAGCGGAGGCCTTTACCACAGCGATTGTTCTGCATTTCAGTAGTTGACACAGTTGAGGTAGAGTCTGATGTATGCAGAGACACAAGCGAATCAGTTCAAAGATTTTTTTAAGTAACTTATTTATCAGGAGGATAATGTTAGTGTAATACAATTAATGAAATATGAAATAGGCATACAGCTGTCGTGTGGGTTACTTGATAAGATATATTGCATAGTTTGTTAGAGGCAAAATAGCATGATCTTGGGTAAACAATTTTTATTTATCTTCAAAAATCTCTCGCATAACAGTGATACATCAGCCTACACATTACAAATAGCATCAACGTACACAACGGGAATTGCTGCAAGTGAAATATACTGATCAGTCAGAGCAATATGACAACCTTTGGCACGGAAAACGGGGCCGACGCTTCGTGGCATGGAAGCAATGAGGACTTGACAGGTCGCTGGAGGTACTGTCACATCTGCACAAACAATCCCCCTAACCCTCTTAAATTCCGGGGAGGGTGGTGAAGGTGATGACTCTGACGTCACGTTCAATCATATCCCAGATGTGTTCGATTGGGCTCAGATATGGCGATCTGGAGGGGGGGGGGGGCGGCAGCACATTTGCTGAAACTCACCACTGTGTTCCACGAACCACTGCATCACAATCGTTGCTTTGTGACATGGTACATTATGTTATTGAAAAATGCCACTGCCATTGGGGAACAGCGTCATGAAGGGGTGTATGTGTGCGATACTCCTTGGTAATCATGGTGCCTTGCACGAGCTCCACTAGACAAATTGATGCCCACGTGAACGTCCCTCAGAGCTAATGGACCGCAATACAGGTGTCAAGGAGCTGTTCGCCTGAAGACGGAGTATTCGCACCCTCCCACCGGCATGATATAGGAGGTATGGGGATTCATCAGGCAATCCAATGCTCTTCCACTGCACCAACGTCCAGTGCCGACGGTGAACATTTCCGTCGTACTTGTCGATGTCGTTGTGTTAACATTGGCACATACATGGGTCGTCAGCTGCAGAGGCCCACTTTTAGGAGCGTTCAGAGCATTGTGTTCAGGCACACTTGTTCTTTACCCAACATTGAAGTCTGACGTCAGTTCCGCCACAGTTCGCCGCCTGTTCTGTTTTACCAGTCTGCCCAGCCAGCGCCAACCGACATCTGTAGCGAAGGATGGCCGCCCAACTCGACGTCTGGAGGTGGTTTCACATTAGCTTCGCCACGTGTTGAAGACGTTCGCAACAGCACCCCTCGAAAACCCGAAAAGTCGTGCAGTTTCCGAAATGCTAGTGTCGAACCTCTGAGCCATTACAGTCTGCCCTCGGTCGAACTCAAGACAGACCGTACACCTTCCCATTCCACACACGGACAGCACGCTCACTGCACCGTGCGTGTGTCTAATTAGCAGCCATTCCTTGCCAGGCGACGCTGCTATCGACAGGTCTGGTTTTCATCAATATTAGTTCGGTGGTCATAATTTTCTGGCTGATCAGTCCATTTAGCCGTTTTTCCTGCGGTTCCCAAGAGACCCCTGACCCACCTGACATGTTGATGTCAGTGTTACGCTCAGCTTACTCGCAATGCGCAGCTGGACCCGTACGCATCACTTTGACGCCACTTCCGGGGGACTATACCTCAGCCACTGAGGCTCTAAATGGTTCAAATGGCTCTGAGCACTATGGGACTCAACTGCTGAGGTCATTAGTCCCCTAGAACTAAGAACTAGTTAAACCTAACTAACCTAAGGACATCACAGACATCTATGCCCGAGGCAGGATTCGAACCTGCGACCGTAGCGGTCTCGCGGTTCCAGACTGCAGCGCCTAGAACCGCACGGCCACTTCGGCCGGCTGAGGCTCTAAGCCCGTGTCCAAAGATGGCATCTCCCCCCCCCCTCCCAAGATGCGTGCTGGTAACGTAACCGCTTTTTTCGTTCCTGTCCCCGAAGTCGATTCATCGTACATAATCAGACTCACTGTGTCACTGCGAGTTCCGTGATCTTACTATGCAGCCAGTATCCCAACTGATCAACGACTTGCTGACTCGAATCTCGAGTAATTATTTAATAGCATAGTCATAGAACTTAGACGTCGGTGTCAGAACCCAAGTATGGTCGCAATCGATTCCACGTAATTCCAAAAGCAATTTTCCGCGATTGCCGACTTGTTACGTTGCTGCAGTCTGGTCTCTGCAATGATCTTCGACAGCACGCACTGTTTGACTTATGTATGTCATGTCACATTGGCAGGGGATATGACAGTATGACAGACTCAAGATTTGTGTAATCTGAGGTCGTACATGATGCTACCAAGCACTGCCTGTGTTTTAGCTGATGGATGGAAGGTAGTCTTCACTTAATGTTTCTAAGGAATTGGCAAAATCTTTCCAGGTAATAAGCCACAAAATATAATAAAGTCAGTGGCCGAATCCCTTAATCCCTTCTTCCCCCCCCCCCCCCCCCCCCCCCCCCGCCCCAGAGGTTCCTCTTCTACTTCTGCCGGTTGTATCATCTGTGTAGGACTTAGAGCCCTCGGAGTTTGCCACTCTGTGTAGCCTTTTTGCCAAGAACACCATTCTCAGATATTCAAATTCTTGCCTGATGCTCTCATTGTCAGACAGGATGCAGTCCGTATGTACCAAAGTCTTGAGCACATCGTTCTTCTGCCCTGGGTGGTGGCGAGATTCAGAGGAGGGAGGGGGTGGTGGCAGTGGGGGGGGGGGAGGTGATGCAGTGTGTAGAGGGGGTTGTGGCAGTGCAGGGGTGAGGTGATACAGTGGATGGAGGGGTTGGCAGCAGCGACAGGGGAGGGGGCAAGAGGTGGTGCAGTAGATGAGGGGGTGGCGACAGCGAGAGGGAGAGGTGATGCAGTGAACAGAGGGGGTGGCAGTAGCAGTAGAGGGAGGTGAGGGGGAGAGGTGATGCAGTGCATAGAGGGAGTGGTGGCAATGGGGGGGGGGGAGAGCTGAGGGGGAGAGGTGATGCAGTGGATGGAAGGAGTGCTGAGGTGATGCAGTGGACGGAGGGGGCGAGTGGCGCTGGGGAGAGGTACTGGTCACACATCCACACAACCGCGCGAACCACATCAGAATGCCAAGTAGAGGGCAAGAAAGTGGAGGAGGTGGGGGGAGTCATAAGCCCTACTCCAGTTCCTAGGCAATCTTTAGTAAAACGCGAAAGTTTATTTCGTCTTGAAGGAAAGGCAGAGTATGTTCCCAGCTGACCAATTGGGTGATGTAAGCCTCCCCCAAACTCCAGTTTTAAGGTCAATAGTGGAAGTTTCAACAAAATGATGACGACGTGACCATTTGTGGAAATATAGTCACCGCTGGATAATGATATGAATCCATTCACTCGTGAACAACTTGGTAAAGAATTAAACTTTATTTCTGGTTTCACAGTCAGTATTTGTACGAAAAGGTTACATTCTTTCATCCCTTGGAGATGAAATCCACTTTCCGGAAATAAATTTATTTGTGTATTACTACTGACCAGTTTCAGTCTTAGACGTCAATGCCAAGTTAGCCAGACATGTCAGCTGACATTATCATAGTGAGCAGAACGAAGCACGTCTCATGTATACGTCAGTACAACCAAGTTTCACTGCATTCGTATTTGCGAGTCAGGACACTGCACTTGCACCCAAAACGAATTGATTCACACTAGCTTTTGATTCTGTAGTGTGCCTGCAGGAGTTAAGCCGAAAGACTGGAGCGAAAGTATCATACCACAAAATGACGTCACAGATGCCTTCCTAAACTTGACATGTGGAAAGGACCAGATTCTTTGGTATATAGGGTCGGTATTCCAGGAGCCCTACGTTACCTGATGTTACCATCAAATATCTCAGGCTAGGATCATGGAAATAAGATGAGAGATTTGGGTGCGTACTAAACCACGCAGTCATTCTTTGACTTCTCTTTAAGCGAATGGAACAGGAAACAAAATCGCTAATAATGATACAAAGTTCCCTCAACTGCACACTGTATGGTGGTCTGCAGAGTACATATGACGATGCAGGTGACCACAGCGATGATGCACATTTTACGGCAATGACCCAAGGGACCTCAGAATCCTTACATGCCAACAGCATACAGAAGTTTGAAATTTTCGAAGATGTTTTGAAAATAAGAGATTCAAATGATTTCCGAAGTAATATCTTTGGCAAGAGTGTGCGACATTTAGTGTGGAAAAAGGAAATGCACTCAACAGCTATCACAGATACAAACAAATAAATCGTTGGTGGATAAAGAATATAAACTGACCAACCAAATGCCAGGATCATGCACAGACTCAGTTTTTCAAGAATGATAGGAGGAAGAGTAACCTTTCTACTGAGGGCATCTTTGCATGATATGAGGAACTTCCGGTTTAAAATCACTCAAGAGGAAGAGTAGGCAATGACATTCTGTTAGAGCCATCGTTTCTAACATCTGACATAGGTCGGTTGCTACCTCAACCCAAATAACACCGCAGCTCGGAGGTATTGTTTCATGCACACAGTGTGACGAATCTCACATCTTCAATCCTTCTGTCTACCATATTGTCAAATGGAGATATAGAATATGAGTAAGAGTCAGCTACACTTTATTTCACATTTTTATAGGAAATTAACGACATGATTGCAGTTTTAATTTCCTTAGTAACTAGTTCTGGTTATTGCCGTCGTCTAATTCCTTACGTGAATTTCTTCGAATACGCTTTATTCACTCCGATGTACATGCTGCACGTGATTCCAAGGTAGCAGAATTCTTTCAGCTTATCTAATTTCTGTCAGAGTTTTGATGTAAAGTTTACCGCTAATAACATTTCTGCTACATCTCATTATTTTCCGTCGTTCTTCGGTTTAGAGTCAATTCATATTGTGTGCTCATTGCCGGCCTCTGTGGCCGAGCGGTTCTACGCGCTTCAGTCCGGAACAGCGCGACCGCTACAGACGCAGGTTCGAATCCTGCCTCTGGCATGGATGTGTGTGATGTCCTTAGGTTAGTTAGGTTTAAGTAGTTCGAAATCTAGGGGACTGATGACCTCAGATGTTAAGTCCTGTAGTGCTCATTAGACCGTTCACGTCATTCATCAGGTCCTGTAATTCTTCCTTGTTTCATTCAGAATTGGAAAGTCCTCAACGAATCATATCGTTAACATCTTCTCATTCTGAATTTTAATCCTGCTGCTGAACCTTCCTTTTATTTCCGTCATTCCTTCTTCAGTATATAGATTCAACACTTTCCATTATAAACTTCTGTATTGTAAACAGTTCGTTCTTGATCACTTGTTCTTTCTGTTTTTCTTCTTGAGAATATTAAATGTTAACCATCTCTCTCTATATCTTACACCTATTTTCGTGAGATTTTCGATGATCTTGCACAATTGTACATTCTCGAATGGATTTTTAGGTCAACAAACCCAACTAACAGAATGAGATTTTCACTCTGCGGCTGAGTGTACGCTGATATGGAACTTCCTGACAGATTAAAACTGTGCGCCGGACCGAGACTCGGGACTTCGGGATCTCTCAGGTTCGAGTCTCGATCCAGTGCACAGTTTTAATCTCTTAGGAAGTTTCAAACGCAACTAACGTCTAGCAATTTCTTATAATTGTTTCCATTAACAATTACAATTTCATAACTGCCTGACTGGTAGTTTTCTTTCCTAAAATGAAATTGATTGTCATTTAACAGATCAAATTTTTTTTCAGACTTGCAGATTCTACAGACTTGCATAGTCGATCGGTTTTCCCCTAACGATTTTAGAAATTCCGAAGAAATATTTTCATTTCCTTCCACATGACTTCACCGTAAGTCTTCCAAAACTGTAATTATGTACGTCATATCTCTTCCATACCGACTCACATTTCTTCTTCTTTCACGTCATCAGACGTATCCTCCCGCTTGTAGATACCCACAGTGTATTCTTTCCATCCCTCCACTCTCCTCTCTGCGCTCATCAGTGAATTATCTTTACAGTTTTAATGTTGACAATTGTGTTTTCAGTGTTCAGATTTCTGAATATGCTGAACTTGTTCTTCCGAAGACCATTCCTTTTTGTTTCCTTGGAATTCTTCTGTAGCTATTTTGCCTTGTCTTCCCTACGCTTCATACTTATTCCATTTCTGAATGACATGTATTGTTGTATTTATGCCGTTTCGTGAAAACTTTCATCATTCTTTCGTTTATCAGTTTAAGTATTTCCTCTCTTCCCCAAGGTTCCTTTACATTTACCTTCCTTGTAGTTCTAATTGTCTGGCCAACTTCTGTGATTGCCCTCATTAGCGACGTCCAGACCTCTTCAACTTGCAAAACATCTGTTCCTATCACGGCGGCAAATGTAACGCTGCTTTCTAGTTATTTTAGTTACTTTTCGGCTATAGGGTCGGGTTTGGTAGCGTTACTGAGAGAACACGCTTCATAACTCGATAACTTGACCGTGTGCCTGATATGAACACATGTTTGGTTCTCAATTACGAAATGAAAAACGTCATTTTGAGCTAAGAATAGCACAAATCATTATTACTTCGTTTTATTATCCCTTTGGTACGTAACACACTTCCTAATAACTCCTAAACCTATCCACTCTTATGTTGTCAGTTAAGGTCATTTTACATACCGGTACGTACTGAACAAATCATTGCTTTATTGCGTCTTCCATACTACTGTAACGGGCAATCACTGAGCACGGCTGTGCACCGCTGCTCCATACGGAACCCCTGGTACGACTCTGCACACTAACTCGGCCCATGATTCGTAGCTCTTCGGCATTGTTGGCAGCAAGTATCAACATGATGCCGTCACCAGAGAAAAAGAGCGCTCAGATTCTAAAATTCCAGAAGCTAACGATGAGTAAGGAGTACGATATCACTATGTCATGACACCACAGAGCAATATTCCTTACATACCGTCAGCAAAACGCGAGTAAAAAGTTTTCTGGAGACCCAGAAGGAAACTACAAAGGCCAAAGAAAATTTTGAATCTGGAACCAGATCCACAGACAAACAAATAATCGTATACTACTGAACAACCGAGAAATGGCTCCCTCCTGAGTCACAATACCATAATACAATAATAGTAAAAGATACTTCAAATTATCCTGTCGTTACACCGTAAATCTACAGAAGTTACACGCGCAGATTGCTCAGAAAAAACAGTATCCTACACATTGTGAATTTCTTTTTCTCTAGCTCAGCAACACTATGAATACTTATTGACTCTAATGAAGCACGACTTTTTACCTCTTTCAGACATATTTCAGTTAGTCCGTTAATTATAATACGTCTAGACATAGACCCTGATGAGGCGTGGGCAAAAAAGAAACTTAATATACATACAGATGTAGTACTTTACACGAGGGTTGGAATTTTAATGGTGATCTTCATAGTAGTCACCAGCATTGTGTATAACCCGTTGCCAGCGATGTGGAAGTCGTAGAATACTCTTAGCAGTGCCAGTTGTGTCGACAGTTCGAGCGGCTTGGTCTATTGCCCGACGAATTTGTAGCAGTTCCAAAGCGAATGCCGTGAAGGGTTTCCTTCAATTTATAAATCGAGTTGAAGTTACGAGGGCTTAAGTCAGGGGAGTGCAGTAGGTGGCATGGCAGTTAGCAGCCCCATCAGTCAAACAAATCAGAAACAACTTGTACTGTACGTGCTTGAGCATTGTTCTGCAGAATGATGGTCAGGTCCTGCAGAAAGTGTCATCATTTCTGTCTATAAGGTTGTGTTCCAAAAATGAACAGCCTACTTTGAAGCACAGCTAAACTTTGAAACACGTATCTATTTTGCACGAGCCGTAAATAAATAGTTGCCACTATTAAAGTTCCAACCCTCGTACATAAGCAATCAAGTAAATGTAAATCTTCATGAAAGTGGAAGCTAATCAGGTAGCACCTCACTTCCTAACGTGGTAAAACATCTTAAAACTTTACAACACACTGAACACCATTCCTCAAGTAACAACCACATGTACTCTAGTTGTGTCAGTAGCATAAGCCAGAAAAAAGAAATAAAGCACAAGAAGTGCGATTTTAGACTTTCCCGCCGAATGAGTTATTTGTACTGTTGTCTGGTGACCAGTCGTCATCGTAACACGATGTTTCGAGAGCGCACCTTGCTATCATCTTCAGGTGATATCTGTAGAATGAGCGTCTATGCTACATCCCACCACATTTGTAGTCCTATCGGCCCCGTACCCCTTCCCCCACTGACGGTTGCATGGCACTACTATTGGCGTGGTGAACGTGTGGTGGTGGTGGTGGGGGTGGGGCGCTGAGACTGCGCCTGATGCTGGATGTGAACTCTGCTGCCTCAGTACTCCTGTTTCGCTCTCAGCCGACGCTGTGATTTTAGTTGTCTGAGTGCTGGATCACAAGCTTTGCCGAAGGTGAACCCTGTGTTGCTTTTGATCAGCCTCTCGTATTTCAGTAACCTCCTTCAGAACACAGTCCCAAACAACGAGCTCTGTCTTAGAGCTTCCGTTTCTTCGTCCTTTATGGAGTCCCCTGTAGCTATGCAGTGTTTTGCTACCACAGATTTTGCTGGTTTTCAAACAAATTCTTCCGACCATTAATGCGCGTCATGGCTGCGTGTGGCCGGAACGTCATCCCAACACGAATCTGTGCACTCTGTCGCAGCACGTGACCACTAGCACTTGGACTCTGTTGACGACAAAGCGGCAAGACAGTGTGCCCAACAGAGAAAATACGGGCGCAGCTTCGAAAATTCCAGGAACCAGAAATGAGTAAGGAGTACAACATCACTGCATCATAATACCACAATTACCAATACTTCTTACAAACTGAGCTAATTGGATTATTTATTTCCATGGCGTCTACAGCCTCAGAGAACTTCAAATGCACGTAATTCCTTAGTACTTGTAAGGTTACTGTTCTCAAAGCTCCCCCGGACACCAGTAAGTGAATACAACCCATACGAACAAACGTGTCAGCGAGTTGTGATAGAAAGTAAATGTGCTTGTCTGGCCACAGCACTTGCTCTGCGTCTAGCGGCGCCGGCGGTAGGAGTCGGTCGATACAATATTGTTGTTGGTGAGCTCTCGCAGTGAATGACTGTAGGGTCGGATGCGAAAATTTTACTTTTAGTTCCAAGATATGAAGAAGGGGAACATCGTTCACAAATTTTTACTCTGTTTATTGCAGATCGATTTCATCTACTGTGCAGCTGAAATCGATCTGCAATAAACGGATTAAAAATTTACGAACAGTGTCGCCCTTCCTCCTACCTTGGCTCTCGTTAATAGGACCGCGCAGCACGCTTTTCCTGATGGAAAAAAACCTACAAAAATTTGACTTTGAGATTATTCGCCGTGTGGTTATAATAAAACAGGTTGTACTAAATTGTTCAAAGTTTATTGAAATTACTCATCATGTAGCTAAGTTCGGAGCAGTTTCGTCAAGTGTTCTGTAAAGTTTAATTTAGTGGATAAGTGTATCGGTAACAGTAATCCGTTATTATCAAATGGAACCCCGTGGAACAGAATTAAATTAAACGTCCCAATTCGTATAGCATCCCCCTTTAGGACAAGAGATAAACCAAATCTGTGAGACGTTGAGCAATGAGAATCTAACGGAAGTATCATACTTCTTACCATACTGGTTCTACTAGTCTCCTAAAATTAAGTTTACTCTTCTTCAACACTAAACTCTAATCTGAGTCCGTGTCTGCTCCTGGTGATGCCTTTATAATAAAATGTCTAATTTCTGTGTCTCTGCCGCTCGGAATTAGCCGAGCGGTCTAAGGCGCTGCAGTTATAGACGGTGCGACTGGTCCCGACGGAGGTTCGAGTCCTCCTTCGGGCATGGGTGTGTGTGTTTGTCCTTAGAATAATTTAGGTTAAGTAGTGTGTAAGCTTAGGGACTGATGACCTTAGCAGTCAAGTCCCACAAGATTTCACACACATTTGAACATTTTTTTCTGTGTCTCTGATCTTTCTACTCTCTCAAACCATTTACCGATCCGATATTGTGCCGGAAGATTATTCCGTTCCTTACTGCAGCTTGTGGAACATGTGATGTGTATGAAACGATTTGGAGGTGTAACGGTGCAATGGTACGTAATGATCAATGAAGAATAGTTGCTCTTCCAAACAGCATCCCAGATGAGCAAACCAGCTGCATCTTTACCTGTCTTTACTCGTACTTTAGCTCACTGGGCTCTGCACTGCTTTGTTTAAGAAAGAGTAGCTCGATGTAGTTATAGGGTCAAGCCACGCACGTCTGCTTTCATACCCCGCACATAATTCGATGAAATAATAACCTGTTGCTGTGATCCTACAGTAAAATAGTCTATGCACTGGATAGAATTGCTAGTTAATAATATACACAGAAATACAAAATAAAAGTTCAATTAATAATTTAATAACAAGAGTTCTATTCTAACGTCTGTAACTGATGCAGTAGAGAGAGAATTATGGTGAATAATGTTTATTCAAGAAAAGACACCTCAAATAAACGGGAAATGGTCCTACGATATTCAGTTTAAGTACAGACAAAAAAAATACCTTGTCAAATGCAGTAAAGCTACGTTGAGAGCGTCGCGGGAGTGGTAGCAAAGTCACCAAACTAAATAACCTTCGAAGATACGCGAAAACTAAGTCAATTTTGAGACCACGATACACGGCAGATTCACCAGCCCAATACAATTCGGAGTTCAATATAATGATTTACAGATTAACACATGTGGTAGAAGGAATAGTAACTTATACTCTGTATATCCAGAGTTCCATATTAGTAGCGGAAAAAGTTAGGGTCCTACTCCAGAGCACATACCTGTCGAAATGTAAAGTCCCATCAGGAGTTAGGGTTGTAGTGGTCGTTCAACGCCCATAAACAAGTACCAAAACGACTGAATCGCGCACTTTAGACAGGTCTGCCTTCTCCCAGAACACTTCACAAAGTGCCCAGAAAAGCCCCCTTGTGCTCTTCCCTTGAGAAGTCCCGACCTCCACTTGGCTCCCGTAGTGTTCTGCTACTACATGCTTTCCCATTGGCTGAGGCCATACCCACCAAAAATACATCGTCCTTAAGCTCTGCAGCCATGTTCTGATAGAAGCTGATCACTTCCTTGACTAAACTAATACATGAAACAATATTTAAATAAAAAAATATCATAAACACTCGGCTATAATAAATGTAACTGGCTCATAAATAAATATGCATGCACTCTTGCACAAGTATCCTCACCAAAAATAACAAGAGACTGTCATTAAACATTGTTCAGACAGTTATTTATGTCTTCTTGACAGAAGCTTCTTTTCATTCTGTTTTCAATCCGCTAACACGTGCGACTGACAACTTATAAATAATCACGTTTTTTAATAGAACTTGCAATCAATATTTAAATAAAATTACTGGAAAAAACAGTAAACTGTCCATTAAATAACCACACAAGTATGACAATATGAGGTATTGATGCTCCGTTCATTTATTCTCTAACTATGGTAGATACGATGTTCTTACAAACATTTGGACAATTAAAGAAAAATATTAATGACGTAGTAAATCAAGAAATATAAAAGGTACAGGTATGCAGCTTTCAGAGATGATAACTGTTGTGCAATGCTGTCACTTAGCCAGCTTTGAGATTCTCTGACACTCCGCGATTTCATGGAGCATCTCCTGCACGAAGGCCATGCTGTCCAGATTCCCAGTTTTGGGATTTTCCCCATTTCCGGTGACGCTACTAGTCTTCGTGCCTGGACTCGCTCGTTCTGGTCACCTACCTGGAACCTGGAACTGCCGTGGCGCGCCCTAAGACCTGGGCCCGCTAGAATCCAGCCGCGCTACAAATTCGGCTCTTCTTGTATCAGTTCAAGGCGGCCGATTAGGTCGCCAACATACACGAATGTTACAGTGGCCACATGTGACTAATCGTAGAAAATTCATTGCAAGAATCATCAGAAAGTGTAGTACGATCTTAAACGAGATGGGTTAGTAATCCTACATCTACATATATATTTCGCAAGCTACCATATGGTGAATGGTGGGGGTACCACGTAACGCAACTAGTCATTTCCTTTTCTATTACACTAGCAAATGTAGAGAGGGAACAACAACTTCCTATATATTGCCATAGAGGCCCTAATTTCCTTTACCTTGTCTTCACGGTCATTATGCAAAATTAACATTGGCAGCAGCAGCATAGTTCCGCAGTGAGATGCAAATGCCTGTTCTCTAACAGTGTTTCATGTAAGGAACGTTGTCCACCTTCCAGGGATTCCCGTTTGAGTTTACAAAGCATATCCGTGAAACTTGCGTGCTGATAAAACCTACAGTAATAAACCTAACAGCTTGCTTCTGAATTGCATCGATGTCTCTCATTAATCCGACCTGGTGAGTATCCCACACACTAGAGTCATATTCAAGAATGGGTCACGTCACTGTACTACATAAGAGGTCTCCTTTGCAGATCAGCTACACCTTGCTACAGTTCTCCCAATAAACCAAACGCGATCATTTGCCATCAGTGTAACCGTCCTTACGTCGCTTTACGGCGTCGCTTTTAGATAATTTATCGATGTGACAGTGTCAAGTTTTCACACCACTAACACTGTATTCCAACATTATAAGATTATTTTTCTTGCTCGTCTGCACTAAGTTATATTCCTCCACATGTAGAACTAGCAGGCATTCGTATACTACAGCACGATCAGCAAACTGTCATTAATTGCTGCTCATCCTGTACATCACATCATTTATGAATATAGAGAAAAAGGGCAGCCCTGTAAACTTCCATGAGCCACTTACGACTACGCCCTTATCTCTGTGAACACTCGCCATTGAGGACAACGTACTACGTTTCTACTGCTTAAGAAATTTTTGAGTCATTCGAATATCTGGGAACTTATTTCGTATGCATGGACTCCCGTTTACAGTCTGCAATGTGGCACCGTATCTACCGCTTTCCAAATATCTGGGAACATGGAATCTGTCTGTTGTCCCAGAATGTCCTTTCTCTATGGAATCATACCAGGTAAGAAATAGGGATCTAATGAAGAGCAATTCGTTTCATCACCTGTTCGTTTGTCAGGCGCGAAAGAATCAAGGAAATGCTCACCCAAGTGCTACAGCAGCCGGTGTAGTTAGGGAGCAGTAGATCATGATGTGGGTTATTATTTAAAATTTGAGAGAATGCGTTTGTACAACACTCAAAACAAAATTATGAAGATGAAATAGGAGAGAAATGAGCTCACACGAAAGCCTACCTTCAGGAAAATGAGCAAGTGGCATCAGTGCTCGACATACCCACATCACTGAACGTAAAGTGGTTGTGGAGTGTAGGTACAAATATCGATCTAATTGAATTGGAAAAGAGCTCACAGATTTTTTCGTAAGTAATATTAGAGTTCTTTTAACGCTAGAGAACATCACTGTGAAGCAGGGCATTTCAGAAATACTTTTCAGTAACATTGGAAATGTTTCTTCCCTCATTCCTTCCTCGAAACCTAACAAATTTCCCCAAATCGATTGTACCGAAAGCAAAAATGAAATAACGAGAACAGCGATTTAGCTGACGCTAGCGGATCACAAATCACATTTCCTTGGCAACTCTTCGTACAAAACGGCTTTCTGTGTAACTTCTCTGGAAAAAGAATATATATATATATATATATATATATATATATATATATATATATATAACGGCTGCAGCGGTGGTTTTCTAAGGCGGTGTATCGCAGTGCGTGTCGCGGGCAGGAACTGGAACACGTGCTGGAAATCGCCGCGCGCTAAATTCCTCGTAATGGCTCATTCAAATGGAAATCCGCGAACGGCGCAACATATATCTTGTGGCTTTATAAGAGATAAGGCAGGAGCTCCCTGACGGCAGTGCGAGCGGAACCTCCACAAAGAAACGTCCTCTGCTGAAGGCGCATCTAGCAAGCGAAGCGCGTAGAGCTGAACGGCGAAGTCGGGTCGAGACAGCGCATGTGCACTGCTCGCTTCGTGGGAAACGTCAGCGTCACGTTCCTGGCCAAAGACTGTATATGACGCCTCAGACAGAGATCGCAATATCGATTCAAAGTCGGTGAAGAGCAACGAAGTGTGTCCACAGCAGATATTTTCTGTTAATATGCTAGAAAAAATACGAGAACGAGACCAAATGCGAATCGTTTCATAAATACGAGGTACACATGCGACGACATTACTTCTACATCTACATCTACATCTACATGACTACTCTGCAATTCACATTTAAGTGCTTGGCAGAGGGTTCATCGAACCACAATCATACTATCTCTCTCCCATTCCACTCCCGAACAGCGCGCGGTGAAAACGAACACGTAAACCTTTCTGTTCGAGCTCAGATTTATCTTATTTTATTTTGATGATCATTCCTACGTATGTAGGTTGGGCCCAACAAAATATTTTCGCTTTCGGAAGAGAAAGTTGGTGACTGAAATTTTGTAAATAGATCTCGCCGCGACGAAAAACGTCTTTTTCCATATTTCCATATTTCACGCACTTTTTCTGGTGTTTACATTTATTTTAAATGTTTCATAGCTATTTACGTTATGTTGTTTACATTTTCATGTATTTACAATAACATGAATCATCATTGTCGTCATTAATTATACTCTAGTGGCCCTACACAGCATTGTGAACTTTAATGTCATACATAAAAGGCTTATTATCTTTTGCTGAAAGTGCTAATGTCAAATGTTTTATGCTTGCATCTGAGTCGAGCGTTGATTGAATTAGTTACTGCACAAATGATTTTTCATTATCATTCGACATGCATTCCACATACTCATGACGTAAATTCTTTTGCCATTGCGCGATTTCACTCTGTTTAGCCTACACATCACGCATTGTGACTCAGATTAGAGTATGTGTACTTTTTCTCTCAGTCCTATGAATTCAGTAATGATTTCATTTGACCATTCAACTTTAAGTAAACCTACTTTATTTTTGTTGGTTGTAGACTGAAATGGAAGTAAGCTTTTATCCAGCGGTGGTTTGGAAATATATTGTGGTAATGGAGGGTGTTTGTAATGAAAAAATAAAAATTAAGTGTTTACACACATTTTTACACCGGAGGTTCATGTCCCATCCTGTTCAGCCAATCAGTGTGTAGTATTAATTGATGTGTAAAAATGGCAGCAGATATGTAGTAAAAATTACGTGAACTGACCGAAGGATATGGATCATTTCTTTGAAAGTCTACTAAGTCTGTTACATTTTGTAATTGTCCTGCCAATAAAGCGCAGTCCTTGGTTAGCCTTCCCCACAGCATTTTCTATGTGCTCCTTCCACTTTAAGGTGTTCGTAATTGTAATTCATAGGTATTTAGTTGAATGTACGGCCTTTAGATTTGACTGATTTATCGTGTAACCGAAGTTTAACGAGTTCCTTTTAGCACTCATGTGGATGACCTCACACTTTTTCTTATTTAGGGTCAATTGCCAATATTCGCACCATATAGATATCTTTTCTAAATCGTATTGCAGCTTGTTTTGATCTTCTGATGACTTTATTACTCGGTAAACGACAGCGTCATCTGCAAACAGCTTAACACTGCTGCTCAGATTGTCTCCCAAATCGTTTATATAGATAACGAAGTTCCTATAACACTACCTTGGGGAATGCCAGAAATCACTTCTGTTTTACTCGATGACTTTCTGCCAGTTACAATGAACTGTGACCTCTCTGTCAGGAATCACGAATCCAGTCACATAACTGAGACGATATTCTATAAGCACGCTATCTCACTACAAGCTGCTGATGTGGTACAATGTCAGAAGCCTTGCGGAAATCCAGAAATACGCAATCAGTCTGAAATCCCTAGTCAGTAGCACTCAACACTTCACACGGGGAAAGACGAAGTCGATTTTGATCCGATGACGGCATATACCACCAAGGGGATAGCTGATGTACTGATAATGGTTTAAACGTCGTCCGCCGCATAGCTACAAGTGCGCCATCTGTGTGTACCGCTTAACAGGGGATGCTCACAGCTAGATGGCTCAGTGTCGTACGAACGTATGAAGCAAGCAGGGAACCATGACACAGAGACGCACTCATACTTCCTACAGCCGACTGGATGAACTTCCTGTTTCGACAAAGCATGGACCTGCATGGTTCGACTGGCGCCGTCGGAGGATCACTTTGAAGGGAAAATGGCGAGCCGTGGTTTTCAGTGATGAAAGCAGATTCTGTTTTACATGAACGATGGTTTCTGAATCCGTGTTGACTGTGTGTCAATAGACCTTGTTCTTCAAGGTCATATATGTTCAAAAATCCTGCTGCATATCGATGTTAATGCTATGGGCCTGTAATTTAGTGGATTACTCCTACTACCTTTCTTGAATATTGGTGTGACCTGCGCAAGTTTTCAGTCTTTGGGTACGGATCGTTCGCCGAGCGAGCGATTGTGTATGATAGTTAAGTATAAGGTTATTGCATCAGCATACTCTGAAAGGAAACAAATTGGTATAAAGTCTGGACCAAAAGACTTGCTTTTATTAAGTGTTTTCAGTTGCTTCAGTACTTCGAGGATATTTACTTCTACGTTAGTCATGTTGGCAGCAGTTCTTGATTCGAATTTTGGAATATTTATTTCGTCTTCTTTTGTGAAGGCATTTCGAAAGGCTGTGTAGAGGAACAGTTATCGTCAGTTAAGGTGCAGAAAAGATTGCTGACTGGTGGAACAGCAGTCACAGAAGTGGACTCCTAAAGTGTGTGGAAGAGTGGAATTTGATTACAAGACCTGAGGAGATTACTCTTACCTATATTCCCTGCGGGGTAAAAAGTTGGTCCACCTGGAAAGACGAAGTCGATTTTGATCCGATGACTGCATATACCACCAAGGGGATAGCTGAGGTACTGATAATGGTTTAAACGTCGACCGCCGCATAGCTAAAAGAGCGCCAACTGGGTCTACCGTTAATAGGGGATGCTCAGAGCCAGAAGCCTCAGTGTCGTGCGAACGTGTGAAGCATGCAGGCAACCATGAGACAGTGACGCACTCATGCTTCCTACAGCCAACTGGATGAGCTTCCTCTCTCGCCAAAGCATGGACGTGCATGGTTCGACTGGCGCCGTCAGAGGATCACTTTGAATGTGGAATAGCGTCCCTTGGTCTTCAGCGATGAATGCAGATTCTGCCTGCACGCAAGTGGTCGTCATTTACGCGTACGTCGCACTCTTGGTGAGCACTGTTTCGTAGAGTGCATTCGTGCGATAACCTACAACTGTCGTTGATCTTTGGTGTTTCTGGAGGGTACGCTAACCAGCGCCAGGTACGCGCAGAATGTTAGTAAATCGGTTCTTTTGCCCTTCTTGGAGCAAGGAGGTGATGTGTTCTCCCAACAATCGACACGCTGCCCGTGGAACTCAACGTACTCTGGAAGACGGGTAGCAACTTCCCTGGCCAGCAGATCTCCGGACTTGTCTGCAATCCACCAAGTGTGGGATATGATGAGTCGGGAAGTGACTCATGCGACTCTTCAGCCAACAGCTCATACAGATATACCTGAAGAAATGGAACAGGCATGGCATAACGTATCCTAGGAAAGTATCGCCGATCTGTACAATCGACAGGATACCAGAGTCAGAGCCGGCCGAAGTGGCCGTGCGGTTAAAGGCGCTGCAGTCTGCAACCGCAAGACCGCTACGGTCGCAGGTTCGAATCCTGCCTCGGGCATGGATGTTTGTGATGTCCTTAGGTTAGTTAGGTTTAACTAGTTCTAAGTTCTAGGGGACTAATGACCTCAGCAGTTGAGTCCCATAGTGCTCAGAGCCATTTGAACCATTTGAACCAGAGTCAGAGTCTGCATTGCCGCCCATGAGTCTTTTAGCATGAGTCAGTATTCTCTTTCTCAGAAGCGCTTGTGCTATTGATCCGTAAATGTAATCTTTTCATGTACTCCATACGCACTGTTTTAATAATTATTATGAGTGAATTGGAAACATCCAAACAAGTGTAGTAACATTTTTCTCCGGTCGTGTGCGACAGCCGATGTCTTCCTCCAGACTGATGGGTCTGAAATCTACCGCATACGTACAAACTAATTCTTACGTATTATGTGATACCATCTGGCTTTACATAGTATTCGTTACTGAGAATTAGCAACAGGAAATTACAAATTGTTAAGGACGTAGAATGACTGGAATTTTTTGAATGTGGCATAGGCTGTGCTGTTCACGTCTAGTTACGATAAAAATAAGAGTGTCTTACACTGAAAATCTCGATGACAATTGCCTCTACATTGAGTAGTGATGCAAACACGTTCCTCTCTCCGACTTTGATTGACTTTTGACATAAAAAATATACCAGATGACTTGGGTGGGAGACGTATTTTAGAACTACATATTGAATACTTTGTTTTTTTTTTTTTTTTTAAAAAAAAACGTAGTCCTCATTCCGATATACCACTGTGCACTGAGAAAGTGATGCCACCAACTAGATACCATCAGTGCCAAGCCTAGTGGTCCGAAAAAGTAATTTCTATTATGAATGTTAATAAACACTAGATAAGACACTATAAGAATATAAAACAATGGTTGCATCAAGATCTGGTGTTCAGAAAGATTGATCAGATATTGTCATTCCATCAATCACCTTGGGTGAAACTGTCTGTAGATATTAATGCTGAGAAACATCTGAATTCTAAGAGAAAATTGGAAAAAAATTTCTTCAGACTCGAGATTGATAGCCTTTTCGGCTAACTATGCTAAATGTGAGAAAAATGGGTGAGGTTAAACTAGTGACGAGTTGGGAAAGTGGATATGGAACTGTTGTATCGATTGCAAATTTGACTTTTAAGTGCAGTCTCAGATTTAATGAAAATTTTGTTGCAACTGCATAGAGAATACTTAAAATTGTTTCCGATAAACCTACATCTGCAAGAATGACTGTTCGAGGTATTTCCAAGACAGTGCTTTTAGATTTTCATTACCGCTGCATGCTGAAGAAATTCTACCCTAAAAACATTTAAATATTTGTGATACTTTTAAGAATGACTTACATATGTGGTCTGACACTTTGTCTTACCCTGATTACATTTACTATATCTCATTTGTCGACAAAAGGAATTGGTATGTAATGAAAGGGGAATTGAGAACAGAAATTATTATGGAGTTTAAAAGATTGAGAGCAAAAATGAACACCCTTAAAAGTGAATCGGACTCGTAATTCATAGAGTGAAAGGTGTGAAACACTCAGAAGCATAAGAACTTAGCATTAATTACTGTGAGCAATATGTATTAACTGAATGGGAAAATAAAGTATGCAATGTGTAATTCAAGTACAGCAGCACACAAGTGCGATCATAAAACGGAGAAAATCAACACATTCAGCTAAAATTGATAAACTTTTCAAACTTTATGATAAAGTGCTACAATTGCATCGTTTCACTACCACCTGAACAACGATGGTTGATTTTGTTGTAAATACGTGAAAATGCAAGTAAATGCCGGTAAAATTCTTAATACCTATAAAATTTTAAATAATGCAAATACCTGATTATGTAAATAATGTAAATACTGGAAAAGCTGTAAATTATGTAAACTGTAGATAATAACTTGAAGTGACTATCGCCTCTCTGAGTCATACTTTGCAAAGGAAATTTGTGAACCATCGTTATTGCTCAAATAATGAAAGTCATTGTAGATAAAATCATTGAAAGTAAATCGGCCTATATTGTATAAAAAAATTATGAAAAATTTTATGTCAAAAGTAAATTTTGTTTGAGTTGAATCTTTCTCTATCTCAGAGCCATATGGCTGCGTGTCTTATCAGGATAGCTAAGACTGGATCCTCTTTCACAGCATGTAGGCCTACGATGATGTCCCTGTAATGTTTGTACTTGTGTATGTACTTATGTGTGTGCGTGTGTGTGAAAAAGCTCACGAGCGCAAGTATTTGTAGCTTTTCAAACAACAGCGCCAAACATTGACGCCATTTTTTTATGTTGTGAAATGCCGTTTAATGGTTGAATGAAGAGGCAGAGGTGACAAGAAATGAAATTCACTGCGAAAATATTTTTATCTCTACTCACCGTAACGAGCATAAATCTCCACCGGTCATAATTCTTCACTGACCGTAATTCTCCACTCACCATCAGTCTCGACTGATCTTCATTATCTCCACTGACCGTCTTTAGTCACTGACCAACATTCTCTTCTCTGACCACCATTTTCTGCTGATGATTATTCTCAATAGATCATCATTCCGTAGACCACCAGTCCCCACTGACCGTCGTTTGCCATTGACCATCATTCTCCCGACTGGCGATCATTCTCCATCGAGCATCATTCTTCCCGTTAGCCACCTTTGCCACTGGCAGGTTTTATTCATCATCACCACCACAATCATCACTCTTTTACACTTGCAATGAAATCGTCCACCTCTACAGTCATATGGTTAGTGACACTGCTCTCACTGCAGAAGGATCTAGGTTAGGTTCTCGATACTTCTTCAAATTTTCCTGAGGCAAAGGAGGTGGGGAACTTTGTTGCACATGGTAAGGACATTTGGAACTATACTGCACAGGAACTCATGATGTTGTCAGCTGGGATGATGAGACATTAAAATTCGAGCAATTTGTTAAAATTTCTTATCGTCATTCTTCACTGGCTTTATTCCTTCACTGACCATTCTTCTTTCCCTAGACCAATGAGCCTCCTTTTGGTCGATATGTGACATCGTCGGTGGTTTTTGTAACCAGGGGCTAGGCAGAAGATCCCTGGTTGTAGAGGAGTGCATGGACAGGTAGATATCTATGGCAATAGCGCTCTTAAAACAATATCAAGTAGTAGTGCTTGGGTCTGCAAGCAGTGTGGGAGTGGTGTTTTTGAAAAGAATGCTCAGCTGTATTTCGATGTTTGGTCTAGTGCAGAAGTGGACAGTGCAGCGTGAAGAACAGTTGATAGGTGGCAGTAAACAACAGGGCTCAGTCTCCAGTCAAGAGGTTTGAAGTCTTTGTGAGGGTACGCAGCCAGGTGGAGATGGATTTACCTCTAGGACTGTGTTCCTTATGAGGAGACATAGTGAGTGCAGTGCAACAGTTGGATAGTATGTTCAGATTTGAGCTGAGCCCTGCTGTGGTTCCTGCTATAGAATTACTTAATTTGTGCAGTCTGCGTTTGTGTTAGAAACGTGAGAATCTATATTTATTATGGTCTGTCAAGAATTTATCCGCTTCATTCCGTTGAATCTACCAATCTATGTCATTCTGGCTTGCAGTCTGTTGTATTTTGGTTATTATGAGCTCGCTGAGTGTGCAGCGCAAACTAAGCTGTGTTTAGGAAAAAGGGTGACATCGAGTTATATGTGTTTCACTTCCTTACACGTAAAAAAATATAGCTTTTTACGAGTGTTGCCATGTACCTAAGTTGCTATACAACTCTGACCTGACTGACGCGAGAATGCTGTTGCGATTAAATTATTGTATGGTGGATCAGTACATATTTTTTTTATGGCCTGTAAATATAAACATATATATGCGCCTTCATTTTGTACAGTTAGATATTGTAGTTGTGGTTTTTAACTGTGAATTTAATAACTGCTTTTGGTTGGAGTCATTTCTGATGAAATTCATTCTCATTGAAATTATTATTCTCTATCATCCATTGTGGACATGTTGTAATGCAAAATAAAATATTAAAACTGTTTCCACACAGGGTTTCTTGAATGTTTAGATAAATTTATTTGAAGTATTATGGTTTTATTAATTAGACTCCAGCACCTTACCACTACATCACCTAGCTTCCTAGCATTGACCATCATTGTACATTGACCATCATTTTCCATTGCCCATTTACACATTTATTGTTTACAGTGTGTTGCTTGTCATCAGCATTTACCGTTTGCCATTTACCGTTTGCCATTTGCCATGTACCGTTTAATGTTTACTATTTGCCATTTACTGCTTACCGTTTGCCATTTACCATTGCTTGTTACTGTGTGTGTGTGTGTGTGTGTGTGTGTGTGTGTGTGTGTGTATATGTGTGTGTGTGTGTGTGTTTGTGTGTTTTTATACACAGTTTAGAGACAAACTTTTTTTTTACTTTCACAGAAACAGTGGAAATTGACACCATTTTTATCCATCATAACAACATTACATTGATTATATATGGGGCTACGTAAATATCTTTGTCTATCAAGTAAGTAATTCAACTTGTTGCCATTTTAAACATCAGTTTAAGGCACTGCTGATTAAGTACAGAGGTATTTCTGAGAATATAAATATCTTTGACTTTCGAGTGAGTAATGTAACTTGACGCCATTCTACGCATCGTTTCAGTATTGCACCAGAGTTAAGTATGTGTACATAATATCACATATCTTTGACCTTGCTGTTCTTTTTACACATCATTTTTCAATATTGTGGCAGAGGTAAGTATGTAACTTGAGACCATTTTTGTGCATCATTATAATTTTTCACCGCTGGAGAGGGGGAGGAGTTGGTTTGGAGTATAAAGCACAAATGAGTGGTTTCATTTTTAGTAGCACATTGTGTCTGAGTGAAATTGGTCTAGGAAAGGGGGAAAAGGGGTGCCGCTTGATGACGTAATTAGTAAGAATATTGACATAAATGATAGGAGTCATGATGTCACTGATGGAGGTGGGGCTTTTGGCATCATAGGTGTTGAAGACTTGATCACGTGATCACCTTCAAGTTCAATATCTGTGTTCAAGGTCATTTTGTTTCCAGAGTCCCCATGACCATCCTACTTTTCCGTAGATGGCTGTTAAAAGAGGGACTATCTCAGACACAAAATTCGGCATAGAAAGTAATAAGGATTGCATCGGGTCCTGAAGTTTTAGCAGTTTCACGTGTTTACCAACCCCACAGACCCTAACATCGGTATCACTCAGCTCTACAGTGATGCGAGAAGTAAATAGGGACAATACTCCGGAATTTTCCTTTGTATAAGGTGTGCGCAAAGGAATAGGAGAGCACGTTATACATAAAGAAATTTTAGTAACGGTATTAAAATTATAGTTCACGTGGAACAATAAAACAACGCGTAATTGACACTGATATTGACACACCGATCCCAGTATGTAGGAAGGGAGTGGATCACTTTAATGTAGAAACTCCTGGGTTGCAGATGGATTCAGTTTTCTACTGTGTCCCGCACATCCTTGTCATAGGTTAGCCTCCGGCCTTCCGATCGTTGTTTTGACGGGCCGAAGATACGCAATTCACATGTACTTCTTATGTCTAAATTGCCAAGAATGGTGTCTCTAGATGATGATAAGCATCTACAAGAAATCGATGATGCCTGGAGCAAACTTCCGATCGTAAAAATAGACGAAAATATTAAGTACTGTTCAGAAATGGACGCATTTTGGGGGAACATAACAAAAATTTTATTTGGCAGGAGAGAATTCCCAGACCTACCAGCGTTTGAACACTCATGTATATCACTTCCACAATAAAATGCCCGCTATGAAAGAGTTTTTAGTTAGACGAATTTTATAACAATGAAAAATGGGTATAGTCTCGTTACTTCCACATTGAATTAACAATGAAAACTAGAAATAGGCTCGTTATTTCCACAGTGAATGGATGCTGACTTGCCAGCCAGTTTGCGAGTAGCAGCACCTAAGGCAAAAATTTTGTTCCTACTGTAAATATGCTCAGTAGCGTGAATAAATCGCAGTCATATTCGCACCCATCCACTTCCACTTCATGTGTTCATGACTTTCCAGAGGAGCAAGGTGGTGATGATGACGATGATGATGATGGTGATGATGCATTCCATTTTTAGCCTTCTTCCATGGTAAACAAATAACGACGTTACCTTCAATATAATTACAGGAACCGTAAATAATTTTTATAAATTGTTTCCTAATAAAAAAATAAAAATCAGCAGTACCGAACTGTGGAAAGGTCGACATGTAATAATAGGACACGCCTATTTTTATGTGGTGCCAGTATAAATCCAACACCGATGCCGGCCACAATTTCTTCCCAATGCACTACAACAATCATAACAGCGCTCTGATTCCGTTAATCTTGACGATAAGCATATAAGTGTGAATAGATTAGAAAATGATTGAAATTACGCTTAAAATTTGTTGGAAAACGCTAAGTGCTTTCATGATGAATTACGGGATGATTATAGGATAGGTAATTTGCATTCAATTTAATCATAAGCGCGATTTTGACGCACCTAATTATTTCTGACGTTATACCTCCTGAACCGTTTGCTGAACAGTGATATTATGTCGTAGGTGCATTCATTGATATATCTAGATACTATACGCAAAAGTGTTGCGAATGGAATTAGTTGTAAAGTCATGATAAATTAGAACTTCACGCCTGATGCGGAAGTTTTACTGCACGCCAATGCAAGCAGAAGCTAGTTTTTGACGGTTTAAGTGCCTGTCACCCCTCCCCCCTCCCTCCCCCCAAACTATTTACCGTACAGTAATATAATTTTTCAGGTGGATTCAGTGATATATGTGGATGCTGTTTCCCAAGTGTGATGGGAATAGCTTCAGTAGTGAAGAAGTAAAAAATTAAAACATTGTGGCAGATTCTGAAGTTTGGGCACATGAACAGTGAAAATGTAGTAATCGATCAACGTTTTTCCTTCCACCATTTTGGGGGAGCTGTCAATGAGAAAAAGTTTTCTAAAAGCTTCAAGTTATGTGTGAAGTCGCTAAGTATCATCATTTTAGTGTAATGGATGCACAAAGTTGGAATATTTGAGCGCCATCAGCTTCAAGACAGATACTCAGTTTCGAGTTGTAATACTTGCCGTGTTAAACTTAACTTGCTCTAAATGGCTACACTACGGTACATGTTACATTTTTAAATTCAGTCAATAATTACGAGAGATATTGAAAATAAACTTCTTATTTTCCCTAGAAGCCGTTAGATAGGCCGCCTGCAACAAAAGTTTAGGACGTACACCCAAAAACGGTTTTTATATTACTGACTAGCGTAGAGACCGCTGCTTCGTTCGATTAGGCGGTATGGCCTGCAGAGATTTTTTTGTTTTTATGTAATCTACTTTTTTTGTTGTTCACAAATTCCAACAACTTCTAAGATGTTCACATTAATGAAGACCATATAAGCATGGACTTTTCCGAATATACTTCTGAACAAAACGGGATTCTGGTAGCTACAGTCAAAAGTTTTTGTAGTCATGCTTTTCGCTTTCTTGTGGAGATATTTCAATAGCAACCTCCATCCCCTAACAAATATTTGTTTATATTTAACTGAAAAGTGAAACACGAGCTTTCATTAATCTAGATTTTTTTGTTATAAAGAAATATCTCCTTACAAATGTTCATCCCCTATTCCATTCCCTTTGGGGTTGATTTCCAGAAACGCTGAAACAGTTATTTCTTTGATTTGTAACTGAGACATTAAAGAGGAATTGTTATAGATTTAGCCTTAAAAATTCTTTAGTAGCTGTTTAGTAATTATTTCTTTAAAAAAAGGAACTTTCAACCACTATTGTACTCCCTTAATAGCTGAATTTCCAAAGGAGGTTGCATCATGTATGTTTTATTTTCTGACTGAGAAACCAAATACCAGTTTTCGTAGTTCTAGCTTGAAAATTCCATTAGCAACAACATGCTTTCAAAAAGACTTTCATCCCCTATTTCACCAACTGAGGAATGGAATATCGGACAATCCTTTCTTAAGCAATGCCTACAGTGTAAGATAAACACCCTCCCGAATTTTAAGTTTCTATACTGTACTTAGCAGTATGAGCTAGGCGATGATGAGTTAGTGACTCCATTTCACCCCCTAGGGGTTGAATTTCCAATAACAGTGGCACACACATTTTTTTTTCATATGTAACAGATAAGCGAAAGATTTAGTTTTATAAACTGTTTCCTAACGAAATATTTTTATAAAGCCTTTCACCCACTATTTCAGGCCCTAAAGGTTGAATTTGCAAAACAGTAATATGTGTCAGTTTTATTTATAATAGAAAAGCCAAATAAAAAAATTCAGAGATTTAGCTTCAAAGTTGTTTGCACAATGAAATATTTGCATAAGAAGTTCCATTCCCCCATTTCACTCTCCCCCCCCCCCCCCCCCCCCCCGCCCCATAGAGGTTCAGTTTCCAAGTACAGTGAAAGACATATATTTTTAATTGTAACTCAGAAGCAAAACTTGAATTTTTATAGATTTGGCTTCAAAAATGCTTTCATAATGTAATATTTTCACAGAAACTTTAGGGGTTCAATTCCCAAGAACACTGAAACATTTTTTTTATTTTTAACTGAGAAGTCAAATACCGATGTTGATAGATGTAGCTTTAAAAATAATTTAGTAGTCCTTTAATAACGGCATATTTTAAAACAAAATGCACCCACTATTTCACCCCCAAAGGATTAAATTTCCAGAAATGCTGAAACATGTATTTCTTTTTATCTGACGGAGAAACCAAATACGAACCTTCATAGGTCTAGCTTCAAATAGTGACATTTTTCGAAAAATTCCTTCGTCCCCTATTTCACTCCCCTTGGACTGAAATTCTGAAAAAGCCCTTCTTAAACGACACCTTCAATATAAGATCCACAACTTCTCCAAATTTCAAGCTTCTATCCTTGGCGGTTTAGGATGGGGGATGTTGCATCTGTCATTTAGTCAGTCAGTACATTTCAATCCGCTAACGCAATGTACGATAATTTTTATGCAATTACGCGATCCATTGACGCAGAGAGCTTGGCAACGCTGATGCGTAACATAGCTATGAGGCGGCTGAATCAAAGCGCATATCGCCGGCGGGCTGCAACGTGTCTAATTTCGTGACGAAATACTCTCGTGGTGGTACAAGATACCCTCCGCACTGTACTGCTATACGGTGCCTTGCTGAATGCGTATGTAGATGTAGTACGACTACGACAGAGCGTGGCAGACGTGTGTAACAGGTAAAGGTGAAACAGCTGGCGCGCTTCGCTTTCGCAGACGTCCCCATTTTTGCGGCACCGGGGCGGCCTTTGTGCCGGGATGGGAGCTGATTAGTGGCTCCTGGGTCGGCGGTGCGGGCAGCCGCTGTCAGCGGCGGCCACATTAAAGCGACGCCGCGCTCTCCGCTCCAATGGGCGCTGAGCGGCCGACCGCAGCGTCAAAGGAGGCGGCGCTCCTCGCTCACTAGCTAGCTGGCTGGCTGGCTGGCTGGCTGGCTGTGTGCTGCGTGGCGAGGCGTTACGGCGGCCTGCCCTGCCGCGCGATTCATCGGCATTCTGCCGCAGCGCCGGTCGCTGTCCCGCCGCCGCCGCCGCGGCCGCGGCCGCTTTCATTCAGGCGGTGATTTAGCCGGCCTCTCTCTATGGTAATGTGCCACGGCACAGGTGTGGCTGTCATTGCGCAAGCCCCCGCCCGGGCTGCCGCTGCTGCCGCCATTCACAGCCGGCCAGCTACCTGCCAACACGGGCCACGTGTCCGCGGCCGGTTCTCCGCCACCGAGCGCTGTCTCGCCTTCCTCTCCGGCCGTCACTCAGCCGGCGCGCAACTTTATTGCCCGACTGTCCCGCACAAAGAGACAGAGCAGTGGTTTCCAACCTTTCTTAGACCATTATCCCCGACTGTAATTAGACACATTAGCTGGTACTCCCGCCCCCTCCAACCCCCCCCCCCCCCCTGCTGCCTGTTGCCCCACATCCTCCACTTTAATACCTAACTGGAAGGTGCTATTTGAGTCCAATAATACGACAGGAAGCAGCAGGGCCATAATTACCAAACATACACAGCTTGTCTTACACAATGTTTATTACCTTGCACTATTTAAATACATCTACATCTACATGACTACTTCGCAATTCACATTTAAGTGCTTGGCAGAGGGTTCATCGAACCACAATCATACTATCTCTCTACCATTCCACTCCCGAACAGCGCGCGGGAAAAACGAACACCTAAATGTTTCTGTTCGAGCTCTGATTTCTCTTATTTTATTTTGATGATCGTTCCTACCTATGTAGGTTGGGCTCAACAAAATAATTTCGCATTCGGAAGAGAAAGTTGGTGACTGAAATTTCGTAAATAGACCTCGTCGCGACGAAAAACGTCTTTGCTTTAATGACTTCCATCCCAACTCGCGTATCATATCTGCCCTACTCTCTCCCCTATTACGTGATAATACAAAACGAGCTGCCCTTTTTTGTACCCTTTCGATGTCCTCCGTCAAGCCAACCTGGTAAGGATCCCACACCGCGCAGCAATATTCTAACAGAGGACGAACGAGTGTAGTGTAAGCTGTCTCTTTAGTGGACTTGTTGCATCTTCTAAGTGGCCTGCCAATGAAACGCAACCTTTGGCTAGCCTTACCCACAATATCATCTATGTGCTCTTTCCAACTGAAGTTGTTCGTAATTTTAACACCCAGGTACTTAGTTGAATTGACAGCCTTGAGAATTGTACTATTTATCGAGTAATCGAATTCCAACGGATTTCTTTTGGAACTCATGGGGATCACCTCACCTCACCTCACAGATAAATTTAACAACCTCACAGGAGCACAAGAAAAAGTTTCCTAAATCCCTGTTAAAATCTCCATAAGAAATGCACAAAACATTAACAAAAACTAAAAACATAACTGGACCACACCTTGCATATCTAACCCGTGTTAATTTAGGCAAGTCTTTGATCCACTTCTGAAAAAACTATTTGATGCACGGCCTTAATATTTTTACTGTATGTTACATGATGCTAATATAGTCAACTGTACTAAAATCTACTTTATCCATTTCATAGATTTCAACAGTCTGGATGATTGACTGATCTGGCCTTGTGACATTAACCAAAACGGCCTTGCTGTGCTGGTACTGCGAACGGCTGAAAGCAAGGGGAAACTACAGCCGTAATTTTTCCCGAGGACATGCAGCTTTACTGTATGATTACATGATGATGGCGTCCTCTTGGGTAAAATATTCCGGAGGTAAAATAGTCCCCCATTCGGATCTCCGGGCGGGAACTACTCAGGAGGACGTCGTTATCAGGAGAAAGAAAACTGGTGTTCTACGGATCGGAGCGTGGAATGTCAGATCCCTTAATCGGGCAGGTAGGTTAGAAAATTTGAAAAGGGAAATGGATAGGTTAAAGTTAGATATAGTGGGAATTAGTGAAGTTCGGTGGCAGGAGGAACAAGACTTTTGGTCAGGTGATTACAGGGTTATAAATACAAAATCAAATAGGGGTAATGCAGGAGTAGGTTTAATAATGAATAAAAAATAGGAGTGTGGGTTAGCTACTACAAGCAGCATAGTGAACGCATTATTGTGGCCAAGATAGACACAAAGCCCATGCCTACTACAGTAGTACAAGTTTATATGCCAACTAGCTCTGCAGATGATGAAGAAATAGATGAAATGTATGACGAGATAAAAGAAATTATTCAGGTAGTGAAGGGAGACGAAAATTTAATAGTCATGAGTGACTGGAATTCGTTAGTTGGAAAAGGGAGAGAAGGAAACGTAGTAGGTGAATATGGATTGGGGGGAAGGAATGAAAGAGGAAGCCGCCTTGTAGAATTTTGCAGAGAGCATAACTTAATTATAGCTAACACTTGGTTCAAGAATCATAAAAGAAGGTTGTATACCTGGAAGAATGCTGGAGATACTAGAAGGTATCAGATAGATTATATAATGGTAACACAGAGATTTAGGAACCAGGTTTTAAATTGTAAGACATTTCCTGGGGCAGATGTGGATTGTGACCACAATCAATTGGTTATGAACTGCAGATCGAAACTGAAGAAACTGCAAAAAGGTGGGAATTTAAGGAGATGGGACTTTGATAAACTGAAAGAACAAGAGATTGTAGAGAGTTTCAGGGAGAACATAAGGGAACAATTGACAGGAATGGAGGAAAGAAATACAGTAGAAGAAGAATGGGTAGCTCTGAGGGATGAAGTAGTGAAGGCAGCAGACGATCAAGTAGGTAAAAAGACGAGGGCTAATAGAAATCCTTGGGTAACAGAAGAAATATTGAATTTAATTGATGAAAGGAGAAAATATTAAAATGCAGTAAATGAAGTATGCAAAAAGGGATACAAACGTCTCAAAAATGATATCGACAGGAAGTGCAAAATGGCTAAGCAGGGATGGCTAGAGGACAAATGTAAGGATGTAGAGGCTTGTCTGACTAGGGGTAAGATAGATACTGCCTACAGGAAAATTAAAGAGACCTTTGGAGAGAAGAGAACCACTTTTACGAATATCAAGAGCTCAGATGGCAACCCAGTTCTAAGCAAAGAAGGGAAAGCAGAAAGGTGGAAGGAGTATATAGAGTGTTTATACAAGGGCGATGTACTTGAGGACAATATTATGGAAATGGAAGAGGATGTAGATGAAGACGAAATGGGAGATAAGATACTGCGTGAAGAGTTTGACAGAACACTGAAAGATCTGAGTCGAAACAAGGCCCCGGGAGTAGACAACATTCCATTAGAACTACTGATGGCCTCGGGAGAGCCAATCATGACAAAACTCTACCATCTGGTGAGCACGATGTATGAGACGGGCGAAATACCCTCAGACTTCAAGAAGAATATAATAATTCCAATCCCAAAGAAAGCAGGTGTTGACAGATGTGAAAATTACCGAACTATCAGTTTAATAAGTCACAGCTGCAAAATACTAACGCGAATTCTTTACAGACGAATGGAAAAACTGGTAGAAGCCGACCTCGGGGAAGATCAGTTTGGATTCCGTAGAAATGTTGGAACACGTGAGCAAATACTAACCTTACGACTTATCTTAGAAGAAAGATTAAGAAAAGGCAAACCTACGTTTCTATCATTTGTACACTTAGAGAAACCTTTTGACGATGTTAACTGGAATACTCTCTTTCAAATTCTGAAGATGGCAGGGGTAAAATACAGGGAGCGAAAGGCTATTTACAATTTGTACAGAAACCAGATGGCATTTATAAGAGTCGAGGGGCATGAAAGGGATGCAGTGGTAGGGAAAGGAGTGAGACAGGGTTGTAGCCTCTCCCCGATGTTATTCAATCTGTATATTGAGCAAGCAGTAAAGGAAACAAAAGAAAAATTCGGAGTAGGTATTAAAATTCATGGAGAAGAAGTAAAAACTTTGAGGTTCGCCGATGACATTGTAATTCTGTCAGAGACAGCAACGGACTTGGAAGAGCAGTTGAACGGAATGGACAGTGTCTTGAAAGGAGGATATAAGATGAACGTCAACAAAAGCAAAACGAGGATAATGGAATGTAGTCAAATTAAGTCGGGTGATGCTGAAGGAATTAGATTAGGAAATGAGACACTTAAAGTAGTAAAGGAGTTTTTCTATTTAGGGAGTAAAATAACTGATGATGGTCGGAGAGGATATAAAATGTTGACTGGCAATGGCAAGGAAAGCGTTTCTGAAGAAGAGAAATTTGTTAACATCGAGTATAGATTTAAGTGTCAGGAAGTCGTTTCTGAAAGTATTTGTATGGAGTGTAGCCATGTATGGAAGTGAAACATGGACGATAACTAGTTTGGACAAGAAGAGAATAGAAGCTTTCGAAATGTGGTGCTACAGAAGAATGCTGAAGATAAGGTGGGTAGATCACGTAACTAATGAGGAGGTATTGAATAGGATTGGGGAGAAGAGAAGTTTGTGGCACAAGTTGACTAGAAGAAGGGATCAGTTGGTAGGACATGTTTTGAGGCATCAAGGGATCACAAATTTAGCATTGGAGGGCAGTGTGGAGGGTAAAAATCGTAGAGGGAGACCAAGAGATGAATACACTAAGCAGATTCAGAAGGATGTAGGTTGCAGTAGGTACTGGGAGATGAAGAAGCTTGCACAGGATAGAGTAGCATGGAGAGCTGCATCAAACCAGTCTCAGGACTGAAGACCACAACAACAACAACAGTTTTTAAGAAATACTTTTTTAATTTAATTAACAAAACATATTAAGTTTTTTCTGTAGAAAATATTTTTTTGGGATCTTCCTAATGGGGAAATATTAATGAATGTAGTACCAGAGGTGGCTTTTTACGTTATGCAGCGTCTCTGAAAATTTCATTCATTTATCTATGATAGTTTCTGATATAATGCGTTATATGTACTGAAAATTATAGTTTGCGGGAAACTGACATCAAAGAAAAAACTTTTAAAATTTGTTACTTAAACTTAATTAAAACTGTCCTGCATAAGATGGCCCTTCTTTGTCCTCTAGCAGGTCTTCCAGCTTCTTTTTCACCTTCCTGCATGTTTGTCTTGCTTTCTTGGCCATATTATATGCAGACCTGTCTGCATCGGCTATCCTCATTTTATCGCAATGTTGCAGCCCAGAGATCATATTTTCACCAGGATTAATTCACAGCTTTTTCAGACCCAACACTTTCCAATATCACTACAATTGAATGTAATAACAGCATCATGAACTCCTACTTTCATTGTATGAATGCCTAGAAACACAGTTTTAGGAAGGCGGTTCCAAATTATGCTGCTGAAACATTCATTTGGGTTCTGTGTCTGCCCATGCAGACATTTTCTTAGATGATCAGGATGAGCCAAGTCTCTGAAAATCGGTTTAATTGCTGTAATAACAGCAGCAGGAATAGAATGCTGGTGAGAATAAGATTTTTCAGTTGCCTGAGCCCTATTGAATTTGCTCCTCGAATTTTCTCCTGATGGACACAATCCTTGACATCGTTTATCATCAGAAGAGGACTTCGGGAAGAATGTGGCCTAAACATCTCTCTTCATTGCCTCCAGATTTTCTTTATTTCTTCTAATTGCCTGCCCATAGTATACCTGCAAGTTTTCTATAACAACTACTCGCAGTCACACTTGAACAAAACTAACCGCGTGTTTGAAAGCGTGTTGTAAAACAGCAGAAACAAAAGAATACCTACCGTTGCATTCCAAGGATAGCCGACACACTCGGGAGTTTAAAAAAAAATCCCTAAAGTGCAATGTAGGGGATATAAAGATCTAAAACATATGCAGAAAAGTGGGTGACAGAAATGTGGGCGTGGCACATAAACACACACGGTAGGGAAATGCTCTTTAAATGCTCGAAAATTTTTTTTCAGCAAAATCCTTTTCAGAGTACTTAAATAAAACCTTAATCTATCGAAATATGATGAAAACCGAAAATCCAATTTTTGGACCTGAACCACGGTGTGGTCCCCTTAATAAAATCAAAACTTGCCAAACTCTGAACCTGCAAGACTATCCTGTAAAATGACGTCTCTTTTGTAATATAAATTCATACCAAAGTATAACATTAAGACATAAGGAACACAAGTAATGATAAAAGCAACTTATAAAACTTCAACGCTTGGCAATGAAGACACCGTGCACACGAACTTCTGACTAAGAATAATCCAGTTGATGCTGACACGGGGAGGCACTAATTAAACAAGAAACAATTAACAGAAAACAGCGACTCAGCATCTAGACAATCTGATGTAGTTTTACGAGACAGCACAGTATTTCGTTACTCGTAGACTAAGGTGCAGATTTTGGTACTTAAATCACCAAGGTTACAACAACTTTAGATATACAACCACTCAATAATAAGCAGTTCACCGGGTTGCCTTACATGTAGCTGCAGATCCTTCATCAAGTGGCAGGAAACTAAGACGGAAAGCCCAAGGCCCGTTATCATGTCACGTGTGACGTAAGTTTGACATATCAGACTCGTCACTGAAAACAAAATATTTGTCACAAACCACACTCTAAATATGCTTGCTGTTCGTTTCATTCGCAGCAATTCAAATTGTCCTCTTAGGTTCCTTCCTGTTCACACTCCTGGAAATCACAAGATGTTGGGAAGTACACAGCCTACTTCCGGAAATCAAATGATATTGGGAAGTAAACAACAAGTATTTCTGACACGCACGAATATAAATGTCATTGCTGCTCGTTTCACCCGCAGCAATTAGATTAGATTCCTGCCTAACCACACTCTTTCAAACAGCGGAACATTCTGAAAATAACGGTCAAAAAATTGTGACACGAAGGAATATAAATGTCATTGCTGGTTGTTTCACTCGCAGCAGCGTCATCTTTCGTTTTTTTAATCCGGTCGAAGTAACGAAATCCAAGAAATTCATCCCTGACAGGGCACGCTCTTACTTGCAGATAACACCGAACGTTGCAGAATATAATTCTGTTACATAGTTAAGGAAGTCCCAGAGTGTGTTACAAACGTGAAGATGAAATAATGCAATGAAAAACGCATGTACCATGACGCGAAAACTCTTCTCTGGACTCCCCTATAGCGCGTCTCTAACCGTATGACCACAGCCATCGGTTACAGTTCATCTTAGAATCTCCTAAGGTCTCTTACAGTTGATACGTCCTTAACCGCCATTTAATTGCAACAAATCATACCTAGAGCGACAAGTTTGTGATAAATCTTCAATGTGCCATTGGCCAGAAACAGCGTACTGTCATAAGACGCACGTTATAATACGGAAACAACGGAATACGACGAATCCTCTCAAAATTAACGAGCTCATGACGTCACGTGACTGATTTCCGACTTCAGACGAATGCCAGTCGAAAACGGTTGTGGCTTCCTCGTTTTAGTCAATCGTCACTCTGTGGTTGTTTTAAAGCGAGATAGTACGTATGCGAACTTGTAAGATAAGCAATTAGCGAATTTTTATTCGAAATCGTGCCTTAAGTTCGCGAAATGTATAACAGCACGCACAAAGGCAGTAAAACTACGAATTTATCTCATTCCATGTGCGTACTGCTTAAAAATGTTATTTATTGCTGATTTTCTTCATATACAGGGTGTTACAAAAAGGTACGGCCAAACTTTCAGGAAACGTTCCTCACACACAAATAAAGAAAATATGTTATGTGGACATGTGTCCGGAAACGCTTACTTTCCTTGTTAGAGCTCATTTTATTACTTCTCTTCAAATCACATTAATCATGGAATGGAAACACACAGCAACAGAACGTACCAGCATGACTTCAAACACTTTGTTACAGGAAATGTTCAAAATGTCCTCCGTTGGCGAGGATACATGCAGGAAACCCTGATGCGCTGATGCAGCCCTGGAGAATGGCGTATTGTATCACAGCCGTCCACAATACGAGCACGAAGAGTCTCTACATTTGGTACCGGGCTTGCGTAGACAAGAGCTTTCAAATGCCCCCATAAATGAAAGTCAAGAGGGTTGAGGTCAGGAGAGCGTGGAGGCCACGGAATTGGTCCGCCTCTACCAATCCATCGGTCACCGAATCTGTTGTTGAGAAGCGTACGAACACTTCGACTGAAATGTGCAGGAGCAGCACAGGTAGAGTATCCCGTATGAAATCATGGCGGTGAATCGAGGAAGTACAGTACATACTGACGAAACTAAAATGACCTCTAACATGGAAATTAAGCGTTTCCGGACACATGTCCACATAACATCTTTTCTTTATTTGTGTGTGAGGAACGTTTCCTGAAAGTTTGGCCGTACCTTTTTGTAACACCCTGTATGTGAATACGTGGGTTTGTTATTTTAGGTCAGGTTTCGTAATTTCCTTGCGCACTGTCATGTATCATGTCCCTTTGTTTTGACTTTCAAAAACTTGGCAGAGAGTTATTCAGTTTGCTTCTTTGCCTCCATATAGTATTATACCTCTTTGGTCCCGTGACAGCGGTGGAAATTATGTGCAACGCTAGGTGGCCGGAAGCTGTTTTAATTTGTCTGACGAATAATTGCCGATCGCGGTAGTGGGGCTAAGGGTGACGACGCTGAAGGGCTGGATATGAGATGGGATGGGCAGGGACCTGCGCGGCTTCTCTGCACAAACACGAACTGATCAAAAGGAACCGCTCTGCCATACGTCATTACATCACAAATCGTTGAGCTCATTGCTAAGTTTCGTAACCCCATCCTGGACGGTTACCAGCTTCTCTCAGAGCCTGCTAAAGAGGTAGACCAGATATGTTCGTGATTTGATCGACACACCTGTTCTCAGCTCTTTCCCTCGCTCACTTGCTCTCGATCTTTACTTCAACGATTATCTTCTCTAGGTTTTCTCCACATTTTCCCACAAAATGGCCATAGAACATGTGAAGATAGTGAGCTGCTCGATAACGGACACCTAATTTTTCCTTCAGTCCATTTTATGCACAGCATCCTGCGCCAGCATCAAAGTTCAAATTCATCGTGTGCTTTTTGTCTCTGACTTTATGGGTGGATTTAGCGCAAACAGAAACCATGTGTCTTTCAAAAAGTCAAACCTTTGAGGTGATCGTTATTACTCTGTTCTATAAAGCTTGGTGAGCTACTTAATATCTACTCGCCATAACGTTATACATCTTGTTATCTCGTCTTCACATCTTCCCGTGTCACAGATGCTTGGTCAAAGTAGATGAAAAAACTCAAGACTTCCAGTTCATCTAATCGATCTGTGAGTTGAACCTGTGTTCCTTGGTTGGTTGGTTTATTCGGGGGAGAGAAGCAAACAGCGAAATAATAGGTCCCTTAGGATTGGGGGAGGCTGGGGAAGGAAGCGACCGTACCCCTTCAAAGAAACCATTCTGGCATTTGCCTGAAGCGATTTAGGGAAATCACGGAAAATCGAAATCAGGATGGCCGGACGCGGGTTTGAACCGTCGTCCTCCCGAATGCGAATTCAATGTGCTAACAACTCCGCCACCTCGCACTTCCCTCGGTAATTTTGGGTTTGCTGTACTTCTATTAATAGCTCAGCAAGTTCATCTTCGCTGCTAGCTAAAAGTACGGTGTTATCAGCAAATTGCAGGTTGTTAATTGTTGTACTGACAACAATTGCGATGTCTTTAATTCAACCACTTAAAGCAATTCTAATGACATACTATGCACAGAAGCTGTAGGGAACACAGCCCCGTCTGGCACTTTTTAATGCCCTCGAGAAATCAGACACTTGCCTTCACAACTGCGAGGTGATTATTGTATAGACTTCTGACCAGTATTGTCGAGTGTGGTAGGACACCGAACTCGGAAGTCACCTGCTACAACTTTTCCAAAACAATACTATCATAAACTTTCCTACAGTCAAGAAAGCAGATACAGACAGCAACACAGAACTTTCACGCTTTCTCGATTACTTGTCGTGTGTTGAGAGTCTGTTCACGAGTTCCTTATCCTTCAATAAAACCTGCTTATTCTGTAGATACGTGAGGTTGAACAGGTGGCTTCGAATGCTGGTTCGAGATGTAGAGCAAAATTTTGCATGCGTGAGATATCGTAGCAATGGCTCGGTAGATGGAGAGGTTCCTGATTGATTCTTTGTTGCGCAGTGGGATGAAGCGAGACAACAAGTCTTCTAGCAGCTCCCCAGTATTCTTGTACACATTGCATGCAGCGTATCAGCATCTTTCTGCCTCATTTCCTTGGTCAT